>NW_028270155.1:75216527-75816527 GCF_037043375.1 Chiloscyllium plagiosum
CCCCACCCCACACACCCACCCCACACCCCACCCCACACACACCCCCACCCCCACCCACACACACACCACACCCCCACCCCCCACACACACCCCACACCCCCCACACCCACCCCCCACACCCCCACCCACCCCCACCCCCACACCCCACACACCCACACCCCCACACCCCCACCCCCCACACCCACCCCACACCCCCACACCCACACACCCCCACACCCCACCCCCCACCCACCCCCCCCCCCACCCCCACACCCCCACACACACACACCCCCACACCCCCCACCCCCACACACCACACCCCCCACCCCCCACCCCCCCCCACACACACACCCCACACCCCCACCCCCCCACACACACACACCCCACACCCCCACCCCCCACACACACACACCCCACACCCCCACCCCCCACACACACACCCCCACACCCCCCACCCCCACCCACACCCCACACCCCCCACCCCCCCCACACACCCCCACCCCCCACACCCCCACCCCCCCCCCCCACCCACACCCCCACCCCCCACACACCACACCCCACCCCACCACACACCCCACACCCCCACCCCCCCCACACACCCCCACCCCCCCCACACCCCCCCCCCCCCCACACCCCCACCCCCCACCCCACACCCCCACCCCCCCACACCCCCACCCCCCCCCCCCACCACCCCCCCCCACCCCCCACCCCACACCCCACCACCCCCCCACCCCCCACCCCACACCCCCCACCCCCCACCCCCCCCCCCCCCCCCACCCCCCCACACCACACCCCCCACCCCCCCCACCCCCCACCCACACACCCCCACCCCCCCCCCCACCCACCCCCCCCACCCCCACCCCCCCACCACACACCCCCCACCCCCACCCCCCACACACCCCACCCCCCACACCCCCCCACACCCCCACCCACACACCCCACCCCCCCCCACACACCACCCCACACCCCCCACACACACCCCCACACCCCCCCACACACACCCACACCCCCACCCCCACACACACACCCCACACCCCCACCCCCCACACACCACCCCACACCCCCCACACCCCCCACACACCACCCCACACCCCCCACACACACACCCCACCCCCCCCACACACCACCCCACACCCCCCACCCCCCCACACCCACCCCACACCCCCCACACACACACCCCCCACCCACACCCCCCCCACACACACCCCCACCCCCCACACACACACACCACACCCCCACCCCCCACACACACACCCCACACCCCCACCCCCACACCCCCCCCCCCCACCCACACCCCCACACCCCCACCCCCCACACACACACCCCCACCCCCCACACACACACCCCCACCCCCCACACACACACCCCCACCCCCCCACACCCACACCCCCCCCCCCACACACACCCCCCCCCCACCCACACCCCCCACCCCCACCACCCCCCCCACCCCCCCCCCACCCCCCACACCACCCCCCCCCCCCCCACACACACACCCCCACCCCCCCACACACACCCCCCCACACCCCCCACACACACCCCCCCCCCCCCACCCCCCCACCCACACCCCCACCCCCCACACCACCCCCACACCCCCACCCCCCCACACACACCCCCCACCCCCCCACACACACCCCCCACCCCCCCCCCACACCCCCCACACCCCCCCACCCCACACACCCACCCCCACCCCCCCACCCCCCACCCCCCACACCCACCCCACACCCCCCACCCCCCCACCCACACCCCCACACCCCCCCACCCCCCACACACCACCCCCACCACCCCCATCCCCCACCCACACCCCCACACCCCCCACCCCCCCCACACCACACCCCACCCCCCCCACACACCCCCACCCCCCACACACACCCCCACCCCCCCACACACACCCCCACCCCCCCCACACCCCACCCCACCCCCCCCCCCCCCACCCCACACCCCCACCCCCACCCCCCACACACACACCCCCCACCCCCCACACACACACCCACACCCCCACCCCCCACACACACCCCCACACCCCCCACCCCCCCACACACACCCCCCACCCCCCCCCCCCACCCCCCCACCCCCACACCCCCCCCCACCCCCCCCCCCCACACCCACCCCCACCCCCCACACACACACCCACACCCCCCACACACACCCCCCCCACCCCCCACCCCCCCCCCCACCCCCCCCCCCCACCCCCACCCCCACCCCCCACCCACACCCCCCACACCCCCACCCCCCCCACACACACCCCCCACCCCCCACACACCCCCCACACCCCCACCCCCACACACACACCCCCACCCCCACACCCCCCACCCCCCACACCCCACACCCCCCACACACACACCCCACACCCCCCCCCCCCCCACACACACCCCCCACACCCCCCACCCCCCCACACCCCACCCCCACACCCCCCACCCCCCACACACACCCCCACACCCCCCCACCCCCCACACACACACCCCCACACCCCCCCACACCCCACACCACACACCCACACCCCCCACACCACACCCCCCACCCCCCCCACACCCCACCACACACCCACACCCCCCACACACACACCCCACACCCCCCACACACACACCCACACCCCCCCCCACCCACACCCCACACCCCCCCACACCCCCCCACACACACCCCACACCCCCCCACACCCCCCCCACACACCCCACACCCCCCCACACACACCCCCACACACACCCCCACACCCCCCACACCCCCCACACACCCCCACACCACACACACCCCACACACACACACCCCACACACACCCACACCCCACACACACTCCACACCCCACCCCACACCCACTCCACACCTCACACACACCCCACACACCCCCACACACACCCCACCCCGCACACACACCCCCACACCCCCACCCCACACACCCACCCCCCCCCACCCCCACTCCCCACACCCCCACCCACACACACCCCACACCCCCACCCCCCCACACACACACCCCACACCCCCACCCCCCCCACACACACCCCCCACCCACCCACACCCCCACACCCCCAACCCCCACCACACACACCCCCACACCCCCACCCCCCACACACACACCCCACACCCCCACCCCCACACACACACACCCCACACCCCCACCCCCCACACACACACCCCCCACACCCCCACCCCCCACACCCCCACCCCCCACACACACACCCCCACACCCCACCCCCCACACACACACCCCACACCCCACACACACACACCCCACACCCCCCCCCCCCCACACACCCCCACCCCCCACACACACACCCCACCCCCACACACACCCCCCCACCCCCCACACACACACCCCCACCCCCCACACACACCCCCACCCCCCACACACACACCCCACACCCCCCACCCCCACACCCCACACCCCCCAACCCCCACCCCACACCCCCCACCCACACACCCCACACCCCCCACCCCACACCCCCCCACCCCCCACACACACACCCCACACCCCCCACCCCCCACACACACACCCCACACCCCACACCCCCCCACACACACCCCACACCCCCCACCCCCCACACACACCCACACCCCACACCCCCCCCCACACACCCCCACACCCCCCCCCACACACACACCCCACACCCCCCCACACACACACCCCACACCCCCCACCCCCCACACACACACCCCACACCCCCCACACACACACCCCACACCCCCCACACACACACCCCACACCCCCCCACACACACCCACCCCCCACACACCCCACCCCACACCCCCCACACACACACCCCACACTCCCCACACACACACCCCACACCCCTCCCACACACACACACACCCCCACACCCCCCCCCCACACACACCCCTCCCACACACACACCCCTCCCACACAAACACCCCTCCCACACACACACACACCCCACACCCCCCCCCACACACACCACCCCACACCCCCCCCCCCACACACCCCCCACACCCCCCACACACACACCCCACACACACACCCCACACCCCCCACACACACACCCCACACCCCCCACACACACACCCCCCACCCCCCACCCCCACACACACACCCCACACCCCCACACACACACCCCACACCCCCACACACACACCCCACACCCCCCACACACACACCCCACACTCCCCACACACACACCCCACACCCCCCACACACACCCCACACTCCCCACACACACCCCCACACCCCCCCACACACACACACCCCCACACCCCCCCCCACACACACCCCCCCCCACACACACACCCCTCCCACACCACACACACCCCACACCCCCCCACACACACACACCCCACACCCCCCACCCACACACACACCCCACACCCCCCACACACACACCCCACACCCCCCCCACACACACACCCCACACCCCCCACACACACCCCCCACACACACCCCCCACCACACACCCCCCACACACACCCCCCACACACACACCCCACACCCCCCCCACACACACACCCCACACCCCCCCACACACACACCCCACACCCCCCCCACACACACCCCACACCCCCCCCACACACACACCCCACACCCCCCCCACACACACACCCCACACCCCCCCCACACACACACCCCACACCCCCCCCCACACACACCCCACACCCCCCCCACACACACACCCCACACCCCCCACACACACCCCACACCCCCCACACACACACCCCCACCCCCCCCACACACACACCCCACACACACACACCCCACACCCCCCACACACACACCCCACCCCCCCCACACACACACCCCACACACACACCCCACACCCCCCACACACACACCCCACACCCCCCACACCACCCACACCCCCCACACCCACACCCACCACCCCCCCACACACACACACACCCCCCCACACACACACCCCACACCCCCCAACACACCCACATCCCCCACCCCCCCACACACACCCCCACCCCCCCCACACACACACCCCACACCCCCCACACCACACCCCACACCCCCCCCCCCACACACACAGCCCACACCCCCCACCCCCCACACACCACCCCACACCCCCACCCCCCACACACACACCCCACACCCCCACCCCCCACACACACACCCCACACCCCCCACCCCCCACACACCACCCCACACCCCCCACCCCCCCACACCCCCCCACACCCCACCCCCCCACACCCCCCACACCCCACACCCCCCACACCCCCCACACCCCACCCCCCCACACCCCCCACCCCCCACACCCCCCACCCCCCACCCCCCACACACACCCCCCACCCCCCACCCCCCACACACACCCCCCACACACACACCCCACACCCCCCACACACACACCCCACACACACACCCCCACACCCCCCCACACACACACCCCACACCCCCCACACACACACACACACCCCCACACACACACCCCACACCCCCCACACACACACACACCCCCCCCACACACACACCCCCCACCCCCCCACACACACACCCCACATCCCCCACCCCCCACACACACACCCCACATCCCCCACCCACCCCCCACACACACACCCCACACCACCCCCCACACACAACCCACACCCCCCCACCCCCCCACACACACACCCCACACCCCCACCCCCCCCACACACACCCCCACACCCCCACCCCCACACACCCCCCACACCCCACACCCCCCACACACCCCCACCCCCCACAGCCCCCCACCCCCCACCCCCCACACACACCCCCCACCCCACCCCCACACACACCCACCCCCCACCCCCCACACACACCCCCACACACACACCCCACACCCCCCACACACACACCCCACACCCCCCACACCCACACCCCACACCCACACCCCACACCCACACCCCCCCCACACACACCCCACACCCACACCCCCCCACACACACCCCACACCCCCCCACACACACACCCCACACCCCCCCCACACACACCCCACACCCCCCCCACACACACACCCCACACACACACACCCCACACCCCCCCACACACACCCCACACCCCCCCACACACACACCCACACCACACCCCCACACCCCCCACACACACACCCCACACCCCCCCACACACACACACACACCCCCACACACACACCCCACACCCCCCACACACACACACACCCCCCCACACACCACCCCACACCCCCCAAACACACCCCACATCCCCCACCCCCCCCACACACACCCCACACCCCCCACCCACACACACCCCACACCCCCCACACACACCCCACACCCCCCACCCCCCCACACACAAACCCCCACATCCCCCACACACACACCCCACATCCCCCACCCCCCACACACACACCCCACACCCCCCACCCCCCACACACACACCCCACACACCCCACCCCCCACACACACACACACCCCACACACCCCACACCCCACACACCCCCCACACCCCACACCCCCCACACCCCCCACACCCCACGCCCCCCCACACCCCCCACCCCCCACACCCCCCACCCCCCACCCCCCACACACACCCCCCACCCCCCCACCCCACACACACCCCCCACCCCCCACCCCCCACACACACCCCCCACCCCCCACCCCCCACACACACCCCCCCACACACACACCCCACACCCCCCACACACACACCCCACACCCACACCCCCCCCACACACACCCCACACCCACACCCCCCCCACACACACCCCACACCCCCCCCACACACACCCCCCACGACAACCACACCCCCACACCCCCCCCCCACACCACCACACCCCCACACACACACCCCACACCCCCCCACACCACACACACCCCACACCCCCCACACACACACCCCACACCCCCACACCCCACCCCCCACACCCCCCCACACCCCCCACACACCCCCACCCCACACCCCACACCCCCCCACACACACCCCACACCCCCCACACCCCCCACACCCACCCCCACCCCACCACACCCCACACCCCCCACACACCCCACACCCCCCACACACCCCAACACACACCCCCACACCACCCCACACCCCCACCCCACCCCCCACCCCCACACCCCCCCCCCACACCCCACACCCCCTCACACACCCACAACCCCACCCCCCACCCCCACACCCCCCACACCCCCACACCCCACACCCCCCACACCCCCCCACCACCACCCCACCTCACACACCCCCACACCCACACACCCACACCCCCACACCCCCCCACACACACCCCACACCCCCCACACACCCCCACACCACCCCACACACCCACCCCACACCCCCCACACACACACCCCACACCCCCCACACACACACCCACACCCCCCCCACACACACACCCCACACCCCCCCACACACACACCCCCACACACACCCCCCACACACACACCCCACACCCCCCCACACACACCCTCACACCCCACACCACACCCCCCCACACACACCTCACACCCACACCCCCCACACACACCCCCACACCCACACCTCCCACCACCCACACACCCCACACCCCCACACCCACACACCCCCACACCCACCCCACACCCACACACCACCCCACACCCCCCACCCCACACACCCCACACCCCCCCACACACACACCACACACCCCACACCACCCCCCACCCCCCACCACACACACCCCACACCCCCCACCCCCCACCCCCCACACACACACCCCACACCCCCCCACCCCCCACACACACACCCCACACCCCCCACACCCCCCACACACACACCCCACACCCCCCACCCCCCCACCCCCCACACACACACCCCACACCCCCCACCCCACACACCCCCCACACACACACCCCACACCCCCCACCCCCCACCCCCCACACACACACCCCACACCCCCCACACACACACCCCACACCCCCCCACACACACCCCCCACACCCCCCCACACACACCCCACACCCCCCCACACCCCCCCACACACACCCCACACCCCCCCACACACACCCCACACCCCCCCACACACACCCCACACACACCCCACACACCCCACACACACCCACCCCACACACACACACACCCCACACACACACCCACCCCACACACACTCCACACCCCACCCCACACACACCCCACACCCACCCCACACACACACCCCCCACACACACACACACACACACCCCACACACACACCCCCCACACACACACACACCCCACACACACTCCACACCTCACACACACCCCACACCCCACACACACCCCACACCCCACACACACCCCACACCCCACACACACCCCACACCCCACACACACCCCACACACACCCCACACCTCACACACACCCCACACCCCACACCCCACACACACCCCACACACACCCCACACACATCCCACACACACACACCCCACACACCCCACCCCACCCCACACACACCACACGCACCACACACATACACCCCCCACACACCCACACCCACACACACTCTCAGACACATCCACACACACACACACACACACACACCCCCACCCCCACACACACACTCTCACACACACACACCCCAAACACACACACACTCTCTCACACACACACCCCACACATGCAGTACACACACACCTTCTCTCTCACACACACACACACACACACACACGCTCTCACTCTCTCTCTCTCACACACACACACACACACACTCTCTCTCTCACAAACACACCACACCCACACACTCTCTCACACACATGCACACGACTGAATATTGAAGGAGGACTGCAGTAGCATGAAGGCAGAGTTGGCTAAGGTGAATTGACAACCTGGATAAATCAACAGACATGCAGTGATGAGACATTTAAGGGGATATTTCAGCATTCACTTGCCAACAAATTAAAAACAACTTCTCAGAACAGACCCACTGTCATCGGTGGTTAATGAGAAATGTCAAAGATAGTGTCAAACTTAAGTGAAAGCCATGTTTTTTATTCATTCATGGGATGAGCTTTTGTTTTATTTTATTTTATGGCATTTGTTGTCCATCCTCAGTTGCCCTTGGGAAGGTAGTGATGAGCTGCCTTCTTGAACTGCTGCAATTCATGTGCTGCAGGTTGACCCACTGCAGGACTCCTAGCCTCTGACCTGCTTTCATAGTTACTGTATTCGTATGGCTCCTCAAAGTCAGTTTTTGGTCAATGGTAACTCACAGGACGTTGTCAGTGAGGGATTCACTGATGGTAATGATATTAATGTCAAGGGATAATGGTTAGATTTTCTCTTGTCGGAAATGAACATTGCCCGACATTTCTGTGGCACATGTTTTACCTGCCACTTGTCAGCCCAAGCCTGGATACTGTCCAGATCTTGTTGCATTCGGACATGGGCTGCTTCAGCATCTGAGGAATTGCAAACGGTGCTGAACATTGTGCAAACATTGGTGACCATCCCACGTCTGACCTTGTGATGGAGGGAAGGTCGTTGATGAAGCAGCTGAAGATTTGTGAGTCAAGATCAGAGTGGTGCTGGAAAAGCGCAGCAGGTCAGGCAGCATCCGAGGAGCAGGAAAATCGACGTTTCGGGCAAAAGCCCTTCATCAAGATTGTTGAGCCGAGGACACTACCCTGAGGAATTCCTACAGAGATGACCTGGAGCTGAGATGACTGACCCCCAACAACCACAACCATCTTCCTCTGTGTGAGATATGACTCCAACCAGCGGGAAAGCTTTCCTTCTTATTCCCATTGATTCCAGTTTTACAGAGGCTCTTCCATGCCACTCAATCAAATGCAGACTTGATGTCAAAAGGTGTCACTCTCACCTCACCCCTGGAATTCAGCTCTGCTGTCTATGTCTGAAACAGGATGTCAGGAGCTGAGTGGTCCTAGCACCGTCAATAATACCTTCCATCTGATGATCGAGGGTAGAGTGAGTTCTTGACAGGGTAAATGTGGAGAGGATATGCTACTCTTGTGGGAGAATTTAGAATTGGGGTCACTGTTTAAAAAGAAGGGTCCTTCATCTAAAACAGAAATTAGGCGACTTTTATTTGGTGGAGGCAGAGTCCTAGAAGACTTCATCTGACAAAGGAGCAGCACTCCGAGAGCTTGTGATTTCACATAAACCTGTTGGACTATAACCTGGTGTTGGGTGACTTCTGACTTCGTCCACCCCAGTCCAACACCAGCACCTCCATATCATGAATAACTTTAAGGCAGAGATGGATAGGTTCTTGTTAAACTAGGGGGTGAAAGGTTACTGGGGATTGCAGATGTAAGGTTATAATCAGATCAGCCTTGCTCTGATTGAGGGGCCTCGAGTGGTTGACGGTCCTCCCCGCTGTTTCTTGTTCGCATGTTTGTAACATCGCGTTCTCATCCCACAAGGATTTGGGCGCGTGTCTTTGCTCAATGGCCATCTCTGCCCCAGAGGCTGCCAGCTATGCTGCCAATGGAACATGGAACGCAGTACCTAGAACGCTGAATACGGCTATTCGAACCTGGAACATGAGTCCTCGGCCTCCTCCACCGCCAAAGCCAAGCCACCCGATGCCTGGAGGAAGAACGCGTCATCTTCCACCTTGGGACCCTCTACCCACACGGCATCAAGGTCAATTTCATCAATTTCCTCATTTCCCCTCCACCCCCACCTCATCCTAAATCCGACCCTCCAACTCAGCACCATCCTCTTGAACTGTTCCAACCTGTCCATTTTCCTTCCCGCCTATCCGTTCCACCCTCCCTCCAACCTATCACCATCACCTCCCTCCTGCATTTATCTATCACCGTCCCAGGTACCTCATCCCCAACCGCACCCTCCTATTTATCTCACAGTATCCCCCCCAGATCCCAACAATCCTGATGAAGGGTTTATACCCGAAACGTCAATTCTCCTGCTCCTCGGATGCTGTGCTTTTTCAGCACCACACTCTCGACTCTGATCTCCAGCACCTGCAGTCCTCACTTTCTCCCAGAACATGGAACATTGAATGTGGAACATTAAGTATAGAGCCTGGAACATAGAACACAGAACAGCACAGGAACAGGCTCTTCAGCCCCCCCCCCATGTCTGTGCTAACCATGATGCCAGATTAAACTAATTCCACCTGCTTGCACATGGTCCATATCCCTCTATTCCCAACCATTCGCGTGTCGGAATGCCTCTTAAACAGTGGAATTATATCTGCTTCTACCAGCTCAATCCAGCAGCATGTCCCAGGTACCTACCACTCTCGATATAAATCCATGGAGGATGCCTTAAAATCTTACCGCCACCATCCCATTCATTTTTTGTACCTTCTCTAGCAAGACATCTCACATGGATCCATATCCCCATTGCAAATGACCTGCTGACCCTCACACCTTCCCATTTCATACTGAGTGTAGCCCTTACAGAATGATAGCCCTGGTTTGGATCATATCGCCTGAGGAACCGGCCAAACTGGGTACAATCTGCCCTTCTGTGCCAATCGGAAGATCGAGCTGGTCCAGCACAAATGGCAATAGCTGCTTAAACCAGCTGGATGTTTCACAGAAGATTTAAAGGTTTGGCTTGGAGTTGAATGTCAAATTTAATGATCCAGCCAAAGTTTTATTCCAGAGTTAAAGGTGCCTGACATTTTGCAGGAACCTCAACTCCACACTTAAAGGGTTATGTAACTCACATGCAAAGTCTGACATTTTGAATTTGACACAGGGGTTAGGCAGTTTGCTGAATATTTCATACCAGCTCTTAACAAAAGGTTTCAGTGGTGTTATTTCAGGGCAATGTAGCATGGGGATGTATAAAGGGTCACGTACACTTGCCTGGGGCTGTCACTTGCTGGGTGGATTACAAATAAAATCTGCACTGGTATCTCTCCCAGAGTCACAGCCTGTGAACAGAGAGCACTTTTAAACATTTACTGTAGTGTTTCCCAAAGGGTAAAGTGCTTTTCATAAAGTATAGCATCCGTCTCAGTGAAAAGGACACCAGTTTTGTGAAAAAGTCTTTGCTGTACCTTGCAAATTTTCACTGATAGGCAATTCATTTGAATGCATATCACGCATATGACATTAGCTTTAATGAGCTGGACATGCTTTCACCCTGAGTACTTAAAAGGTTAGCCAAACACTTTTCTCATGCAGATGGAGTCTCATTTATAACTGATGCCATGTAGAAGGACCTTTAATATGCAATTAACCATCTTCCATGTTCTGTTGACCCTGAGTTACTAAAAAGGAATGTTTCTCGTTCTCTATTAAAAGTCCCTAAATTTGATGTGGTCATAATTCAAAGTCAAAAACACACACTTACTCTCGTACAGACACATGCACTCATTTGCACACACACACACATTCACAAACAAACTCATTCTCAGACACACACACAAACTCTCACACTTCCACATTCGCACAGACACACATTCACACAAGTTCACATACACTTACGCACACAGTCACAGATATATTCAGACACAAATTCACACACACCCACTGCTCATTTTTACACATTCACACATGCTCACTCGCACACATTCCACACATATTGACTCTCTCACACATTCTTGCACACATGCAAACACATACACTCACGCACATTCACTCACACACAAAATGAACACACCTGTGCACATTCACACTCACACACACAGAGATATACACTCGCACGCATTCACTCATTCACACATACAGTCATCCCCCCCAAATCTGTGAGGGCACCATTCCAGAGAAACTCCACGAATGATTAAATTAGTGAGTGCAGAGCTCATTAAAAATGGTTAAATATTGCAAATACAAAATTTTTTGCTTTGGATGTTGATTTTTGTTTCTACTTATATTTTGGTATGGATAAGTGAATTTGCGATTGGGGGATACAGAGAATTTACTGTACATTCACATAGACACACACACATACACTAACATGTAAGAAACAAACATATTAACAAAGACGCATACACTGAAAAACACAGACACAGACACAGACACAGACACACAACAGGGCATGGTTAGGAACAGCATTGACAATGAGATGGGCGGCATGCTTTCAGCTGACACAGCCTGAAATTCCGGGATCCACTTCCTAAAACCTCTTACAGCTTTACGCTCATTCTCCTTATATGATCTTTAAAATCTATTCTTTGGCCATCTCCCTTCCTTGTGTAAGTCAGTATCTTTTTTTTGACATTTTTGGAATACTGCATACAATTCTGGTCACCCTTCTATAGGAAGGATGTTGTTAAACTTGAGACGGTGTAGAAATGTTTTACACGGATGTTGTTGGGACTGCCTGAGATAGGTAGAAGGAATCTGACAGCTAAAGAATTGAAAGAAATGAACAATATTGTCAAATAAAACAAAAATGTTCATGAGGGTAGCTTAATTTTCCCTTTGCGATTGGGGTGGGGGGCAGAAGTGCCTCAGTGGTTATGACAGCTGCCTCGAAGCATCAGGGGACAAGGGTTGATTCCCGCCTCAGGTGACTGTCTGTGTGGAGTTTGCACATTCTCCCCGTGTCTGCGTGGGTTTCCTCCGGATGCTCTGGTTTCCTCCCACAGTCCAAAAAATGTGCAGGTCAGGTGGATTGACCACGCTAAATTGTCCACAGTGTTCAGGGATGTGCGGGTTAGGGGTAAATGTAGGGGAATAGGTTTGGGTGGGATACTCTTCAGAGAGTTAGTGTGGACTTGTTGGGCCAAAGGGCCTGTTTCCACACTGTAGGGATTCTAATTCTATTTGATGTTTCTATTCACTGTTTTAAAATAAGAATAAAATATTAACCAAGGTGATGAGCATTCAGTTCGAAAGGATCGTCGGGCTCAGTCTTCACCTGAAGGTTTTTCCATGGCATGTGAAATAGGTTTAGCACCCATTTTAATTTTGGCCACAACATCATCCAAATCAGCCTCTAGAGTACTTGGGAAAGAAACAGAGAGATAGAGAAAGAGTTAGAGACAGAGAGAGATAGAGAGAGAGAGAGAGAGAAAGAGAGAGAGAGAGATTGAGAGAGAGTGAGAGAGACAGACAGAATGGAGAGAGAGAGAGAGAGATAGACACACAGATTGAATGAGATAGAGACCAAGAGAGACAGAGACACAGAAAGTGATAGAGACAGAGACACAGACTGAGAGAGAGAGAGAGAGAGACACACTCACACACACAGATTATATAGAGAGAGAGATAGAGAGATAGGCAAACAGTGAGGGAGATAGAGACAGAGAGAGATAGAGAAACAGAGAGAGAGAAACAATGAGAGATATAGAACCAAGAGAGTCACAGAGAGAGAGACAGAGACACTGAGTAAGAAAGACAGAGAGATTCAGGGAGACAGAGAGAGAGAGAGAATGAGAGTGATAGAGACAGAAAAAAGGAGAAAGGACAGAGGGAGAGACAGAGTGAGAGAGACAGAGAGAGAGAGACAAACAGAGAGACAGAGAGAGAGAGAGACAAAGACAGAAAGAAAGAGACAGAGACAGAAACTGAGTGAGAGTTACAGAGACAAAGACGGATTGAGAGAAAGGAGCGAGAGAGAGAGAGACATTGAGTGAAGAAGCGATGTTGACAGACAAAGGGAAAGAGAGAGAGAGCTCCCAATGTTGACATCTATAAGGCGTTCATTTACTCCTCATCAATCTTCATGAGGTTGGTCAGTCTGGTTTGCTGGAACATTCCGGATAAATCTATTTTCAAAGCTATCAGACTGCACAGTGTCATAGATGGGTTCAAGTAGCTTGAACTGTGTGTCTGTGTATGTGTGTATGTGTGTACTGTGAGAGCCTGTTGTGTACAGTACGTGCATAGTGTATACATGCAGTGCGTGTAGTGTGCTGTGTAGCTAGTGTGTGTGTAAGTGTGTATTGTTTGAGAGACAGAGAGAGTGATAGAGATAGAGAGAGATGGATGGAGACAGCGAAAGAGAGAGAGAGAGAGAGAGAGAGAGACCGAGAGATAGACTCTCTCTTATTGTTTCAGTACTGAAAGGCCAATATCTTATTAGCTGTATGCCCCATATACATCCAGATGACAGACTCTGCCATATTTACCACTTGACAACAGATTGTAAACATGGGACCTGGTCTTGAGGCATCCTAAGCATCGCTTCAACATCCTAACTGTGCTCCTCTGAAATGGACCATTTCTGACTGGATGCCTATGCAACTGATAAGGACGAGTCATTTCCAAAGAAATGGGATTTCTATGAAGTGACCATGGGCTGTACAGAAATTGTCTATTTACACAAGATGAGGCAGCACAATGCAGTGTAATGTAAAATGATGCAGAAATATCGAACCTCAGGTTTACTTCACCTACCAGCACAGAACAGCAGAGAGTTAATGAAACAACAGTTTGTGTTCTTAAAACCAACAGCCAGCAAGATAGTCTTGTCAAAAGCGAGCGGACTCTATGTGCAGCAGTGAAATGCTTTCTGTCTCTCCTCACAAGATTTAAATTCACCCTTAAAACACTGACTCTCAGGTGAAACCTGGAGCCCATGAACATGGTGGGTAGCGGGTGGGGAGGAGGTACAGGATAACTGATGATAATGTCAGTGCAGTGGAGTCTGTGGGTTCTCTTCGCTCTTTAAGGTCAGTACATTCAATCAGAAGTTGGATAAGCAGAGAGGAAAGAAAGAAATGGAAGCATGAAGAGAGGTGTGACAAAGCTGATATGGAGCATAAACAGCGACTAGTTAGATGCAATGTCAATGTAAGTTTGCTCTCTGAGCTGGAAGGTTTGTTTTCAGACGTTTTGTCACCATGTTAGGGAACATCATCAGTGAGCCTCCGGTGAAGCACTGGTGGTACGTCCCGCTTTCTATTTATGTGTTTAGGTTTCTTCGGGGGGTGATGTCATTTCCTGTTCTTTTTCTCAGAGGATGATAAATGCAATCCAAGTCAATGTGTTAGTTGATAGAATTCCGGTTGGAATGCTATGTTTCAAGGAATTCTCATGCTTGTCTCTGTTTGGCTTGTCCTAGGATGGATATGTTGTCCCAGTCGAAGTGGTGTCCTTCCTCATCCATATGTGAGGATACTAATGAGAGAGGGTCAGGCCTTTTTGTGGCTAGTTGATGTTCATGTATCCTGGTGGCTAGTTTTCTGCCTGTTTGTCCAATGTAGTGTTTGTTACAGTCCTTGCACAGTATTTTGTAAATGACATTAGTTTTGCTTGTTGTCTGTATGGGGTCTTTCAAGTTCATTAGCTGCTGTTTTAGTGTCTTGGTGGGTTTGTGGGCTGCCATGACGCCAAGAGGTCTGAGTAGTCTGGCAGTCATTTCCGAGATGTCGTTAATGTAGGGGAGAGTGGCTCGGGTTTCTGGGCACGTTGCGTCTGCTTGTTTGGGTTTGTTGCTGAGAAATCGGTAGACTGTGTTCAGTGGGTACACATTCTTCTTGAATGCGCTGCACAGGTGATTTTCTTCTGCTCTCCGTAGTTCCTCAGTGCTGCAGTGTGTGGTGGCTCATTGAAATAGTGTCCTAATGCAGCTCCGTTTGTGGGTGCTGGGATGATTGCTTCCGTAGTTAAGCATTTGGTCCGTGTGTGTTGCTTTCCTGTAGATACAGGCTTGAAACTCCCATTGATTGCTCACTCAACTGTGGCATCCTCACTGGCATAGAGTTCACAAAGGTGGAGCATAACAATGACAAACTGCCATTCCTAGCTGTCATAGTCGAGCGGACAGTTAATGAGGAACTTCAAACCAGCGCCTACAGGAAAACAACACACAGGGACCAAATACTGAACTACAGACGCAATCATCCCAACAGTGAAAGGTGAATGCAGATTGGTACTGAGAATATTACAGTTAATTAATGTCCTTGATTTGAATACCAGGAACAGCGTTCCTAGGTGTAAAAAGAAAATAGTTTGCTACACTGCATCAACTTGCAAGGACAAACATGTGACATCTTCACTGCTTCTGCATACTTGTACAAACGTATGTTTAAAAAGGCTAAAAGATCATCAGTGGATAGTTTAACATCCTTCTCCAGTTCACGAGGAACAGTCACTGTTCAGGAATTTTATTTCATAGAATCCCTTTGGCCCAACAAATCCACACTGACCCTCCGAAAAGCATCCCACCCAGATCCATTCCCCTATTACTCTACATTTCCCCGACTAATGCACCTAGCCTATACTTCCCTGGATGCTTTAGCATGGCCAATTCACCTAACCTGCACACCTTTGGACTGTGGGAGGAAATTGGAGTGCCCGGAGGAAACCCACGCAGACACAGGGAGAATATGCAAACTTCACACAGACAGTCGCATGAGGCTGGAATCGAACCCGGGTCCTGGCACTGTGAAGCAGCAGCGCTAACTGCTTATGGTGACACTGGTGTTCAGTGACATTGGCTTTTATTGTACCTTTAGGTTGACAAAAATCCAGACATCGACAGTCGTATATTGGGAACACTGGCTTGGGTATTTGTATTTAATGACAGATCCAAGTGAAAGGCCAAGGCAAATAGTGCAAGACTGCAAGGGGTTAAGGCAACAGAAGCTTTTACAGCACTGTCAATTTCACAACATTCCCAATGTGTTTCCTACTGGGGATGGGGGAAATGCGTAGCGGGATCGGATTTAGTGTTAGATTTCCGGTTTGGATAGATTTCCGGTTTGCGGAGGGTTCGAAAAACAAGGAGAAGTTTAGACTGTAAATTTCAAGCATGTGGCAATGGCGGCTGAGAAGGCCCAGAATACCCTGGAATAATGTCACCAAGTTTGGCTTTTCAAAATTGGATGCACTGCAGGAGTATCAATGGGTTGGCGAGGGGAGAATTAAAGTAAGAAGATAGAGAGAAAGAAAAACAAAGGAATCAATAATGGGGAGACGGATAAAGTTAAAAAATGATGTGGCAAATCATGCCAGGCAGTGGAATATATTTGTGGCACTTGATGTCCAAGTGGTAGCAGTGGTGTTTGCTCAACCCAGAAGATCTAGCGTTTTCTGATGTGATTTGCTTTATTATTGTCACATGTACCTAGGTGTTGTTTTGTGTGCAGTACAAGCAGATCATGCCAGACAAGGTGCAATAGGACAGAGCGAGGAATACAATGTTACAGCTGCAGAGAAGGAGCACAAAAAAACGAGAAAATTTAAGTTTAAGACATCGATTCAGAAATCTAATAACTTGAATCTGTTGGTATGTGTGTTTAAGCTTTTACATCTTCTCCCACCCCCCAGTTATAATCTCTTCCAACCTCTTCCATCAGGCAGAAGGGTCACAAAGCTAGTCCTTTTTTTTGTCTAAAAGCTCAAGGAGACTCAGTCCTTGATTTTTTTCAGAGGGGTAATAAACCAGGCCGGGCTCCGATCAGTCTGGTTTGGTACAGAGATGAAAAGGATTTTGAGAGGCCTTTTGTTTGTATGTAATCAGATGAGACTTCAGGCCAAAGTGGTCATGAGGACAAACTTTCCTCATTCCTGAAGAAGGGCTTATGCACGAAACGTCGATTCTCGGTTCCCTGGATGCTGCCTGACCTGCTGCGCTTTTCCAGCAACACATTTTCAGCTCTGATCTCCAGCATCTGCAGTCCTCACTTTCTCCCCATGTTTAAGAAGTTACCTGTATAATGAAAGGGGAGTGCTGAGCAGTTTAGTTCAGTCCAGAACTGGTTGAGAGTTCAACAGTGAGCTGTGTGGGAAACTCTCTCTTCTGCCCTTCTAACTTCAACCTGTAAGCATCTGACCCTTTTTTTGTACTGTGTTTTAAAGGGGGTTTGCTTATTGGGACTATTTTGTATATTCAGAACAGCATACTTAAATCTAGTTTGGATAGACTGAGTTCTGTAGGGGCTCTTTATTCTGTTCTTCGGATTTCATTGTGTAATTCCATGAATAAATTTTTTGTCTTTTTTAAACCTGGTAGTCAACCTCGCTAACTTACTCCGGGTAATTTTCAATGTACAATTACCAAAACAAATTGTAAAGTTATGATCTGGGCTGCCTGCTTAAGAATGTTTTGAGTGGTCTGGCCTAGTCCACAACAGAAGATACAAGAGCTGAAGCACAGGTACCAACAGATTCAAAAAGAGCTTCTTCCCTGCTGTTATCAGATTTCTGAATGGGCTCTCAAATTTTAAATTTAATGTTGACCTTGCACTTTGTGCATCTTTTTCACGGCTGTAACATTGTATTCTTCACTCTGGACCTTGGTAACTACGAGGTTCTTGAATGGGGTTGTTCACGTGGACTAATCAGGAAAACCTTGGCTGACCAATGTAACCAGGAGTTAGGAAAGCGGCCCAGGGGAGTCCGGTCAGTACACAGGGCGACTGGGAGCTGGGTGGTTGACAACCAGCATGGAGGAAAGCGGGCCTGGGGAGGGTCGGTCAGTATGCAGAGTGGCCGGAGACCGGAAGGCCAATGACTGTCCTGCAGGAAGGCTAGCTAAGGACGGTCTGATCAGTATGTGGTGTGGATAGGTGCTAGGTGTGGTTTTGTTTTGCTATGTTGGGTCCACGTTCTATGCACTGTTTCTCATTTAACTAGACTGTCTTGTCTGTGCTTGTCATTGTTACTTTGCTGATTTTCCTGTGGACTGATATGAACGGTGGTGTTTGGCCTCGCTGCCCCTTCCTCTGTAAATAGTGGCTTTTTAAGAACTACTGCTTTCTGCGTATTATCAACTGTCGGTATTTTGTACGGTTTCATAAAATAAAAAAAGAAACGTAGCCAGGAGATTAGAATCTCCTCAGTTGAGGACTGACTCTGAGCTGGCTGGCCATAGCCTGTGGACTGTGCACTCGTTAATAAAGGGTGATGGGAAACTGGCCTCTGTACAGGCATTACCCTCTAACGTTCAATACGATGGTATGACCAGAGAGTTTGGTGGGATATGGCTTGTAACAATGAAAGCACTTGTTAATTGAACTGTAGACTATAGCATCTTCCACATTACATCACTTCCATTTCTGCCTTATCACATAAAGTAGGCGAATCATTATTTCAATAGAACAAGGTCAATTTAAACCAGTGCAATGATTTATTGCAGAAATATTATTTGAAGGGACAAAGTAACATTTATAATTCATTCGAATCAATTCCTTCTCATGCATAACAAAAAGCATGACACGTCTGTGGGCTAGATGCACTTATCTAACCATTAACCTTGCCAAAACTGGTCAGCAGAAACAGTGGAACTCTCTTGAGGGCTGACTGACTTCAGCTCACGCTAATTAACTGACTGTTTCTCAATTTCTTTTCTGGAGAAATTGGTTTTTAATGAGTAGCAGACCAGATATAGTCTGACATAACCTGTGGTCTCAGTTGTCATGTGAGAGAGACTGTGCTAGAAGTTTGGAACGGGAGCAGCGGAGGGTGGAGATGCCTACTGCCATATCAGCGTCTCGATGGCATTTAGAAATACTGCTTGAATGCGTATCTGAACAGAAGATCCCACACTAAAACGCTGTCCCCATTACTGTACAGGGAAAGGTGGACTCTGTCCCCATCCACTCTTGTCAGGTATTGGTGAGTGGAGCTGCTCATCAAACCCACAACTGCCTTCCCAGGATGTGCTCTGTCCTAACGATACTTATACAGAATTACATCATTCAATCAGTTACATTATAATATCACCCAGGCTCCTCTACCTCATTACATCGACAGGTTTGGATTTGATGGGCCGAATGACCTCCTCATATTGGAATGATTCTCTGGCTTAAGAAAGCAGTGACTCTGTGACAAATAAGAAATCCCAATCTCAGCATCAGCCTTACCTCGGTTACCTGTCCAAATGCCTCTGGGTCAGAGAGTCTTAGTTAAAGACCGAATCCAGAGGGCTGAGCATTTCATGTCGGCTAACAAAACATTTACCCAAAGTTCAAGGGGCAAGAGGCAAGCCACACCATGTAACCATAGGGAGGGCATGGCCAAGGGGTTTTGTTGCTGGACTGTTAATCCAGAGACTCAGGTACTGTCGTTGGGATACCTGGGCTCAAATCCTGCCATTGCAAATGATGGATTTGAATTCAATAAACTCTGGAATTAAGAGTCAATTGTTGGAGGAATCCATCTGGTTCACTAACCCCCTTCAGGGAAGGAAACTGTCATCTGTACCAGGGCTGGTTTATATGTGAATGCAGACTCAATGGTTGACTCTTAACTGCCCTCTGGGCATTCAGGGATGGGCAATAAATGCTGGCTTAGCCAGCGATGCTCTCATCCCGCGAATGAATTTTAAAAAAATCCACCAGGCCTAACTTTCAAACTGTCGTTTGCAAATCGTTTCTCACATCCAGTTTGTGGCAAAGATGTTTAAACACATGAAATGCAATTGCCAGACTGAGAAAAACAGACACTCCAGCTCCTTTCACAACTTCGAAGAGCTTCACAAATATAACACGGCCTCAGCACAGCACTGCAGTGACGGCCTCGATTTTCCAGCTTAATCCTGCAGTATTTCCTCAACAGAAACGTCTGCAGTGAGGGGGTGAAGGTGTTATCAACTGGTCGGCAGTTCAGGAGACAAATGGAGACAGTGAAGTAAAACCAACAGTCACTTGCGGGGTGGGGGGGGAGTGTAAACAAAATTAAGGAAACTCTTTTAAACCTCAGCGGAAGAGCAAGGAATGGGCTAATTATGGATTCCTTCAAAAAGCTCACACAGTTAGAATGGGCGGGAAGGTGTGATTTTAGGATGAAGAGTGTGGTAGGCAGATTGGCCGACCCGAACGTAAATTGATTGGTGGATCCCTGTCCCTGAACTGATCTTTGAATTGCACAAGATGGCTCCAAGAGACAGAGTAGGGAGAAGATTTGCGCTGTCACACTTTCAGAGCTGGTCCTTCTGAAAGCCATGTGGGAAGTAAAGGCTGGTAATCAGCCATATTTTTAAGATAGAAAATATCTTTTGAGGAGTTATCTGGCATTGATTTTCTCATTCTGAAAATACAGAAATAATTCCAAGCAGTCAAGGACTGAGACTAGGAGAAAAAAAGATTATATATGAGATTGCATATTGGATAAGGGAGTCTTTAGGCATCTTCTCTGCTGCCTTATCTGTTCAAGCATTTATAAAAGGCCCAGGTAATGACCCTCAGCACAAAATAACAAAAAGAAATCATCTCAAGGTGTGCGACAGACGGACAGGGAGGAGGTGATTGTCCTGATATTTTGGGATTCTGTCATGTGCCGGCACTGTGTTTGGATAATGTGCCGATCTCAGTTGAGCAGCTGGGGATACATACAGGCCTTGGAGCTGGGTGTGAGGCTGCCAACATTGCTGGATGTGTGAGGGTGAGGTGGACTACCTGAATGATCAGTGTGAGTCCTGACCGCTGGACTGTACTGATGGGCGAGTGATGCGGGTGTGGGATGTTTAGCAGAGTGAGAGTTCAGAGATGTCATTGGCACCTGGTCTTTGAAGGTGCATTCACATACCTTGACCACGTAGCGGAGGTTATTCAACTTCTGACAGCCAGATCTTTGGGGCCACATACTTGTAGTGACTTCTCTCAACACATACAGCATAGAGTCATACAGCACGGTAACAGGCCTTACAGTCCAACTCATCCACGCCAGACTTCCCAAATTAAACTAGTCCCACTTGCCTGCATTTGGCCCATATTCCTCTGCTTTCTTCCTATTTATGTACGCATCCATATGCCTTTTAAATGCTGAAATTGTACCAGCCTCCACCACTTCCTCTGGCAGCTCATTCCATACACGCACCACCCTCTGTGTGAAAAAGCTGTCCCTTTTAAATCTTTCTCCTCTCACCTTAAACCTATGCCCTCTAGTTCTGGACTCACCCACCCCAGGGAAAAGACCTTAGCTATGCACTTTATCTATGCCCCTCATGGTTTTATAAACTTCTATCAGGTCACCCCTCAACCCCCATGCTGAAAATGATCCCAGCCTATCCAGCCTCTCCTTAAAATTCAAACCTTCCAGTTCCAGTAACATTCTTGTCAATCTTTTCTGCACCCTTTCCAATGTAATAAACACCCTTCCTATAGCAGGGCCACCTTTCACTCTACATGCATCCTACATGTTCCCCTCAAAACCCCTCCTCAGAAACGTGACTTTTCGCCTCCGGTCCACCTCATGACTAATGCCTGTCATGTTGTATCTGTGAATCTGGGACTTCTCCTTCTCACTGTCCCACTGTTCCAGTTCTGCAACTCCTACATGCACCCTGAGTCAGTGCAGGTCACCAGGTAGCAGCACCAAGGTCCCCAGCCTGCTTGTAAAAGCGACAACCTTGCCTGCACCTTGTGCTATCAGAGCAAGCTGCTGAGTCCACCAACTGAACACTGAGGCAGCTAGACCTGGGGTTCCCACCCCTCAGACTAACACTGCAATCAGAACAATGAGGGGGCACGACCAAGTTGGCCTTTTGCTTGGGTGAACGCCCACCTGCAGCTGCTTCATCAATGACCTTCCCTCCACCACAAGGTCTGAAGTGGAAATGTTCTCTGACAGTTGTTCAGCACCATCCGCGACTCCTCAGGGGCCATATCCAAACGCAGCAAGACCTGGACAATATCCAGGCTTGGGCTGCCAAGTGGTAAAGTGAGTCGAGTAGGTGGTGCTGGAAAAGCACAGCAGGCCAGGCAGCATCTGAGGAGCAGGAGAATCAACGTTTCAGGCATCAGCCCTGGAAGTGCCAGACTATGACCATCACCAATAAAAGACAATCTAACCACCACCCCTTTACATTCAATGGCATGACTATTACTGAATTCCCCACTGTCAATATCCTGGAGGTGACCAGAATCTCAACCATACAAACACAGTGGCGACAAGGGCAGGTCAGAGGTTAGGTAACTCACCTCCTGACTCCCCATAGCCAGCCCATCAACTACAAAGCACAAGTCAGAGGTGTGATGGAATACTCCTCGATTGTCTGGATGGGGGCAGCCCCAACAACACTCAAGAAGCTTGGCACCATCCAGGACAAAGCAGCCGGATTGATTGGCACCTTAGCCACACACATTCCTCAACCATCGACGCTCAATAGCAGCAGTGTGTACCATCTTGTATGCAAGACGCATTCAGAAATTCACCAAAGACCCTCAGGCAGCACCTTCCAAACTCAGGGCCATTTCCACCCAGAAGGACAACAGCAGCAGGTACATGGGAACACCACCATCTGCAAGTTCCCCTCCAAGCCACACTCCATCCTCACTTAGAAATATATCGCCATTCCTTCAGTGTCGCTGGGTCACAATCCTGGAACTCCTTCCTTAGCAACATTGTGGCTCAATCTGCGCTCAAACCCAGGTGGCACGGTGGCTCAGTGGTGAGCACTGCTGCCTCACAGGGACCCAGGTTCAGTTCCTGCCTTGGGCAGCTGTCTGTGTAGAGTTTGCACATTCTCCCCATGTCCGCATGAGTTTCCTCTGGGTGCTCTGGTTTCCTCCCACAGTCCAAAGACCTGCAGGTCAGGTGAATTGGCCATGCTAAATTGCCCATAGTGTTAGGTGCATTACTCAGAAGGAAATGGGTCTGGGTGGGTTAATCTTCGGAGGGTTGGTGTGGACTGGTTGGGCCGAAGGGCCTGTTTCCACACTGTAAGGAAACTAAAAAATGGATAGGACCCTCAGCTTCTGTTTCCATTACTCAGACTGGGACCTTGACTCAAAGCATAATTTCAAACACATATTTCCAATGCTGGTACTAAAATACATCCCCACACCGACAAAATAACATTGCTAGCACCAACCACCCTGCTGTCAATGACGGCTTTCATTCATTTAGCATCTTTCATGCACTGCAACTCTGTCTGAGGGTGTGTTGCAGGAGTGCGAGTCAAAAGCAAACAGACACTGAGCCCCATAACGAGACAGAAAAGTTGTGTCAAGTCGGAAGGTTTTAAGGTGGTTCTAAAAGTGAAGGGGTTGTTGAGGTGAAGTCAAAAGGGGGGAGATTCAGAGTCAAGATTAAAGTCCCTGCAAGTTTATTGGCCTTGTATGGAACTCTGTACAAGATGTCTCTGTTCACTGCTTCAGAGTGATGACTGAGATGATCTGTGATGGTGTGGGTCTGCTGTAATATTCCGTTGTCAGAATTTCTCATTGCTGTGGAACCACAGAAGATAACGCCTGCATTTGGGGCTCGAATAGAGACTTGTAACCTTCTGACACAATTTAACAAGGAATGAACATTACTTCTGAGTTCTTCTGTTTTATCTCCCTCTGCTGCTGGCAACAGGTCAGAGAACCTGTGAAATTCCTTCAACCACTGAGAGCTCACTCTACCGACTTTCTAGTTGCCTTGGCAACCATCAGTGAAAAAAAAATATACCTCAAGTTAAATTTAGACAGAATTTCAGCAACCAGACAGTGGCAAGACAGAGCATACAATGGGGTCAGATGTAGGTGGAGAGAAACACACACAAACATACAGACACAAAGGGACACAGACAAATCAAAAAGCGAGGTTTCTAAATAAAAGGAGCTGTGTTTACAAAATAATGCACATTTCAGAACTCTAAAAGAATCTTCCTGGAGCTGTGTCTAAAAACAAGGCAGGCTGGAAACTTTCAGATTCATTTCCAATTTTACAGGAGAGTTTTCACCATGGGCTCTCACCAAACTCTGCCTCAGTGATGACTATAACATATCGGAGCAGAATTAGGCCATTTGGCCCATCGCGTGTGCTCCGCAATTTGATTGTGGCTGACATATTCCTTAACCCCATTCTCCTGCCTTCTTCCTGTAACCCTCGATCCCCTTACTAATCAAGAAACGACCTATCTCTGTTTTAAATACACTTAACAACTTAGCCCCCTCTGTAACAATGACAGATTAACCACCCTCTGGCTGAAGAAATCCCTCCATATCTCAGTTGTAAAGGGTTGTCTCTTCACTCTGATACTGTGCCCTCAGGTCAATAGACAATAGACAACAGACAATAGGTGCAGGAGTAGGCCATTCTGCCCTTTGAACCTGCACCACCATTCATTATGATCATGGCTGATCATCCTCAATCAGTATCCTGTTCCTGCCTTATCTCCATAACCCTTGATTCCACTATCCTTGAGAGCTCTATCCAATTCTTTCTTAAACGAATCCAGAGACTGGGCCTCCACTGCCCTCTGGGGCAGAGCATTCCACACAGCCACCACTCTCTGGGTGAAGAAGTTTCTCCTCATCTCTGTCCTAAATGGTCTACCCCTTATTTTTAAGCTGTGTCCTCTGGTTCAGGACTCACCCATCAGCGGAAACATGTTTCCTGCCTCCAGAGTGTCCAATCCTTCAATAATCTTATATGTCTCAATCAGATCCCCTCTCAGTCGTCTAAACTCAAGGGTATACAAGCCCAGTCGCTCCAATCTTTCAACATAAGATAGTCCTGCCATTCCAGGAATTGACCTCGTGAACCTACGCTGCACTTCCTCAATAGCCAGAATGTCTTTCCTCAAATTTGGAGACCAGAACTGCACACAATATTCCAGGTGTGGTCTCACCAGGGCCCTGTACAGGTGCGGAAGAACCTCTTTGCTTCTATACTCAATCCCTCTTGTTATGAAGGCCAGCATGCTATTAGCCTTCTTCACTACCTACTGTACCTGCATGCTTACCTTCATTGACTGGTGTACAAGAACACCCAGATCTCTCTGTACTGCCCCTTTACCTAAATTGACTCCATTTAGGTAGTAATCTGCCTTCCTGTTCTTGCCACCAAAGTGGATAACCATACATTTATCCACATTAAACTGCCATGCATCTGACCACTCACCTAACTTGTCCAGGTGGCCCTGTAATCTCCTAATATCCTCCTCACATTTCACCCTTCAACCCAGCTTTGTATCATCAGCAAATTTGCTAATGTTACTATTAATACCATCTTCTATACCATTAATATATATTGTAAAAAACTGCGGTCCCAGCACTGATCCCTGCGGTACCCCACTGGTCACCGCCTGCCATTCTGAAATGGAGCCGTTTATCACTACTCTTTGTTTCCTATCAGCCAACCAATTTTCAATCCAAGTCAGTACTTTGCCCCCAATACCATGTGCCCTAATTTTGCTCACTAACCTCCTATGTGGGACTTTATCAAAGGTTTTCTGAAAGTCCAGGTACACTACATTCACTGGATCTCCCTTGTCCATCTTCAGAGTTACATCTTCAAAAAATTCCAGAAGATAGGTCAAGCATGATTTCCCCTTCATAAATCCATGCTGACTCTGACCTATCTTGTTACTGCTATCCAGATGTGTCATAATTTCATCCTTTATAATTGACTCCAGCATTTTTCCCACCATTGAGGTCAGGCTAACTGGTCTATAATTTCCTGCTTTCTCTCTCCCACCTTTCTTAAAAAGTGGTACAACATTAGCCACCCTCCAATCCGCAGGAACTGATCCTGAATCTATCGAACTCTGGAAAATAATCACCAATGCATCCACGATTTCTCGAGCCACCTCCTTCAATACCGTGGGATGTAGACCATCAGGCTCCGGGGACTTATCAACCTTCAGACCTAACAGTCTCCCCAACACCAATTTCTGGCAAATATAAATTCCCTTCAGTTCAGGTCCTTCAGCCACTGTTACCTCAGGGAGATTGCTTGTGTCTTCCCCAGTGAACACAGATCTGAAGTACCAATTCAAATCTTTTGCCATTTCTTTATTCCCCGTAATATATTCCCCTGTTTCTGTCTTTGAGGGCCCAATTTTAGTCTTAACCATTTTTTTCCCTTTCACACTCCTAAAAAAGCTTTCACTATCCTCCTTTATATTTTTGGCCAGTTTATCTTCGTACCTCATTTTTTCTCTGCGTATTTCCTTCTTAGTAATCCTCTGTTGTTCTTTAAAAGCTTCCCAGTCCTCCACTTTCCCACTTATCTTTGCGATGTTATACTTTTTCTCTTTTGACTTTATATGTTTCTTAACTTCCCTCATCAGCCATGGCCACCCCTGCCTCCTCCTAGGATCTTTCTTCCTTTTTGGAATGAACTGACCCTGCATCTTCTGCATTATACACAGAAATATCCGCCATTGTTCCTCCACTGTCATCCCTGCTAAGGTATTGCACCATTGAACTTTGGTCAGCTCCTCCCTCATAGCTCCATAGTTCCCTTTATTCAACTGAAATATTGTCATGCCGATTGTACCCTCTCCCTTTCAAATTGCAGATTGAAGCTTATTGTATTATGGTCACTACTTCCCAATGGCTCCTTCACTTCGAGGTCCCTGATCAATTCTGGTTCATTGCACAATACCAGATCCACAATTGCCTTCTCCCTGGTAGGCTCCAGCACCAGCTGTTCTAAGAATCCATCTCGGAAGCACTCCACAAAGTCTCTTTCTTGAGGTCCAATACCATCCTGCCTCGTCCTAGTCTCTCCACTAATGGAAACATCTTCCCCACATCTACCCAATCTGGGCCTCTCAATATTCTCTAAGTTTCAATCAGATTCCCCTCCCCCACCCCCTCATCATTCTAAACTCCTTGAGGTGCATTCTCAGGATCATTCTTATAAACCTCTGGCCCCCCTCCAACACCAGCACACCCTTCCTCAGATATATGGCCTAAGACTGCTTACAATATTCCAAATGCAGTCTGACTAGAGCTTTCTATCTCTGCTCTTATACTCTAGCCCTCACAAAATCAATGCTAACATTGCATTTGCCTTGCTAACTGCCAACTGAACTTTAAGAGAATCCTAACTAAGACCTCTAAGTTCCTTTGTGCTTCAGACTTCCGAAGTCTTTTCCCATTTGGAAAATAGTCCACTCTCTATTCTTCTTATCAATGTACATTACCTCACACTTTCCCACACTGTCTTCTATCTGCCACTTCTTTGTCCACTCTCTCAGCTCATCCATGTCCTTCTGCAGCCTCCCTACTTTCCCAACACTACCTGCCCCTCCATCTATCTTTGTGACCTCTGCAAATTTAGATACAATGCCCTTGGTTCCTTCATCCAGATCGGTAATGTGTAACGTGGTTCCAATACAAACCCTTACAGAACTCTATTCATCACCAGCTGCCATCCTGAAAAAGACCTCTTTATCCCTATTCTCTGCCTTCTGCCAGTCAGCCAATCCTCTAACCATGTTGGGCTCTTATTTAGCAACCCCCAGTCCGGTACCTTGTCAAAGGCCTTCTGGAATTCCAAATAGATTGTGTCCACTGGCTCTCCTTTGTCTAACTTGCTTGTTACCTCCTCAGAGAACTCTAATAGATTTGTCAAAGCAATGTTGACTCAGCCTTAGTTTACCACGCACTTCCAAGTACTCCGCAATCTTATCCTTAATAATGGACTCTAACATTTTACCAACAACTGAGGTCAGGCTAACTGGCCCATAATTTACCACCTTAAACAGGGTGTTACATTGGCCGGAGCTGAAAATGTGTTGCTGGAAAAGCGCAGCAGGTCAGGCAGCATCCAGGGAGCAGGAGAATCGACGTTTCGGGCATGAACCATTTTCCTCTAGAATCCTCCCGACTCCAGTGATGCCTGAAAGATCACCACAATGCCTCTACAATCTCCTCAGTGATCTCCTTCCGATCTCGAGGGTGTAGTTCATCCGGTCCAGGTGATGTATCCAACTTCAATCCTGTCAGCTTCCCCAGCATCTCCTCCTTAGTAGCGCCCATTACACTTACCTGACTATCTTGAAGTCCCCAAATCTCCTGAAGTCCAGGTATGCTGCTGACTTCTTCCTCTGTGAAAACTGATGCAAAGTACCTTTCTCTGTTCCCCATTACTGCTTCTCCAGCCTCATTTTCCAGCAGCCCACTGTCCACTTTTGCCTTTCTCTTACCTTTTGCATATCGGAAAAACCTCTTGCAATATTCTTTTATATTACTAGCCAGCTTGCCCTCATATTTCAACTTCTCCCCTCTTATTGTTTTTTTTAGTTGGCCTCTGCTGGGGTTTTTGAAAGCTTCCCAATCCTCTGGCTTCTCACTAATCTTCAACACTTTCTGTGCTTTCTCCTTTGCTATTACACTGTCCTTGTTAGCCATGGTTGCTTCACCCTCCCTTGAGTAGGTTTCTTCTTCTTTGGGATGTTTTTCTGCCGTCCCTCCCAAATTACCACAAGAAACTCTTGCCATTGATACTCCAACTTCTTCCCTGCTGGACTTCCTTTCCAGTCAACTCTGACCAGCTCCTCCCTCATGCTTTTGGAGTTGCCCTCACTCAATTGTAATAAAGTGACATCTGATTCAAGCTTCTCTATCTCAGACTGCAGGGTGAATTCTGTCACTTCATGGTCACTGCCCCCTCGAGGTTCTTTCACCTTGGGGCAGCACGGTGGCTCAGTGGTGAGCACTGCTGCCTCACAGCACCAGGGACCCAGGTTCGATTCCGGCCTTAGGCAACTGTCTGTGTGGAGTTTGCACATTCTCCCCGCATTTGCATGGGTTTCCTCCGGGTGCTCCTGTTTCCTCCCACAGTCCAAAGATGTGCAGGTCAGGGTGAATTGGCCATGCTAAATTGCCAATAGTGTTAGGTGCATCAGTCAGAAGGAAATGGGTCTAGGTGGGTTACTCTTCGCGGGTTGGTGTGGACTTGTTGGGCCGAAGGGCCTGTTTCCATACTGTAGGGAATCTAATCTAAATTGCCTGTAGTGTTAGGTGCAGGGGTTAATGTAGGAGAATGGGTCTGGGTGGGTTGCTCTTCAGAGGGTCGGTGTGGACTTGGTGGGCCAAAGGGCCTGTTTCCACACTGTAGGAAATCTAATCTTAAGCTCCCTAATCAAGGCGCCATGGTAAGGCAATTTATAAAACTTTTCATCGTACAGGCCATTCTGATATAATGCACGTTTCATCGACGCAAATTGGCTGTAACACGATTGACAAATTGTGGACAATGTTTGGATAATGCACACTTTCTACTGAATGGGTATAGCAATTTTCTATTAGCGATCTTTAATAGTGTGATTTTCTGCAGCGGTTTTCTGTCGCTCGATTTTCTATAGCATGGAGTGGCAGAGTGGCAGAACAACCTGTATTTTTCATGCTAAAATACCAATCACCAATAAATTTCTTTATTCCTATATATTACACTTCACCAAATGCAGAATTGCCTGTTTCCGAGTGGGCTGTACCACAAGCTGCTCTAAACAAAAATCTCGTAGACATTCCACAAAGTCCTTTTCCTGGGACCCGCTACCAAACTGATTTTCCCAGTTCCCCCGCATATAGAGGTCTGCCATTATTATTGTAATCAGGTCTACCTCCTGATTTATTTTCTGCCCCACATCCTGACTACAGCTTGTATATAACTCCCCGTACACACGGCCTGTACAGAACTCCCATCAAGATACGTTTTCCTTTGCAGTTCTTCAACTCTATCCACACAGGTTCTCCGCCTTCTCATCCTATAACACTTCTTGCTATTGAACAATGAACAAAGAAAATTACAGCACAGGAACAGGCCCTTCGGCCCTCTAAGCCCCCCGACCCAGATCCTCCATCTAAACCTGTCGCCTATTTTCTAAGGTCTGTAGCCCTCTACTCCCTGCCCATTCATGTATCTGTCTAGATATATCTTTAATGACACTATCGTGCCCACCTCTACCACCTCAGCTGGCAACGTGCTCCAGGCACCCACCACACTCTGCGTAAAGAACTTTACACGCATATCTCCCTTAACCTTTTTCCCTCTCACCTTGAACTCGTGACCCCTCATAATTGAGTCCCCCACTCTGGGAAAAAGCTTCTTGCTATCTACCCTCTTTATATGTCTCATGGTTTTTTAGACCTCATTCAGGTCCCCCCTCAACCTCTATCTTTCTAATGAAAGTAATCCTAATCTACTCAATCTCTCTTCATAGCTAACGCCCTCCATACCAGGCAACATCCTGGTGAACCTCCTCCACATTCTCTCCAAAGCATCCACATCCTTTTGATAATGTGGCAAATAGAACTGTAACCAGTATTCCAAATGTGGCCCAAACCAAAGTCTTATACAACTGTAACATGACCTGCCAACCTTTGTACTCAATACCCTGTCCGATGAAGGAAAGCATGTCTTATGCCTTCTTGACCACTCTATTGACCTGTGTTGCCAACTTCAGGGAACGATGAACCTGATCTCTCTGTACATCACTTTCCCCAGGACATTTCCATTTACTGTATAGTTCGCTCTTGAATTGGATCTTCCAAAGTGCATCACCTTGCACTTTCCTGGATTGAAGACCATCTGCTATTTCTCTGCCCATCTCTCCAATCTATCTATATTCTGCTGCATTCTCTGACAGTCCCTTTCACTATCTGCTACTCCACCAATCTTAGTGTCATCTGAAACCTGCTTATCAGACCACCTACACCTTCCTCCAGATCCTTTATGTATATCACAAACAACAGTGATCCCAGCACAAATCCCTATAGAACACATTGGTCACAGTTCTCCATTTTGAGAAACTCTCTTCCATTAGTATTCTCTGTTTCCTGTTGCCCAGCCAGTTCTCTATCCATCTAGCTAGAACACCCTGGACCCGATGCGACTTCACTTTCTCCCTCAGCCTACCATAGGGAACTTTCTCAAATGCCTTACTGAAATCCATGTATATGACATCTACAGCCCTTCCCTCATCAATCAACTTTGTCACTTCTTCAACAAATTCTAGTAAGTTGGTAAGACATGACCTTCCCTGCACAAAACCATGTTGTCTAACACCGATAAGCCCATTTTCTAACAAATGTAAATAGATCCTATCCCTCAGTATCTTCTCCAACAGCTTCCCTACCACTGACATCAGGCTCAGAGTCTATAATTACCTGGAGTATCCCTGCTACCCTTCTTAAACAAGGGGTCAACATTAGCAATTCTCCAGTCCTCCGGGACCTCACCCATGTTCAAGGATGGGCAAAGATATCTGTTAAGGCCCCAGCTATTTCCTCTCTCACTTCCCTCAGTAACCTGGGGTAGATCCCATCCGGACCTGGGGACTTGTCTACCTTAATACCTTTTAGAATGCCCAACACTTCCTCTGTCCTTATGCCAACTTCACATAGAGTAATCAAACATCTATCCCTAACCTCAACATCCATCCCCAACCTCATGTCCCTCTCCTCGGTGAACACTGATGCAAAGTACTCATTAAGAATCTCACCCATTTTCTCTGACTCCATGCATAACTTTCCTCCTTTGTCCTTGAGTGGGCCAACCCTTTCTCCAGTTACCCTCTTGCTCCTTATATACGAGTAAAAGGCTGGGGGATTTTCCTTAACCCTGTGTGCTAAAGGTATTTCATGATCCCTTTTCGCCTTCTTAATTCCTCGTTTCAGATTGGTCCTACATTCCCGATATTCTTCCAAAGCTTCATCTGTTTTCCAGTTACCGGGACCTTATGTGTGCTTCCTTTTTCCTCTTAGCTAGTCTCACAATTTCACCTATCGTCCATGGTTCCCTAACCTTGCCATTTCTATCCGGCATTTTCATAGGAACCTGTCTCTCCTGCACTCTAATCAACCTCTCTTTAAAAGCCTGCCACATAGCGAATGTGGATTTACTTTCAAACAGCTGCTCTCAATCTACATTCCCCAGCTCCTGCTGAAGTTTGGTATAGTTGGCCATCCTCCAATTTAGCACTCTTCCTTTAGCGCCTCTCTCATCTTTGTCCATGAGCATTCTAAAACTTACGGAATTGTGATCACTATTCCCAAAGTAATCCCCTACTGACTCATCAACCACCTGGTCGGGCTCATTCCCCAACATTAGGTCCAGTTTGGCCCCTTCCCCAGTTGGACTATTCACATACTGCTCTGGAAAACCGTCCTGAATGCTCCTTACAAATTCTGCTCCATCGAGACCTCTTACACTAAGTGGATCCCAGTCAATGTTGGGAAAATTAAAATCTCCCATCACCACCACCCTGTTGTTCCTTTCCCTTTCCATAATCTGTTTACCTATTTGTACCTCTATCTCTCACGGTCTGTTGGGAGGCCTGTAGTACAGGCCCAACATTGTTACCAAACCCTTCCCATCTCTGAGCTCTGCCCATATTGCCTCACTGCTAGAGTCCTCCATAGTCCTCCTTCAGCACACGTGATATCCTCTCTGACCAGTAATGCAACTCCTCCACCCCTATTACCTCCCTCTCTATCCCACCTGAAGCATCAATATCCTGGGATATTTCATTGCCAATCTTACCCTTCCCTTAACCAAGTCTCAGTAATAGCAATAACATCATACCCCCAGCTACTAGTCCAAGCCCTAAGTTCATCTGCCTTACCTACTACATTTCTTGCATTAAAACAAATGCACTTCAGACCACCAATCCCTTTGCATTCATCATCTGCTCCCTGCCTAGTCTTCCCCTTAGTCACGCTGACTTCATTATCTAGTTCCTTACAGGCTTTAGTTACTACCACCTTACTGTTCACTAACCTCCTCATTTGGTTTGTCATCCCTCTGCCACGTTAGTTTAAACCCTCCCCCACAGCATTAACAAAAGCACCCCCAAGGACATTGGACACCCAAGTGTAGACTGTCCAATTTATAATAGCCCCAACTACCCCAGAACCAGTCCCAATGTCCCAAAATTCTGAACCCTTCCCTCCTGCACCATCTCTCAAGCCACGCATTCATCCCGCCTAGTCTTTCATTTCTACTCTGACTGGCACCTGGCACTGGTAGCAATCCTGAGATTACTGCCTCTGAAGTCCTACTTTTTAACTTTGCTCCTAACTCCCTAAATTCTGCTTGTCAGACCTCATCCCATTTTTTACCTATATCATTGATGCCTATATGCACCACAACAACTGGCTGTTCACCCTCCCCCTTCAGAATGTTCTGCAGCCGATCTGAGGCATCCCTAACCCATGCACCTGGAAGACAACATACCATTTGGCAGTCTTGTTTTTGACCACAGAACCACCTGTCTACTCCCCTTACAATTGAATCCTCTATGACTGTAGCCCTTCCACTCCTTTTCCCACCCTTCTGTAGAGCAGAGCCAGCCACGGTGCCATGAACCTGGCTATAGCTGCCTTCCCCTGGTGAGCCATCACCCCCCATCAGTATCCAGAACGGTATTCCTGTTTTGGAGGGGGATGTCTGCAGGGGACACCTGCAATGCCTTCCTGCTTTTTCTCTGCCTTTTGGTCACCCATTCCCTTTCTCCCTCAGCAATCCTAATCTGCGGTGTGACCAATTCACTAAACGCACTATCCACGACCCCCTCAGCATTGCGTATGTGCCAAAGTGAGTCTGTCCGTAGCTCCAGAGCCGTCATGCGGTCTAACAAGAGCTGCAGCTGGACATACATCTTTAACTGAATGTCATTTTTTACTAACAAGTCAACCACCTCACCGCCAACTCCGCCCCCCGCCCCCCCAACCCCTGTACAACTGCCTGTCTTTTTGATTGGACATGTATCCTTGGATATTTAGTTCCAAGGAGAAAGTGAGGTTTAGATTAGATTAGATTACATTACAGTGTGGAAACAGGCCCTTCGGCCCAACAAGTCCACACCGACCCGCCGAAGCGCAACCCACCCATACCCTTACATTTACCCCTTACCTAAGGCTATGGGCAATTTAGCATGGCCAATTCACCTGACCTGCACATCTTTGGACTGTGGGAGGAAACCGGAGCACCCGGAGGAAACCCACGCAGACACGGGGAGAACGTGCAAACTCCACACAGTTAGTCGCCTGAGGCGGGAATTGAACCCGGGTCTCAGGCGCTGTGAGGCAGCAGTGCTAACCACTGTGCCACCGTGCCGCAGGTCTGCAGATGCTGGAGATCAGAGCTGAAAATGTGTTGCTGGAAAAGCGCAGCAGGTCAGGGAGAATCCAAGGAGCAGGAGAAGAAGGGCTCATGCTATTTTCAGCTATTTAGTTCCCAGTCCTGATTCACTTGCAGCCACATCTCTGTGATGCCCACACCATCTTACCTGCCAATTGCAATCTGAAGTCCAACACATTTACCTTGTTTCCTGTACTGCATGCATTTAAGTACAACACCTTCAGGTCCTGCTTTAACTGACCTCACTTCTCACAGCTCGAAGAGTGTGGTGCTGGAAAGGTACAGCTGGTCAGGCAGCATCCCGAGGAGCAGGATTCCTGATGAAGGGCTTATGCTCGAAACGTTGATTCTCCTGCTCCTCGGATGTTGCCTGACCGGCTGTGCTTTGCCAGCACCGCACCTCTCGACCCTGATCTCCACCATCTGCAGTGCTCACTTCCCCCACTCTGCTCATAGCTGTCTCCTTACAAAATGCACCTGAACTTAGATTCCTGACCCTTTCCATACCTTCTGCCCTATTATTTGTTCTAGAAACTTTAATAAACTCTGCTGAGCTCTCCACCACTTTAGCTTGTTTAAATCTTACCTCAACTTGCATCAGCAATTTGTCTACCTTATTTCAAATGTTTTGTGCATTCAGATACAAACTCTTTAAGTTTGTTCTATGATTGAGGTTCCCGACACTGTTATGGCTCCTTGGTACAATATGACATTCACACATTCTGTCCCTCCCTTTTACTTTCCGGTAGCAATTCACCCCATCCCTAACCAGCAACCCTACCTTCTCATTTACAATTCTTCATGTAACAACCCACCCTTCTACTATTTAGCTTAAAGCCCTGGGTATGTAATTCACCAAGACTCTGGTCTGAGCATGATTCAGGCGGTACTTGTCCCATCGGAACAGCTCCCTCCTTCCCAAGACTGGTGCCAATGTCCCACAGATTCAGGCCCGCTTCTCCCACACTAATCTTTGAGCCATGCATTTACCATTTTAATTCTGTTTAACCCTGTGCCAGTTAGCTTGTGGCTCAGGTACAAACCCAGCGATTGTTACTTCATTCCCTTGCTTTGGAATTTAACCGCTAGCTGTTCATATTTCCTCAGCAGATCACCGTCCTCTTTCTACCTACAGTTAGTTCTTCTATAACACGGGATTCGTCAGCGCAAATTGGCCCTACTGCGATGGATGAACGGTTGTTTGCATAATACGAACTTTCTGCTGAACGAACGGTCCAATGGGTTTTCCATTGTGCGATTTCTATAGCGGTTTCCCATAGCACGATTTTCTACAGCGCGAGATTGCAGATGAACACAACTGTTGCGTTAGAGCAGAACGACCTGTATATTGTTGCTTCCTACTTCGAACACGACAACTAGATCTTTCCCCGCCCACTCCATGATCCTCTGTAACCCATTCGGAACCCAGGCACCAGGCACCTAACTCGGCCTTCGGGACTCTCGATCCTGGCCACACAGAACAGTGTCTATTCCCCTGACTATAGTTTCCCCAAAGTTTGTGAGAAGATTTGTCGCTCGGGTGCTCGTTGTTGTGGTTCTGTTTGCCGAGCTGGAAGTTTTTGTTGCAAACGTTTCGTCCCCTGGCTAGGCGACATCATCAGTGCTTGGGAGCCTCCTGTGAAGCGCTTCTTTGGTGTTTCCTCCGGTGTTTATAGTGGCCTGTCCCTGCCACTTCCGGTTGTCAGTTTCAGCTGTCCGCTGTAGTGGCCGGTATATTGGGTCCAGGTCGATGTGTTTGTTGATGGAGTTTGTGGATGAGTGCCATGCTTCTAGGAATTCCCTGGCTGTTCTTTGTTTGGCTTGTCCTATAATGGTAGTGTTGTCCCAGTCAAATTCATGTTGCTTGTCGTCTGCGTGTGTGGCTACTAGGGATAGCTGGTCGTGTCGTTTCGTGGCTAGTTGATGTTCGTGGATGCGGATCGTTAGCTGTCTTCCTGTTTGTCCTATATAGTGTTTTGTGCATTCCTTGCATGGGATTTTGTACACCACATTAGTTTTGCTCATGCTTGGTATCGGGTCCTTCATTCTGGTAATTGTATCCCCAATTACAATTACATTTCTCTGGATTAGCTCCCTGTACCATGGTGCTATGGTCAGTTTGACCGTCCTCCCTACAGCCTCCACTCTCATCCACACACAGAGCAAGAATCTCAAACCTGTTAGATAAGCTCAAGGGCTGAGGTTCCTTCAGCACTACCTCCTGGATCCAACTAAACCTGCCTAGCCTATAGTCATATACTCTTATCCCTGAGCACTGTCTGAATTCTAGGCAGTGAATCCAAGAGATGTGATTGCCTCCTGATACACAGTGTGCAGGTAACTCTCTCTCTCTTCCTGATGCATCAAAATGTACGGATGATAAACCAAGCTTTGAGAATGAGCCATATAAGGAGGTGTTAGTGCAGGTGGCCAAAGGCTCTGTCAAAGATGGAGGTCTTAGGGAACATCAGCAAAGGATCATAGACCACAGGTGAGGCCCTTTGGCCCAACAAGTCAGGACCACCAAATGGACAATACTACCTACACACATCCCACTTTCCTCCATGAGACCCATAGTCTTGATTGTTGTGATATTTCAAGCTCTCATCCAAGTACCTTTTAAAGGTTGTAAGGTTTCCCACCTCAACTATCCTCCCAGAGAGTGCATTGCAGACCCCCACCACCCTCTGGGCACAAAAGCAATATCTTCACTTCCCCTCTCAACCTCCTGCCTATTACATTCAAAGCATTTTTCTTGACCCTTCAAATAAACTTACTTATCGTCACTCCCAAATTCTCATCGACATCATTTATGAATATCAATAGTCAATAAAGGACCCAGCACTGATCCCTGTGATACACTGCGACACACGGAACTCTACTCAAACCCCAAGTCTTCTAGAAACCACCACCCTCTGTCTCCTGTCGCTAATCCAATTTTGGATCCATCTTGCCAAGTTACCCTGGATCCCATGCACTTTGACCTTCTTTATCAACTTCCCATTTGGAACCTTGTCAAAGGCCTTGCTGAATTCCATCTGAACTACATTAATGCCCTACCCTTAGCCAATGACTCCTTGAAAAATTCCACTAGATTTCATCAGCATGACCTCCCTCTGACAAAGCCGTGCTGCCTATCCCTAATCAAACCTTGCCTTTTTAAACGGAAATTAATTTTCTCCTTCAGTATTTTCTCCAATAGATTCCCTACCACCGATGCAATGCGAGGGTCATGACAAAGGAAAGTGAGGTAAAGAGCAGGAGAAGTCGATGGTGGGGTTTCCAGAGCTTAGCTCATTGGTGGCCACTCCTCCAGCTGCCAATGCTGGGTGATCAAATTCAAGAGATCCTCAAAACTGCAGGATTTCAGAGAACTCGCAAGGTTGTGAGGATGGAAGTGTTTACAGATACTGAGAGGGTGAAGCCATGTAGGAATTTCAAAACAAGGATTTTTTTTTCAGGAATCAGCTCCTTGCTTGACTGGAAACAAATGTAGGTCAGCAAACAGAGGTGCTGGGGAAATGTAACCTGGTGAGTGTAAGGACATGGACAGCAAAGGTTTTGATGACCACAGGCTTATGGCAGTGAGACAATGGGACACAGGCAATGGGATTGTAAGAGTCCAAGAAACAAAGACATGATTTGGGGGGGGTGGAGTGGGGTGGGGTGGGAGGTTTCAGCAGGGGTGGCACGGTGGTTAACACTGCTGCCTCACAGCACCAGAGACCCGGTTCAATCCCCACCTCAGGTGACTCTCTGTGTAGAGTTTGCACATTCTCTTGGTGTCCATGTGGGTTTCCTCTGGGTGCTCCGGTTTCCTCCCACCATCCAAAAATATGCAGGTTAGGGTGAATTGGCCATGCTAAATTGCCTGTAGTGTTAGGGGAATTGGTCGGGGTCAGTGTGGACTTGTTGGGCCGAAGGGCCTGTTTCCACACTGTAAGTGAGCTGAGGTAGGAAACAAAGTCATGTGATTTTTATTTCTGTATGTTACATAGATGCAAGCTACGAGTGCCGATAAACTGCTCAGAAGAAATCCCTACCTTTTAACCAACCCTATCTGGTCAGGGGGTAAAAACGCAGGAATGGATAAAGAGGATATGACTTTATACTCGGGAAATGAATTGAAAAGGGTACAAACATATCGTGAAGGAAGAGGGAAAAGTTCATTTCCAATTTACATTATTTTGGGCGAACTATGTTTGAAATGAGAAAGTTTTGATTCCAAAATGTTGGCAGAAAGTAGCATAAGGCATTGTCCTAACCTGGCAAAGACTCAAGCAGAAAGTTCTCCCTGCGGCCAGGGACATAGAGCCGTGCAAATGTGATCACTGCTGTGACAAAGCTGTCTTTATCCAGAGAACAGGCCGAACCTGGAGTGGATGAGATAAATATTAATATGGCTAGTGGGATGCAAAACCTTCATAGCAGAGTGAGGGCGTTATACTTCAGGTTCGGGTGGCACGGTGGCTCAGTGGTTAGCACTGCCGCCTCATAGCGCCAGGGACTCTGGTTCGATTCCAGCCTCGGGTGACTGTTCGTGTGGAGTTTGCACATTCTCCCTGTGCCTGTGTGGGTTTGCTCTGGTTTCCTCCCACAGTCCAAAGACGTGCAGGTCAGGTGAATCGGCCGTGCTAAATTGCCCATTGTGTCCAGGGATGTGTAAATTAGGTGCATTAGTCAGGGGTAAATATGAAATAGGGGGAAATGGGTCACTCTTCAGAGGGTCAGGGTGGACTTGTTGGGCCAAAGGGCCTGTTTCCACGCTGTAGGGGATTCTTCTATTATACAGGACATCAGTGAGACCATATCTTGAATCCTGTGTTTGGTCTCTATTTTTAAGGGAGGATGTAGATTGGTTGGAGGTGGTTCAGAGGAACTTGAAACTAGATTGGTCATAGAATCCCTACAGTGTGGAAGCAGGCCATTCAGCCCATCAGGCCCAGACCAACCTTCCAAGAGCATTTTAGCCAAATCGACCCATCCCTGAAACCCAGCCTTTCCCATGGCCAATCCATTGAACCTACACATTTCTGGACTGTGGTAGAAAACCCACGCAGACACGACAAGAACATGCAAACTCCACACGGACAGTCGCCTGCGGCTGGAATCAAACCTGGGTCCCTGGTGCGGTGAGGTAGCAGCACTAACCACTGAGCCACTGTGATGCCTGGAATGAATGGGTTGTCTTATGTGGACCGGTTGCACAGCATGCCATTGGACGTGGGGGGTGATTTGATCAAAGTGAATAAGGCCTTGAATGGTCTTGACAAGATGGAAGGGGTTTTTCTTCTTGCAGATTGGTGCAGGTCTACAAGTACTGTTTTAGAACTAGGGATCAGCTCAGTTGGAGAAAGAAGGGTGGTGGGGGTCTGCAATGGGAGGATAGTTGAGATGGGAAACCTTACAACCTTTAAAAGGTACTTGGATGAGAGCTTGAAATATCACAACAATCAAGACTATGGGTCTCGTGGAGGAAAGTGGGATGTGTGTAGGTAGTATTGTCCATTTGGTGGTCCTGACCCATTGGGCCAAAGGGCCTCACCTGTGGTCTATGATCCTTTGCTGATGTTCCCTAAGACCTCCATCTTTGACAGAGCCTTTGGCCACCTGTACTAACACCTCCTTATATGGCTCATTCTCAAAGCTTGGTTTATCATCTGTACATTTTGATGCATCAGGATGAGAGAGAGAGTTACCTGCACACTGTGTATCAGGAGGCAATCACATCTCTTGGATTCACTGCCTAGAATTCAGACAGTGCTCAGGGATAAGAGTATATGACTATAGGCTAGGCAGGGTTAGTTGGATCCAGGAGGTAGTGCTGAAGGAACCTCAGCCCTTGAGCTTATCTAACAGGTTTGAGATTCTTGCTCTGTGTGTGGATGAGAGTGGAGGCTGTAGGGAGGACGGTCAAACTGACCATAGCACCATGGTACAGGGAGCTAATCAAGAGAAATGTAATCGTAATTGGGGATACTATAGTCAGGGGAATAGACACTGTTCTGTGTGGCCAGGATCGAGAGTCCCGAATATTTTTCTCTCTGGAGGGTTGTGTGTGGAAGGGAGTTTGGAATTCTCTACCTCAAAAGGTGGTGAATGTTGAGGGGGTGTCATTAAATATTTTTAATGCAGAAGCAGATAAATTCTTGTTAGGCTGGGGAATCAAGGGTAATTGGGAATAGTTGGGAAACACAAACAGATCATCTCTGACCCTATTGGATGACAGAATAGGCTCATGGGGTGAAGTGGTCTACTCTTGCTTCCATTTTGAGCATTCATAAATTCAAAAAAGGCTTTAATCTCAGAGTGAGTACAATTCTGGAAAAAACAAAATTCATTTACAGAGTCCCAAGTATTGGTGAAATAATTGTTGATTTTATCAATGGTCTCTACAGATTAGCTAATAAATGTGAATGTGGGATTTAAGTACTGAATTGATCAGAGGCTGTATAGTTTTGGACCTGCTGTTTAGTCTTTATCAGAGTTATTCCAGGAATATGATTTCACTGAACAGGCTCAAGGGCCTGAAATCCTTCCTCTTGTTCCTACCCAATTGTCAATTGTATCAAGCTGATAATTAGTAGAGCATGGCAGAGAATGAGAAAAGCATGTTTACATTAATTGAATGAGTGATCGTTAAAATAGTACGATCACGGGGTTTCAATAATTTAATCTCCTGCCTTCCAGATGCACCCTTCCTCTTCATAAAGCCACCCAAACGCTTGGGTTTTTTTTTGCTCTGTCGGTAATTTTCCTGCATGTTCTTGTTATTTTGTTTACAGAGCAGAAATATTGTGATTCACACACACACAGACACAGACACACAGACAGACAGACAGACACACACAAACAGACACACACATACAGACAGACACACAGACAGACACACAGACAGGCAGACACACACACACACAGACAGACACACACACACAGACACTAACAGACACACACACACATACAAACAGACACACAGACAGACACACACACACACACAGACAGACAGACACACACACACAGACACACACACAGACACAGACACGCACACAGACAGACACACACACATACACACACAGACAGACACACACACACATATAGACAGACAGACACACACACACAAACAGACACACACACAAACAGACACTAACAGACACACACATACAGACAGACGCACACACAAACAGACACACACATACAGACAGACACACACACACACACGCACACAGACAGACACACACAAACACAGACACACACACAAACACAGACACACACACATACACACAGACACACACACATATAGACAGACAGACACACACATACACACACAGACAGACACATACACACACACAGACACACACAGACACACACACACAGACACACACACACAGACACACAGACACAGACACACAGACACACACAGACACACACACACAGACACACACAGACAGACAGACACACACACAGACAGACACACACAGGCAGACAGAAACACACACACAGACAAACACACAGAGACACAGACACGCACACAGACACACACACAGACAGACACACAGACAGACAGACACACAGACAGACAGACACACAGACAGACAGACACACACACACACACACACACACAGACACACACACACACACACAGACAGACACATACACAGACACCGACTCACACACATACACAGACACACACAAACACAGACACCGACTCACACACATACACAGACACACACAAACACAGACACACACACATACACACACAGACACGCACACAGACAGACACACACACGCACACAGACTGACACACACACGCACACAGACAGACACACCCACATACACACACAGACACACAGATACAGACAGACACACACACACAGATACAGACAGACACACACACACAGACACACACACACAGACACACACCGACACACACCGACACACACCGACACACACATACACACACATACACACACATACACACACAGACAGACACACACAAACAGACACACACACACATATAGACAGACACACACAGACACACACAGACACACACACAAACAGACACTAACAGACACACACATACAGACAGACACACACACATGCACACAGACAGACACACACATACTCAGACACACACAAACAGACACACACACACACACATATAGACAGACACACACATGCACACACAGACACACACACAAACAGACACACACACAAACAGACACTAACAGACACACACATACAGACAGACGCACACACACACACGCAGACAGACACACACATACTCAGACACACACACAAACACACAGACACACACACAAACACACAGACAGACACACACATATAGACAGACTGACACACACATATAGACAGACTGACACACACATACACACACAGACAGACACATACACACACACAGACAGACACACACACAGACAGACACACACACAGACAGACACACACACACACACGCACACAGACAGACACACACAAACACAGACACACACACAAACACAGACACACACACATACACACAGACACACACACATATAGACAGACAGACACACACATACACACACAGACAGACACATACACACACACAGACACACACAGACACACACACACAGACACACACACACAGACACACAGACACAGACAGACACACACACACATACACACACAGGCAGACAGAAACACACACACAGACAAACACACAGAGACACAGACACGCACACAGACAGACACACACATACTCAGACACACACAAACAGACACACACACACACACATATAGACAGACACACACATGCACACACAGACACACACACAAACAGACACACACACAAACAGACACTAACAGACACACACATACAGACAGACGCACACACACACACACGCAGACAGACACACACATACTCAGACACACACACAAACACACAGACACACACACAAACACACAGACAGACACACACATATAGACAGACTGACACACACATATAGACAGACTGACACACACATACACACACAGACAGACACATACACACACACAGACACACACAGACAGACACACACACAGACAGACACACACACAGACAGACAGACACACAGACAGACAGACACACACAGGCAGACAGAAACACACACACAGACAAACACACAGAGACACAGACACGCACACAGACAGACACACACACACATACACAGACACACACATACACACACACACACACAGACAGACACACAGACAGACAGACACACAGACAGACAGACACACAGACAGACAGACACACACACGCAGACAGACACACACAGGCAGACAGAAACACACACACAGACAAACACACAGAGACACAGACACGCACACAGACAGACACACACACACACACAGACACACACATACAGACAGACACACACACACACACAGACACACACATACAGACAGACACACACACACACACAGACACAACACACACACACACACAGACACAACACACACACAGACACAGACACCGACTCACACACATACACAGACACACACAAACACAGACACACACACGCACACAGACAGACACACACACATACACACACAGACACACAGATACAGACAGACACACACACAGATACAGACAGATACACACATACAGACACACAGACAGACACACAGACAGACACACAGACAGACACACAGACAGACACACAGACAGACACACAGACAGACACACAGACAGACACCGACACACACATACACAGACACACACATACACAGACAGACAGACACACACATACACAGACAGACACCGACACCGACACCGACACACCGACACACACACACCGACACACACACACCGACACACACACACAGACACACACACACAGACACACGCACAGACAGGCAGACACACAGACAGGCAGACACACAGACATACACAGACAGACACACATACACACACACCGACACAGACACACACACACACCGACACACACACACACAGACACACACACACCCCGACACACACACACCGACACACACACACCGACACACACACACCGACACACACACACCGACACACACACACCGACACACACACACCCAGACACAAACACACCCAGACACAAACACACCCAGACACAAACACACACAGACACAAACACACACAGACACAAACACACACACCCAAACACACACAGACACAAACACACACAGACACAAACACACACACCCAAACACACACAGACACAAACACACACAGACACAAACACACACACCCAAACACACACAGACACAAACACACACAGACACACACACACACACACAGACACAAACACACACAGACACACACAGACACACACAGACACACACAGACACACACAGACACACACAGACACACACAGACACACTCAGCAATGTAACTGTCTGTGCAAAAAGGGGGTTTCCTCAAGATTAAGCTTGAGAGGGTGCAGAAAAGATTTACACGGATATTGGGGGGGCTGGAGGGTTTGGGTTAGAGGGAGAGGCTGAATAGGCTGGGGCTTTCTTTACCTGAAACGTCAGAGGCTGATGGGTGACCTTATAAAGGTTTACAAAATCATAAGGGGCTTGCAATACAGCGAATAGCCAAAGTCTTTTCCCCCTGGGCGAGGGAGTCAAAAACTAGAGGGCATAGGTTTAAGATGAGAGGGGAAAGATTTAAAAAGGACCTGAGGGGCAACATTTTCACACAGAGGGTGATGTGTGCATGGCAGGAGCTACCAGAGGAAGTGGTGGAGACTAGTACAATGACAACATTTAAAAGACACCTGGGTGGGTATATGAACAGGAAGGGTTTAGAGGGTGATGAATGAAGCGCTGGCAAATGGGACTAGATTAATCTAGGATATCTGGTCGGCATGGACAAGGTGGACCGAAGGGTCTCTTTCCGTGCCGTATGACATTAAGACTCTAAAAGAAGACCTCACTCAAGAGAAAGCCATTCAGTTGGAAAAAGAAGCAAAGGTACAGATGCAGAAGAAGATAATCCCCAGAGGAGGGATAAAGCCCTTGTCTGGGATCTCGACTGAATCTATTTCCTTTAGAACAAGACAGTAAAAGAAATCCTAGCCCTCCACCCCCACAAAAAGGTAGAGATTGCAAGATAACCACAAGAGGTCAGAAGTTCTCTGCCAATGCTATGGTGACAAGAGCAAAGTTACCTCCATTCTTTGTGGCAGCCACATTACTAAGGAGGGTCTTCTGAGAGGTGAATGGTCAGCGACATCACGGTGTGAGTGAAGCCAGTATGGGGTCCCAGTGGGCACCTGTGGAGGAGTGCCAGTCTCTGCAATGATCAAGTAGCTTCCCTCAGCCTTTTCGATGAGAGCAAGGGTGGCTGAGCTGACTGACTGTGGCAATGTGGCACAGGAAGCTATTCCAATGGGGGAGCAATAAGGAGCAGTAATTGTAGTGAGGGGGAAATGACACTGTCCTCTGCAGCAAGAGCGAGAGCCCAGCTCCTGTGATGCCTGCCTAGTGCCAGGGTTTGAGACATCTGCTCAAGGTTAGACAGGAACATGGAGAAAATCCAGTGGTAAATACCAACGACACAGATAGGGTAAGGAAGGAGGTTCTGTCGAGGGAGTATGGAGAACTAGGTCATACAATCATACAGCACAGAAACAGACAATTCTGTCCAAATTCATTCGCGCCAACCAGATATCCTAAGCAGATCTACTCCGTTTGCCAACATAATTAATTAAAAAGCAGAACAATTTTAAAAATTCATTCAAGGGATGAGGGCATCGCTGGCCAGGCCAGTGTTTATTGCACGTCCCTAATTGCCCTGAGGGCAGTTACGAGTCAACCCCATTGCTGAGGGTCTGGAATCACATGGAGGCGAGACCAGGTAAGGATGGTAGATTCCTTCCCTAAAGGACATTAGTGAACCAGTTGGGTTTTTTTTTTGACAATGGTCATCATTAGACTCTTAATTCCAAATATTTATTGAATTCAAACTTCACCATCTGCTGTGGTGGGACCACCACGCGTTCGAAGGTTATAACCTCTAAGCCATGCGCAAATTGGGAGAAGTGAGTTCCAGTTCATGCACCATTTGCATCAGTAATGGGGAAGTGGGGGCTGATATCATTGGGATGGTCTACTCCTTAACCGTGTGTTCTTGCAAACTGCATAATGACAGAAATAGAGAGAGTTTTAAACTGGGCAGTGGGAGCAAGGGATCAAATGTGGAAAGGCGGGCAATAAGAAAGAGTCGAGAGAATGCAAGAGAGGAATATGTAATGTGGGAAAACTGAGGAATACCCCAAAAATCGAGATGTTACAACGGTAACAAAAAGACAAAACTAAAGGCTCTGTCATGAATGCTCTGTGCATTCAGACATAAGGTAAACAGAGATAGCACACATTAGAGTAAATAAATACAATGTGGTAGCTATTATAGAGATATGGCTACAGAATGACCAGGATTAGTTTCTGAATATGGAAGGTTATTTGACATTCAAGAAGCTAGGTAAAGGTGGAGTGATAGCATTGTTCATCAAGGACAGGATTTTTGCAGGAATTGGAGATGACTTTAGTTCCAGCGATTAGGATATAAAATTGGCTTAGGTCAAGATGAGGAGCAATAGGGAAAGAAGTTACAAGGGGGAGTGGTCCTACCAGTAGCCACAATGTGGGACAAAGTATACAAGAAGAAATATCGGATGGTCATGATAAATGGACAGCAATAATCATTTGTGACTGTAAACAGGATAAACCACATTGGCAATACTGTAGTAGCCTGGATGAGGAGTTCACACAATGTTTCTGAGATGGTCCCTTAGAGCAGCACAGTGTGGTACTGACCAGGGAGCAGATTATATTAGATTGAGATTGTGTAATGTGAAAGAATAATTAATAACTTCAGAATAAAGGCATGAAGAGGTAGCATCGATCCCAATCTGATTGAATTTTACATCCAGTTTGAAAAGAGAAACTGTTAACACTGGTATTTTAATTCTAAATAAGGAAAACTGTATGGACATGACAACTGGCTCACTAGGCTGGGAACTGATCAAGGGAGACAGAGTGGCAGATATTTAAGGGGAAGTCTAAAATACACTGAATAAGTATATTCCTGCTGTGAAGGACAATTCCAAAGGGAGGGCTCACCATCCCGAGTTCAAGAAAGCAGTTAAGGAAAGCATAAAACATATGGAGAAAATCTATAAGAACATAACAACTAGGAGCAGGAATTAGTAATGCAGCCTCTCAAGCCTGTTCCACTGTTTGATACGATCATGGCTGATCAAGTCTCAGCCTCAACTCCACTTGTCTATTCACTCTCTGTAACCCTTCAACTTATTACTCATTAAAACTCTGTGTATCTCCTCCTTAAATTGATTCAGTGTCCCAGTGTCCACCACACTCCAGGGTAGTGAATTCCACAGATTTATATCTGAAAGAAATAATCCCTCCTCATCTCAGTTTTAAATCGACCAAACTTTAACCTAAAACTGTCGCCTCTCGTTCTCATTGGCTAAAACCTGTTTCCACAGCTATAATCACATTCCTCTGGGACTGCCTCTGACTCAGACTTACCCCATGTGGATTCTAACTCATGCTTCATCCCTCACTTTGAAACCCTCCAAGCTTTGAATCCACACAGGATCACAGGCAGCTGCGTGATGGTCAACGTTCCTCAGGCATCTGTGTGATGGTCACCATTCCTCAGGCATCTGTGTGATGGTCAACGTTCCACAGGCATCTGTGTGATGGTCAACGTTCCTCAGGCATCTGTGTGATGGTCACCGTTCCTCAGGCATCTGTGTGATGGTCAACGTTCCTCAGGCATCTGCGTGATGGTCAACGTTCCACAGGCATCTGTGTGATGGTCAACGTTCCTCAGGCATCTGCGTGATGGTCAACGTTCCTCAGGCATCTGTGTGATGGTCAACGTTCCTCAGGCATCTGCGTGATGGTCAACGTTCCTCAGGCATCTGCGTGATGGTCAACGTTCCTCAGGCATCTGCGTGATGGTCAACGTTCCTCAGGCATCTGCGTGATGGTCACCGTTCCTCAGGCATCTGTGTGATGGTCAACGTTCCTCAGGCATCTGTGTGATGGTCAACGTTCCTCAGGCATCTGTGTGATGGTCAACGTTCCTCAGGCATCTGCGTGATGGTCAATGTTCCTCAGGCATCTGCGTGATGGTCAACGTTCCACAGGCATCTGTGTGATGGTCAACGTTCCTCAGGCATCTGTGTGATGGTCAACGTTCCTCAGGCATCTGCGTGATGGTCAACGTTCCACAGGCAGCTGTGTGATGGTCAACGTTCCTCAGGCATCTGTGTGATGGTCAACGTTCCACAGGCATCTGTGTGATGGTCAACGTTCCACAGGCAGCTGTGTGATGGTCAACGTTCCTCAGGCATCTGTGTGATGGTCAACATTCCTCAGGCATCTGTGTGATGGTCAACGTTCCTCAGGCATCTGTGTGATGGTCACCGTTCCTCAGGCATCTGTGTGATGGTCAACGTTCCTCAGGCATCTGTGTGATGGTCAACGTTCCTCAGGCATCTGTGTGATGGTCACCATTCCTCAGGCATCTGTGTGATGGTCAACGTTCCTCAGGCATCTGTGTGATGGTCAACGTTCCTCAGGCATCTGTGTGATGGTCACCATTCCTCAGGCATCTGTGTGATGGTCAACGTTCCTCAGGCATCTGTGTGATGGTCACCATTCCTCAGGCATCTGTGTGATGGTCAACGTTCCTCAGGCATCTGTGTGATGGTCACCGTTCCTCAGGCATCTGTGTGATGGTCAACGTTCCTCAGGCATCTGCGTGATGGTCAACGTTCCACAGGCATCTGTGTGATGGTCAACGTTCCACAGGCATCTGTGTGATGGTCACCGTTCCTCAGGCATCTGTGTGATGGTCAACGTTCCTCAGGCAGCTGCGTGATGGTCAACGTTCCACAGGCAGCTGTGTGATGGTCACCATTCCTCAGGCATCTGTGTGATGGTCAACGTTCCACAGGCAGCTGCGTGATGGTCAACGTTCCACAGGCAGCTGTGTGATGGTCACCATTCCTCAGGCATCTGTGTGATGGTCAACGTTCCACAGGCAGCTGCGTGATGGTCAACGTTCCACAGGCATCTGTGTGATGGTCAACGTTCCACAGGCATCTGTGTGATGGTCAACGTTCCTCAGGCATCTGCGTGATGGTCAACGTTCCTCAGGCATCTGCGTGATGGTCAACGTTCCTCAGGCAGCTGCGTGATGGTCAACGTTCCTCAGGCAGCTGTGTGATGGTCAACGTTCCTCAGGCATCTGCGTGATGGTCAACGTTCCTCAGGCATCTGCGTGATGGTCACCGTTCCTCAGGCATCTGTGTGATGGTCAACGTTCCTCAGGCAGCTGTGTGATGGTCAACGTTCCTCAGGCATCTGCGTGATGGTCACCGTTCCTCAGGCATCTGTGTGATGGTCAACGTTCCTCAGGCATCTGTGTGATGGTCAACGTTCCACAGGCAGCTGCGTGATGGTCAACGTTCCTCAGGCATCTGTGTGATGGTCAACGTTCCTCAGGCATCTGTGTGATGGTCAACGTTCCTCAGGCATCTGTGTGATGGGCAACGTTCCTCAGGCAGCTGCGTGATGGTCAACGTTCCTCAGGCATCTGCGTGATGGTCAACGTTCCTCAGGCAGCTGCGTGATGGTCAACGTTCCTCAGGCATCTGTGTGATGGTCAACGTTCCTCAGGCAGCTGTGTGATGGTCAACGTTCCTCAGGCAGCTGTGTGATGGTCAACGTTCCTCAGGCAGCTGTGTGATGGTCAACGTTCCACAGGCAGCTGCGTGATGGTCACCGTTCCTCAGGCATCTGCGTGATGGTCAACGTTCCTCAGGCAGCTGCGTGATGGTCAACGTTCCTCAGGCATCTATGTGATGGTCAACGTTCCTCAGGCATCTGTGTGATGGTCACCGTTCCTCAGGCATCTGTGTGATGGTCAACGTTCCTCAGGCAGCTGCGTGATGGTCACCGTTCCTCAGGCAGCTGCGTGATGGTCACCATTCCTCAGGCATCTGCGTGATGGTCAACGTTCCACAGGCAGCTGCGTGATGGTCACCGTTCCTCAGGCATCTGTGTGATGGTCAATGTTCCTCAGGCAGCTGCGTGATGGTCAACGTTCCTCAGGCAGCTGTGTGATGGTCAACGTTCCACAGGCATCTGCGTGATGGTCAACGTTCCACAGGCAGCTGTGTGATGGTCAACGTTCCTCAGGCAGCTGCGTGATGGTCACCATTCCTCAGGCAGCTGCGTGATGGTCACCATTCCTCAGGCATCTGTGTGATGGGCAACGTTCCTCAGGCATCTATGTGATGGTCACCGTTCCTCAGGCATCTATGTGATGGTCAATGTTCCTCAGGCAGCTGTGTGATGGTCAACGTTCCTCAGGCATCTATGTGATGGGCAACGTTCCTCAGGCATCTATGTGATGGTCAACGTTCCTCAGGCAGCTGTGTGATGGGCAACGTTCCTCAGGCATCTATGTGATGGTCAACGTTCCTCAGGCAGCTGTGTGATGGTCAACGTTCCACAGGCATCTGCGTGATGGTCAACGTTCCACAGGCATCTGTGTGATGGTCAATGTTCCACAGGCATCTGTGTGATGGTCACCATTCCTCAGGCATCTGCGTGATGGTCAACGTTCCACAGGCAGCTGTGTGATGGTCAACGTTCCACAGGCATCTATGTGATGGTCAACGTTCCTCAGGCAGCTGTGTGATGGTCAACGTTCCTCAGGCATCTGTGTGATGGTCAACGTTCCACAGGCAGCTGTGTGATGGTCAACGTTCCTCAGGCATCTGTGTGATGGTCAACGTTCCTCAGGCATCTGTGTGATGGTCAACGTTCCACAGGCATCTGTGTGATGGTCACCATTCCTCAGGCATCTGTGTGATGGTCAACGTTCCACAGGCAGCTGCGTGATGGTCAACGTTCCTCAGGCATCTGCGTGATGGTCAACGTTCCACAGGCATCTGTGTGATGGTCACCGTTCCTCAGGCAGCTGTGTGATGGTCAACGTTCCACAGGCATCTGTGTGATGGTCAACGTTCCACAGGCATCTGTGTGATGGTCAACGTTCCACAGGCATCTGTGTGATGGTCAATGTTCCACAGGCAGCTGCGTGATGGTCAACGTTCCACAGGCAGCTGCGTGATGGTCAACGTTCCACAGGCATCTGCGTGATGGTCAACGTTCCACAGGCATCTGCGTGATGGTCAACGTTCCACAGGCAGCTGCGTGATGGTCAACGTTCCTCAGGCATCTGTGTGATGGTCAACGTTCCACAGGCATCTGTGTGATGGTCAATGTTCCACAGGCAGCTGCGTGATGGTCAACGTTCCTCAGGCAGCTGCGTGATGGTCAACGTTCCTCAGGCATCTATGTGATGGTCAACGTTCCTCAGGCAGCTGTGTGATGGTCAACGTTCCTCAGGCATCTATGTGATGGTCAACGTTCCTCAGGCAGCTGTGTGATGGTCAACGTTCCACAGGCATCTGCGTGATGGTCAACGTTCCACAGGCATCTGCGTGATGGTCACCGTTCCTCAGGCATCTGTGTGATGGTCAACGTTCCACAGGCATCTGCGTGATGGTCACCGTTCCTCAGGCATCTGCGTGATGGTCACCGTTCCTCAGGCATCTGTGTGATGGTCAACGTTCCTCAGGCAGCTGTGTGATGGTCACCGTTCCTCAGGCATCTATGTGATGGTCAACGTTCCTCAGGCATCTGCGTGATGGTCAATGTTCCACAGGCATCTGCGTGATGGTCAATGTTCCACAGGCAGCTGTGTGATGGTCACCGTTCCTCAGGCAGCTGCGTGATGGTCAACGTTCCACAGGCATCTGTGTGATGGTCACCATTCCTCAGGCATCTGTGTGATGGTCAACGTTCCACAGGCAGCTGTGTGATGGTCACCGTTCCTCAGGCATCTGTGTGATGGTCAACGTTCCACAGGCAACTGCGTGATGGTCAACGTTCCTCAGGCATCTGTGTGATGGTCACCATTCCTCAGGCATCTGTGTGATGGTCAACGTTCCTCAGGCAGCTGTGTGATGGTCACCATTCCTCAGGCATCTGTGTGATGGTCAACGTTCCACAGGCAGCTGTGTGATGGTCACCGTTCCACAGGCATCTGTGTGATGGTCAACGTTCCACAGGCAACTGCGTGATGGTCAACGTTCCTCAGGCATCTGTGTGATGGTCACCGTTCCTCAGGCATCTGCGTGATGGTCAATGTTCCTCAGGCATCTGCGTGATGGTCAACGTTCCTCAGGCATCTGCGTGATGGTCAACGTTCCTCAGGCACCTGCGTGATGGTCAACGTTCCTCAGGCATCTGCGTGATGGTCAACGTTCCTCAGGCATCTGCGTGATGGTCAACGTTCCTCAGGCACCTGCGTGATGGTCAACGTTCCTCAGGCATCTGCGTGATGGTCACCGTTCCTCAGGCATCTGCGTGATGGTCAACGTTCCTCAGGCATCTGTGTGATGGTCAACGTTCCTCAGGCATCTGTGTGATGGTCAACGTTCCACAGGCATCTGTGTGATGGTCAACGTTCCACAGGCATCTGTGTGATGGTCAACGTTCCTCAGGCATCTGTGTGATGGTCACCGTTCCTCAGGCATCTGTGTGATGGTCAATGTTCCTCAGGCATCTGTGTGATGGTCAACGTTCCTCAGGCAGCTGTGTGATGGTCAACGTTCCACAGGCATCTGCGTGATGGTCAACGTTCCTCAGGCAGCTGTGTGATGGTCACCATTCCTCAGGCATCTGTGTGATGGTCAACGTTCCACAGGCATCTGTGTGATGGTCAACGTTCCACAGGCATCTGCGTGATGGTCAACGTTCCTCAGGCAGCTGTGTGATGGTCACCATTCCTCAGGCATCTGTGTGATGGTCAACGTTCCACAGGCATCTGTGTGATGGTCAACGTTCCACAGGCATCTGTGTGATGGTCAACGTTCCTCAGGCATCTGCGTGATGGTCAATGTTCCTCAGGCATCTGCGTGATGGTCAACGTTCCTCAGGCAGCTGTGTGATGGTCAACGTTCCTCAGGCATCTGTGTGACGGTCAACGTTCCTCAGGCATCTGCGTGATGGTCAACGTTCCACAGGCATCTGTGTGATAGTCACCGTTCCTCAGGCATCTGTGTGATGGTCAACGTTCCACAGGCAGCTGCTCTCGATGCATCCTGACATCCATACTCAGTGCAATGCGCGTCATATAGAATCATAGAGTAATGGAGATGTACAGCACAGAAAAAGACTCTTTGATCCAACTCATCCATGCCAATCAAATATCCTAAATTAATCTAGTCCCATTTGTCAGTGCTTGGCCCATATCCCTTCAAACCCTTCCTATTTATATACCCATCCAGATGCCTTTTAAATGTTACAATTGTACCAGCCTCCACCACTTCCTCTGGCAGCTCATTCCATACACGTACCACCCTCTGTGTGAAAAAGTTGCCCCTTAGGTCTCTTTTATATCTTTCCCCTCTCACCCTAAACCTATGCCCTCTAGTCCTGGACTCCCCCGCACCAGGGGAAAGACTTTGTATATTTAGCCTATCCATGCTCCTCATGATTTTATAAACCTCCATAAGGTCATCCCTCACCCTCCGACGCTCCAGGGAAAACAGCCCCAGCCTGTTCAGCCTCTCCCTGTAGCTCAGATCCTCCAACCCTGGCAACATCCTTGTAAATGTTTTCTGAACCCTTTCAAGTTTCACAACATCTTCCGATAGGAAGGAGACCAGAGTTGCACGCAATATTCCAACAGTGGCCTAACCAACATCCTGTACGGCCACAACATGACCTCCCAACTCCTGTACTCAATGGTCAAACCAATAAAGGAAAGTAGACCTAATGCCAGGTCACCAGATCTGAAATGCCAACTCTTCACAGATGCTGCCAGACCTGCTGAGCTTTTCCAGCAACTTCAGTTCTTGTTTTTACTTTTATTTTTGGATTTTATTTTGGTTGTTTGCTAGCATGTAAAAATTAATAGCAAGAGTTTTCCACAGGAATTTTACAAGTTAAAGTATAAGTTTTAATGCATCTTGAAAGAGATTATCAATGAGCTAGTAGATGCAATGGTGCTAATTTTCCCTTTCAGAACAGAGGTGAAACTCCACTTGACCCAATGAACAGTTACGATAACATGCACTAATTACACAATGCCTTGCTGCCCACTGATATAACTGACAAAGAAGAGAGGAAACTTAAGAAGGGGAAAAGCAGGGCGTGGAACATGTTCATCTGATGCACGAATATCACATGTCATATTCAATTTTATGCCACATCTGTCACCCTGGCAATTTGCAAACAACAGCAAATGCATTATCTAAAGCAACTATTGCTGGGGTTACATTCCTGGGGCAAAGACAAGTTTCATGAAGAAATTCCCAATGGCACAATGGACAGCAAGTCGGAATATACACAAACAAGTTCATCAGAAACAGATGCAAGTCCAGGATGGCATCAAAATTCATCAATAGTGTACAGCGAATTGGCCAAAGCTTGCTATAGTCTTACTTTCAGTGTGGAAACAGGCCCTTCGGCCCAACAAATCATGAAAACCCTCCTTCTTAACACAGAAAAGAGCTTCGCCAATGGGCTCTTGAGAGATTAGTTGTTACAATCTCGGAATGATTAGGAATTGTTTTTTAATTGTTCACTCAGAGAATGGATTTTAGAGAGATTACACAGAAGTCATGTGGACAGCATTAACTCCAGAGAAAGGGCTCAGTCATCAGTATGGCTCCCTGGGATTTCAAAGGACATTGAAGAAATTATTGTATTTTCAACTGTCAGATTTGTGCAATACACCAACCAGAACAGATTGGATGACAGGAGAGTTGTTTGAAGCAAAAATACAGGCATGGATCAGTTGGGCTAAGTGGGCGAACTCTGTGCTGTCAATTCTATGGAATTCTACATAAAAGTAGCAAAAAACACTTTCAAATCGATAAACATCAGCTACGAAAGGAAATAAAAGGAGGTCCAAGAAGTGAAAGGCCGGATAAGAGATGTGCGTTTATAGCACTCAGATACTCACTGCCATGCACTTAATTGGTGGTCACTCTCACTCGCATTCATTGTAAGGAGAGAGTAGATGCCCCCTCTCAGACAGGAAAAAAACCAACTAGCTCTTCTGGTGTCTCTCCGCCTGCACCCACCGCAAACTCCTCAGTAAGAGATTTTGGAGAATTCGTTGAGGTGAAGCAACAGAATTGGTCGGGACAAGCTTGTGGTTTGACAGGCAGTTGAAGCTGACCACTTGGAATAGTTCCTCTCGAGGAATGCATGAATTTGTAAACTGCTTTCTCTATACTGTCCAGTTTTGAAATTGTCTCCTCTCCTTCCAAAACAGTCTGATTTCTAATCCTTGTTCCCAGACTGTTTATTTTATCTGAACAGCGAGGTTGGTTTTGCACATAATTGACAAAGGACCCGCATACTGATTAAGTCATGCCTTTATAACACTCACCCTCTACATCACGCTGGACAAGCTGAGACACTGCTCTTGTTCAGACATCATGGTGTACAGCTTGGCTTTAACCCCATCATTGAACTGATTATCCAATAAAACTTTCTTAACGACACAGCTTCCATTTATGGGAATACCATCAATCCAGGAAAAATGTCTCAAACTAAAATGCAGAGGCATATAGTTAAGCAACAGACAGGCTTTGGTCCACGAACTTATTCAGAGGTAAATTTTAAGGAGTATCTCCCAGGAGGAATGGGAAGTAGAGAGACGAAGAGAGTTCTAGACAAAATTCCAGAGACTGAAGGCAGTGATGGAGTGATTGAAATCGGGAAAGCAATAGACCAAGACTATGGAGCTCAAACATCGGGAAGGAGTGTAAAATAGTTGGAGAGAAATGAAACCATGGAAGGATTTAAAAGAATAATTCCGTGTGCATTTCAGGCAACATCCCTGGGACACACGCAGCAAACAACCCCAACGCCCTGTGGCCAACCATTTCAACTCCCACTCCGTCACATGCAAGTCCTGGGCTACCTCCACCGCCAAATCCTAGCCCCCAATAACTCGAGGAAGAATGCCTCATCTTCCAACCCTACGATCACACGGCATCAACATCGATTTCACCAATTTCCTCATCTCCCCTCCCCCCATCTTATCCCAGATCCAACCCTCCGACCCGGAACCACCCTTTTGACCTGTCCATCTTCCTTCCCAACAATCCGCTCTACCCTCCCTACCGACCTATCACAATCAGCCCCCACCTGCATCCACCAATCGCCTTCCCAGCTACCTTGCCCCCAGTCCCATCTCCACCCCCATATTTATCTCTCAGTAACCCCTTTCCCCTCCACATTCCTGATGAAGGGCTTATGCCGCCAACATTGACTTTCCTGCTCCTCGGACACTGCTTGATTTGCTGTGTATTTCCAGCACCACACCTTTCGACTCAGACAAATGAACAGGTAAAGGTCAGCCTGGGAGAATGAGTAGCTGCTAATGGGGACTGTTGGCGGCTGTCAATGGATTGTTGTGGTAGCAATCCACGTGATTACAAGGCCTGGTGTGTGGGGGCTGGGGTAAGGAGATGGGGGAAAGTACACACGAATATCCACTGACCATGGGGCTTCCAAAACATCCACCTTCTTTCTCAACTGACAATCTCCCATCACCATGGTTGACTGGGCCCTCAGCAGTGTCCACCCCATCTCCCACACTTCAGCCCTCATCTCTTCTCTTCCCTCCTACAACAGCGGTACGATCCCCCCTGTCCTCATCTACCATCCCACCACTATCCACATCCATAGGATCATTAGCCGCCATTTCTATGGGATGCCACCACCAGACACATATTCCCCTCCCCTACTTTGTCAGCCTTCCACAGGGACTAATCCCTCTGGGACACCCAGGGTTCACTCCTCCTCCTCCTCCTCCATTCCCAACATCTGCCCACACTCCCACCACACCTTGCCCCTGCAATAACAGAAGCTGTAACGCTTGCCCATTTACGTTCTTCCTCCTCACTATCCAAGGGCCCAAACACACCTTCCAGGTGAAGCAGCACTTTACCTGCACTTCCCCCAACCTAGTCTAGTGCATTCGCTGCTCACAGTGTGGTCTCCTCCACACTGGGGAGATGATACGCAGACTGGTTTTACCTATGTTCTGACACAAAATGACCCTGAGCTTCCAGTTGCCCGCCACTTTAACACCCCACCCTGTTCCCTGGTCAACACGTCTGTCACAGGCTTGCTGCAGTGCTCCAACATAGCTCAACACAGGCTGGAAGAACAACCACCTCCTTTTCCGCTTGGCAACCCTGTAGTCTCCAGGACTCAGCACCGAGATCAGTGCTGCTTCCCCGTGTGATGACGCCACTCCTTTAACAAAGTTACTCCGTTCTTAGCTTTATTTTCACAGGCTGGCCCACCACCCAGCAATGGAAACAGAGATAGCGAGGAAGAGGAGAGAGGAGTCAAAGTTGGACCAGGTGAAGGTGACAGCGAGGTGAAAATTGAAACAAAATCGATAAACCTTTTCGATTCCAGATGAGGGGGGTGTTATGGGCCAGGCCTGACCCCCTCAAAACATTTCAAGAAGGCAGCCCAGACTTTAACTTTGCTGGTTGTTTCGAGCAGGTGTAGAGTGGAGAGTCCAGGAGTGATGCAGATCACCCAACCACTCAGTTTTAAACAAAACAGAACTTATTTACCGATTACTGAATGAAACATGAACAAACGAGAACTCAATTTCGAATCACTTGACCTATCTGAAAACCCAGTTGACTCTATTGCAACTTAATGCTGCTGCTCCAAATTCCTGCAACATCCCCATAAACATCCCCCTTGGCAAAAAAGCTAAAATCAAACACAGGTTCTTACAGGAGAGATGTCAGAGAGAGAGAGAGAGAGGATCAGCATGTAACTGTTCCTTCGACCAGCAGGCCTCAAAACCCTGAACTAGGAGAACTGGCCAAGGCCCTTTTCACTGTATAAGTGTTTTTAAAAAAAAGACTTAAGCCTTTTCAAGTAGATATTTCCAGACTTGTCAGAGCCTCTGCCTTTACGACCGCTCTCAAAATAAAACCAAGAACAGATTAACCTTGTTAAAGGAGCAGCATCATAGAGGGAAGCAGCACAGATGAAGTTATCAACGTACTTGAGACAGAGTTGTGCCTAGGGGCGAGAGTAGGCACAAGGAATGTTCCACATATCCCACAAAGAGACAGGTGTAACTGGACAGAATAGAACATGGAGCAGCACAGCACAGTACAGGCCCTTCAGCCCACGATGGTGTGCCGAGCATCTATCTTAATCTAAGATCAACCCAACCTACACACCCCCTCAACTTGCTGCCATCCGCGTGCTTGTCCAGCAGTCGCTTAAATGTCCCTAATGTCTCTGACTCTACAACAGCGCTGGCAGTGCATTCCGCGCACCCACCACCCTCTGCGCAAAGAACCCACCTCTGACATCTCCCCTGTACTTTCCTCCAATGACCTTAAAATTATATGACCCCTCATGACAGCTATTTCTGCCCTGGGGAAACGTCTCTGGCTATCTACTCTATCTATGCCTCTCCTTACCTCGTACACCCCTATCAAGTAATCTCTCTTCCTTCTTCTCTCCAGTGTGAAAAGCCCTCGCTCACTCAACCTCTCTTCATAAGACATGCCCTCCAATCCAGGCAGCATCACCATGTGGGTACCCATGGCCACCCCTCGGACCTTAACGAAGTGGGAGCAGTTGAAAGAGAAGTTGTTCAGAGTGAGGATGAGCTCGGCCAGATGGGGGAAGATGGTGGTGGCGGGGGCTGCTTCCGGGCCCTTTTTCCCAGGAAGAAGCGGAAAGCCCTGAGGACCATCCTGATGGGGGATGAATGGGTAAAGGGATTGCAAGTCCATGGTCAAGAGGAGGCAGCTGGGGCTTGCTTGGGGACCCTGCAGCCTTCAGAACTCAATATCGAGTTCAACAGCTTTAGGGCCTGAGCACCTTCTTCCATATCGTCATTGCAACCCCCATTCACCAGGCCTTGGCATCACAGTGGTTGCTACCACAAACAACCCATTGTCAAGCATTAATGGTAGCCATTAGCAGCTATTCATTCTCCCAGATTTATCTTTACCCATTCCTTTATCTGGAAATGTGTTGCTGGAAAAGCGCAGCAGGTCAGGCAGCATCCAGGGAACAGGAGAATCGACGTTTCGGGCATAAGCCCTTCTTCAGGAATGAAACGTCGATTATGCCCGAAACATCGATTCTCCTGTTCCCTGGATGCTGCCTGACCTGCTGCGCTTTTCCAGCAACACATTTCCAGCTCTGATCTCCAGCATCTGCAGACCTCACTTTCTCCATTCCTTTATCTGCCTAACTATCTCTCTCTCTTTCTCTCTCTCTCTCTCTCTCTGTCTATCTATCGTTTTCTCACCCACCCTCCCTCCCCATCCTTCAGCATAAATACCAAACTCTTCCTAACCACAATCAGCTCTGAAGAGGAGTCACCTGGACCCAAAATGTTCTTTCTGATTTCTCTCCAAAAATGCAGCCGGGCCTGCTGAGCTTTTCCAGAAGTTTCTGTTTTAGTTTCCCATCCATCCCATGATGACCAGAATATCATTGTGATCTCCTCAGAGAGGCAAAAAAAAAAGCATTGAGCTTTCTCAGATTATGCTGACATTTGTGAGGTGGGGGACCTCAGTCAGAAAATGGGGAGCAATGCTCACAAGAACATAATGTGGATCCCACTTGATGTTCTCAGGGTAACAAGAGATAGACAATAAATATTGTCCACACACAAATATATTGCAATAAGCTTCACAATAAACAACTCAGTTCCACTTCTAAAGGCAAAACTAAAGCACTCAATTTTCCAGTCATTTCCTGGAAAAGATTGAATTCACATGACACTCATAGACAGTGATCCATATTAGACACGGTGATACTATTTATACACCAAAAAAACCAGAATGTTGGAATACTGCAGGAAAGAAACCCCAACAAGATGTACAGCACAGAAACAGATCCCTTGGGTCCAACCCATCCATGCTGACTAGATATCCTAACCTAGTCTAGTCCTATTTGTCAGCATTTGCTCCATTTCCCTCCAAACCCTTCCGATTCATATTCCCATCCTAATGCCTTTTAAATGCTGCAATTGTACCAGCCTCCACCACTTCCTCTGGCAGCTCATTCCATACACGTACCACCCTCTGCGTAAAAAAGTTAGATCTCTTTTATATCTTTCCCCTCTCACCCTAAACCTATGCCCTCTAGTTCTGGACTCACCCACCCCAAGGAAAATACCACGTCTATTTACCTCATGATTTTATAAATCTCTATAAGGTCATCTCTCAGCCTCCGATGATCCAGGGAAAACAGCCTCAGCCTATTCAGCCTCTCCCTCTAGCTCAAATCCTCCAACCTTGGCAACATCCTTGTAAATCTTTTCTGAACTCTTTCAAGTTTCACATCATCCTTCCTATAGGAAGGATACCCGAATTGCACACAATATTCCAACAGTCCTAACCAGTGTCCTGTACATCTGCAACAGGACTCCTATACTCAACGCTCTTACCAATAAAGGAAAGCATACCAAATGCCTTCTTCACTATTCTATCTACCTGTGACTCCATTTTCAAGGTCTACACGCTATGAATCTACACTCCAAGGTCTCTTTGTTCAGCAACTTCCCATGACCTTATCATTAAGTGTCTAAGTCCTGTTCTGATTTGCTTTTCCAAAATGCAGCACCTCACATTTATCTAAATTAAACTCCATCTGCCACTCCTCAGCCCATTGGCCCATCTGATCAAGATCCCAGTGTTCTCTGTGGCATCCTTTATCCCTGTCCAATACACCTCCAATTTTGGTGTCATCTGCAAACTTACTAACTGTACCTCCTTTGTTCACGTCCAAATCATTTATATAAATTACAAAAAACAGTGGACCCAGAACCGATCCTTGTGGCACTCCACTGGTCACAGGCCTCCAGTCTGAAAAACACTGACTCTCCTTTATTGACCCGTCTTCTTACATCCTCGAAAATCTAATAAACTCATCAAACACAATTATCATTCCTAAAGCTCTGCTGACTCTGTCATGTCGAATTATGATTTTCTAAGTGCCTTGTTAAGACCTCTTTAATCATAGACTCCAGCATTTTCTAACTGGGATACAGCTCCTGTTTCCTCTCTTCTTCTTGTCTTGAATAAGCACATAAGGGAGAAAGGAATAGGAGGATATGGGATCCAGTGGGATTAAGGATGGAGGTTTGTGTGGATGGCTGGGCTGAATGGCCTAATTCTATGCTGCACATTCTATGCACAAAAAAGGTGAAACAGCACAAATCCAGAAATGTGCACCATTTTTTCCTCTCACTGTGGGTGTTTCTGGTGTTAAGTTAATTGTACCCAAGCTTGGACAAGTATTGCTACTGAGCTAATAATCAAGAGGTCAGGCTAATGGTCTGGAATTATGGGTTCAAATCCCACCACTGCATTTGGAATCTCAATCTTGTCTCAATAATAATCATAGACCAACGTGGAATCAGGCTATTTGGCCCAACAAGTCTACACCGACCTGATAAAGTATAAGGGAATCAACAATTAAAAGTGTCCATTTTAAACCTCCATCTTGCAATAATAATTTGTCTTATAAGCTTAAAATGGCTACTGCTGTAACAGTGACCATGAGAATGAATTAGGAATGTAAGAGTTTTGGCATAACCTTGCAGCTGTTCGTTCTCACGGTGGCTCAGTGGTTAGCACTGCTGCTTCACTGCATCAGGAACCTGAGTTCGATTCCAGCCTCGGGCAACTGTCTGTGTGGAGTTAGCACTTTTTCCCCGTGTCTGTGTGGGTTTCCTCCGGGTGCTCCAGTTTCCTCCCACAATCCAAAGATGTGCAAGTTAGGCGGATTGGCCATGCTAAATTGTCCAGAGTGTTCAGGGATGTGTCAGTTAGCTGTCTTAGTCAGGAGTAAATATAGGACAGGGGACTGGATCTGGGTGGGTTACTCTTTGGAGGGTTGGTGTAGACTTGTTGGGCTGAAGGATCTGCTTCCACACTGTAGGGATTCTATGAACTTACAATGAAAACAAATACTAGATTAGATTACTTTACAGTGTGGAAACAGGCCCTTCGGCCCAACAAGTCCACACCGACCCGCCAAAGCGTAACCCACCCATACCCCTACATTTACCCCTTACCTAACACTACGGACAATTTAGCATGGCCAATTCACCTAACCTGCACATCTTTGGACTGTGGGAGGAAACCGGAGCACCCAGAGGAAACCCACGCAGACACGGGGAGAACGTGCAAACTCCACACAGTCAGTCGCCTGAGGCGGGAATTGAACCCGGGTCTCTGGCGCTGCGAGGCAGCAGTGCTAACCACTGTGCCACTGTGCCGCCCATAAACAAGAGAAAGGCATCAGATGTAGAAACATTTTAAATCTATAGCTATGTTTGATCTATAAGACTAAAATGTATTAATCAACTCATTTGCTAATCGTGAGAACTTAATAGAGAAAGAAACATTATACAGTGTGGAAAAGGAATATGAGATTGTTACACATAAGGGCTATTAAATATGCTGCCTTCTTGCTAAAAATCAGAGATCTCTTATTAGTCCATCCAGAGACATCTTGATTGATACTCTGGACAACACACTATTTGATCTCTCACCGGCTTAATGACAATAAAGTGTGGTTTTGGTAACTTACGTGTGATCTGAGAATTTTTGACAGTCAACATAGGGAGTGTTTCAACATAGGGAACGTTTCTCTGGGCTGAATAAGTGACTGATTGTCTGAATCAAACATAATAGGTGGCCGGGTGCCCCAGAGTATTTTACCTCAGACCACTCCTTGCGTTCAGACAGACGATCTGCCCCTTGTGCAGTGAGACTTGTACCTTGAAGGGATCGACCGACCCTCTCAGACCGGAAGAATAGGGTATGAAGGTTGTTTTAAAATGAGGTTGCTCCAGGTGACATTGGCTATTCTGTATTGTACCTGAGATAAAGAATCAGGACTGGGGACCCTCTTCAGGGAAATAGTTGCTACTATCTGACAGATTCAGCTTGGAGAGCTGCCTCCTTTGGATATGGCCAGTGGAATTTATGAGATATTAGAAAAATGAGAATAGGCTCAGTAAATTTCTCACTCCGTTGTGTTAATATGGTTAGTTGAAGTTATGAGGTCATAGAAAAAGGAGAACAGGGTTGTTAAGTTTCTCACTCTATTTTATTGGTTGGTCCAATTGAACTTTTTTTTTAAAGACTACAGAGTCATAAGGTATAATGAGACAGTCCCTCGATGTAGTTGGAAAGGGGTCTCCCTTTCAGACTATGTGTGTGATAATACCTGATGAGGAAAATGGTTTATTTTTTTTTAATTTAACCCCCACACTACCACCTAAGTGCAGTAGTGCTTATTTTTTTCCCCAGCACCCATGGTGCATGTGTGCAGGTGTGAGACACAGTGAAAGACACAAAGTGCACAAATCTTTATTCAATTTCCACTACCAGGAAGATAGGAAAGGAAAATGGTTTATAGTGTTCGGAAGCCCCTCAGATAAATTGGACATTTTGTTAAATCCTTTGTGTGAATTAGGCAACTTGTTAAATTTTAATTTATGTTTTAAAGGACATGTTGTTTGAATCATTGGATGATTGTTATAATGTGCGTGTGAGAGACATCTTTCACAGAATGGGGAACTGATTCCAAAACTATTACTTTTTTTTAAAAGAATGGGTGAAATGGACAGAATAAACAGAGAAACCACTTCCACCTGATGGCACTTTTGATTGTGATCACATAAAACAATTGGCATGCCTGCCCCTCTTCCGCGGTTATGTTAGAGCCCGGGTGTCCTTGGAGAAGGAGCACGCGGTGTCGACCAACACCCTGGAGTTGTTCAGGGAGAGGTGGGCGCCGCAGGGAGTGGAGTGCATCATTTCTCCCTCCAATTCTATTTTGATTTAGTCCCTACCCTCCCCTTCACTGTTTTGATCATACAGCACTGCCCTTTGATGTGAAGGGCAGTGCTTGTCACTGGCCACCCGGGTGTTTTTCCTATCTTCCTGGTGGTGGAAATTGAATAAAGATTCGTGCACTTTGTGTCTCTCACTGTGTCTCACACCTGCACACACACACACCATGGGTGCTGGGGATAAAATAAGCACTACCGCACTTAGGTGGTAGTGTGGGGGTTAAATAAAAAAAAAATAAAACAATTGGCAGAAACTTTGAATTCTTCAATTAGACAAAGGAAACTGAGAGAGAGAGAGAGAGAGAGAGAGAGGCTGCTAAATGTTAACTCTTTGTGGTTTGTTGTGAGTGTACTTTTTGTTTGTTGGTGGTCACATGTGGTCTTATTTTTTCTCCTTTGCTTTTTGATTGAAGTCTGCATTTTGGATATCCTTGGTGATCTCAAAGTGTTGTCTGTGCCTTTTATTATTTTTGATTGTGCATATTTACTTTTTGTTTTCCTTTTGAAGGACTTCCTCTCCTAATATCTGCCAGGAAAGGTTCATTTAAATAAATTGGTTTCTGATCGTTGGTTTAATTTATCTCTTGGAATTTGATTTTCCCCTGTTCAGAATTTCATTTTCTGGCGCCATCGTGAATTTCCAAATAAGGTAAGCTAATCATTTTATTTTCTGGGAAAGCTATCCCTTTTTAACTTGATTTTGGTAAAATTTTCAAATCTCTTATAAGATCGTTGTAGATGTCAGGGTGACGTTTAATGATATTCGGGTTTTTGAGGGAGATGTGGAAATACCTGTGCCTTATGTGCTGTTGTAGATCTATATTCATTTATGCTATCATAATAAGAATCTCTTCAAGCTATTCCTAAAATAAAACTCTCTCTTCTCTGGAAATAAAAGGTAGTCTTTTGCTGTGGTACTAAGATACAGGGATTTCCACCAGTATTTATGGATATGGATGTTTTTATTACTTCTTGACCCTTTCAGATAGGTTCACGTGCAAATATATCATTTACTCAAAATATTTAATGATTACGATTATGGTAGCCAATGAAATCAGTCATTTATATTTCATTGGTTTATCTATACAACATAATTACTGGAATGAACAGATTGAGCTGATAATTCTAATCATAATCTGTTGAACCACTGGTTTAGTTTATTTTCAAAATTATTAGGTTAATGACATTTTTTGTCCTTTTTTTTATTTTAGACATTTACCTCATTATTCTATTATCACGAAGGTTATAAATTAGTTGGTTTGTTCTCACAGAAATTAAAATATTCATTTCCTATTTGGCCTTTACCTTTTTATTTTTTATTTCTAGGTTTGGTGCCTTTTAAAATCTGTGAGATTAGATTCCCTACAGTGTGGAAACAGGACCTTTGGCCCAACAAGTCCACACCGACCCTCAGAGTAACTCACTCCCCTCTGGCTAACGCACCTAACACTAGGGGCAATTTAACATGGCCAATCCACCTGACCTGCATATCTTTGGACTGTGGGAGGAAACCCATGCAGACACAGGGAGGACGTGCAAACTCCACACAGACAGTCACCCAAGGCAGGAATCGAACCCGGGTCCCTGGTGCTGTGAGGCTACAGTGCTAACCACTGAGCCACCCACGGTGAGGGTTAAATTGGAATTCCAGTAGTTTCTCTAACCTTCAGCTTCTACAGCTTTTCAGAATGCTTTAAATTCCCTTTCCTTCTTTTGAATGCAGTGTTAAAGGATATTTTGGGTGTGGATTGTTTAATTTGTTTCAGCTATGCTTTGCACACAGTCCAGCTCCACCTGAGACAGGTATGTTAGGTTGTTTAATTAACTAACTTGTCTTTTTTTTTGTGTGATCAAAACAGTGAAGGGGAGGGTAGGGACTAAATCAAAATAGAGTTGGAGGGAGAAATGATGCACTCCACTCCCTGCGGCGCCCACCTCTCCCTGAACAACTCCAGGGTGTTGGTCGACACCGCGTGCTCCTTCTCCAAGGACACCCGGGCCCTAACGTAAACTAACTTGTCTTATGTTAATTATCCACAGGAGTTTTCACACAAGTGTTTCAGATTAATTTTAACTTCTTTTACGTTTTTTTTAAATAACTTGTTTTCTAATAGACTGAGTGCAATTTGAGTTTTTTGATGCAGACTAAATTTTGATTAGTGTGCATTTATCAGAGCAACCCTTGTACTGTTTCCTGTATACAACCCTAACCATTTTTTATTCAGTTTGGGAGATTTAAGTCCATTTGTTATTCTCAATCGACAGTGCAGTTTCTCAGCCATTTGTTCAACACCCATCTCTCAATTGTAAAATGTGGTTATTTTATTTTTTTAATCACCATTTTTATTAGTCCTGAATTGTAAAACCAGAGTTAATTGGCATGTTCAATTGGCTTTTATAGAAATTGAGTTTTGCACATGCAGTGCTCAATAAAAGTTATAGCAATATGAGGGAAGATGTAGGTAGCATAGCAGGAGAAGAAACATTAAGGGAAAGTGAGACTTTCTGTGTCCATCAACACTAGCACTGAAACAACAGGTTGGATTACCTTCTGTGCTGTTGTCATTTTTTATTTTTACTTGATAAGCTAGCCTAAGAGTCGGACAAATCTAATTGTTGGGATGTTGTACACTGCTATTTCTGGGTAGTATAGTCATTACTTCTCTTAGATGTTCAAATTGAATGTATTAATGACAGTTCAAAAAGTAATATTTTATTGATTTACATCAGAAGTTGTGAAAATGAAGTCACTTTTTGGGAAATTGCATCATTGGGCCTGAACACACCGATCAGTAACCAAAGTAGCAGAAGCTGTGGGTCCACTGAAAATTCTATCACTTAGCAATATTTCATTAACTTTTTTTAGATTTTTGATATTTTAAAATGGACATGCTAGATTTGTCACTTATGACTGAACACTCTATTATACTCTGTATATGACATGACATGTAAATCTTGATTCTGTACTTTCTGTATCGGTCAGGAAACTAGGGAGTCTAGTGAACAGATGGTAAACCTAACTTGAAATACAAAATTGTGAGTAATTGTGTTGATTATTAATTAAATTAATGAAGGATAGAGCCAATATTAAATGGAATTACACCTTGCTGGCCTTTTAGAAGAATAATGCATGTGACAGGGGGTTAGAGGTATGTACAACTGATGGAACTCCCCAATGCTGGGAGATGTTCAGAGCAGAGTGTGAATGGGTAGACAGGAGGTAAAAAAGGGAACAGAGAAACACTGTAAGGGCACTAAGATTGAGGAAGATAAAAAAAGGGCTGAAGCAATAGCACTGTAAATGTAATCTAAGTTCAACTCAGGATTCCTAGCCTGTGTCTGGCATACTGACACCTTATGGGCAAGGATGAGGAATGGGGATTTTACCCCAGGATGCCCACTGAGCCCCAGACATCTCCTGATAGTCCCCGCACACTCCCTGATTCTAGACCTCCCTCTTATGCTGAGGATAAGAGGTCCGGTATCAGTTACCAGCTTTCTAGCCCACATCTTGGGGAATAGCTGCCTGGACCATCCTCAACCAAGGGCCATCCCAGGAAACAGAGTAATGATAATGAACACAAAGCCCTGGCCGCAAGGACAAACCGGCCCTATTTGCTCAATATGTCCAAGGGCAATATGCCCAAAGTCAGTGCTCAGGACTTGTTTGCTCTTTGCTGTTTGATCCTGTCCCCTGAAGAAGTTACCAAGTGGCAAGGACAGAGGGGCCAGGCTGTTGCAGGGCCTGTCCGCAGTTACAATGACTTGAATGAGAGGTTCCATACTAATGATACCGAGGTGGATCTCTTAATCCAGTCATTAGTAGGAGCCTTACACAACCTGTAAACATTAGTGATGTACAGAGGAACCTCGATTATCCAAAAGGACACAGGTGGGGAGTATTTTGTTCAATTAATCAAATGCTGGATAACATTGTTTAGCCAAGCATCAGGACCTTATGATCTTGCCAGATAATCTGATATTTGTATAATTGAATGCTGGATAATTGAGGTTTCTCTGTATTGGAATGTAAACCCAAGCCTGGGGAGTTGGGAGGTGATTTTTGGGAACAATTTGTTGCCTGTTAATTTGCAGGTGATCAAACCTTTATGACTCACTTTTGTTTAATGTTATACTTTTGTTATGTATTCCTTCTGGTGTCGCTGACATTATCGGGACAGTCAATATGAACTGGTCCAAGAATTACCAGTCGCAAATAAGCTAAGCGGTGGTCTTCTACCAGGATGGCCAAACTGCGATCCACATTACAGGTAAAAATCGAATATGTCCAGCGATTTCTCATGAACAAACCACGACAAGCAGACCAAACACAGCCAGAAACCCTAACCACCTTACCACACATCAAAGAAGTTTCAGAAATGACAGCCAGACTACTAAGACCCCTCGGAATCCCAGTAGCACACAAACTCACCAACACTCTCAAACAAAAACTAACAAACTTAAAAGACCCAGTACAACCCATGGACAAAACCAACGTCATCTACAAAATTCCATGCAAGGACTGCCACAAACACTATGTAGGACAAACAGGAAGAAAGTTAGCCACCAGGATACACGAATACCAGCTAGCCACAAAAAGACACGATCCCCTCTCCTTCATAGCCCTACACACGGATGAAAAAAACCACCATTTCGACTGGGACAACAAGTCTATCCTGGGACAGGCTAAGCAAAGACATGCCAGAGAATTCCTAGAGGCCTGGCACTCCAACCACAATGCCATAAACAAACACATAGATCTAGATGCCATCTATCAACCCCTCAGAAAACGAACAGGAAATGACATCACCACAAACCCCAGGAACCCCATCCAGGAGAAAGATATAAATAGAAAGCAGGAGACAACAGCTTCGCTTCACTTGGAGGTCGCCACTGATGATGTTACCTAGCCAGGTAATGAAACGTCTGGATATCAAACCTACAGCTCAGCGAGCAAACCTACACCCTAAATAGTTAATACTTTACTACAAACCCTGGCGGTACCCGGATTTCCAGAAAGCAGTTGAGAAACAAGCTGAAGCATGCATGATTCATAAAAAGACGAATGTTGGAAAAGGGATGCCCTGTGGTTCTGGAACCACCCCCTTTGCCTGGTGGGCCTTTTACTTGTCTAAAACTTGATTTTGTAGAATTACTTAGAATGCATTGTTATCAATCTTGCCCAGTATTAGTAGACGTATTTAGTAGATGGATCAAAACAATTCCAACAACTGATAATACTGCTATAACAGCGGGGAACAAGTGGGGAAGTACCTGCATAAGTTCATCAAAACTCTTCAAAGTTTACATTCACAGGGACACCCAGCCTATTGTTTTAGAGAGACTACCCTACTATAGAACCTGGAGATTTTGTCCTGATTAAGAACCGGGACCAGGGAAAATCAGAGCCAAGGTGGAAAGGACCCATTTCAGGTATTGCTGACCACCCCCACAGCTGTGAAAGTGCAAGGACAACTCTGCTGGGTTCATAGAGCTGCTCGTAAACAAGTCCGTGAAGGAACAGACAGGGACGAAGAAAAACAATGCATTGGATATTGGTCATGATTTGGAGATGCCGGTGTTGGACTGGGGTGCACAAAGTTAAAAATCACACAACACCAGGTTATAGTCCAACAGGTTTAATTGGAAGCACTAGCTTTCGGAACGCTGCTCCTTCATCAGGTGGTAGAGTCTGTCACCTGATGAAGGAGCATCGCTGCGAAAGCTAGTGCTTCCAATTAAACCTGTTGGACTATAACCTGGTGTTGTGTGATTTTTAACTTTGGATACTGGTGACTTTGACTTTTGGGGGTTTATTCTGTGAGCAGAAGGCATTCATGCTAACACTGCTTTATCTTCGGGATAGCGACCAAGACAATCTATGCATCATAATCCCTTGGCAAACGTAGGAACATCTCTTGTGGCTTATAGATGGGGACCAGTCCCTGCTCCTCCACTACCCCATATGGATTGAACCCATCCAAAATTTGACTAAATTCAGGTATTTTTTGCTTGATTGGTCTGCTGTCCTTAACAAAACTTCCAGGGCATGTGAAGATGGACATTCTAGCCTAACTGCCCATAACTTGCGGACTCAAAGCCTATCCTTGGACTGGTGGGGATCATGTTATATAGGGTTGTAATACCTCTCATTCGGGTTTTTGATATGTTAACTTCACCCCCAAGGACCAAGAGGAACCTCCCTGGTCTCCTCGCCTTTATGTGGATGGCAAATTGGCTTCCATTTGGAGGGCAGCGAGTTAAGGACAATACTGGAAATTGTTGCCAGTAATACTGCCAACGCCCTGACTAACATCAATGCTGAAATGGTCGCAATAAGGACAGTGGCTGTTCAGAATCATTTAGCCTTGGACTTTCTACCAGCTAAGGAGGGTAGCATTTGTGCCATTGTAGGAAAGGAATGTTGTACCTACATTGGTGACAGATCGTCCAATATCACTGGTCTCTCCAGGCACCTTACCCAGGAGGTTCAGAAACTCCGAGGTATAGATTTTGGTGAATTTGGTAGTATTACAGGACGGTGGCCATTTAAGGATCTCTTTGGGAATACTGGAGGCATGTTTTTACATTTTGGTACGACTGTATTCACCTGCATTTTCGAATTCAAATGCCTGTGGTCACTAATATCTAGTTGTTATCGTCATAAACTTTAGAGATGGCCTGGGTGATCATAAAAATGATCAAAAGGAGGGAATGATAAAGTATAGATGAATCAACAATTAAAAGCGCCCGTTTTAAACCTCCATCTTTCAATAATAATTTGTCTTATAAGTTTAAATTGGCTACTGCAGTCACAGTGGCCATGAGAATGAATGAGGAATATAAGGACCTTGGCATAACCTTGCAGCTGTTCTTTCTCATAGAACTTACAATGAATAAAATACTGAAAAATGTTTAGCTTTATCTGCTATGTCGCAAGAGAAAGGCACCAGATGTAGAAACATTTGAAATCTTTTGCTATGTTTGATCTATGAGAATAAGACTAAACTGCTAATCAATTAACTGCTAATTGTGAGAACTTAATTAGAGAAAGAAACATTATATGGTGTGGGAAAGGGAACGTGCAAGATTGTAATGCAAATAAGGGCTACAAAATATATTACCTTCTTGCTAAAAAAAAAAGAGATTTCTCATTAGTCCATCCAGAGACATCTTGACTGATACTCTGGGCTATAGACTATTTGATCTCTTACCAGCTTGATTACAATAAAGTATGTTTTTTGTAACTTATATGTGGTCCAAGAAGTTTTGAGATTCAACAGACCCACTGAAGAGTAACCCACCCAGGCCCAACTCCCCAACCACTGTGCATTAACCCCTGACTAATGCACCTAACCTACACACCCCTGAACACTAGCATGCTGATTGCTGTAACTCATGCGAGGGAAGGACATATGACGAAACTTGGTCTGATCGACATACCATTCCTCTGAAATGGCCCAGCAACCCACAGAGTTCAAGGATGAGCAACAAATGCTCGCGCCACCCAGATCTCACAAAAGAATGATTTAAAAAAAAAAGGTGGAGCTGATCTCTGGGCTGGGTTCCCAGCCTCGTGAATCAGCGATTGCATCCAGATGTCTCTGCACTTTCACAGGCAGCTTTGGACGCAGGACAGAATCCTCCTCCTGCCTGTGACTGCAATCGGGGAGAGTGAGATTGTTCATCATCAGAGGCCCCGGGAGTCACTGCAGTATTTGTGCAAGAGAATTGGTTTGTACAGGTGACTGCCTCGTGAGCCCTTTCAAAAAAAAAACCCGATTAACATCCGGATTTGGATCCGGATCAATCGCAATGCAAGTGAAAAACTTGTGAGCACACACACACACACACAGAGAGAGAGACAGGGACACAGCTCCCTCTGGTCTCAGAGACACACTGGGAGGAGCATCACTCGCCGTTTCTATGGGGATCGCGCAGTGAAATTGACACAGATGTTAGTTACTACCTGAGCAGTGGCTGGGAGCGAGGGATTGGAGGCAGGGAAGGGGTGTGTGTGTGTGAGAGAGCGAGAGAGACCCTCCTTACCTGCAGCCTCCCTCAGCCATGGGTCCAATGCAGCTCCGGCAGGACACACACACAAACACCTTCAGGTTAATTTCGCTGTTCCGCCCTCCACCCCTCCCACCTTCCTGGGATTAAGTAACCGAGGCTGACGTCTGGCGAGGGGGAAGGGTGAGGCACACAATGACAGGATCTCATTCGTTTTTCCCTGCGAGATATGTGATTGGAGTCGGGCACAACAGCAGCATTCCTCGGGGAACGGTAACCCCATCTTTCATTGTTTTGCTGACTGCAATAAAATCAGAAATCATTTTCCTTTAGTTTAATACCATTGAGCTGCAAATGGCGAACTGCTTGCATATTTACATTTTTTTGAGTGTAAGAGTCATAGGGATGTGAAGTACAGCACGTAAACAGACCCTTCAATCCAACTTGTCTATGCAGGCCAGATATCCTGACCTAATCCAGTCCCATTTGCCAGCACTTGGTCCATATCCCTCTCAACCCTTCCCATTCATATACCCATCCAGTCGCCTTTTAAATGCTGTAATTGTACGAGGATCCACCACTTCCTCTGGCAGCTCATTCCTCACAAGTTCCAGGGTAAGGTTCGTTATTTTTCGCAGGAAATGCCATAAACACTGACCTGAAATAGGAAGTGGAAAATTCCACTCAGTGGCTGTGACCAGCAGCTTCCACAACATTAAAACAGGAAATACTGCAAATAAGTATAAAACAGAGAGAGAGAGAGAAAACATATCTCTGGCACAGAGCAGGAGGCAGCAAGAATAGGCAATAAAATCCTCTGGTCGCTTGAGGTGGTCAACAAGCTAGCAATGTACTGGCAGAAGCACAGTGGGCAAGGCTGAGGGGTCAGGGGTCAGGGAAAGCAATGAGGGCATCATTCTCAGTGGGCCAAATAGCCTATTCCTGATCTTATCTCTCACAACCTGTGCTGAGTGAGTGTCTCCCATCGACGTCCTGTCTCTCAGTCCTCTCCTCTACCCTCCAGTTGGACCCTCCTGTGGGAGATGTTGCCGTTCATCATCACAGAGCCCAAGCTGCAAGAGCCTATTGCTTCAACTGTCAGCTGCTGCCTTCCTTGCGTTGACGGTTTGCACTATTTTCATATACTTCATCACTCTTATTGTAAAGGTCAACGTTCCATTTGCCTTCCTAATTACCTGCTAACATCGTGTTTCAAGCACAATGACACCCAGATCCCTCTGCACCACAGCATTCTGCACTCTCTCTCCATTTCAGTGATCCGCTTCTTCTCTACTCTTCCTGCCAAAGTGGACAAACTCGCATTTTCCCACTTCTTCTGCCAAATCTATGGCCGCACCTTTATCCTCCTTGTATCTCTTCCTTGAATCTGTGTTTCCCCTTCCCAGTTTGTTCTGCTATCCCATCTCTGTATCAGCAACAACCTTGGCCACTATACAGTCAGTCCCTCCATTCAAGTCATCAATATATATCACAAAGAGTCTGAGCACGGATCACTCTAGTACTTCACCAGTTTGTTTTACAAGCAGAAATAAAAATCCATTCATATCAACTCCCTGTTCGCCAGTAGTTAGCCAATCCTCCATCCCTGCTTTTATATGAACAACAATTCCTCTCTCCACCTTCTCCAAACATTGTGAGCTCTTGTGCCATAAACTTCTCTACCTTCAAATACCTTTCGGAAATCCAAATACATTAATCATTCCCTTTCATCTATCTTTCACATTACATGTTCATAGAATTCTAATAATCTTGTCAAAGACATCTTCACTTTCATCAAACCATGTTGACTGTCTGGTTGTGTTACAATATTCTAAACGTTGAGTACTACTTTCTCAAGAGTGGACTCCAGCACAATCCCAATGATGATCTTAAGCAAGTTGTTTGGTTTCTGCTTTCTGTCTCCCTCCTATCTTTAGTACAGAGTGTTTTTTGTGCTTTTTCAATCTGTCAGGTCGAGGGAATTTAGGAGAGTACATCTATTATCTTTGCAGTAATGTTGTCTTCAAGGTGAGCGCACCTCCCAGACTTCAGTCCCTTTAGTTTTCTGCTGTATTTTCTATAGTGCTTCTGATCCCTTTAAGTTTGTATCTTCTCTTTAACCCGGTTTTTCTATTATTCATGGGACATATTTTCTGTCTTCTCTTATGAAGATAGACTTGAAGTACTTTTTCAAAGTCCCTGCTATTTCCTCGTTTCCCATTATTAGTCGGCCAGTCTCACTGCCAAAGAGACCAACATTTACTTTAATTATTTTCTTCCTTTATAATGCTTCTTTTACGTGCTTTAAAAATATTTCTAATTAGTTTTACTTTCCAACCAAATTTCTCTGTCTTTATTGAATTTTTCATTATCCTTTATTGGTTTCTAAAATGTTTTCAATTTCTGGGGCTACCAAGGACCTTTGCAGAGATTTCACTCAGTTTGAAACCAACATTTTCTTAACTTGCTTAGTGAACCACATATAATTCATCCATGACTTTATCTTTGTTGAAAGTCATGAGATATGTCTTTGAATGCTTGCTACTATTTCTCTACCATCTGCCCTTTTAACCTATTTATTCAGTCTGCTTTAGCTCATTCTGTCTTCATATCTTTGTAATCGCCTTTATTTCATTTTAGGGTTCTAGTTTCGGTCTCACATTTCACATCCCCATATTCAATGAAAAACGTCATCATATCATGTTCACTCTTGCTGAGAAAAACTTGTATCATGAGGTCAATAATTAATCCTGTCTCTGCTTTCAAAATTACTAAGGGTGAGGAGGTGATGGCCTAGTGGCATTCTTGTTGGACTGTTAATCCAGAGGACCTGGAGATGTGCTGGGGACCTGGGTTCAAATCCTGTTATGGGACGGCACGGTGGCTCAGTGGTTAGCACTGCTGCCTCACAGCACCAAAGTCCCAGGTTCAATTCCAGCCTCGGCTGATCGTCTGTGTGGAGTTTGCACATTCTCCCGGTGTCTGCGTGGGTCTGCTCCGGTTTCCTCCCACAATCCAAAGGTGTGCAGGTCAGGTAGATTGGCCAAGCGAAATTGCCCATTGTGTTGGGTGCATCATTCAGAGGTGAAAAATGTGTTGCTGGAAAAGCACAGCAGGTCAGGCAGCATCCAAGGAACAGGAGAATCGACGTTTCGGGCATAAGCTGGGTGAGTTACACTTTGGAGGGTCGGTGTGGACTTGTTGGGTGGATGGGCCTGTTTCCACACTGTAGGGAATCTAATCTATTCAAAGTCTAAAATAACTTGCTCACTGCTTGAAATGAGAACATATCATCTGAAAAGCAATCCTAAATACAGTTAATCTCCAGGTTACCATTGCCAATTTGATTTGATCAATGTAAATGAAAAGTAAAATTGTCCACAATGAGTACATTTTCTTTCTTACAAGTTTCCACTATTTCTTGACATATATTCTAACCTACCATGTGGCATGGTGGATCAGTGGTTAGCACTGCTACCTCATAGCACCAGATACTTTGGTTCAATTCCTGCCTTGGGTGACTGTCTGTGTGGAGTTTGCACATTCTCCCTGTGTCTCCTTGGGTTTCCTCCCACAATCTAAAGATGTGCATGTTAGCTGAATTGGCCATGCCAAATTGCCCATAGTTGGGGTAAATGTAGGGGAATGGGTCCTGATGGGTTACTCTTTGGAGGGTCAGTTTGGGCTGAGGGGCCTGTTTCCATACTACAGGGAATCTAATCAAATAGCTGCTTCCAACAATGACACATTAGGCGACTGACTGTGTGGAGTTTGCACATTCTCCCCGTGTCTGCGTGGGTTTCCTCCGGGTGCTCCGGTTTCCTCCCACAGTCCAAAGATGTGCAGGTCAGGTGAATTGGCCATGCTAAATTGCCCATAGTGTTAAGTAAGGGGTAAATGTAGGGGTATGGGTGGGTTGCGTTTCGGCGGGTCGGTGTGGACTTGTTGGGCCGAAGGGCCTGTTTCCACACTGTAATGTAATCTAATCTAAACTGAGGCTATGTCTTAATTTTTTAAACCAACATCTTTTCTGATGATGGTACTGATCTCACACTTTGTTAACATAGCTAACTTACATTCTGCTCAATTCTTCCTGCCCTTCTTAGATGTCAAATCACTTTGAAATATCTTTGGACACTTTATAACCAGACCTATGTAATAGCAATCATATAATACTCATTCATTTCTATTAATTCATCTACCTTGTCAGGACTACTGTATGCTTTCAGATAAAGAGCCTGTCTTTCTTTTATTGTTTTTCTAACTCTGACTGTATTGCCTGATGCTCTATTATGTTTCTTGCCTTCTATCCATTCCTGACAAGGCATCTCATTGGCAATTTGACATCCTACATATCAATGTTGGATAATCACATTCGTTTGACATCAGATGCCTGCTCACAGGGACAGAGGACAAAGGATTTTATGCCACCACTTAATGCCCTCAGGTGCAGGGCATCATCAATGGCAGCCATGTGGTCGTCGATGTGCCCGGTGGTGGACCAGTGAGATTTATCAGCAGGAAGAACCTCCACTCATTCTGTTCAACCATCCTGGTAAGCATTTCCCCCCACGTGTGCTGGCATTCCTGGCAGCTGGCGTGACTTGGTCATTCTCCAGCAGTTCAGGCAGTTGCAAATCTTCATTTCAAGCCCCGAAGGAACGTGCCTTGAGGAGACAGGTACAGGAGCTCCAGACAGATCCAACATAAACAATGCCCCCTACTCAGTCAAACAATGGATGGGCTCAGCAACAAGCTTTCGAAGATGTGGTTCTGGTGCCGAGACCAATCAGGTGGTGACCTCCAATGCTTTTCTGCAAGGGTCTCAGTTGTCATGGTGCTTTTTGTATAAGCTAACGGTTCTGAAAAGTTAATATTGAGAGAGGTTTATAGGATGATGAGGAGCATGGATAGGGTGAATAGCCAAGATCTTTTCCCAGGGTGGGGGAGTCCAAAACTAGGTTTAGGGTGAAAGGGGAAAGATATAAAAGGGACCTAAGGTGTAATTCTTTCATGCAGAGGGTGGTGCATTTCTGGCATTAGCTGCTAAAGGAAGTGGTGGAGGCTGGTACAATTACAACATTTAAAAGGCATCTGGATGGGTATATGAATAGGATGGGTTTAGAAGGATATGGGCCAACTGCTGGCAAATGGGACTAGATTACTTTAGCATATCTGGTTGGCATGGACGAGGTGAACATGGAACATAGAACAGTATAGCACAGTATAGGCCATTCGGCCCTTGACGTTGTGCCAACCTTTTATCCGACTCTAAGATCAAACCAACCGACATACCTTACATTTGACCATCATCTATGTGCCTGTCCAAAAGTCATTTAAATGTCCTTAATGTATCTGACTCGACTACTATTGCTACTACCCACTCACTATTCTCTGTGGAAAGAACCTCCATCTAACACCTCCCCTTGATGATCTATAAGTCATTCAGTTCCACGACTGGTCAACTAATAGACCTGTAAACGACCCTTTGTCTAACATGCAGCCAATCGGTTATTTTATGTTACAGTGATGGGTTGGCAGACTCTGATTCACCCAGAGGTATGGAAACTTCTTGGCAATCAAAAGAATCCAACAACCTTACAGAGTTTGCATAAGGTTTATCTACATTAATCATCATCAGACATGGAGCATGATCGCATAGTAACAACCAATCAATAATTATAATTACCTCATGGGTAGTGACTGGAACCAATGGTATTGATTAAGTTGTAATGCCTTATGTCACCTTTTCACAGCTTGCAAAATGTGGTTAGTTTTTTTTTAGATTTGGAGACTACTTGTAGATGGGCATGTAGCGTGCAGGGAACCATTTTGTCTCTAACTGCAATTTAGAATTAACCGTCATTTCTGGGTTTTTTTTATTGAAATTACATCAGTCTGCAGTTTCTTGTTTCTGCCTGGTTCAGAGCAATATAATTTTAGCAATGCAGAAGTTTTTTGTGCATTTTGAAGAAGCCATTTTGTGCAGCTCCTTTCTCCATTTTGTCCTACTCCCCCAGAGGCCCGTATCCTCACCCTCAACCTTCCTCCAATCACCTTAAAATTATGCACCCTTATGACAGCCATTTCCGCCCTGGGAAAAGGTCTCTGGCTATCCACTCTATCTATGCCTGTCATCACCTTGTACACCTCTATCAAGATACCTCTCATCCTTCTTGATTCCAATGAGAAAAGCCCTAGCTCCCTCAACCTTTCTTCATTAGACACACCCTCTAGTCTAGGCAGCATCCTGGTAAATCTCCTCTGCATCCCCTCTAAAACTTCCACATCCTTCCTATAATGAGGTGACCAGAACTGAACATGATTTGGAGGTGCTGGTGTTGGACTGGGGTGTATAAAGTTAAAAATCCCACAACACCAGGTTATAGTTCAATAAGTTTATTTGGAAGCACTAGCTTTTAGAACGCTTCATCGGGTGATTGTGGAGTATAAGATCGTAAGACACAGAATTTATAGCAAAAGTTTACAGTGTAATGCAACCAAAATTATATATTGAAAAAGATCTGGATTGTTTGTTTAGTCTCTCATCTTTTAGGGTGATCATATTGGTTTCAGTTCTTTCATATGTAATTCCCAGAACTTTTTTTTAAAGTTACATTCTCAAGTAAAGTTTAACAATAGGTGCCGAGTCAACTCAGATAATGCATTGAAGGTGTAAGGTTAAAGTCTGCCTGTCTGTGTCCCAGTGTTCAGACTCATTCTATTTTTAATTCCAAGTGTGGTCTAACCAGGGCTCTACAGAGCTGCAGCATAACCTCACAGCTCTCAAGTGCAATGCCCTGTTAATGAAAGCCAACACATCATATGCCTTCTTAATAACCCTATCAACTTGGGTGGAAATTTTGAGGGATCTATTGACATGGACCCCGAGATCCCTCTGTTCCTCCACACTACCAAGAATCCTGCCTTTAACCCTGTGTTCTGCATTTAAATTCGACCTTCCAAAATGAATCAATTCCACTTTTCCAGGTTAAACTCCATCTGCCATTTCTCAGCCCAGTTCTGTAACCTGTCAATGTCTCATTGCAACCAACAACAGCCCTCTACACTATCCACAACTTCACCAACCTTTGTGTCATTGGCAAACTTACTAACCCATCCTTCCACTTCCTCATCAAAGTCATTTATAAAAATCACAAAGACCAGAGCTCCCAGAACCAATCTCTATGGAACACCATTGGTTACTAAGCTCCAAGCTGAATACTTGCCATCTACTACCATGCTCTGTCTTCCATGGGCCAGCCAATTCTGTATCCAGGCAGCCAGATTTCCCTGTATCCCATGCCTCCTTACTTTCTGAATGAGCCTACCATGGAGAACCTTATCAAATGCATTGCTAAAAGCCACACCCTTGCCACACCCACTGCTCTACCTTCATCAATGTATTTTGTCATATCCTCAAAGAATTCAATAAGGTTTGTGATGCATGAGCTGCCTCCTCACAAAGCCATGCTGACGATCTCTAATCAAACTATGGTTTTCCAAATAATCTTAAAATCCTGTCTGTCAGAATCCTCTCCAATACTTTGCCCATCACAGATGTTAGACTGACTGGTCTGTAATTCCTATTCCCTTTCATGAACAAGGGAATACCATTTGCCATCCTCCAATCATCTGGTACTACTCCAGTGGACAGTGAGGACGCAAAGATCATCGTGAAAGGCACAGCAATCTCTTCCCTCACTTCCTCTAGTAACTTAAGGTATATCCTGTCTGGCTCAGAGGATTTACTTATCCTTATACTTCTCAAAATTTTCAGCTCAACCTCCTTCTTAACACCAATCTGTTTGAGCATATCAGTCTGTTTTGCGCTGTCCTCAGAAACGTCAAGGTCCCTCTCAGTAGTGAATACTAAAGCAAAGTATTTATTAAGGACCTCCCCTACTTCCTCCAACTCCAGGTACATGTTCCCTCCACTATCCCTGATTGGCCCTACATTCACTCTGGCCATCCTCCTGTTTCTCACATAATGCCTTAGGGTTTTCCTTAATCCCACCCACTAAACCTTTCTCATGCCCCCTTCTAGCTCTCCTAAGTCCATTCTTCAGTTCCTTCCTGCCTACCTTGTAACACTCATTTCACCTCTGGAAACTGGGTACAAATGCTGATGAGATTCTAATTAAACCATAATCATATTTGAAATAAAGAGCTTTATTCTGTGAGTAACTCCACACTGTACCTATCCTGGGAGTGTTTAATGAGGACAATTTAGAGGAAACTTTACTTTCAATTTAAAAGAATAGAGGGAGCTTTATTTTTAGCTTAAAAAGAGGAGAGAGCATTCCTCCATATATAACTGCTACAGGAACGTTTGCTGGAGGCAGTTTAGAGGCCATTTTACTTTAAGTTTCTATGAAGAGAGGAGGCTTTACTATATTTCTAACCCTGTGCTGTAAGTGTCTCGGGAGTTTGATGGGCATGGTACAGAGAGAGCTTTCCCATAGAATCATAGAATCCCAACGGTGTGGAAACAGACCATTTGGCCCAACAAGTCCACACCGACCCTCTGAAGAGTATCCCACCCAGACCCAAGAAGGCTTTACTTTCAGTTTAAAAGAGTAGAGGAAGCTTCAGTCTGTATCTAACCCTGTACTGGACCTGTCCTGGGAGTGTTTATTGGGGATAGTGTAGGGGAAGTTTTACTTTCAGTTGAAAAGAGTAGAGGGAGCTTTATTCTGTATCGAACCCAGTGCTGCACGTGTCCTGGGAGTGTTTGATGGGGACAGTGCTGAGGGAGCTTTACCCTGTGTCAAACCCTATGAAGTAACCTTCCCTCATAAGGGATTACAAAGGGTACAGTTAAAACAAAACAGCAATCCTTTCATCAATTGCAGAGATTCCCCTGAAAGACCTAAGATCCCAATCTCTGCCCGACGATTTGCTCTAGGTCTATAGAATGCATTCATGGCTTTTGTTAAAGATTCTATGACCTCTGTGGTGGGGGGGAGGAAGGCCACGAGGAGATTATGTGAAGTAAATAGCTGCATGCCACTGAGCTGCACTCTGCATTGACTCAGTTTATCTGGGAGACTTGAAGATAATAGTTAGAGCAGGGCATTAAAGGTTCTGATAGGACCTTGACCAAGAGGAGTTTCTTGATGTGGCCGCATCCGTATTGCATGATCAGAGCGTGAAAGCTTTTGTTGGATGGAGTGTCACTTCCTGTCATGTGACAGGGATTGCAAGGTCAGATGTGCCCTACGCTATTCGAATGCCCAATACTCTGTGGGTGGCACAGTGGCTCAGTGGTTAGCACTGCTGCCTCACAGTACCAGAGACCCGGGTTCAATTCCCACCTCAGTCAACTGACTGTGTGGAGTTTGCACATTCTCCCTGTGTCTGCGTGGGTTTCCTCCGGGTGCTCCGGTTTCCTCCCACATTCCAGGTTAGGTGAATTGGCCATGCTAAATTGCTAAGGTGTAGGGGAATGGGGCTGGGTGCGTTGCTCTTTGGAGGGTCGGTGTGGACTTGTTGGGCTGTAAGTAATCTAATCTGGTCTCCTCTTCTCTGAGAGGAGGGGTGTGAAAACCCTCTTTCCCTCTGTCAAGAGGTTCTGATGTCTGTCAGATACATTTGTGGACAGTGAACTCTAGGATGTTGCTGACATCACCATCTCTGGAAGGATCTGATTGTACAAAAGGAAAAGGTGATGGTAATCTTCGGTGACACTGGGATGGCTATCCTCACCCTGGTTGAGCACTACTGTCACCACCTCTTCAGCAAAGTGGGATCTCCTGAGACATTGCCTGGCTCACACAGACTGGGGACATGTGAACCTTTTGAGAAGAGCCCTCCATTCCATCCTTCCTCAGAGTTTCCCCTCTGTTTGCTGTTGCACCTGTCCTGCATGGATGGCTGAATTCCAACCGCATTGCCCCACTTGAATCCTTCGAATTCCTCCAGGAACGGGCCTCAATGCCTCCACCGACTTTGAGCAGTAGGGCTTACAGTTCTACAGCAAGGAGCACCTGAGCTAAGGAAAGATAAACCTCCCATTGACAGAGTACAGAGAATGTTCACCAGATTGATTCCTGAGCTGGTAGATTTGTTGGAGGGAGAGAGGTTGCACTGACTGGGCCTGTATTCACTGGAATTGAGAAGAATGAGAGGGGATCTGATTGAAACGTTGACAATTGGGTGCAGGGACTGAGAAGAGGAGAAATTGTCTTCACTTAGAGAGAGGTGAGCCTGTGATAATCTCTAACCCATAAAGTTATGTGGAGGCAAAATCATTAAATATATTGAACAAAGAAATAGATAGATTTCTAGAAGGTAAGGGCGTCAAGGAGCTATGTTGCAGTTGGACAAACATGAGTTAGACTTTAGTAGGAGTGCTGTGAGCAGATCTGAGGACCACACCTGAAGATGAATGTATTGGCCTTGGAGGGAGTATAACATAGGTTTACAAGAATGCTGCCTGGGCTTCAGGAGTTAAAGTAAAAGGCGTTGTACAAACTAGGCCTGTTTTTTTCGAGAATTCAGAAGGTTAATGGGTGATCTGATCGAAGTCTTCAAGACATTAACAAGAAGAAACAGTGTGGTTGGCAAATCTAGAACTAACGGGCATAGCCTGAGAATTAGGGCCAGACCATTCCAGGCAGCACAGTGGCACAGTGGTTAACACTGCAGGGTTACATCGGTATGGTAGGGTGGTGAATCTGGGTGGGATGCTCTTTGCAGCATCAGTGGAGGACTCAGTGGGCTGAATGGCCTGTTTCCACACTGTAGGGATTCTATGATTAACTGTGATCGCTATAGTGATTATAATGAGGTTAGCCAGGTGGACCTCATAGAATATGAGTTTCCTAATTGGGGCTGTTAATCTGGTCCGATCAGGGAGCCCTGGCTGACAGATATAAACAGGAATGTCAGGGGTTCTGTTCACACTGAGAGCTGGCTCTGAGGGAGCAGAATTAATGTGAAGGCTTCTCCATTCGTAAATAAAGGATGACTTGGTGACAATATTCCAGCCTCTGTGGAGTTATTTTAATTGCCTTCGTGTGAAAGAATTAGGTGGGTGGAGTTTTTAACGTACATCTGGAAGAGCTATTAGTGCTGGTATACAAATAGTCCTACTAGAGATGGGACTATGCGAGATCTAGTCCAAGGGAATGAAGCCACTTGAGTGGTTGAAGTGTCAGTGATTGAGCATTTTGGGAATAGTGACCATAAGTTTCACAAATCATGATGGAAAGGGATCAAGATAGTGCAGAAGTTGTGTCTCACTTAGGGGTAGGCCAATTTCAATTTCATTTGACAGGATTTGGCAAACATAGACTGGGAGCAGCTATTTATTTATTGTCACATGTATTTTGTCGCAAAATACAGTCAGAAGTAGGAATAGGTCCAGTCAAGGAAAGTAGTGGGAAGTTGCGTGTGGAGGCTGAAGAGATTGGGGAGACACTGAATGAATACTTTTCGTCAGTATTTACTCAGGAACAGGACATTGTTGCCGATGTGAATACTGAGTCACAATTAAGTAGAATGAGTGGCTTTGAGGTATGTAGGGAAGAGGTGTTGGAAATTCTGGAAAGGGTGAAAATAGATAAGTCCCCTGGGCCTGATGGCATTTATCCTAGGATTCTCTCGGAAGCAAGGGAGGAGATTGCAGAGCCATTGGCCTTGATTTTTATGTCCTCATTGTCTACAGGAGTCGTGCCAGAAGACTGGAGGCTAGCAAATGTGGTTCCCTTGTTCAAGAAGGGGAGTAGGGATAACCCTAGTAACTATAGGCCGGTGAGTCTCACTTCTGTTGTGGGCAAAGTCTTAGAGAGAATTGTAAGGGATAGGATTTATGAACATCTGGATAGAAACAATGTGATTAAGGATAGTCAGCATGGTTTTGTGAATTATTGAATTCTTTGAGAAGGTGACTAAGGAGGTGGACGAGGGGAAAGCGGTAGATGTGGTGTATATGGATTTTAGTAAGGCGTTTGATAAGGTTCCCCATGGTAGGCTACTTCAAAAAATACGGAGGTATGGCATTGAGGGTGAGTTGGAGGTTTGGATTAGGAATTGGCTGGCTGGAAGAAGACAGAGGGTCGTAGTTGATGGTAAAGGTTCATCTTGGAGTGCCGTTACTAGCGGTGTTCCGCAAGGATCTGTTTTGGGACCATTGCTGTTTGTCATTTTTATAAATGACCTGGACGAGGGGCTAGAAGGTTGGGTGAGCAAGTTTGTGGATGATACGAAAGTCGGAGGAGTTGTTGACAGTGAGGAAGGATGTGGCAGGTTACAGCGGGATATAGATAAGCTGCAGAGCTGGGCAGAAAGATGGCAAATGGAGTTCAATGTAGGTAAGTGTGAGGTGATTCACTTTGGTAAGAGTAACAAAAAGACGGGGTACTGGGCTAATGGTCGGATACTTGGTAGTGTGGATGAGCAGAGGGATCTTGGTGTCCATGTACACAGATCTTTGAAAGTTGCCACCCAGGTAAATAGTGCGGTGAAGAAGGCATATGGCGTACTGGCTTTTATTGGTAGAGGAATTGAGTTCCGGAGTCCTGAGATCATATTGCAGTTGTATAAGACTCTGGTGCGGCCGCATCTGGAATATTGTGTGCAGTTTTGGTCGCCATACTATAGGAAGGATGTGGAGGCACTGGAACGGGTGCAGAGGAGGTTTACCAGGATGTTGCCTGGTATGGTAGGAAGATTGTATGAGGAAAGGCTGAGGCACTTGGAGTTGTTTTCATTGGAGAAAAGAAGGTTTAGGGGTGACTTGATAGAGGTGTACAAGATGATTAGGGGTTTAGATAGGGTCGACAGTGAGAATCTTTTTCCACGTATGGAGTCAGCTATTACAAGGGGGCATAGCTTTAAATTAAGGGATGGTAGGTATAGGACAGATGTTAGGGGTAGGTTCTTTACTCAGCGAGTCGTGAGTTCATGGAATGCCCTGCCAGTAGCAGTGGTGGACTCTCCCTCTTTATGGGCATTTAAACGGGCATTGGATAGGCATATGGAGGATAGTGGGCTAGTGTAGGTTAGGTGGGCTTGGATCGGCACAACATCGAGGGCCAAAGGGCCTGTACTGCGCTGTATTCTTCTATGTTCTATGTTCTAAGTTTTGTACAGTGTCGTCACTCTGCAATTCTGGTCTCCTTCCAATCGGAGAGATGTTGTGAAACTTGAAAGGGTTCAGAAAAGATTTACAAGGATGCTGCCGGGGTTGGAGGATCTGAGCTATCGGGAGAGGCTGAACAGGCTGGGGCTGTTTTCCCTGGAGCGTCGGAGGCTGAGGGGTGACCTTATAGAGGTTTATAAAATCATGAGGGGCATGGATAGGATAAATAGGCAAAGTCTTTTCCCTGGGGTCGGGGAGTACAGAACTAGAGGGCACAGGTTTAGGGTGAGAGGAGAAAGATATAAAAGAGACCTAAGGGGCAACTTTTTCACACAGAGAGTGTTACGTGTATAGAATGAGCTGCCAGAGGATGTGGTGGAGGCTGGTACAATTGCAACATTTAAGAGGCATTTGGATGGATATATGGATAGGAAGGATTTGAAAGGATATGGGCCGGGTGCTGGCAGGTGGGACTAGATTGGGTTGGGATATCTGGTCGGGCATGGACGGGTTGGACCGAAGGGTCCGTTTCCATGCTGTACATCTCTATGATTCTATGACTCTAATGGCATTTAAAACAGAAAGATGAAACAAAATATTGAATATAGAGGCAGTAAAGCAAAGAAATAAAGGAATACTGTTCAGCTTTACCGTCCTTTTTGTTAAGTGCTCTGCTATGGGTCTGGTGACTAGCCACGTGTCACCGTTGCCACAATGCCGCTAAAACAAGAGGCACCATTCTTCAGCGCCATCTTTCCTCCATCGACGCCCTCGCCACAACAAATCCTCACTGGACCTCACCAATTCAGATGCCACCAGATACCACAGCTACTCGCAGGTAAATGAGGTTAGTGTAGTTTGTTGGCCAGCATAGACATGGTGGACTGACTATTCATTTTTTTTTGCTTTACTGCCTTTGTTTTCAATGTTTGTTTTATTTTTCTGTGTTTTAAGATGGCATTGGAGAGTGCCAGTTCCTATGCTGTCTGATTCTACTTCTCACCCTCTGTGTCTCGAAGTGCTTCCCAAATCTCTCCTGAACTATAGGATCCCTACAGCGCAGGAAGAGGCCATTCAGCCCATCAGGTCTGCACCGACTTCCAAAGAACATCCCCTGCTGTCCCCATAACCAGACATGGGGTGTTAACCATGGCTAACCCACCTGGCTTGCACATTTCTGGATACCGTGGGCAATTTAGCATGGCCAATCCACCTAACCTTAACATGTTTGGATTGTGGGATGAAACTAGTGCACCTAGAGGAAACCACGCAGACACGGGGAGAATGTGCAAACTCCACAGAGACAGTTGCCCGAGGGTGGAATTGAACCCGGATTCCTGGTGCTGTGAGGCAGCAGTGCTAAATTGAGCCACTGTACCACCCGCATGTCAGCAAAGTTGAAACCCCACTCCAATAACGTCATTCCTGTTACAACTCTCGATGGTTTGCCTGCATATCAGCTCCTCTATCTCTGTCTGATTGTTGGTAGTATAATCCCAGCCAAGGGATCATCCCTGTTTTATTTCTCTCCAGATAGACTCATTTGAAGAGCATTCCAAGACATCCTCCCCAGTCACTGCAGCAATGTCTCTTTTATCAATAATGCCCCCACTCTCTTGCATCCCCCGCTCTGTCACACTTGAAACCTGGAATGTTGAGCTGTTAGTCCTCTCCGTCCTTCAATCAGGTCTCAATGATTCCAACAATGTCACATTCCCACGTGCTGATCAATGCTTTAACAGTCAGGTTCCTTGTATTAAAGTAGACACAGTTTAGATTTCCTGACCTGCAATGTGCTTTATCATGCCCATGTTTTCTCTGCCTACGGGATTGTTCTTGTATTCCTGCCCATATCTAACTGAGCCTTGCTTCTGACTTTACATCCACTCTGCGCCCCATCTTGCTAAATCAGGTTAAAACTTGCCTAACAGCAGGATCAAAGCATTCCAGTTCAGCTTGTACAAGTCCCATCCATCCCAGGAGCCATCCTAATGATTCAAAAATCCAAAGCCAGCCCCCCAGGTATATGTTTTATTGATGTGAAATTTTAAAATATAAAAACATAGATGCTAAATTAGCTTGGAGCAGCGTTTCTAAGAGCAGTAAGATGGTGCTATTTTCTGTAGCTTGTTAAGGTGATTGTTAAGGAAGAGTAATGTGCTCTTCCTGTCGGATGTGGGAAATTAGGAAGAATTTCTGTGTTCCTGATGATTATGTCGGCAGTAAGAGTGTTTGGTTGCGAATCCTATCTGATGGCATGGATCGGTTGGAGCAGTAGTTAGAGGCAATGAGGAATTTACAGGAGCTAGGGGTATGATGGATGGCAGTTATAGGATGGGGAAAAATTGCAGATACTGTCAGGTAGATGGGTTACCTCCAGAAGAGGTAGGAGAGGGAGGCAGGTAGTTCAGGAGTCTCCTGTGGCTGCTTTGAACAATGTAGGGGGTGATGGACTCTTGCGGGAATGTAGCATAAACAGCCAAGTTTCTTCTACCGATAACGGCTCTAACGTAATGATGGGTGCGTCAGGTTCCAAGTGATCGATTGTGATAGGGGACTCTCTAGTCAGAGGCACAGCCAGATGTATCTGTGGCCGACAGTGAGAAATCAGAATGGTGTGTTGCCTCCCTGGTGCCAGGATCAAGGATATCTCGGAGAGAGTGCAGAATGTTCTCAAAGGGGAGAGGGACCAGCAGGAGGTTGTTCTCCACTTTGGAACTAACAGAAGGAAAAAGGATGAGATACTGAATGGGGAATATAGAAAGTTAGGCAGAAATTCAAAAAGGAGACCCTTGAGTGTAGTAGTATCTGGATTACTCTGGGTGCTCCGAGCTCGTGAGGGTAGGGAAGGAGGATAGAGCAGATGAATGTGTGGCTGAGGAGCTGTTGCAGGGGAGAAAGGTTCACAATTTTGGATCATTAGACTCTCTTCTGGTGTGGCAGTGACCTACGTAAAAAGGATGGATTGCACCTGAATTGGAAGGGGACTAACATACTGGCAGGGAGATTTGCGATAGCTGCTTAAGAGGATTTAAACATGAAGGTGGGGGTGGGGGGATGGGACCCAGGGAGAGTGTGAGGAAAGAGGTCAGTCTGAGACTGGTACATTGTGAAAAGGATGAAATCAAACAGTCAGGACAGGCAGGAACAATGCAGAGAATGAGGTAAATCAAACTGCATTTATTTCAATGCAAGAAGCGTAGCAGGGAAGGCAGATGAACTCAGGGCATGGTTAGGAACATAGGACTGGGATATCATAGCAATTACAGAAACATGGCTCAGGGAGGGACAGGACTGGCAGCTTAAAGTTCCCGGATACAAATGCTATAGGAAGGATAGAAAGGGAAGCAGAGATGGGGGAGTGGCGTTTTTGATAAGGGATAACATTACGGCTTTACTTATTTAGGATATTCCTGGGAATATTTTCAGGGAAGCTATTTGGTGGAACTGAGAACTGAGAAAGGGATGATCCCCCACTGGGATTTTATTATAGATCCCACAATAGTCAGCGCGAAATTGAGAAACAAATTTGTAGGGAGATCTCAGTTATCTGTAAGAATAATAAGATGGGAATGGTAAGGGATTTTAACTTTTCAAACATAGACTGGGACTGCCATAGTGTTAAGGGTTTAGATGGAGAAGGATTTTGTTAAATGTGTACAAGACAAATCTTCTGATTCAGTATGTAGATGTACCTACTCGGGAAGGTGCAAATAAGGCGGGGCAAGTGACTGAGGTGTCAGAGGGGGAGCACTTTGGGGCCAGCGACCATAATTCTATTAGTTTTAAAATAGTGATAGAAAGGATCTAAACATTAAAGGTCTAAATTGGAGAAAGGCCAATTTTGACGGTATTAGGCAAGAACTTTCAAAAGTTGATTGGAGGCAGACGTTCACAGGTAAAGGGACGGCTGGAAAATGGGAAGCCTTCAGAAATGAGATCACGAGAGTCCAGAGACAGTATATTCCTGTTAGGGTGAGAGGCAAGGCTAGGAGATGAGGGAATGCTGGATGACTACAGAAATTGAGGGTTTGGTTCAGAAAAGAGGGAAGCAGTTATCAGGTATAGACAGAATAGATCGAGTGAATCCTTAGAAGGGTATAAAGGCAATAGGAGTATACTTAAGAGACGGCAAAAAGGGGACATGAGCTAGCTTTGGAAATAGGATTAAGGAGAATCCAAAGGGATTTTATAAATACATTAAGGACAAAATGGTAACGAGGGAGAGAATAGGATCCCTCAAAGTCCAGCAAGGCAGCAGTGGCGAAATAGAGGTGACATCTTTAAGGTGGCATGGTGGCTCAGTGGTTAGCACTGCTGCCTCACAGCACCAGGGATCCGGATTCGATTCCTGCCTCGGGCAACTGTTTGTGTGGAATGTGCACATTCTCCCCATGTCTGCATGCAGTTCCTCCCACAATCCAAAAATGTGCAGGTCAGGTGAATTGGCAATGCTATAATTGCCCATGGTGTTAGGTGCATTAGTCAGGGGTAAACATAGGGTAGGGGAATGGGTCTGGGAGGGTTACTCTTCGGCGGGTCAGTGTGGACTTGCTGGGCTAAAGAGTCTGTTTTCATACTGTAGGGAAGCTATACTAATCTTGAAAAATATTCAAATTACAGAGGAGGAGGTGCTGAATCCCCAAGACCTGATCAGGTATACCCTAGAACTCTGTGGGAAGCTGGGGAGTTGATTGCTGAGCCTCTTGCTGAGATATTTGTATCATCGATAGTCACAGGTGAGGTGCTGGAAGACTGGAGGTTGGCTAACATGGTACCACTGTTTAAGAAAGGTGGTAAAGACAAGCCAGGGAACTATAGACCGGTGACCCTGATGTCAGTGGTGGGCAAGTTGTTGGAGGGAATCCTGAGGGACAGGATGTACATGTATTTGGAAAGGCAAGGACTTTTTGATTCAGGATAGTCAACATGGCTTTGTGCGTGGGAAATCACCTCTCACAAACTTGATAGGGTTTTTTGAAGAAGGTGACAAATGTTATTCCCTTGTTCAAGAACAGGAATAGGGATAACCCTGGGAATTACAGACCAGTCAGTCTTAATTTGGTGGGGGTAGGGGAGCGCAAATTATTGGAGTGGATTCTGAGAGACAGGATTGATAATTATTTGGAAAACCATAGTTTGATTGGAGATAGTCAGCGTGGCTAATCTCATACCTCACAAGCCTTATTGAATTCTTTGACGATGTGACAAAACACATTAATGAAGATAGAGCAGTGGATGTAGTTTATATGGATTTTAGCGAGCATTTGATAAGGTTCTCCATGCTAGGCTCATTCAGAAAGTAGGGGGACATGGGATACAGGGAAATTTGGCTGTCTGGATACTGAATTGGATGGCCCATAGAAGAAGGGAAGTATTCAGACTGGAAGTCAGTGACCAATGGTGTTCTGCAGGGATCTGTTCTGGGATCTCTGCTCTTTGTGATTTTTATAAGTGACTTGGATGAGGAAGTGGAAGGGTGGGTTAATAAGTTTGCTGATGAAATGATGGTTCATGGAGTTATGTATAGTGTGGGGGGCTGTTGTAGGTTGCAACAGGACATTGACAGGATGCAGAGCTGGGCTGAGAAGTGGCAGATGGAGTTCAACCTGGAAAAGTGTGAAGTGATTAATTTTGGAAAGTTGAATTTGAATGCAGATTACAGGGTTAAAGGTAGGATTCTTGACAGTCTGGAGGAAGAGATGGATTTTGGGGTCCACAAAGTTGTCACACAAGTTGATAAGGTTGTTAAGAAGGTGTATGGGCTGTTGGCTTTCATTAGTGGGGATTGAGTTTCAGAGTCGTGAGGTTATGCTGCAGCTCTATAAAACCCTGGTTAGACCACACATGAAATATTGTGTTCAGTTCTGCTCGCCTCATTATAGGAAGGATGTGGAAGCTTTAGAGAGGGTGTGGAGGAGATTTACCAGGATGCTGTCTGCACTGGAGGGCATGTCTTATGAAGAAAGGTTGAGGGAGCTAGGGCTTTTCTCATTGGAGCGGAGAAGGTGACTTGATAAAGGTGTACAAGATGATAAGAGACATAGATAGAGTGAATAGCCAGAGACTTTTTCCCCAGGGCATAAATGTCTATCACGAGGGGGCATAATTTTAAGGTGATTGGAGGAAGATTAGGGGAGATGATGGAGGTAGGTTCTTTGCTCGGAAAGTGGTGGGTGTGTGGAATGCACTGCCAGCAGTGGTGGTAGAGTCAGATACATTAGGGACATTTAAGCTACTCTTGGATTGGCTCATGGACGATAGTAAAATATAAGGTATGAAGGTTAGTTTGATCTGACAGTAGGATAAAAGGTCAGTACAACGTTAAAGGCTGATGGGCCTGTACTGTTCCATGTTCTAAGTAATAAAGAGGATTGATGAGGACAGAACGGTGGATGTGATCTATATGGACTTCAGTAAGGCATTTGACAAGGTTCCTTATGGTCAACTGGTTAGCAAGCTTAGATCACATGGAATCCAGGGAGAACCAGCCATTTGGTTCCAGAACTGGTAGAAGACAGAGGGTGGTGGTGGAGGGTTGCTTTTCAGACTGGAGCCCTGTGACCAGTGGTGTGTCACAAGGATCAGTGCTGGTGATTTTTGTTATTTATATAGATGATTTGGATGTGATCATAGGAGGCATAGTTAGTAAGTTTGCAGATGACACCAAAATTGGAGGTGTAGTGGACAGTGAAGGAAGTTACCTCAGAATGCAATGGAATCCTGATCGGAAGGACCAATGCCACGAGGTGTGACAGATGGAGTTTAACTTCGATAAATGTGAGGTGCTGCATTTTAGAAGGGCAAATCAGGGCACGACCAAAACACTTAATGATAGGGTCCTGGGGAGTGTTACTGTACAAAGACACCTTGGAGTGCAGGGCTCCAAGGTATAGTTCCTTGAAAGTGGAGTCATAGGTAGATAGGATAGTGAAGAAGGCGTTTTGGTATGTTTTCTTCATTGGTCAGAGCATTGAGTATAGGGGCTGTGAGGTCCTGTTATGGCTGAACAGGACATTGGTTAGGCCACTGTTGGAATTTTGTGTGCAATTCTGGCCTCCCACCTATAGGAAGGATGTTGTGAAAGTTAAAAGGGTTCAGAAAAGATTTACAAGATGTTGCCAGGGTTGGAGGGCTTGAGCTATAGAGAGAGGCTGAATAGGCTGGGGCTGTTTTCCCTGGAGTGTTGGAGGCTGAGGGGTGATGTTATAGAGGCTTATAAAATCATGAGGGGCATGGATAGGGTACATAGACAAGGTCTTTCCCCTGGGTTGAGGGAGTCCAGGACTAGAGGGCATAGATTTAGGGTCAGAGGGGAAAGATTTAAAAGGAACCTAAGGGGCAACTTTTTAACGTGAAGTGCAGTGCGTGTCTGGGATGAGCTGCCACAGGACATAGTGTAGGCTGGTACAATGATAACATTTAAAAGGTATCAGGATCAGTAGATTAGATTCCCTACAGTATGGAAACAGGCCCTTCAGCCCACCAAGTCCACACTGACCCTCCAAAGAGTAACACACAGACAGTTGCCCGAGGTACTGTGAGGCAGCAGTGCTGACCACTGTGTCACCATGCATATGAATACAGGGTAAGTGCTGGCAAATGGGAGGAGATTAACTTAGGATATCTGGTTGGCATGGACTAATTGGACTGAAGAGTGTGTTTCTGTGCTGTACATCTCTATGACTCCATGACTCTGCACCATCCCTTTAGCCACACATTCACCTGACCTATCTCACTACTGTCGTACACGTTAGCAAAGTGGCATTGGAAGTAATTCGGAGATTACAACCTTAGCAGTCTTCCTCTTTAATCTACCACCTATCTCTCAAAATTCCTATTGCAGGACCTCATTTATTTTGTCACCCATGTGGTTGATATTGACATGTACCATGACTGTTGTGGTTCTGTTCGCTGAGCTGGAAGTTTTTGTTGCAAACGTTTCGTCCCCTGGCTAGGCGACATCATCAGTGCTTGGGAGCCTCCTGCGAAGCGCTTCTTTGATGTTTCCTCCGGTGTTTATAGTGGCCTGTCCCTGCCGCTTCCAGTTGTCAGTTTCAGCTGTCAGCTGTCCATTCATCCACAAACTCCATCAACAAACACATCGACCTGGACCCAATATACCAACCACTACAGCGGACAGCTGAAACTGACAACCGGAAGCGGCAGGGACAGGCCACTATAAACACCGGAGGAAACATCAAAGAAGCGCTTCGCAGGAGGCTCCCAAGCACCGATGATGTCGCCTAGCCAGGGGACGAAATGTTTGCAACAAAAACTTCCAGCTCGGCGAACAGAACCACAACAACGAGCACCCGAGCTACAAATCTTCGCACAAACTATGTACCATGACTGCTGGTTGTTCACCTACTACTGCAGAATGCCGTGTCGCTGCTCTGAGATTTCTCTGGACTGGTACTGGGGAGGCAATATATCATTCCAGAGTCTCATTTCCTGCCACTCAAAAGCCTCTCAGTTCTCCTTACAATCAAATCCCGTATCACTGAAGCTCTCCCTGACTTTTTCAACCTCTGCTGTGGAACAGAGCCCAATTTGTTTGTTGCTTTTCCCTGAAAGGCCATTCCTCCCAACATTATCCAACATGGTATATCTGTTCAAAGTTTGTGAGAAGATTTGTAGCTCGGGTGCTCGTTGTTGTGGTTCTGTTCGCCGAGCTGGGAATTTGTGTTGCAGATGTTTCGTCCCCTGTCTCGGTGACATCCTCAGTGCTTGGGAGCCTCCTGTGAAGCGCTTCTGTGATGGCGGAGGAAAGATCACAGAAGCGCTTCACAGGAGGCTCCCAAGCACTGAGGATGTCACCGAGACAGGGGACGAAACATCTGCAACACAAATTCCCAGCTCGGCGAACAGAACCACAACATGGTATATCTGTTTGAGAAGGGGATGCCCACAGGGGCTCCTGCACTACCTGCCCAGCTCAGTCTTCCCGGTGGTTACCCAATGCTTTTCTGCCTGTGTAGGCCTTACTGGTGATGTGACCAGCTTGTGAAACAGTCTGAAGTCTCATGGATGCTCCACACTGAGTCTATCCCCAGATCCAACCGCTCCAGATGTTTGGAACTTTCTTCCTCAAAGGGAAGGGATTCCTTGGAGTGGGAGGGTGCCATTTGTTAATTTTTGCTTTCATACCTTAAACAGCTCTATTTATTTTCCATTTATGGGATTTGTGGATCATTTATTACTCATCTGTATTTGCCTTGAACAGAGTGGGTTCCTCAGGCTTTTTCAAAGTCAACCACATTGCAGTGTGTATGGAGTCATATGTAGACCAAACCAAGTAAAGTCAACAGAACTCCTTCCTTAAACAGCACGAGAGAAGGGATTTTTCACAATAATCAATGGTAATTTCCTGGTCAACTTTGCTACATTTCCATTCCAGAATTATTGATTAATTGAAGCATGGTGGCTCAGTGGTTAGCACTGCTGCCTCACAGTGCCAGGGTCCCAGGTTCGATTCTAGCCTCGAGCGACTGTCTGTGTGGCGTTTGCACATTCTCCCTGTATCTGCGTGGGTTTCTACCGGGTGCTCCGGTTTCCTTCCACTGTCCAAAGATGTGCAGGTTAGGGTGAATTGGCCATGCTAAATTGCCCATTTTGTTCAGGGATGTGTAGGTCAGGTGCATTAGTCAGGGGAAATCAAAGGTAGGGGGAATGGATCTGGGTGGGTTACTCTTCGGAGGGTCGATCTGGACTTGTTGGGCCAAAGGGCCTGTTTCCACACTGTACGGATTCTATGAAAGTAAACTTCAACGGCAACTAGGATATGACATGAACCTGGAGCGTTGGTGTGGACCTCTCCATTACTAGCCCAGTGACATACCACAACACCAACTTTTCTTACTATGTGTTTAAAGGTGGTAAAGGGTACAAGATAATTATTGAATCTGAGGGCTGCAGAAGCCAAGTGGAAAGTTTTATAATGACAACAAAGTTACATTGTGCGACATGCAGCAGGCAATATGTGGAGTCTCCCCCTGTGGACTAGAGAGGGAATAACAGCCTCCAGTCCATCAAGAGATGCCCATCTGCAGGTGGTTACAGAACATTTTAGATTAGATTAGATTACTTACAGTGTGGAAACAGGCTCTTCTGCCCAACCAGTCCCCACCGACCCTCCGAAGAGCAACCCAACCCAGCTCCATTCCCCTACATTTACCCCTTCACCGAACACTACGGGCAATTTAGCAATGCCAATTCACCTGACCTGCACACCTTTGGACTGTGGGAGGAAACCAGAGCACCCAGAGGGCACGGGGAGAATGTGCAAACTCTCCACACACAGTTGCCCGAGGCTGAATTCGAACCAGGGTCCCTGGCGCTGTGAGGCAGCAGTGCTAACCACTGAGCCACCATGTCACCCTTATGGCTAACAGAACACAGATTCAATTAATAAATGTGGAATTCAAAGTTAGCCTCAGTGATGGTGATCATAAAATTGTCATAAAGACATACCTGGTTCACGAATGTCCTTTAAGGAAGGAACCCTGCCATCCTTACTGGTTTGGCTTACATGGGGGTCCCAGCCCACAGCAATGTGGTTGACTCTTAACTGGACCTGAAAGTAGCTCAGTTCTAGGTCAAATAGGGATCAACAACAAATATCAGCCTTTCCAGTGATGCCCACAACTTGTCAAAAAATATAAAGAAATGGTGGGTCGGTGGTCAGCACTGCTGCCTCACAGCACCAGGGACCTGGGTTTGATTCCAGCCATGGGTAACTGTCTGTGTGGAGTTTGCACATTCTCCCCATGTCTGTGGGGTTTCCTCTGGATGCTCTGGTTTCCTCCCACAGTTCAAAGATGTGCAGGTCAGGTGGAATAGCCATGCTAAACTGTCCATAATGTGTGGGCTAGGTGGATTAGCCATTAGAGATGCAGGGTGATAGGATAGGTTAGAGGGGCTGGTCTTTGGAGGGTTGGTGTGGACTTGATGGGCTGAATGGCCTGCCTCCAAGTGTAGGGATTGCGTGCAAAAAAAAATGCTGCTTTTCATTCCTCACATCTTGATACCTTCTCGGAACAAATTTTTAAAAAATAATTGGACTTATGCAAACTTGAATGCAGGCAGCACAATTTTATTGGAATTAAAGTTTACAAAAGGCAAGGGGTTGGAGCATAGATCTAAACATTCGAGTTCAGTGGGTAATAGGGAAGGTAAATGAACTGTTGGCCTTTATTCCAAAGAGAAGGGTGTATGAAAGTAAGGAGGTTTTGCTAAAACTATACAAGACACAGATCACATTTTTTATTCACTTGTGGGAAGTGGGTGTTGATATTTGGGAAAGTTTCATAGTAATGGAAGCAGGGGTAGACCATTTGGCCTGTTGAGCCTGCCCCACTATTCATGAAGATCATGACTGATCTATTCATCATCTCAGCTCCTCCCACCGGCATTATCCCCATGACCCTTAATTCTCCTACCATGCAGAAACACATCCGACTGTGTCTTGAATATATTTAATGAAGCTGCCTCTACTCCTTCCTTGGGCAGAGAATTCGTTAGATTCACTAGTCTCTGGGAAAAGCAGTTCTTCCTCATCTCTGTCCTAAATCTACACCCCCTAATCTTGAGACCATGTCTACTAGTCCAAGTCTTACCCAACAGCAGAAACAACTTGCCTGCCTCTATCTTATCTGGCCCTTTCTTAATTTTATATGTTTTGATAAGATCCCCTCTCATTCTTATAAGTTCTAGTGGGTACAGTCCCAAGTGGCTCAACCTCTCCTCATAGGGTAACCCCCTCATCTCCGGAATCAACCTGCTGATCCTCCTCTGCACTGCCTCCAAAGCCAGTATATCCTTCCTCAAGTGAGGAGGCCAGAACTGGATGCTCTGGTTTCCTCCCACAGTTCAAAGATGTGCAGGTCAGGTGGAATAGCCATGCTAAACTGTCCATAATGTGTGGGCTAGGTGGATTAGCCATTAGAGATGCAGGGTACAACTGCAACCGAACCTCCCTGCTCTTAAACTCAATCCCTCTAGCAATGCAAGCCAATATTCCGTTTACCTTCCTGGTTACCTGTTGCACCTGCAAAGCAACTTTTAGCGATTTATGTACGAGCACTCCTCAGTCTTTCTGGACAACAGTGTGCTGCAACCATTTAAATAATACACTGACCTACTATTTTTATTTCCAAAGTGGATAACCTCACATTTACAACATTGTACTCCATCTACCAGACCCTTGCCCACTCACTTAACCTATTTAAATCTCTCTGCAGACCCTCCACATCCTCTGCACAGTTTGCCCTTCCACTCAGTTTAGTGTCATCAGCAAACTTGGATACATTACACTCGGTCTCCTCTTCCAAATCGTTTATATACATCATGATCAGTTGCGGGCCCAAACTGAACCCTGCAGCACCCCGCTCACCACTGATCTCTAACTAGAGAAACACCCATTTATCCCAACTCTCTGCTTTCTATTGTTTAGCCAGTCCTCTTCCCATGCTCGTCCATTCCCTGCAACTCCTTGCATTCCTATCTTAGGGATGAGTCTTTTATGTGGTACCATAACGAACACCTTCTGGAAATTCAAGCTTACAACATCCACCTGTTCCCCTCCATCCACTGCGCTTGTTACATCCTCAAAGAACTCCAGCAACTTTGTCAAATACGACCTTCCCTCCCTTCCTGAATCCATGCTGCACCTGCCTGATGGAACCCATTCCACCCAGATGTCTCACTATTTCTTCTTTAATGAAAGCCTCCAGCATTTTCTCGACTACAGATGTTAAGCTAACTAGCCTAAAGTTATCTGCTTTTTGCCTATACCTTTTTTTAAACAGCAGCATGATATTTACTGTCTTCCAGTCCGCTGGGACTGCCCAGAGTAAATTTTGGTAAATTACCATTAACGTATCTACTATAACGTCCACCATTTCTTTAGGCACCCTGGGATGTATTCCATCAGGACCAGGGGACATATCTACCTTTAGACCCTCAATTTTGCTCGACACTACCCCTTTAGTGATAACAACACAATTGAGGTCTTCACCTCCCATCGTATCCTTAACATCATTCTTTAGTGCGTTAATCACATCTTCCACTGTGAAGACTGACACAAGATAGTTATTCAAGGTCTCAGCCTTTTCAGCATTACCCAATATTAATTCCCCTTTCTCATCCTGCAAGGAACCTATGTCCACTTTAGCCACCCTTTTCCATTTTATATAATTATAAAAACTTTTCCTACCTGTTTTGTATTTTGTGATAGTTTGCATTCATAATCTAGCTTTCCTTTCTTTATCGCTTGCTTTGTGGTTCTTTGTTGCTTTTTAAAGTTTTCCCAATCTTCCTGTTTCCCAGTACTCTTGGCTACTTCGTAAGCCTGAGCTTTTAATTGGATGCCTTCCTTTATTTCCTTGGTTGTCCAAGGCTGGCTATTCCTACCTTTGCTATCCTGGTTTTTGACTGGAATATACTTTCCTTGAGCACTGTGAAATATTTCTTTGATGTCCTCCACTGTTCCTCAACTGTTCCACCATATAACTTGTGCTCCCAGTCTAACTTAGCCAACTCCTTCCTCATCCCATTATAATCTCCCTTGGTTAAGCATAACACCCTTGTTTTAGATGATACTATTTCACCCTCTATTTGTGTCCGAAATTCAATCATACTGTAATCACTCTTACTGAGAGGATCCTTAACTATGAGATCATTAATTTTACCTGCCTCATTACACAGAGCCAGATCTAAGATTGCATGCTTCCTTGTAGGTTTGGTAACATGTTGCTCAAGAAAGTTATCATTGATAAGTTCTATGAACTCCTCTTCGAGGCTGCCTCTACCTACTTGAATCGGTCAATGGATGTGCATGTTGAAGTCTCCGATGACTACTGCCAATCCATTCTTACATTTGTCAGATATTTCTTGATTGTGCATTATTATTGGGTGACCTATAGACTACTCCCACCAGTGACTTCTTCCCCTTACTATTTCTAATCTTCACCCAAATGGATTCAACATTTTTGCTCCTTAGATCCTATATTGTCTCTCCCTATCGCCTTAATCTCATCCTTAACTAAGAGTGTGGCCCCACCTCCCTTACCTTCTTGCCTATCCTTCCCAATTACCTGGTACCCTTGGATATTTCCATCCTACAACTATGTTTCTGTCATGGCAGCTAAATCATAACCCTTTGTACCGATTTACACAACGAGTTCACTGACTTTGTTTTAAATACTGTGGACATTCAGATAAAGTGCCCTTGTACTAATTGTCCCTTTAGCATCTAGCAATCTCCCTGTCTTTTGCATATGATTCTGTCCCCCAGTTTTACTTTTTTCTTTTCTAACTTTTGCTCTGATCTCTGCTTCCTTCTGCCTTTCTGCCTGGACTCCCATCCTCTTGCCATTTTAGTCTATCCCTTCCTCACAGACTGTCTGCTCGCTGCATCTACCTTGACACCAAGTGCTGCATCTTCTGACCTGATGCTCTGGTTCCCACCCCCCGCCAACCTAGTTTAAAGCTTTCCCAACAGCTCTGGCAAACTTAACCGCAAAGATATTGGTCCCACTTGAGTTCAGGTGTAACCCGTCCCTTTTGTACAGGTCATACCTTTCCCAGAAGAGAACCTAATGATCCACAAATCTGAAACCCTGCTGCTACCTTTTCAGCCAAGCATTTGTCTGCCATATCTTCCTATTCTTGCCGTCAATAGTGTGGCACAGGCAGCAGCCCAGAGATTACTACCCCTGAGGTCCTTCTTTTTTAGCTTCCTATCACCTAAATTCACTTTTCGTGATCCCACCCCTTTTCCTAGCTATGTCATTGGTACCGATATGTACCACAACTTCTGGCTGCTCACCCTCCCCTTTAAGAAAGCCGTAGGCGTGATCCAAAAGCATTTATTGCTCGTCACCAGTCACCCTTGGGAAGGTGGTGGTGAGTTAATGAGATCAGTTTATGACCCTTTATCGAAGGAGAAAGTGAGCACTGTAGATGCTGGAGATCAGAGTTGAAGAGTGTGGGGCTGGAAAAGCACAGCTGGTCAGGCAGCATCTGAGGAGCAGGAGAATCAAGATGAAGGGCTTATGCCCAAAACTCCGATTCTCTTGCTCCTCGGATGCTCCTTGACTGGTTGTGTTTTTCTAGCACCGCACTCTTCAACCCTTATCTGAGGGAAGATAGACTGGCAGTACAGGCAGTTCAGAGAAGGTTAATTTGCCTGATACCAGGTAAAAAGGGATTGCCTTATGGCAGACGCTGAGTTGATTTGGCCTGAAGTTGTTTGAATATAGAAGAGTGACAGTGACCTTATCGAAATATCCAAGGTTCTTAGATGGCTTGATAGAGTTGATTGATACAGAAAGGTTGTTTTCCCTTGTAGGGAGGGTATGGGCCCAGATGGTATCATCTCAGAATAAGACACTAAAGACAGAGACATGGAGGCATTTCTTCTCTCCGAGCTTAGTGAATCTGTAGAATTCTTTACTGTAGAAGGCTGTTGAGGCTGGGTCATTAAGTATATTCAATGCTGAGATAGACAGACCTTTAATCAGGAAGGGGATTCCAGGCTCACAGGGAAAAGACAGGAAAGTGGAGTGAAGGATTATGGGTCAGCTATGAGAGCATTGAATGCCGGCACAGACTCGATAGGCTGAATGGCCTACTTCTGCTCCTACAACTTATGGCCTTAAAGGAGGACACGTTTAAATGTTGAGGCATGTTATGGGCAGGTGATCCGATATTCTGCAGAGCTGTTTTGTTGCCATGGAAATTTTAGCACAGGTGAAATGCAATCTTCTGGATCTCACTGGGTCATACGTAACCTTTGGACGTCAGCCAAAAATTCTGCTCTTATTTACCAGTGTCTTCCACAAGCTTTGATCATTTGGGTGATTAAAACAAAAGTGAGAGCGGGGCCAGTGATTGAGACTGACAGAGATAAGACGGGGGCACCTGAGAGGGTAACACAGCTCCAGGGAGGGAGCTGACACTTACACAGCCAACATAGTTATTAAAGAACGTCAGCAGTGAAGTTACTGTAAATATGAGATGAGGAGGTTGTCAGATCACAGGGAGGGTTGGAGTAGGACAGCATGGTGGCACTGTGCTTAGCACTACTGCCTCATAGCAGCAGGGACCCAGGTTTGATTCCACACTGTGTGGAGTCTGCACATGCTCCCTGTGTCAGTGTGGGTTTCCTCTGGGTGCTCAGTTTCAACCCAAATGGCCCCCTTCTTCAAAGACCGCAATTTCCCCTGAGACGTAGTCGACGATGCTCTCCACCGCATCTCCTCCATTTCCCGCACCTCCGCCCTTGAACTCCGCCCCTCCAATCGCCACCAGGACAGAACCCCACTGGTCCTCACCTACCACCGCACCAACCTCCGGATACATCGTATCATCTGTCGTCATTTTCCTCCCCACCCCTATCAGCGTTCCGGAGGGACCACTCCCTCCACGACTTCCTCGTCAGGTCCACACCCCCCACCAACCCAACCTCCACTCCCGGCACCTTCCCCTGCAACCGCAAGAAGTGCAAAACTTGCGCCCACACCTCCCCCCTCACCTCCCTCCAACGCCCCAATGGATCCTTCCATATCCGTCGCAAATTCACCTGCACCTCCACACACATCATTTCCTGCATCCGCTGCACCCGATGTGGCCTCCTCTACATTGGGGAGACAGGCCGCCTACTTGCGGAACGTCTCAGAGAACACCTCTGGGACACCCGGACCAACCAACCCAACCGTCCAATGGCTGGACACTTTAACTCCCCCTCCCACTCCGCCAAGGACATGCAGGTCCTTGGCCTCCTCCATCGCCAGACCCTGACCACACGACGCCTGGAGGAAGAGCGCCTCATCTTCCGCCTGGGAACCCTCCAACCACACGGGATGAATGTAGATTTCTCCAGCTTCCTCATTTCCCCTCCCCCCACCTTATCTCAGTCCCAACCCCCGGATTCAGCACCGCCCTCTTGACCTGCAATCTTCTTCCTGACCTCTCTGCCCCCACCCCCTCTCAAGCCTATCACCCTCACCCTCACCTCCTTCCACCTATCGTATTCCCAGTGCCCCTCCCCCAAATCCCCTCCCCCCTACCTTTTATCTCAGCATGCTTGGCACACCAGCCTCATTCCTGAAGAAGGGCTTATGCCTGAAATGTCAATTCTCCTGCTCCTCGAATGCTGCCTGGCCTGCTGTGTTTTTCCAGCATCACATTTTTCAACTCATCCCACAATGAAAGATGTGCAGGTTAGTTGGATTTGCTATGCCATATTGCCCAGAGTGTCCAGGAATGTGCAAGCTAGGTGGATTAGCTGTAGAAAATGCAGGGACAGGGTAAGGCGGTGTTGGTGTGATGCTGTTTGGAGAGTTCTGTGGACTCAATAGGCCAAATGGCTTGATTCCACACTGCAGGGATTCTATGAGTGATAAATTACATATACATTTTTGAGGATTGCTGAACAAAAGAACATGTCTGGAACCTTTTAACTCACACTCAATAGAACCCCCGCAAGAATATCAGTGGAATTCCAGCATGTGGGAACAATGGGATGCTTCTGGGTCCCAGACTACCTCGTGCAGGGAGTGTGGCAAGCTGAGGGAGCACATAACCCATGTTTTGGGACTATGCATGAATACATTTCTGGATGTGGTAATCGCACAATGTAAGGGTGTACAGGCAGAGGAGGAACATGTGACAGTTAAACAGTTAAGGCAAGTTGGGGGAGAATCCTTCTCAGAACCCCTCACTCTCCCAACAATATTCAGTTCCTCTGGGAAATGCAGGAGGGCTAAGTCCATGATAAAGTGCTGTTAATCCCTTCATGCAGAGGTGATACAGTCCTTAGTAGTTAAGCCTCCATTAGCTCGAGTTACATAGTCCGCCTGCTACTGGGCACTCGCTGGTAGTTCAACAGAGTGGCCGAAATGTAGTGGGGTGCAGAGATCTGGAGAGTCATGGAGCTGGAGGAAGTTACAGAGATAAGGAAGAGTGAAGCCAGGGAAGGATTTGTAAACAAGGATAAGAATTTTAATAACAAGGCATTGCCTGACCAGGACTCGATGTAGTTAGCATAGACATGTTGACGGCTGAACAAGACTTAGCATGCATTACAGTGCGGGCAGCAGAGTTTTAAATGAGCTTAACATTGTGGAAAGCAAGATGTACAGGTTGTACATTGGAAAAGCCAAGGCTCGGGCTAACGGAGGCACAGTAGGATGACGTTACAGTGGTGGAACTAATTGGCCTTGGTGATGGAGTGCTTTTGTGATTAGAACCTCATCTTGGGGCCAAAAACAATGCCAAGGTTGAGAACTGTCTGGTACAGCTCCAGTTTCTTCATGATAACAGTGATAGGATAGAACAGTGATACAAAAAACTCGCCAGTTCATAATTATAAATCTGAGCTCAATAAATTGTTCAGAATAAGAAAGGATATGGAGCCAAGGCCAGTGAATGGAGTTTGGATACAGATCACTAGGAGCTTGTTGAATGGCAGAGAACACTGAAGGGCTTACTCTTGTTCTCACATTGCTATCCTCATAGAGTCATTGAGTCATACAGCACAGAAACAGGCCTTTCAGCTCACCATGTCTATGCTGACCAACAAACACCAAGCTACACTAATCCCATTTCCCTGCAATTGGTCCATAGCCTACTAGCCTTGGCATTTGAAGTACTCATCCAGATGTTTCTTTAATGTTGCAAAAGTATCTGCATCCACAACCCTCTCAGGCAGTGTGTTCCGTATTTCAACCACCCTCTGGTGAATAAATGTTTCCTCACATCTCCTCTAAAATGTTTCCTCCTCACCACCTTAAACTTTTGCCCTCTGGTCTTAGACACACCTGCCATGAGGAAGAGATGCTCATAATGTATGCCTCTCATTACTTTGTATATTTTGGAGTTGCATAGCAGTAGACACACGAGTAGGCCATTTGGCCCATTGAGCCAGCTCTGCCATTATCCCCCCCCCCCCCCCCCCCCAGCCTCCTCTGCATCATGGAAAGCCAATCCAGCCTATCCAGGGTCTCCTCACTTTTCAGCCCTGCAACATCCTGGAGAATTGCCTCTGCAATGTCTCTAGTGCAATTACATTCTTCAATAGTGTGGTGGCCAGAACTGCACACAGTATTCCATTAGTGGCCTAACCAATGTTTAATAAAGTTGAAACAAGATTTCCTTGTTCCTGTATTCTATGCCCTGGCTAATGAAGGCAAGCGTCCCATATGCATTCTTCACCATCCTGCTTATCTGTGCTGAAACCTTTAGGGATCTGTGGACTCATACACTAAGGTCCTTTTTCTCAGTACTCCTTAGTGATCTACCATTCGGTGTGTAAGTCCTTCCCTTATTAGGCCTCCCAAATTGTCATACCTCACATTTATCAGGATTAAATTCCACTGTGCCCAATTTACCAGCTGATCAATATCAGGTTGTAGTGTAGCCTGAAACCATCCTCCTCACTATCAATGAGATTACTAACTTTTGTGTCATCTGCACACTCACTAATTTTACCTTCTACACTCACATCCAAGTCATTACAAACACCAAGATCCCAGCATTGATCCCTGTGGTACACCACTGCACGTCAACTGCATTACTTTCAGCAAACATTTCATAACCTTATCAAAAAGCTCAGTTAAATTAGTCAGACAGGATCTCCCCTTCACGTGTCTGTACTGACTATCCCTGATGAATCCCTGCCTTCCCAAGTGTTGATTAATCCTGTCCTTCAGAATGTTTTCAATAATTTCCTTACCACTTATGTCAGACTAACTGATCTGTTATTACCTGGCCTATCCTTGCTGCCATTTTGATCAAAGGAACCATATTAGCTATGCCCCAGTCATCTGCCACTTCACCTGTGGCTAGTGAGGTATTAAATATCTCCACCAGGGCCCTAGCAATCTCTGCCCTTGCCTCCCATAACAGCCTGAGATACATCTCATCATGCCCTGGGGATTTATGCACCTTTATGCATGCTAACGCATCCACTGTAGTAGACAGGGCAGGAGGCTGGAAGAACACAGCAAGCCAGGCAACATCAGGAGGTGGAGAAGTCAACATTTTGAGTATAACCCTTCTTCAGGACTGGGGTACCTGCTTTGTCCGTCTTATTAATCTCAACAGGCTCCAGAATCTCGCCATTCCAAATGAAATTTCCAGCTACAATGTCTTTCTCCTATGCGAATACAGATGAGAAATATTCATTTAAAATCTCACCTACATCTTCTATCTCCACACATAGGCTTCTCCTTTGATCTCTAATAGTCTCCACTCTTTCTCTGTTTATCCCATTTGCCTTAATGTACTAGGAAAATGCCTTGGGGCTGTCCTTAATCCAAACTGCCAAAGATATTTTGTGGCTCCTCTTTGCGCACCTAATTTCTTTTGGAAACACTCTCTCTGCTCTTGAAGGGCCTCCCCTGTTTTTGGTGTGCTGTACTGAACATATACAGGACATGAAATGATGCAGCACAGGAACTACACTTCCTTCTTTTTCTTGATCAAACTCTCGATATCCGTCGACATCCAGGGTTCCCTGGACTTGCTGCTCTTGCCCTTCACTCTTCACTGAAAAGAACACAGTGGACCTGAATTCTCACTGCACTGTTTTTAAAATACTCCCACTTTCTAAATGAGATAAGAATTCCTGATAAGAATTGAAGTGCAAATGACTGAAGTGAGCCAGTACCAGGGCATGTAATGGGATTACAATGCCAGAAGGTATTAAATTTATCTTATTCCCAAGATACAGTCAGGGATACCTCTGTCTGAAGAGCAACGTGCAAATGTGGTTAATAAAACAGTACTTCCACTGGCTGCTCAGTACCAGCTGCAGTGAGGAGGGTCCTATTTCTTCTACCGACGGTCTGGAACCAGCAGGAGCCATGAGGAAACCTCTCCTTTCCAAAATGGCAGCAGACCTGACAGACAGCTCTAGGCAGGTGACTGAAGTGTTAAATCTGTCTCAGCTATACATCTTTTCTCTTCATTCTGCTCACTTTTTTCTCAGCATCTGATTATTCATGTCTCTCTCTTTACAATGATTTCTCTCTTTCCCCTGTTCATCTCTTTGAATAACATTGCACCTAGACTTGGCTCCTTGTTTGGGATTGGCACCTACCTCTAACCATCCTGGATTGAAGCTCCAATCCTTGCTGTTTTCGAGTAGAGTGAAGCACCCATAAAAACAGTTCTCCACAATAGGTAGCCCTGACCAAAAAGATTACGTCTATTTAAGATTGGGAATTGCCAGAGAAAAAATAGGGTTCAGGATTCTATCGGAAGACCCTAAGGATATGCTACTGAAGAGCAAAAGGATTTTTTAAACAGTTATTTGCATTAGGGATTTGAACATGTCATCCAAGTTGGGTCTCTAGTACAGGACTGAGGGAGTGCCACACTGTCAGAGGAGCAGTCCTTTATATGAGACTCAAGATTCTGAGGGTGGGGGTTCACAAAACGGAAAATGTCAGTTGAATATTAAGAATGACACTTGAAGCAGTGGGGCCCAAAGTGAACATTCTAATTGAGCTTGCACACCACCATCAGCAATGTACACCCAGACTTATAGGTAAGTGTGAGGTCTTGCATTTTGGTAAGTCAAATCAAGGCAGGAGTTTCATGGTGAATGGTAGAGTGTTAACGAGTGTAGTGGAATAGAGGGACCTTGGAGTTCAGGTGCATGGTTCTCTGAAAGTAGAGTCACAGGTAGACAGGGCAGTGAAGAAGGCTTTAGGCACACTGGCCTCCATCAGTGAGAGCACTGAGTATAGAAGTTGGGAAGTTATGTTGCAGTTATGCTGGACATTAGTATTGTGTTCAGTTTTGGTTACCTTGCTACAAGAAGGATGTTATTAAACTGGAAAGAGTGCAGAAGAAATTTACAAGGATGTTGCCACGACTGAATGGTCTGAGTTATAGGGAGAGGTTGGACAAGTTCAGTCTTTTTTCTTTCAAGTGTAGGAGACAGAGGGCGGATCTTATAAGATCCTGAGAGGCATGGATAGGGTGAATGTACTCAGTCTTTTTCCCAGGATTGGGGAATTGAGGACTAGAGGGCATCAGTTTAAGGTAAGAGGGGAAAGAATAAAAGGAAACTTGAGGGGTAACATTTTTTACACAGGGAATTTTACGCATTTGGAATGAGCTGCCAGCAGAAGTGGTTGAGGCAGGTACATTAACAACATTTAAAAGGCAAATGCATAAATAGATGGATAGGAAAGGTTTAGGAAGATATGGGCCAAGTGCAGGGAAATGGGGTTAGCGTTGATGGATATTTTGGTCAGCATGGACCGGTTTGAGCCAAAGGGCCTGTCTCTGTGCTGTAGGCCTCTATGACTCCATGACTTCACAGCCACAATGTAAACAGGGCTAATTCTGACTGTAGGTCTACAATAGTGTTAATTATGACTGTACACTCACATTGTGAGGATGAACGTTTTGGCAGAAGAACTTTAGTGAAGTAGTCCCTGTTCAAATGCAACAAGATCTGGACAATACCCAGGCTTGGGCTGACAAGTGGCAAGTAACATTCATGCCACACAAATGACCATCCAACCTCTGCCCCTTGACATTCAATGGTGTTACCATCACTGAATCCTCCATTAGCAAGTTCCTGGAGGTTACCATTGACCAGAAACCCAATTGGGCTCACCACATAAACACAGTGGCTCCTAGAGCAGGTCAGAGGCTAAGAATACTGTGGCAAGTAACTCACCTCCTGACTCCCCAAAGCCTGTCCATCATAGAACATAAAACAATACAGTGCAGAACAGGCCCTTCGGCCCTCAATGTTGCATCGACCTGTAACTATTCTCAGCTCATCCCCCTACACTATCCCTTCCTCATCCATGTGCTTATCTAAGAATTGCTTAAATCTCCCTAATGTGGCTGAGTTGACTACATTCGCAGGTAGGGCATTCCACGCCCTTACCACTCTCTGCGTAAAGAACCTGCCTCTGACATGTCTTAAATCTATCACCCCTCAATTTGTAGTTATGCCCCCTCGTACAAGCTGATGTCATCATCCTAGGAAAAAGACTTTCACTGTCTACCCTATCTAATCCTCTGATCATCTTGTATGTCTCTATCAAATCCCCTCTTAGCCGCCTTCTCTCCAATGAGAACAAGTTCAAGTCTCTCAGCCTTTCCTCATAAGACCTTCCCTCCAGACCAGGCAACATCCTGGTAAATCTCCTCTGCACCTTTTCCAATGCTTCCACATTCTTCCCGAAATACGGGGACCAGAACTGTACACAATATTCCAAGTGTGGCCGCATCAGCGTTTTGTATAGTTGCAGCATGATATTGCGGCTCCGGAACTCAATCCCTCTACGAATGAAACCTAACACACTATATGCCTTCTTAACAGCACTATCCACCTGGGTGGCAACTTTCAGGGATCTATGTACATGGATTCCAAGATCCCTCTGCACATCCAAACTACCAAGAATCTTTCCATCGACCCAGTACTCTGCCTTCCTGTTATTCTTCCCAAAGTGCATCAACTCATATTTAGCTGCATTGAACTCCATTTGCCACATCTCTGCCCAATTCTGCAGTTTATGCAAGTCCCTCTGCAACCTGTAACATTCTTCCACACTGTCCACTACTCCACCAACATTAGTGTCTACAAGGTACAAATAACGAGTGTGGTGGAATGCTTCCCACTTGCCTGGACAAATGCAGCATTAACAATACTCAAGAAGCTTGACACCATCCAGGACAAAGAAGCCCGCTTGATTGACACCACATTCACAACAGTATGTACTGTCTACAAGATACACTGAAGAAATTCACCAAAGATCCTCAGATGGCACCTTCCAAACTCACGACCACTTCCATCTAGAAGGGCAAGGCAGCAGAAAGATGGGAATAGCACCCCTTGCAAGTTCCCCTCCAAGCCATTCATCATCCTGACTTGGAAATAAATCGCCGTTCCTCCACTGTCGATGGGTCAAAATCCTGGAGTTCCCTCCCCATGGGCATTGTGGGTCAACCCACAGCAGGTGAACTGCAGCGGTTCAAGAAGGCAGCTCACCACCACTTTGTCAAGGGAGCTGGTGTGGGCAATAAATGCTGGCCAGCCAAAGATGCTCACATCCCACAAAACAAATTTAAAAATCTGAGACAGCCAATTGGGGTGAGGTTTTAGCTTCAGGTCTCTATGTCCTAATACCGTTTGTTTGGGTGAAGGGGGAATGAGGGAAGGCAGTTACTTTGTGGAGAATGTACTCCCCAGAGTCTGTTCCTTTGGCAAAACCCCAAACTGTATTGCAGTGATAGATAGGGGTGGGGTGGTGGGGCTGGGGTGCTGCAGGGATGTAGGGGAGGGTGTAGAAGAGATGGGCTTTGATTAAAGGGGCTTCCACAACAAATTAGCCCCTGGTAAATTTGAAAAATCCACAGATGCTTCTTTGAGGGATTTCCTTTCGCTCAGCTCACCTCTTGCTGTGAGGTGGAAGTGATTTGACAAACATTGGTTCTGACAGAGTCTGATTATTTCTGCCTCCTATCTGCATAAATCCTGGCCTCTTTTTGTAGCTCAATCATGTTTAAAAGATGAATTCCATCTGCTGCAATCGAGGGAATACGAAGCTGACACTGAAGCCTTGATGCCTGATGATATTCTGATGTCACCTTCTGGAAACTTCCACTGAGTATAAAACTCCTTCGCTCCATAAAGACTGTGGTCCTTCTCAAAACATAGGATCCCTACAGTGTGGAAAGAGGCCAAATGGCCCATTTAGTTTGCAACAAACCTCCAAACAGCATTGCACCCACACTCTATCCATCCTGGTAACCCCACGTTCACCCTGGCTAATCCACCTCGCCTGTGTATCCCTGGACACTATGGGTAATTTAACATGGCCAATCCACACCCATCTTTGAACTGGGGGAGGAAGCCCACGCAGTCACAGGGAGAATGCACAAACTCCATACAGTCTCCCAAGGCTGGAACTGAAACTGGATCTCTGGAGGTGAGGTAACAGTTCTAACCACTGGGCCACCATGCCACCCACAGATGCCTGGTGACCTAACCCAGGAAGTAATGTTTCAGGGGACAAAGTTGAGTGTTACAGTGGTTCCCTGGTACATATGTATCATCTGGAAAGGTACTGAATGCTGCCCAGAAAACTCAACTCAGGCATAACGTGTTTCTGAAACTTGTAAGTCTGTGCCTGGGACTGAAATAAATGTCTTTTTGACAGAGTCCATGTTACAGTTGTGGTTTTTGGAAGGATTTCCACCATGAGGCCTAGCGAGTTTTCTCACTGTATCTTACCGAAAACAGCTCTTTAACTACCTACCCTGCCCCAATGGTGTCCCTCACACTCTAGAGCGTAAACTCTTCATCAGGAATGAAACTCTTCCACATTCCTGATGAAGAGCTTATGCTCGAAACGTCGACTCTCCTGCTCCTCGGATGCTGCCTGATCGTCCGTGCTTTTCCAGCGCTACACTTTTTGACTCAGATCTCCAGTATCTGCAGTCCTCACTTTCTCCTCCTTTATGTTTAACTCCAGTGCCATCTCAACCTGCACCTGGAACAACTCGCCACTCAGCAGATGTGCCAGAACTCACGGCCTTTCTTTGTGCAACCCCCCCCCCCCACCCTCCCCCAACCACTCCTCCCATCAGCTGTTTTTAAAACCCCTTTGTGGACCCAGACGTGCCATCAGTCCTGACATTAGCCCCAGACATGGCAGGCATGGGGCAGTCAGTGCTACCCTAGGACTGGCAATGGAGGCCACATGCATGCCACCTGTATCAGCGGGGTTTCAGCTGTCTGGAGTAATGACCAGCGCTGTCGGAAGATGGTCAATGAACTTCACTCTGTAAGTGCCGCCATCTTCTCTGCAATATCTCGCATTGACTCTATCTGGACTCACCTTCCACTGAGGCTCATGCTCTACCACTCGCTCAGAAAGAGTCAAGATGGCTGGTGGGCTGCCATTTGGGTGGCACGGTGGCACAGTGGTTAGCACTGCTGCCTCACAGCGCCAGAGACCCGGGTTCAATTCCCGCCTCAGGCGACTGACTGTGTGGAGTTTGCACGTTCTCCCCGTGTCTGCGTGGGTTTCCTCCGGGTGCTCCGGTTTCCTCCCACAGTCCAAAGATATGCAGAGTCAGGTGAATTGGCCATACTAAATTGCCCGTAGTGTTAGGTAAGGGGTAAATGTAGGGGTATGGGTGGGTTTCGCTTCGGCGGGTCGGTGTGGACTTGTTGGGCCGAAGGGCCTGTTTCCACACTGTAATCTAATCTAATCTAATCTAATTTAACTCTCCACCCTCTTATGTGGATTGTATCCAGCCTCTGACTGGATGAAAATCATTTTCCTTATATCTGTCTCAATCCTCTGTCCCTTACCTTCAAGCTATGCCCCAGGTCAGTGATCCCTCCATCAAGGGGAAAGGTATCTCCTGTCATAATTTTATACATCTCAATCATGTCCTCTCTCAATTTCCTCTGCTCTACGGAAAACAATCCCAGTCTGTCCAATCTCATTTTGTAACTGTAACTCTCCAGTCCAGGCTGTCATATCCCTCCTACAATGTGGATTCCAGAACTGCACACAATACTGTAGCTGTGGACCAGCAATGCTTTATACAGTTCCAGCACAACCTCCCTGTTCTTAAACTCTAAACTCTGCTTAATAAAGGCAAGCATCCCAGTTGCCATCTTAACCATTTTATTTACATGTTCTATAACCTCGAGGGACCAATGGACATGCTCACAAAGATCTCTCTAATCTTTGGTGCTTCCCACTGTTCACCATGTATTCCCTGTCCTTGTTGGTCCTGCCCAATTGTATCACCTCACATTTATCTGGTCTGAATTCCATTTGCCACTAAACTGCCAGTCTATATCATCCTGTAATCTAAAGCTATCTTTCTCATTATTTTGTATCATAATTTTAGTCATCTGAAAACTTACTGGTCAACTCTGTCCCCATGACTTGTCCGGATTTATCCTACCTACCTATCTCCTTTTCCACCTATCCACTCCATCCTCCCCCCCTGACCTATCACCTTCATCCCCTCCCCCACTCACCTATTGTACTCCATGCTACTTTCTCCTCACCCCCACCCTCCTCTAGCTTATCTCTCCACGCTTCAGGCTCTCTGCCTTTATTCCTGATGAAGGGCTTTTGCCCGAAACGTCGATTTTACTGCTCCTTGGATGCTGTCTGAACTGCTGTGCTCTTCCAGCACCACTAATCCAGAATCTCCTACATTCTAGTCTAACTCATTTATATATACCACAAACATCAATGGTCCCAACACTGATCCCACGGGACCCCACTGGATACAGGTTCCAGTAATAAAAACACCGCTCGATACCACCCTCTGCTACTTAACCAACTGTGGATCCAATTAATCAAATTCTCTTGGATCCTATGGGCCCTTACCTTCTCCATCAGTCTCCCATGCAGGACCTTATCAAAAGCCTTGTTGAAGTCCACATTGACTACATCCAAAGCATTGCCTGCATCTCCACATCTGATCACTTCTCAGAAAAATTAAATCAAGTTGGTCTAAAACATCAATTTTCCTGCTTTTCGGATTCTGACCTGCTGTGCTTTTCCAGCATCACTCTAATCTTGACTCTAATCTCCAGCATCTGCAGTATCCACTTCTGCCCAGACATGCCCTCCCACTAACAAAACCATGTTGTCTGTTTTTGATCTATCCCTATCTTTTCATCTCCATATTTAAGGACGGCTGTAGTGGAGTTGGAGATGGTACAAGAGTGGTTCACTATAGTGGTCCCTGGGATGAAGAGGTTGTCCTTTTTAAAAAAAATTTATTCACTCATAGGATATGGGCATCTCTGGCTGGCCAGCATTTATTGCCTGTTTCTAATTGCCCCTTGAGAAGGTGGTAGTGAGCTGCCTGCTTGAACCACTGTTGTCCAAATGCTATAGGTGCATTCACAATACCCTCAGGGAGGAAATTCTAAGATTTTGACCCAGCGACAGAGAAGGAACGATGATATATTTCCAATTTGGGATGATGAGTGGCATGGAGGGGAACTTGCTGGTGGTGGTGTTCCCAGGTATCTGCTGTCCTTATCCTTCTAGATGGAAGTGATCGCGGATTTAGAAGATGCTGTCTAAGGATCTTTGGCAATGAGAAGTTCAATTAGATTATATTCTTTGGAGTTTAGAAGAATGAGAGGTTATCTCATTGACACACACAGGATTCTGAAGGCATCTGAAAAGAGAGGTTGTTTCTCCTGGCTTGGGAATCTACAACAGAGGAGCACAGCCTTAGGAGAAGGGATTAACCATTTATGATGGGAATGAAAAGAAGTTTCTGCAGATGGTTGTGAATTTCTTTTGCTTTCTTTAACTTGGGGGATTGTGAATTTTGAGGCTTTTAAGTCTGGCATAGTCAAAACTTTGACCTTGAAAAGTAAAGAAATATGGTGAAGAGTGGAATTGAGGTAAAGGATTGACTGTAATCTTACTGAATGGTAGGCAGTGTTGAGGAGCCAAATGATTGATTCTTGCTCTGTGTATGTTTTCTATAATGTACCCCAGCATCTCTGTCCTCCCTACAATCTAGACTTTTGTGCAACTCTGATCATATTTGTTCTAATATTTGTGGTAGTGCCTTCAACTGCTTTGACCTAAAATCCTAAAAATTCTCTATTTGCAACTTCTAAGATGTTCCTTCAAATGTAATTCTTTGACCAAGATTTCTGACACCCGATCCAACAATTCCCTTTATGACTCTGCGGTAAAGGTTGTTTGAAAATGCTCCCATGAATCAGCTTGTAATGTTTTACTCCATTAAAAGCACTATTTAAATGCAAGCTGTCGTACTTGATGATTGTAGATTTGTTATTGTGGAAGGGTGAAACCAAATGGTTCAAAGCGAGCTTTGGGATGTCATATGATGCAGCCAGTGGGACATAGTGTCATTGGATGTACTTTGGGAATGATCCCTCGAGATACATCTGATTCACAACATCACCATATGCCTTTGATCATATGACAACTCCAGGAACATTCAAAGTGAACACTCTCCTATCAGATACTCTTGAGATAGTAACTATTCAGGGAAAGTGATGGCTTAGTAGCGTTATCACTGGAGACCTGGGTTTGATTCCAGCCACAGCAGATAGTGGAATTTGAATTCAATAAATTTAAAATATCTAGAATTAGGAGCCTAATCGTCAATCCATCATCGATTGTTGGGAAAAATCCACTTCTTTTGTTCGAGAAGGAAATTGCCATCCTTACTTGTCCTAGCCTACTTGTGACTCCTGACTCACAGAAACATGATTGACTCTTACTGCCCTCTGTGCAATTCGGGATGGGCAATAGCCATTGATGCCCTCATCCCATGAATGAATTATCAAACAAAGGTGCTTTTCCTGTTGCTACTCACACTTCTGCCAAAATTGATTACAGTTGGAATTGGAAAGCTCTTCTACTATCGATGTCATTGGATATTGTTTGGAAGGACTTAAGAAGTAAGTTTCCATTATTGTCATTAATACCACTAAGTTTGGCTTCATGCCAATGAGTGGTTGTGGTCAGGTATGTGGGTAAGGTGAACACTGATGTGGCACTGTGTCACAGGACCATCTTCTCACCGCTTTGGGGGAAGCTGGGAATCTGAGGAGGGTTTGAATGGTGCAGGCGGTTACAGGGGAGTGGGAGAAGGTCTGGAATGGAGGAGGAGCTGTGAGTTCTGGGGTGGCAGAGGTTTTGGGGTGCTCCATGCACCCCAGAGTACAAGCCCCCACCACACAATCCCCACCCCCACCCTTTCAGGAAAAAACCCTCCTCAAGGCAAAACCCACCCCCACCATTTCAGGGAACAATGCCCCTCAACACAAAACCCACTCATTATTTCAGGGAACAACCTCTCCAACGCAACCCAGGATGAGGGCTGTGTGTTTTGACGAGAATAAATAGTGATGGAAATGTGTTGCTGGAAAAGCGCAAGCAGGTCAGGCAGCATCTAGGGAACCAGGAGAATCGACGTTTCGGGCATTAGCTCTTCTTCAGGAATGAGGAAAGTTGGTCCAGCAGACTAAGATAAAAGATAGGGAGGAGGACTTGGGGGAGGGGCGTCGGAAATGTGATAGGTGGAAAGAGGTCAAGGTGAGGGTGATAGGTCAGACTGGGGTGGGGGCGGAGAGGTCGGGAAGAAGATTGCAGGTAGGAAGGCGGTGCTGAATTTGATGGATTTGACTGAGACAGGCTGGGGGAGGGGAAATGAGGAAACTGGTGAAATCCGAGTTCATCCCTTGTGGTTGGAGGGTTCCTAGCCGGAAGATGAGGCGTTCTTCCTCCAATCGTCGTTTCGCTGTGGTCTGACGATGGAGGAGTCCAAAGACCTGCATATCCTTGGTGGAGTGGGAGGGGGAATTGAAATGTTGAGCTACAGGGTGGTTGGGTTGGTTGGTCCGGGTGTCCCAGAGGTGTTCTCTGAAACGCTCCACAAGTAGGCGGCCTGTCTCCCCAATATAGAGGAGGCCACATCGGTGCAAAGGATGCAATAGATGATATGTGTGGAGGTACAGGTGAATCTGTGGCGGATATGGAAGTTTCCTTTGGGGCCTTGGAGGGAGGTGAGGGGGAGGGTGTGGGCGCCAAGTCCTGCGGTTGCAGGGGAAGGTGCCGGGAGTGGAGGTTGGGTTGGTGGGGGGTGTGGATCTGACGAGGGAGTCATGGAGGGAGTGGTCTTTACGGAATGCTGATAGGGGAGGGGAGGGAAATATATCCTTGGTGGTGGGGTCCGTTTGGAGGTGGCGGAAATTGCGGCGGATGATGCGCTGTACATGGAGGTTAGTGGGGTGGTAGGTGAGGACCAGTGGGGTTCTGTCCGGTGGCGGTTGGAGGGGCGGGGTTCAAGGGCGGAGGATCTGTTCCCAGGAGGACCAGTTCCAAAAACGCACATCCCAGATGGCCTCCTTCTTCAAGGACCGCAATTTCCCCCCCGACGTGGTTGACGATGCCCTCCACCGCATCTCTTCCACTTCCCGATCCTCCGCCCTTGAACCCCGCCCCTCCAACCGCCACCCGCCCCTCCAACCGCCACCAGGACAGAACCCCACTGGTCCTCACCTACCACCCCACTAACCTCCATGTAACCTCCCACTCCCTCCGTGACTCCCTCGTCAAATCCACACCCCCCACCAACCCAACCTCCACTCCCGGCACCTTCCCCTGCAACCGCAGGAGGTGCAAGACTTGCGCCCACACCTCCCCCCTCACCTCCCTCCAAGGCCCCAAAGGAAACTTCCATATCCACCACAGATTCACCTGTACCTCCACACATACCATCTATTGCATCCTTTGCACCCGATGTGGCCTCCTCTATATTGGGGAGACAGGCCGCCTACTTGCGGAGCGTTTCAGAGAACACCTCTGGGACACCCGGACCAACCAACCCAACCACCCTGTAGCTCAACATTTCAATTCCCCCTCCCACTCCACCAAGGATATGCAGGTCTTTGGACTCCTCCATCGTCAGACCACAGCGAAACGACGATTGGAGGAAGAACGCCTCATCTTCCGGCTAGGAACCCTCCAACCACAAGGGATGAACTCGGATTTCACCAGTTTCCTCATTTCCCCTCCCCCCAGCCTGTCTCAGTCAAATCCATCAAATTCAGCACCGCCTTCCTAACCTGCAATCTTCTTCCCGACCTCTCCGCCCCCACCCCAGTCTGACCTTCACCCTCACCTTGACCTCTTTCCACCTATCACATTTCCGACGCCCCTCCCCCAAGTCCCTCCTCCCTATCTTTTATCTTAGCCTGCTGGACCAACTTTCCTCATTCCTGAAGAAGGGCTAATGCCCGAAACGTCGATTCTCCTGTTCCCTAGATGCTGCCTGACCTGCTGCGCTTTTCCAGCAACACATTTCCATCTCTGATCTCCAGCATCTGCAGTCCTCACTTTCTCCTCAGAGAATAAATAGTGCCTGACATGAGGGGGGTGGGTGGGGATTGTGAGGTGAGGGGAGGTTCCAGTGGTTGTGGGGCTGGGGGTGGAGTGTGTTTGTTGGGGTGGGTGTTCCCTGAGCTGGGGGTGGGGGGTGTGTGGAAGGTTCCCTGTATTGGGCATGGGGCATATTTGTTATGGGGGAGAATGGGGTATTCCTGAGATGGTGGGGGCGGGGTTTATGTTGGTGGGGGTGGGGTTTGTATTGAGGGGTGGTGGTGGTGGGGTTTGTTTTGTTGGGGGGGCTTTTGTGCTGGGAAGGTTGTTCCCTGAGATGGGGAGATGGGGATTGTGTCTGATCTGGGGGCGGGGTTAGTGTCAGGGGGCGTGTTTGTGTCAGGGCTCGGGGCGGGGTTTGTGTTGGCCCTGGGGCGGGGTTTGTGTTGGCCCTGGGGGCGGGGTTTGTCAGGGGGCGTGGTTTGAGTCAGGGCTCGGGGTGGGGTTTGTATCTGTGCTGGGGCCGGGTTTGTGTCAGGGCTGGGGGCGGGGTTTGTGTCAGGGCTGGGGGCGGGGTATGTGTCTGATCTGGGGGCGGTGTTTGTGTCAGGGCTGGGGGCGGGGTACGGGGTGGGGTTTGCAACCGAACTGGGGGCGGGGTTTGTGTTGACGCTGGGGGCGGGGTTAGTGTCTGGGGGCGGGGTTTGTGTTGGCCCTGGGGGCGGGGTTAGTGTTGGCGCTGGGGGCGGGGTTAGTGTCTGGGGGCGGGGTTTGCTCTCAGCTGTGAGGAATGTGTGACCTGTGGGTGTGGTTTGCTCCAAGCTGTTGTTTCTATCCGGAAGGCCTTTCCGTGACACCGGGGGAGCTGATTGTCAGCGGACGCTGCTGCTGAGGGAATCCCAGAGCCGGAACCGGGACGTGTACGATGTAGGCGGCTTCCTCAGACCGATAGCCCGGAGTTCGCGCCTCCCGGACATTGCCCTTCACCCCCGGGATTACCCCCTCTCCCCGGGACACCGCCTCTCTCCCCCTTCTCTGGGAGACATTACCCACCGCCCCCTAGGGCCAACCCGTCCTCCTGGACACCCCCTCCCCCTCCCCCTCTCCGCCCCCTCTCCGCCCCCTCTCCCCCCCCCTCTCTCCCCCCCCTCCCCCTCTCTCCCCCTCTCTCCCCCCCTCCCCCCTCTCCCCCCCCTTCCCCCTCTCCCCCCCCTCCCCCTCTCCCCCCCTCCCCCTCTCCCCCCCTTCCCCCTCTCCCCCCCTTCCCCCTCTCCCCCCTTCCCCCTCTCCCCCCCTCCCCCTCTCTCCCCCCCTCCCCCCCTCCCCCTCTCCCCCCTCCCCCCCTCCCCCCCTCCCCCTCTCCCCCTCTCCCCCTCCCTCCCCCTCTCCCCCTCCCTCCCCCTCTCCCCCTCCCCTCCCCCCTCCCCCCCTCCCCCTCTCCCCCTCTCCCCCTCTCCCCCTCCCCCTCTCCCCCTCCCTCCCCCCTCCCCCTCTCCCCCTCCCTCCCCCCTCCCCCTCTCCCCCCCTCCCCCCTCTCCCTCTCCCCCCCTCCCCCCTCTCCCTCTCCCCCCCTCTCCCCTCCCCCTCTCCCCCCCCTCCCCCCTCTCCCTCTCCCCCCCCTCCCCCCTCTCCCTCTCCCCCCCTCTCCCTCCTCTCCCTCTCCCCCCCTCTCCCTCTCCCCCCTCTCCCTCTCCCCCCTCTCCCTCTCCCCCCTCTCCCTCTCCCCCCCTCCCTCTCCCCCCTCTCCCTCTCCCCCCCTCCCCCTCTCCTCCCCCCCCCTCCCTCCTCCCCCCCTCCCTTCTCCCTCCCCCTCCCTCCCCCCCCTCCCCCTCCCTCCCCCCCTCCCCCCCTCCCCCTCCCTCCCCCCCTCCCCCCCTCCCCCTCCCTCCCCCTCCCCCCCCTCCCCCTCCCTCCCCCTCCCTCCCCCTCCTCCCCCTCCCTCCCCCTCCCTCCCCCTCCCTCCCCCTCCCTCCCCCTCCCTCCCCCTCCCTCCCCCTCCCTCCCCCTCTCTCTCCCCCTCCCCCTCCCCCCCCTCCCCCCCCCTCCCCCCCCTCCCCCCCCTCCCCCCCCTCCCCCCCCTCCTCCTCCCCCCCTCCCCCCCTCCTCTCCCCCCCCTCCCCCCCCTCCCCCCCCCTCCTCCCCCCCCCTCCACCCCCCTCCCCCCCCCCCCCCCCTCCCTCCCCCCCCTCCCCCCCCTCCCCCCCCCCTCCCCCCTCTCCCTCTCCCCCCTCCCCCCTCTCCCTCTCCCCCCTCCCCCTCCCTCCCCCCCCTCCCCCTCCCTCCCCCTCCCCCTCTCCCCTCCCCCTCTCCCCCCCTCCCCCCTCTCCCTCTCCCCCCCTCTCCCTCTCCCCCCTCTCCCTCTCCCCCCCTCCCTGGTCACCCCTCAGCCTCCAACGCTCCAGGAAAAACAACCGCAGCCTATTCAGCCTCTCCCTATAGCTCAAACTCTCCAATTCTGGCAAATTCCTTGTAAATCTTTTCTGAACCCTTTCAAGTTTCACAATATCTTCACGGATCTGAGGGGATGTGAGGGTAAAAACATTCATTCTGACTGGCCAGTGCATCAAGTGGAAATCCATGCTTAACAGTGCTGTGCGGACACAGTCAGATTCAATTTCACTGCCCCATATGGTCGAACAGCCTGTCATTTCTTGGGTCACAAGCTCGTGTTGGGAATTTGATCAGTTGATAAATGTCTGTAATTCATTAGGAAATAAAAAAAAAAGTTGAATTTGAGAGTTTGAGGGAGTGGTGTATTGTTTGGAGGTACTGGGAATTTTGGTAATTATCTTTTGCTTATGTGGGTCTAGAAAGTAGTACAAAGATTAAAATGACAGTGATACTTCTAATCTCTGCTTTTGCAGATCGATGGAGCCCAGCAAAGTAAAGAAGTGGGTAAGTCGGAAACGGCCCCATGTGGAGCATATGGTGGACCACTCGGAGATGAACCTCCCGATTCCTGACGAGATCGAGAAACTTTTCAACAAGAGATTCACCTTCCAGAAGCTTGCTGATCAACCCTGGTGTCTGGCTGACGTTGGGGAGGTTAGTACAAAGGAGTCTGAGAGGCTGCAGGCTCTGAAGGAGTCCCTTAACGATGTGAAGAACCAGCTGAGTGACAAGGAACTGGAAAAGTGGCATGAGCACACGGCCTTCACCAACCGGGCGGGGAAGGTCATCCCGGTGGTTCGGAGCACTATGAATGCCGAATTGTGCACACAGGCCTGGTGCAAGTTTCATGAGATCCTGTGCACATTTCCCTTGCTTCCATTTGAGGCACTCCAGAATGGGGAGCTGAACTCTGTGCACCTCTGCGAGGCCCCTGGGGCCTTCATTGCCAGTCTGAACCACTACCTCAAGTCTCACCGCATCCCGTGCGACTGGAATTGGATCGCCAATACCCTCAACCCCTACCACGAAGGCAATGACACTGGCATGATGATAATGGATGACCGGTTGATTGCTGCGACGCTGCCCTGGTGGTATTTTGGTCCTGATAACACAGGGGATATCATGGCCCACGACTGTCTTCAGGGGTTAAAGGAATTAACTCAGAACGTGAAGGTCCACCTGGTGACGGCAGATGGGAGCTTTGATTGCCAGGACAACCCTGGAGAGCAGGAAACTCTGGTATCTCCCTTGCACTACTGTGAGACCATTGCAGCCTTGATGCTCCTCGGCCCGAAGGGCTCCTTTGTGTTGAAGATGTTCACGCTGTTTGAGCGCTGCTCAGTTTGCCTGCTTTACCTGCTCAACTGCTGCTTTCGCGAAGTTAGTGTCTTTAAGCCAGGCACCAGCAAGTCAGGAAACTCTGAAGTCTATGTGGTCTGCCTTGAGTATAAGGGCAAGGATGCCGTGGGAAGGTACCTTGATCAGCTGGGGATGAGCTTTGGGCCAGACGTCGTCCAGAAATCTGACCTCGTCCGGACTGCTGTTCCGGAGTCTTTTCTAAAACAGCTGGAAGAATGTTGCTTTTTCTTTCACAAGTGTCAGACAGATACGATCAGGGAAAACCTTCGGCTGTTTGGGAAGATGGGTACCGAGGAGGTCAAGGCGATGGAGGAGAAGCGGGACTGCGCTGCCGACTTCTACCTGCGGCGGTTCCAGTTGCGCCGCCTGGCCCGAGAGGACTGGCTGGTGAAGAGGTCACAGGCTGGCTGGAGCTTGGCCGGCCGGTTATCTGCACACAAGAAGAAGAAACTGCACTCCGGCTCTTACAATGACAGGATGGATCTGGCCGGCCTGGCCTGGCAGGAAAGGATGCGTAAGAGCCCCTTCTACCCTGAGGTGGACCAGCACTGCACTGCCACCCGGGAGGCCGACTGCGTCCTGAGGGATTCACAGGGTGGTACTGACTGCCAGTCCTGGTACATCCTGGAAGGCAGGAGGCTCAGCAGGCTGGTCAGCTCTCCGTTCTGTGACGTGGAGCTCCAGCGGATAATGGAGGAGGCAGTGCTGGGATGCGGGGCAGCACGCGGCACCGTCATGCTCCCTTGTGACTCATGCAGTGTCTATTCTGAAGAGCTGGTGCTGTCTGAACTTGCTGCCCTGATGGTGGAGCAGCGGCCGGGGGGATTCTGTGACCACCGTGGTCAGCCGGTGGATTGCCTTCTGATGATGAGGCTGCAGCAGTTCCCAACCCCGAAGCAGATCAACGGCTTCCAGCTCCGCTACTGGAAGTCCACTTCCCCGCTTCCCACTCGCTGCACTGTTCTTCACGATGGAGAGCTCTCATACCAGCAGTGTCTGCTCGATGCTGTGCTCCATGCAATTGAGGACTGTCGAGATGGGGGTGCGCTCATCCTCCCCATTCTCTCGTCTTTCACCCGCTTTACGGCTGGCCTGCTGTTTGTGCTGCAGCAATGCTTCCGAGTGCTGGACTTTGTTTGCCCTACCTCGTCGGATGCTCTCGGAACCCTCGCTGTCTTGCTGTGTGCTGGCTTTCGTCGCCCGCCCGCTGACGTCATGGCGTTCCTGGCCAGGCTGAGTGAGCGCGTGCGTCAGCTCCAGGACTGCGAGCCAGACCGGCCGCTGCAGGTCCTGCAGTTTGTGCCAATGGAACTGCTGCTCAGGGGAAACCTGCCGAGATTCCTTGACGTGCTCAATACTGCCATCTTGAAACAGAGGCTTCACCTGCTTACTCAGAGCACAACGTAAACCAACGCTATCCCATTGGTAGGCTGGAGCTGTCGTGTATTGTCCTCCCTGACTGGAGTCACAACCAGCACTGTTTCCAACTCATGGGCAGCCGTTCGATAGCTCTTGAGGATCGAGATTCCCGTTGGCTATCTCAATCAGCCCTATATGAGCAGTGCAGCGAATAAGCACTAGATGTACTCCATCGAGGTTCATTCCTCTCAATGTAGTCATTGCTCCAAGTGAGAGACTCCGATAACCAGCTGAAGTGTTGGGGAATGTTAGAACAGTCTCACTTTGAAACTGTGATCAGTTCAGTGCCTTGCAGTTACTTTGGAATACCTGCTGAGAGTTATGGCATGTTGCTGACAGAGCCACCGAGGACTCTATGCCACAGTGAGGGGGAGGGCCACGGTTCAAACTCCACTAATAATCATTCCTTCCCACTGGGCTGTTCACGTTCTTAAACACTGACCAGCTTGCCTCAGATGTAACCTGCGTGAAAGGTTTGTAGCAGTGATTCCCTGAGAGCTTACCAGCATCATCTTCACGGTTGGTCACTGGATACTTTATAAAATTAATTTTGAGGTTATTGCTGAGACCTTGGTCCACAGCTCTGTTTCTTTTTAATGCAGTTTGAGATATTCACTGCTGCCTTTTGTCTTATTTCCCTGTCCTTGTAATGGGGTCAGGCTTTGCCCTATATCATGCAAGAGTGAAGATGCACCATGAGTATATAGAAATCCTGGCACCATTCATACAAACAGAACCTCCGATAGTGGTGGGATTGCTACCCCTCTGGGCATCGAGTGTTGTGCTTGGGGGCCAGTGTACAAGGGAAACCTGGTGACTGCTACGAGTTGTGTGTTGCTGAGAGGGAGAGAGAGCTGTTCTCCCCTGCCCTGTGGATGCTCAATTCCCCACTTCCAACAAATTGTTGAAATCTCTAACCACAGATGTTGTGGCCTCTGCTTTAGAATTTGGCAAGCTATAAGGAGACAGTGTTTCCCAGGTCACACACAGAGCCCGGTGAGTCAGAATTGGCCTGGTAACCACCTATTTTATGTCTGACTGCGTTTCACATGAACGTTCCCCTCTGCCTAGTCTCGATGTCTTTCAGCATTTGCCACTAGCCTGAGCAGCCTCAATAAATGGCTGATGGAATATGTCAGTGTCAGCTGTGGAACCAGATTGCACTCTGTTTGAGTTCTCTGTCCATTCCTCTCCCCTCCTTGCTGACCATCCTTTCTACCTGTTTGCTGTGTATCCATTGTAAAGCTGCCATCTTCTAAAACACTGTCTACGCTCCTTTGGGCAAACAAAAAACCTCTGGGTCAATGGCCCGACCGGAACTCCCTGTTCTTAAAGGCGTTCACACCCCTCTCCCTCCAGCAGCATGCAGCTCCGAACAGGTTTCTGTCGTACACTGGGCCCAAAACACCCCCCTCAATACCTGAAGGGCAGTAATCGCGCCACGGGGTCAGGGGTCCTGTTTGTGGAGCTGCAGCATGATGAAAGAGAACAGGACAATAATGAAAAAACAGTTTAAAGTTTGACGGTTGAGCAGTGATCTGATCTGTTGTTGACTGTTCCTTTGTTATGTGTGGCTGGAAATAAGGAATCCCTTAAGGAACCAATGAGGTCTTTTCCCCATCTGCTTCACTAGTTGCAATTTCCAGGCCTTTTTGAAGGTGTTGACTTTCTGTAAGTTACATTGCCACAAACCCCAGCACCTGAGCCACATGTTCATTCACCCTGTGTCAAACTTGTTGGTGATCAGTTTTTTTTGTTTTAAACTCCACTCTTTGGGCTCAGTGCTGAGGAGGTGAGAATCACGGGCACGCATCTTAGGGATATAGGTCGTGCTGACCCATTGCTTTCTGTAATGGAATTGGTTCCTGCTCTCCTTTTCATATACAGACAGTGCAGAGTAAGAGTGAGCTGCTACATTTAATTTTTTTTTTGTATTTAACGTGTATAAATTGTATATTTTAGAGCAGAAGTATTTTTGTGTTTTGATCCCATCATAATATGGTTGGAACAATTGGTGTCTAGTCACAACAGTGAACATAGCAGAAGGGTCAGCCAAGGCAAGGCGCTCTATTTCAATTTTTGCAGCATCTTTCTGATTCTTGATCGCGTCTCCTCCCTGATTTTGAATTGCCAGCACTGAACCTGTAATAACTCTGCCGATGAAGAGCTGGGTTGCTGACTTTGTCAGCTGGTTATTTTGGGGCTGTGCATATTATGTGCATTTACATAATAATCTTATATGGTGCTTCAATGGATTTGGAGGCATCACACTTTTTCCCATTGCAATCCAGATGTGTCGTGAAGGTTGCCTGAAGGATGCGTTAAAGTGTGAGATTGTAGGATGTTGTTTGCCTGAAGTGTAATGAGCTTTGTTCTTATCAAATCCAGAAACGGTTGACCATTCACAGCAGGGTTTGGCAGTTGTACAGTTAATATAAATATCCCAGAGACCGGACACAGGAGGCCATGCAGGCTGCCATGTCTGTATTGGCTCTTAGCACCAAATAGATTAGCCCCAGTACCCTGCTTTATCCAATTACATTTAATCTGTTTGCAAACTCCGAGGTTCCTGAAGTTTAAAAAGACAGAGTGTTCTTATAAAGAATTCAATTTTTTTTATTAACAAACCTTTGCTCCAAGAAAAAAATGGCTAGTTACTGGACCAAAAGCAATTACGGACAATTATGGGAGTGGAATGGCCTGAAAAGTAAACTTTCTTTTAATGTCTGCTCATTTATGACGCAGGATTGAAATTATGCATTTCATTTTGTTACAGAGGAATTGAGAAATGAAATAGGAATGAATCATGACTTTCTTTTGTACCTGATTTCCAATTTGATAATGATTTAGTTAGAATTCAGATTGAAATCAAATAAGACCAACAATTTATGTTTGAGATAAATAAATTCAAATACCTTTTTTGTTTAAGGATCAATTAAAAGTCTTCAAACCAGACAAAATGTGTCTTTGTTCTTGGGGCTGTTCCATTATCTGTATTAACTGCTTAAAAATGAAAGGACTTTGGTGAATATTGTTCTGGTCATATCTGCTGTGAAGTGAAAATATTTCCCCCTTAGACACTCCCAGGATGGGATAGCATGGGTTTAGGTATAGAGTAAAGTTTTCTCTACTCTTTTAAACTGAGGAGCAATTAAATCTGTTATATTCCCCCTTCAAAAACTCCAATGACAGGGACAACAGGAGGTTAAATGCAGAGTGAAACTCTCTATTCTTTTAAACTGAAAGTAAAACTTCATTCCCACAGTCTCTGTCAAAAACTCACAGGTCAGGTTTAGGATGGGGTAAGCTACAGAGTAAAGTACCTTGACTCTCAAACTGAAACCAAAAGTTTGTCTATACTTTTAAACTGAAATTAAATCATCCTCAACTTGTTTAAATTTAAAGTAATGCTCTTATTCTAAACTAAAAGTTACAAAGTAAAGCTATATTTGGACGGCACGGGGACTCAGTGGTTAGCATTGCTGCCTCACAGCACCAGGGTCCCAGGTTCGATTCCAGCCTCGGATGACTGTCTGTGTGGAGTTTGCACATTCTCCGGGTGCTCTGGTTTCTTCCCACAGTCCAAAGATGTGCAGGTCAGGTGAATTGGCCATGTTATATTGCCCTTGGTGTTAGGTGCATTAGTCAGAGGGGAAATGGGTCTGGGTGGGTTACTCTTCGGAGGGTCGGTGTGGACTTGTTGGGCCAAAGGGCCTGTTTCCACACTGTAGGGAATCTAATCTAATCTTTCTCTATCAAACATTCCCAGGACAGGGACTAGATACAGAGGAAAGATGCCTCTACTTTTTCAAACTGAAAGTACAGCATCTTCAACAGGGCAGGTATAGCGTGGTGTTAGATACAGAGTAAAGCTATCTCTACACTATTCAGCACAGGATTAGATAGAGTAAAGTTCTCTCTTACTGAGAGGAGTTAAAGGGAGGTAGTCACACCTCAGGTGCAAGAAGAAGGCAGATGGGTTACAGTCAGGGGACGGAAAGGCAGCCAGCAGGCAGTGAAAGGGAACCCCTAAGGCCATTCCCCTCAATAAGTATACTGCTTTGGATACTGTTGGTGGTGGGTGGAAACTCACCGGGGCATAAGCCATGGGGTAGAGGTCTCTGGCACAGAGTCTGTTCCTATTGCTCAGAAGGGTAGGGGGAAGAGGAGCAGTTCATTAGTCATTGGGGACTCCCTAGTTAGGCGGACAGATAGGAGGTTCTGTGGGAATGAGAGAGATGGTTGGTGTGTTGCCACAGGCATGGTGCAGGATGGAGGGTTTTGGATTCCTGGATAATTGGGGCTCATCCTGGGGTAGGTGGGACCTCTACAGACAGTATGGTCTTTATCTGAATCAGAGGGATACTAATATCTTGGTGGGAGGTGGGTGGGGCAGACTATGCTAAAGTTCTTTGGGAGGGTTTAAACTAATTCAGCAGGGGAATGGGAACCTAACTTGGAGTTCCAGTGTGCAGGAGATTGAGTGTAGTGAGGTCAGAAATGAGGTTTCAAGATTGCAGGAAGGTGGTTTGAAGTGTATCTACTTCAACGCCAGGAGCATCCGGAATAAGATGGGTGAACTTGCAGAATGGGTTGGTACCTGGGACTTCGATGTTGTTTGCCACTTCAGAGACATGGGTTGGGCAGGGACAGGAACGGTTGTTGCAGCTTCCGGGGTTTAGAAGTTTCAGTAAGAACAAAGAAGATGGGAAAAGAGGGTGAGGTGTGGCATTGCTAGTCAAGGACAGTATTATGGTCGCAGAAAGGATGTTTTGAGGAGTTGTCTACTGAGATAGTATGGGTTGAGGTTAGAAACAGGAAAGGAGAGGTCACCCTGTTGGGAGTTTTCTATAGGCCTCCGAAAAGTTCCAAGGATATAGAGGAAAGGATTGCACAGATTATTCTGGATAGGAGCAAGAGTAACAGGGGAGTTGTTACGGGGGACTTTAGTTTTCCAAATATTGACTGGAAATACTGCAGTTCGAGTACTTTAGATGGATCAATTTTTGTCCAATGTGCGCAGGATGGTTTTCTGACACAGTATGTAGACAGGCCAACAAGGAGTGAGGCCATATTGGATTTGGTGCTGGGTAATGAATCAGGCCAAGTGTTAGATTTGGAGGTAGGTGAGCACCTAGTTGATAGTGACCACAATTCGGTTATGTTTACTTTAGCCATAGAAAGGGATAGGTATACATGGCAGGGCAAGAGTTATTGCTGGAAAGGTAATTATGATGCGATTAGACAAAATTTAGCTTGCATGGGATGGGGAAGGAAAGTGCAAGGGATGGGCACAATTTAAAATGTGGAGCTTATTCAAGGAACAATCACTGCGGGTCCTTGATAAGTATATGCCTGTGAGGCAGGGAGGAAGTGGTCGAGCACGGGAGCCATGGTTTACTAAATAAGTTGAATCTCTTGTCGAGTAAGAAGAAAGCTTATGTTAGGATGAGACATGAAGGCTCAGTTAGGGCACTTGAGAGTTACAAATTAGTCAAGAAAGACCTAAAGAGAGAGCTAAGAAGAGCCAGGAGGGGACATGAGAAGTGGTTGGCGGATAGGATCAAGGAAAACCCTAAAGGTTTCTATATGTTTATCAGGAATAAAAGAATGGCTAGAGTAAGATTAAGGCCAATCAAGGACAGTAGTGGGAAGTTGTGTGTGGAGTCCAAGGAGTTTGGGGAAACAAAACGAATAGTTTTCATCGGTATTCACATTGGAAAAAGACAGTGTTGTCAAGGAGAACACAGATACAGGCTACAAGACTGGATGGGTTTGAGGTTCACAAGGAGGTGGTGTTAGCAATTTTGGAATGTGTGAAAATAGATAAATTGTTCCTGGGCTGGATGGGATTTATATTAGGATTCTCTGGGAAGCCAGGGAGGAGATTGCAGAGCCTATGACTTTGATGTTTGTCGTCATTGTCTACAAGAATAGTGCCAGAAGACTGGAGGATAGCAAATGTCCCCTTGTTCAAGAAGGGGAGTAAAGACAACCCTGGGAATTATAGATGAGTGAGCCTTACTTTGGTTGTGGGTAAAGTTTTGGAAAAGGTTATAAGAGGATTTTTAATCATCTGGAGCGGAATAAGTTGATTAGGGAAGTCAACATGGTTTTGTGAAGGGTAGGTCGTGCCTCACAAACCTTATTGAGTTATTTGAGATCGTAACCAAACAGGTGAATGAGAGTAAAGCAGTTGACGTGATGTATATGGATTTCAGTACGGTGTTTGATAAGGTTTCCGATGGTAGGCTATTGCAGAAAATACGGAGGCATGGGATTGATAGTGATTTGATGGTTTGGATCAGAATTGGCTGAAAGAAGACACAAGATGGTGGTTGATGGGAAATGTCCATCCTGGAGTTCAGTTTGTTAGAAATGGGGAAAAGTGTTGTTTTTGAAGATATAGAAAAAGCATGCAGAAAAGGGGTCCAGCAGGAAAACTATTTACTCTGCAGGTACTTAGGGAAGTGTATCTTTACTTTTAGTGAATAATTATGGTTAATTAAATACTAATTCTGGAGTATAATTAACATAAGCAAGTTAACTCTTTTAAGATTAAGTTTTCAGCGAAAAAACTGAGATAACCAAAATGCCTGAGCTGTACAAGAATGATACAAAATTGATGAAATGTACAGAGAATGGAATGTACCCAGTATTGATACAAAATGTATCTTAATGAACTGTCAACAAAATAATGTGCATATCAGCACGAACAGAAGGGAAAATTGCCAACATGGGGAAGGAGAAACAATAAGGGTGGAGCGAAGATGGGCAGTTGTATAGTCCAGTAAAGGAGATTGGGTAATTAGGAGTCTGGAGAGGTGACCTCACTCAGCCCATAAGGTATAATTGTAAACTAACTCAAGTCTAATTTGCTCAATTGCTTTGTGCAGTTGCAGCCCGTACTTGCAAGTCCGTAATAAATTGTCTTGTTTCCAGATTTGTTGGTCTCGTCAAAAATTTTATTGAGTTTGTTTCTTACAAGTTACTAGTGGTGTACCGCAAGAATCTGTTTTGGATCCACTGCTGTTCATCAATTTTATAAATGACCTGAATGAGGGCTTAGAAGGATGGGTTAGTAAATTTGAGGATGACACAAAAGTTGGTGGACAGTGCAGAAGGATGTTGCAGATAAGCTGCAGAGCTGGGCTCAGAGGTGGGAAATGTAGTTTAATGTGGAAAAGTGTAAGGTGATTCACTTTGGAAGGAATAATGGAAGTAAGGAGTATTGGGCTAATGGTAGGATTCTGTAGTGTAGAAGAGCAGAGAGATCTGTGTCCACGTACATAGATCCCTGAAAGTTGCCACCCTGGTTGATAGGGTTGTTAAGAAGGCATACAGTGTGTTAACTTGTATTGGTAGAAGGATTGAGTTTCAGAGCCATGAGGTTATGCTGCAGCTGTACAAAACTCTGGTGCGGCCGCACTTGGAGTATTGTGTACAGTTCTGGTCACCGCTTTATAGGAAGGATGTGAAGCATTGGAAAGGGTTCAGAGGAGATTTACTAGGATGTTGCCTGGTATGGAGGGAAGCTCTTATGAGGAGAGGCTGAGGGACCTGAGGCTGTTTTCATTTGAGAGAAGAAGGTTGAGAGGTGACTTAATTGAGACATATAAGATAATCAAAGAGTTAGATAGGGTGGACAGTGAAAACCTTTTTCCTCGGATGGTGAGCACGAGGGGCTTTACATTGAGGGGTGATAGACATAGGGCAGATGTCAGAGGTAGGTTCTCTACTCAGAGAGTAGTAGGGTCATGGAACGCACTGCCTGCAACAGGAGTCGACTCGCCAACTTTAAGGGCATTTAAATGGTCATTGGATAGACATGTGGATGAAAATGGAATAGTGAAGGTTAGATGGGCTTCAGATTGATTCCATAGGTTGGTGCAACATCGAGGGCTGAAAGGCCTATATTGCTCTATGATGTTCTATGTACTCTTAAACAGTGTAAAGCTTCTGTGTTCCTATCAAAACATTTGAAGGACAGGATAGTGCAGTTAGAAACAGAGTAAGACTCTTTCTAGTGTCTTAAACTAACAGTAAATGGAAAGTGTAGCTCTCGCTACTCTCTCATACTGAAAGTAAAGCTATCCCTGCACTGTCTCTATCAAACACTCCCAGAACAGGGAAAGCATGAGGTAAGATATAGAGTAAAATACCCTCAATTAATTTGAAAGGGTAGGATCCTCTACACTGTCCCAATCACAAGGGAGTCACATCAAAGAGTTAAATACAGGGTTATAGTTCTATCTTCACTCCCTGATCCACTTTCCCGGGGAAGGCCACCTCAGAATATTGCTCCCTCTTTTGCTGTAGGAGCGTACTGAGGGAAAAGGCTCATTTTGATGGCTTGTTTTGTGCGTATTCAGAAATGGAATCCATAACTCTGTAAAATCTGTTCAAGTTGTTGCCAGTGGCAAACTGAGGAGATTTTCAATCCATTAGGCAACTGGATTTGAATCCCTGCCCTAGAAGGGATTGTGTCTTTCCAGTACTAGAACTGGGGTGGTTTCCCCAACGAGGTAGAGCCATTTTTGCCTAAATGCTGGGTCACACGCAGTAGGAGGGTGTGATATTTCTGCAACTCGCTGTTAAATGTGCTTCAGAACCAGTTTTAGATTAGATTACCTACAATATGGAAACAGTCCACATCAACCCTCCAAAGAGTAACCAACCCAGACCCATTCCCCTACATTTACCCCTGACTAATGTACCTAACACTGTGGGCAATTTAGCATGGCCAATTCACCTAACCTGCACATCTTTGGATTATGGGAGGAAACCCACGCAGACGCGGGGAGAATGTGCAAACTCCACACAGACAGTCACCTGAGGCTGGAATCGAACCCAGGTCCCTGGCACTCTGAGGCAGCAGTGCTAACCACTGAGCTACCCCAGAAATTTGTTGTAAAAGGGGTCTGAAGGCATGTGTATAGCATTAGCTAGTGTAAAATAAAATGCATTGGCTTTGAACCTATGATGGTGGGAATGATCATCTTTCCTCTCGAGATTAAAAATGCCTTGTTGATGGGGGAGCTTCAGTATCCATGTCTCCAGCTGAGCACAATAATATTTCAATCTGCCTTCTATCGTCATAGCATTTTGCTGTTTGGGGATGGGGAGGTTTAAAAAAAAAGGGTCTCACTCCAGTTCAGTAGAGGATTCTATTCAGTGATTGTGGGAAGAGAGTGGGAGTTTGACTTTGCTTCACACAGGGATGTACCAGACCCTGGACTGTTGAATCCTGATGCCACCTACCCCAAATAGGATTTACCCATTGCCTGGTCATCCCATGTTGCAGAGAAAATCTGACAAAAACAAAATCTTTGAATGTTTTGCTACGTCATCACACTCTGAACAAAAATTGTGTTTTGACTTCTCTCTGTCCTGGCTACTTGTATTTAATTTATATCCATGCCCCATCATTGCTAATCCCTTCCTGAACACAGTCTCTAACTGTTGCTATGTAATTGGGCATCCCTTTGTTATTTTGAACATTCATTGGCAGTCCCTTGTGGATGAGGATGACTGTCTTCCAATCTCAGGGTGAGTCCATAGGTGGCTGTACAGACCAATGTAGCTACCACAGGCTCTGTTACACTTGGGGCAGGTGGTGGTCATGGGAAGGGGTGGGTGGGGTATTGGTGTGGCAGCATTATCCTGTTTTCACCTGGCTTCCATTTTATCCTGATGGCAAATCCCAAGGTTCGCGACGCCTTGCTGGATGCTCCAACTCCACTTTGGATGGTCTTGGGCCAGTGATTTCCAAGTAACGGTGGGAATGCCGCAGTTTGCCAGTGAAGCTTTGAGTGTATCCCTGAAGCACATCATCTGTCCATCTGGGACTTGCCTGCTGTTTCGAAGCCGGGAATAGAGCACCTGCTTGGGGAGTTTTGTCTCAGTCATATGGACAACATACCCAGTCCATCGATGATGCTGCTGGAGCAAATAATAGCCCCAGTGAAGAAGTGCTCGAGCCCAGGAACTGTGGTTTACTGAAGAAATTGACTTTCTTGATATCAACAAACACATCAAGTTAGCCCCCATCTACCACCCCCGAGAAAAAGAACTGGAAATGACATCACCACAGGAAATGATATCACCAACCCAAAGAAACCCAAACATAGAAATAGAAAGCAGGAATCGTGTACACTGCTTCACCTGAGGCCACTGATGACGTTACCTAGTAGGGTGACGAAACATCTGGAAATGAACCTCATAGCTCAGTGAGCAAACCTACATCCAGAACCCTGAAGCTTCTTATAGGTATGTCAGGAATACAAGGATGACTAGAGTAAGATTAGGGCCAGTCAAGGACAAGAGTGGGAAGTTGTGCATGGAGTCTGAGGAGATAGGAGAGGCTTTAAATGATTATTTTCATCAGTATTCACACAGGAAAAAGACAATGGTGTCAAGCAGAATACTGAGATACAGGCTATTAGACAAGGTAGTATTTAGGGCGGCACGGTGGTTCAGTGGTTAGCACTGCTGCATCACAGCGCCAGAGACCCGGGTTCAATTCAAATCTCGGGCGACAGTCTGTGTGGAGTTTGCACATTGTCCCTGTGTCTGCTTGGGTTTCCTCCAGGTTCTTTGGATTCATCCCACAATCCAAAGATGTGCACATCAGGTGAATTGGTGATGCTAAATTGTCCATAGTATTCAGGGATGTGCAGGTTAGGTGCATTAGTCAGGGGAAATTATAGGATAATAGCTGAGGGGAATGGGTCTGATTGGGTTACTGTTCGGAGGGATTGGTGTGGACTTGTTGGGTGAGGGGCCTGTTTCCACACTGTTGGGATTCTCGACTAGATGGAATTGAGGTTCATAAGGAGGAGGTGTGAGCAATTCTGAAAATAGATATATCCCTTGCCTGGATGGGATTTATCCTAGGATTCTCTGGGAAGCTCGGGAAGAGATTACAGAGCCTTTGGCTTTGATATTATGTCATCATTGTCTACAGGAATAGTGCCAGAAAACTGGAGGATAGCAAATGTTGTCCCCTTGTTTAAGAAGGGGAGTAGAGACAACCCTGGTCATTATAGACCAATGAGCCTTACTTTGATTGTGGGGTAAGTGTTGGAAAAGATTATAAGAGATAGGATTTATAATCATCTCGAAAGGAATAATTTGATTAGGGATAGTCAACACAGTTTTGTGAAGGGTAGGTCGTGCCTCACAAATCTTATTGAGTTCTTTGAGAAGGTGAGCAAACAGATGGATGCTCACAAAGTGGTTCATGTGGTGTATATGGATTTCAGTGAGGCGCTTGACAAGGTCCCCCACGGTAGGCTCGTGTAGAAAATACAGAGGCATGGGATTGAGTGTGATTTAATGGTTTGAATCAGAAGTTCGCTATCTGAAAGAAGACAGAGGGTGGTGGTTGATGGAAAGTGTTCATCTGGAATTCAGTTACTCGTGGTGTACCACAAGGATCTGTTTTGGGTCCACTGCTGTTTGTCAATTTTATAAATGACCTGGATGAGGGTGTAGAAGGATGGGTTAGTAAATTTGAGGATGACACAAAAGTCGTTGGAGTTGTGGACAGTGCTGAAGGATTTTGTAGGTTACAGAGGGACATAGATAAGCTGGAGAGCTGGGCTGAGGTTTCAAAAGAAGTTTAATGCAGAAAAGTGTGAGGCGATTCACTTTGGAAGGAGTAACAGGAATGCAGAGTACTGGGCTAATGATAAGATTCTTGGTACTGTGGATGAGCAGAGAGATCTCGGTGTCTATGTGCATAGATTCCTGAAAGCCTAGGTTGATAGGGTTGTGTTGAAGGTGTACAGTGTGTGAACTTTTGTTAATAGAGGGATTGAGTTTTGGAGAAATGAGGTCATGCTGCAGCTGTACAAAATTCTGGTGCGGCTGCACTTTGAATATTGTGTACAGTTGCCGGATTATAGGAAGGATGTGAAGCATTAGAATGGATGTTGCCTGGTATGGAGAGAAGGTCTTATGAGGAAAGGCCGAGAGATTTGAGGCTGTTTTCATTCGAGAGAAGGTTGAGAGGTGACTTAATAGAGACATACAAAGTGGTCAGAGAATTAGACAGTGAGAGCCTTTTTCCTGGCTTTAAACTGAGGGGTGATAGATATAGGACAGATGTCAGAAGAAGGTTTGTTTACTCGGAGAGTAGTAAGGGCATGGAACACCCTGCCTGCAACGGTAGTAGACTTGCCAGCTTTAGGAGCATTTAAATGGTCATTGGATAAACATATGGATGACAATGGAATAGTGTAGGTTGGAAGAGCTTCAGATTGGTTTCACAGGTCAGCGCAACATCGAAGGTCGAAGGGCCTGTGCTGTGCTGTGATGTTCTATGGTGAGGCATTCGAGTAGGGAGGCATTCCTGCTGCAGCTGCACGCCTTACCTGGAAGGACAAGAGCATTCTGGGAGAGCTCCGAGATGTCACAGTTGAGAGTATTTAAACATTACATAGCTGGGGCTGGCCAGTTTTCCAGTTCAGAAACTGGTCACTTCTTGAAAACTGTTTTATTTTCCTCTCCTTCTGAATCTTCATGTTACTGTGTGTTTGGGGAGGGTAAAACTGGTATCGTTGCTGATGAAATGGAATTTGTTCTGAAGGCCTTTGCTTTGTATCTTGAAAAAAGTGGTAAACTAATCATTTTCCATTTTACAAACATCTCTACTCAGGGAGGAAATCAAATCAATTCTTGTTATCTGACATAATTGTAGAATTGAATTGTGCATGGGGAAAATACTCAGCCAATGTGGCATGTGTGCTGATTCAGAATTCAATCAGTCTCTCTCCCTTTTGTCCTCTGTTCTATCCTCTTAGCCCAACTGTATTTTCCCATTTCCTTGTATTAATCCAGTTCCTTTGTGCAATCTACTATTGAATTTACTTCCACCACCTTTTCAGGCTGTGTTTTCAAGATCATCTTAACTTGCTGCATGAAAATTCCAAATTTTGTCTCTTGATCTTTATCTTCTATCTGTATTCTCTAGTTACTGATTTTCCTACCAGTGAGAATAATGCCATTGCTGATGGAATGGAGTTTGTTCTAGAACAGAACTGTACAGCACAGGAATGGGCCTTTGACCTACAATATTGTGCCTCATGTGATGCTACATTAAACTAATCCCTCCTGCCTGTCATTGGTCCATGTCCTTCCATTTCTCGCATATTCGTGTGTTTATCTAAAAGTCCCTTATACGCACCTATCAAATCTGCCTCCACCACCACCACCCCTGACAGCGCCTTCCAGACTCCTACCACTTTCTGTGTAAAAAAAACTTGCCCCTCACACCTCCTTTGAACACTTCCCCTCTCACCTAAAATGCATGCTTCCTAGTTTTAGACATGTCAATTCCGGGGCAAAGATGCTGATTGTCAACCCTATCTACGCATCTCATAATTGTATAGACTTCTACAAGTCTCCCTTCAGCCTCCGCTACTCCAGATAAAAGAACCCAATTTTTTCTACTCTATCCTTATTGGTCATACCCTCTAATCCAGGCAGCATCCTGGTTAACCTCTTCTGCACTCTCTTCAAAGCCTCTACATTCTCCCTGTAATGTGGCGACCAGAAGTGATTACTTTGACCACACTTAAGAGTATTGCAAAGTCTTTTAAAGCTGCAACATGACATCCTGACTCTTGTACTCAATTTCCTGATTGCCATATGCCTTCTTTAACATCCTGACTACATATATGACCACTTTCAAGGAGCTCTGGGCATGAACCCCAAGATCCCTCTGTACAACATTGCTGTTCAGGGACCTGCCATTAACTGTATACCTTTCCTTAACGTTTGATCGCCCAAAGTGCAGCACCTCACACTTAGCCGGATTAAACTCTGTCTGCCATCTCTCTGCCCACATCTGCAACTGCTCTGCGACCTGCTGTATCCTTTGAAAACCACAATTCCACTGACCTTTGTATCGTCTGAAAACTTACTAACACACCCATCCACATTTTTATGCATGTCATTTATAAATATATTCCAAATGCCTTTTCTTTGTATCTTGAAAAAAATAAAATTGGCCAAGTTATCATTTCTCACTTTGCAAACATTTCAGCTCAGGGAGGAAATCAAGTTAATTCTTGTTATCTGACATAATCAGAGAACCGTGCAGTGCATGGGGAAAACACTCAGTCTATGTAGCATGAGTGTTGATTCAGAATTCAATTAGCCCCTCTCCCTTCTGTCCTTTGCTCTATCCTTAGTATTTTCCTCTTTTATTTATCCAGTTCCTTTGTGAAATCTGCAATTGAATCTGCTTCCACCACCCTTTCACGATGTGGAAGTGCCGAGGATGGACTGGGCTGGACAGTTAAAAATCTCACAACACCAGATTATACTGTAGTCAAACAGGTTTAGTTGAAAGTAGAATCTTTCAGAGTGCTGCTCTTTTGTCAGGTAATAAGTTACCTGATGAAGGAGCAGCGCTCCGAAAGCTCTTATTTTCAAGTAAACCTATTGGACTATAACCTGGTGCGTGGTTTTTAACTTTGACCACCCTTTCGGGGAGTGTTTTCCAGATCATCTTAACTTGCTGCATGAAATCTCCAAATTTTGCCTCTGGATCATAATGCCTCTTTATCTTCTATCAGTTACTAATCTTCCTGCCAGTGAGAATCCCTACCCCAATCCATCTCTGTTTCTCCAAATCCTTCTCCACTCCTCCAAAACCCTACCCCAATCCTTCTCTGCTCCTCCAAATCTCTCCCAATCCTTCTCTGCTCCTCCGAATCCCTACCCTGAACCTTATCTATTCCTCCGCATCCCTCCCCCGACCCTTCTCTGCTCCTCCAAATCCCTACCCCGACCCTTCTCTGCTCTTCCTTTCTCCTCTCCCTCCATGATCCCAAGCTTGACGCCCTCTAATGATCTTGAGCTTCTTTTTGTCTCTCTCCTGGCCTACTGAGGCTCCCTCACTGCCACCAGTGTTGCCACTCCTATGTTTTTCTACCTCAATCTATTTATTTTGATCCTGTCTATACTTGTAGGTTTCCCCGTTCAAAGTTTAGGTTTGTCCACATGACCTTGTTATGTATGTATGTGTTTTATCATTTAATTTGGAGCAGATCTATGCATTCAAGCATTAGATTTTGTAATTTATTCATACCACTGCCACTGACTAAATTTCTTCCCATCTCATGGTGATCATACCAAAGCTGCAGAGAATGATTTTATCATTGGATTTGGCATCCAGGCCCGTAACTGAGCAGGTCTGGGCAGCCATCACTATTTTAGTTTGGCAATGATTAAGTTAAATTGTTGAGTTGTCGTCATTTTAATTCGTGTAGGTTTTCTCACAAGATGTAACAGCATGGTGTACATTTTGGTTGTTCATGTGACATTATTCTGGAAAACGATTTGGGTTACACCATAACATTGTGGACGAGTTATACAATATAATCATGTAAGTATGATAAATATCTAGGGATGGCTGTCTATGTCTGTTTTTCTAGGCTTCTCTGAAGGCACCAGTAGACGGACTTATGAGCACCAGCACCTCTTTTGGCTGTTCTGACTCATGTGATGCTGGAGATTAATCATTCTTACTCATGTCAATGAATGCCCCTCTTACTGAAGCTATGATGTCTTGCACTGGATCAGTTATCCCCCACTCCATATATCTCTCTAGAATATCTGTACCCTTGTGAATTAAGCCCTTGTTGTTCCTGGTGATGATTGTGGCCTTGAGAGAAATTTGCTCAAGTGTTAAATCCAACTTGATCCATGAATCTTTCCTCCCACCTGTTACATTGCCAGTACTTGCCTCATCCAAACCAGTGGGCTGTGGCTCTTGCCACCAGTTCTTGTTCTGTCTCCCTATTCTGCACCTTGTCGTCTTAGCATCTCAACTCATCTTTGTACCTCCTATGGATCAATGTTAAATTTTGCGTGTGTGATGATATGCCTGTGAAGTTCCTTGGGACATTTTGCTCTGTTGATGAGGCTGTGTCAATGAAAATTGTTGTACATGCCATCACAATTATTGCTACATGGGAAAGCAGGTTTCAGGGATGATTGACTTGTCAGACAACCAATGGACTGTGGAGATGGGGCAATATGAGACCATGATTTGCCAAAACTAATTGAGAACCTAAGTCCTTTCAGACCCTGTGTTTTCACTGTGTATTGGATAAACTCTCAGCACCATCATTAAAACTTTATTTTAGTTGATCCTGAACTATCCAGGCTGTCAGCTGCAGTAAGCCATGAAAAAAAACAGAAGTTGTTGATAAACTTTGTTTCTGTCTGGATAAGACCAGCTAGAGTTAGTTCTTCTGATTCTGAAAATGATTCTTTTCCAGAACTATGAACCTGTATCTACCCGACCCTACTAACAATGACCTAATTTGATCAGGAGCTCCCTCTGGTAGCTTGGTAGAGTTGGGGTGTTGCAGGTGAGACGAATACCCCCAGCAGAACAACAACTCCTTGCATTTATGTAATGCTTTTAACAATAACATGGTTCAGTATTTCACATTGAGCCACGTAAGGAGATATGATGAATTGTGACCAAAACTGTGACCTTTCACAGCTTACTTCTATCTCTTTCCTGAAATCCACAAATGGTCAGGCCTGCTCCTGCCCCATAGAACTCACCTCTTCCTGCCTTGACTCAATTTTTTCTCCCCTTACCCAGTCCTTTCCCATCTACATCTGCAGTTCTCTGACACTTTATCTCAATTTACATCGACAAGGTGCTGCACAAAAAGCTGCTGCAATAGATAAAGATGCAAGGGGTCACGAGTAATGTGTTAGCATGGATAGAGGATTGGCTAACTAATAGGAAGGGAAAGTGAGGACAGCAGATGCTGGGGATCAGAGCTGAAAATGTGTTGCTGGAAAAGTGCAGCAGGTCAGGCAGCATCCAAGGAACAGGAAAATCGACGTTTCGGGCATAAGCCCTTCCTCAGGAATGAGGAAAGTGTGTCCAGCAGGCTAAGATAAAAGGTAGGGAGGAGAGACTTGGGGGAGGGGCATTGGAATTGCGATAGGTGGAGGGAAGTCAAGGTGAGGGTGATAAGCTGGATTGGGGTGAAGGCGGAGAGGTCAGGAAGAAGATTGCAGGTTAGGAAGGCGGTGCTGAGTTTGAGGGATTTGACTGAGACAAGGTGGGGGGAGGGGAAATGAGGAAACTGGAAAAATCTGAGTTAACAAACACAAGGAATGCTGGAGAAACTCGGTAGGTTTGGCAGCAACTCTGGCAAGAGAAACAGAGTTAATGTATAGAGCCGAGTATAAGACATCTTCATGAGTCAATACAACCAGCAAGCACTGGAGTGATCAGTGAATGGTAACTCGTAGTATGTGAGTATATTTTCTGATCAAGTATGTACTGATAGGAATATTCTTTTTAGAAGCCTCAAACACAGAAGAGTACAGCAGTAACACTTTCATTTCTCAGTGCTTTCTTGATGGCCTTTGAAATCAAAGCATTTACACTGTGGATATTTGGTCCATGATGTCTATGCTAGTTTGTTGCTGGAGTGATTCCGAAAATAATCTCTATTCTTGACACTGTATACTTATAACTCTTCATTTTACTTCAAATCCTGATCCAGTGCTCTCATAACAGATGGTCTCAGACACAATTACTCCTTGTGGCAAAACATTCCATACTCCTACAACACTTTCTGAAGAGATTTCTCTTCAGCCTCTTACCAACAAAGTTAAATCGGTGACCTTTTATCACCGATCAGAGGAAATAATACTCCCCTATTCAACCCACCAAAACACTTCATTTCAAAGAAAGTTCTATTAAGTGTATACTTGAATAACATATTTGAAAAGGGAACATTTACAAGGTCATGGGAAAAGAGCAGGAGAATAGGACTAAAGGGATCGCCCTTTTAAGGAGTTGACACTGGCATGAAAGGGTGAATGACCTCCTTCTGCATTGTAAGATTCTGTGAAATCCACTTTTTGCCTCTGGCGGCTGACTAAAAGTGGTTCCATTATGTTCAGCTTTTCACTTTTTCCTGCAGTTTTTTTTCTTATTCTGGTGAAAATATATCATATATTCTCTTTAGCTTCAATGATTTCAACAACAGAGCGCCCATTATTGCATACAGTGCTGTATCATAATGGCTATATATTTCATAACAAGTTTATTGTTACTTCTCAACTCTCCCATTACAGGTAAGACCAATATTTGTTGCTGATCTCGAATTTCCCTTAAACTGAGTGGCATACTAGGACAGTTGAGAGTCAACCACTTTGATATGGGTTTGGAGTCACAGGTAGGTCTGATCAGATAAGGATGGCTGATTTCCTTCCCTGAAGGAATTTTTATGAATCAGATGAACTTTTATCATAATTCATGGTCACCATTAGTGAAAGTAGAGAGAGTCACAGAATCATACAGCGCAGAAACAGACCCTCTGGTCCAATTTATCCATGCAGACCAGGTTTCCCAAACTAAACTAGCTCCATTATCCTGCATTTCGCATTTGCAGTCATTGTTTTTACCTAGTTGATTTTAACCCTACTGCGAATCCTCTTGCAAGGATGCCTGCCTTGAACAAGTTTTCCTCCTCCCTCTACAAAAATCTCAGGGAGTCCCTCTTACTCTATGCTACTTTCTCTCCCCCCCCCCCCCCCCCCCAGCTTATCTCTCTGCCTTTATTCCTGATGAAGGGCTTTTGCCCGAAACATCGATTTTACTGCTCCTCGGATGCTGCCTGAACTGCTGTGCTCTTCCAGCACCACTAATCCAGAATCTATATCCCTCTAAACCTTTTCATACTCATGTACTCGTCCAAATGTCTTTTAAACATTGTAACTGTACCTGCAACTACCATTTCCTCTCAGTTCATTCTATATGAACCGCCCTGTGTGAAAATGTTGCCCCTCAAGTTCCTTTTAAATCTTTCTCCTATCATCTTAAACCTAATTTTGAATTCCCCAACCCTAGCAAAAAGACCTTTGCTATTCACCTTATCTGCACCCCTTATAATTATCCTGAATAATTGTTCCCAAAAGTTTCCCCAGTACTGAAGTTAAGCTAATTGGTCTGTAATTACTGGGATTAACTTTATAATCTTGTTCAAAAACATTGTAATGTTCACACATTCTACTGACACCTTCATAGAGTCCACGGAAGACTAATATATCAGTGCCTCTGCAATTTCCACTCGCTCTTCCTCCATAAATCCTTGGATGCATCTCATCTATGCCAGTGCAATATTAACTTTAAATGCTGACAATTTATCTGAGATTCTTCCTTATTAATGTTGATCCCTTCTAATGACACAGTTTCCTCATCTGTCACCATAACTTGGGTAGCATCCTCTTTTATTAAACATTCATTTAATACGTCAACCTTGCAGCAAAAAACCTCAAAACCTGATACAACTGACACAGCCAAAAACAAAAAAGATATTTGGTGCATGATCCAGAGACCTGGTTACTTAACTTAGGCTTACACTCTTGCACAGAACTGAGGAGCTGCACTGCTGAGCTAAGAGTCACTGTTTTAATGTTAACTGTCACCCTTTTAGGGCAGACATGAGGAAACATTTGCTCTCTCAGAGGGTTGTATGATTTTGGAACTCTCTGCTACAGGCGGTAGAGGTGAGGTCATCGAATATTTTTTGGCAGAGTGCCACGAACAGGGATCATAACCCTAGATTACTTATAGATGGATAGAGCATAAAGTACAAAACATGTTTTTTCTTAGAAAAAGGAAGATAAACAAGTGAAAAGCTGGCTAAGGGTATAAATTCAGTGACTGTCTAAAATTTCTGTATGAACTACAGTGAGTCCTGACTGGAATCTTGGAATGTCACACCTGAATGGTGCCAGGGGAACTTCAGAAAGTAACTTTCAAAGATAGATATGCCTTTCAAAAAACAGAACTGTGGTTTCTTGTGGTTCTACTGAAGATGGCAAGCATGATGTGATTTGAAAGAAAGGTAGTCTTGGGTGGAAGATTTTATCCTTCCAGGAATGCATATGAAAGACCAACTGCACTGTAGTATACAGAGAGTAGTTAGTTTTTAAACCCCATGCCATGTGTATTCCTGGAAGGACAATGGTGTGCAGGTTTGCAGTTGAAGTTCCACTGTGTTGAAGTGTGCTGTGAATGGACATAGCTGAGAACTTCCACCAGACACCCCAGCATATTCAGATAATAAAATAAAGTTTCTTATATATAAAAATACAAAACAATACAGCCCTTTACCCACCAAGTCCACTACTTACTGACCATCTGCAGTTTCTATCTCTGTTCATGTCTATTTTAAATGTTGCTAATGTACCTGCTTGCACCACCTCCACCACCAGTGTTCCAGGCATCCACCCTCCATTAAAAACTTTCTCCCCCTCACCATGAACCTGTGCCCCCTTATAATTGACTTTTCCACCCTGGGGAAAAAAAAGCCTCTAACTTCATTGCTGAAAACTAGTCATCAGGAAACTACCTGTTGAAGGAAACTCGACAAACTCCTTTCAGCTGATTACAGAATCAAGCATTTCCAAACAATTACCAACTACCAAACCTATGGCTGCAGCTTTTCACAATCTATTTACCACAGACAGGCCAAAGACTGGCTTTGTTCTTTTTTAAAATATTTTGTTTTTTGACTTTACCTCTTACTTTTAATCGATGTGCACTTGTGTGGTTTATTACCTATTCTTGTGTTACTTGCAAACAACTGCACCTCTTTTCCTTAAGAAAGGAAAGGCATGTTAATTGGCTCCTCCAGCTCTCGGGGCAATAGCTTACAGGACGACCCAAGAGCCTCCCAGCAAGACCTGCCAGATCCAGGGATACGCAAGACAGTAGAAGTGATAGACCCAACAAATGTCATAATACAACTAATTATCAAAAAAGTCCTTTCTGGTACATACAGAGTCCAGATATAGTCTTTAAAAATGTAGAGTCCATTCTCAGGAACAGAGTCCACTCCAGTTTACAGAACGCATCGTCAGAAGTGGAGTCCACTCCTGAAGGCAGCAAATGCACAGCACACAGGTGTTCAGTCTCCCTGCAGTCCTGGCCCAGCCTTGGAAAACCAGGCCCACTCACAGGGAACATAGTACAGGTGCAGTTAACTCATAGGGGTTTGGTCCTCTCCTGAAGGAAAGGTCCTTGCCCAAACTCCAGGACACAGCAAGTGCTCTCCTCCCAGCACACACAGGTGTTCAATCTTCAGAGGCTCAGCCCCAGGGCTAGGCCTTCCCACAGGAATAGCTTCTCTGGTAAAATGTATGTCTTCCACAAGGGCTCAGTCCAAACACCAATAAAAAGTGAAGACACATACAAAAAAAAAACAAAGAAAACTAGAGTCCAAGAGCTAAGCCCTACCACAAAGTTAACATTATCCTTTTCTCGAAAAGAGTAACACAGGCTGTAACCAGCCAGTGAAACAACAATCCCCTAATGAGAACTGAGCTACACCTGAAACACATTATGTGCATCAGGTAACAATCAGTCCTCACTAAAAGGAATACCAGCTAACAAACTGGCTAAATAATTCAGCCAGTTCAGAAATCAGGTTCCCCCTCCAAAAAAAAAGGGGGGGGGAAAAAAGCAGAAACTAAGTAACATACTGACTGTAGCACCAGCCAGCACACAGAGTCAGTCCCCTAAACGGAGGGGACTCAATCTCCTGTTTATTTTTTTAAAAATTACAAAATACAGTTTAAAAAAAAGTTAACATTTACAGCTGTATACAACAGCAATTTTACAAGGGAGAGGAGCAGCAAAGCCAGGCCCCAAACTCTACTGTTCAACCAGTTTACAGGGAGATGAGGACAAACCTCAAATCCCAGTTTCACATAAGAGACAGTAACAATGACATTTGTACATAAAAAACTAATCCAGTTACATAAACAGTGCAGACAATGCAGACCCAGCAAGCCCCTGTCCCTCCCACCTTCCGGCCACTGAGACAGCCCGCCCCTACGCATCTTCCAGCTTTCGGTCCACCCCATGCTCCTTCCAGTTCTCGGTCCGCTCTGACACCTTTCGACCACCTCTAGGAAAGCCCATCCCAATCACCGCTTCTCAGGACGACAGCATTCAGAACGGCCTACCCACCATCTGGCTCTCGGTGCGACTGGCATCAGGGTGGCCTACCCACCTTCCGGTTCTCGGGGTGACAGCTTTCAGGACGACCCATGAGCCTCCCAGCTCACAGTAAGACCTGCCAGACTCAGGGACATGCAAGACAGTGCAGGTGATAGACCCAACAAACAACACGCTACAGTTAATTACCAAACAAAAGAGTCCTTTCTGGTACACAGTCCAAATCTATACATACAGTCTTCAAAATATAGAATCCATTTCCAGGAAGAGTCCACTCCAGTATACAATGTGCATTGTCAGAAATAGAGTCCACTCCAAACTGCAGAGTCCGTTGTTAAAAACAGAATCCACAACCAAGGGCAGAGTCCACTCCTGAAGGCAGCAAATATACACCCCACAGCACACAGGTGTTCAGTCTCCATGGAGTCCTGGCCCAGCCTTGGAAAACCAGGCCCACTCACAGGTACAGTACATTGTACAGGTGCAGTTAACCCAAAGGGGTTTGGTCCTCTCCCAAAGGAAAGGTGTTCTCCCAAAGTCCAGGATACAGCAAGTGCTCTCCTCCCAGTACACACAGGTGTTCAATCTTCAGAGACCGAGACCCAGCCCCAGGGCTAGGCTTCCCCACAGGCACAGCTTCTCTGGTAAAAATGTATGTCTTCCACAAGGACTCAGTCCAAACACCAATAAAAAGTGAAGACATAAACAAAAAAAAGGAAACTAGAGTCCAAGGGCTAAGCCCTACCACAAAATTAACATTATCCTTTTCTCAAAAAAGTGTAAAAAGAGAAAAAAAACGTAATACAGGCTGTAACCAGCCAGTGAAATAACACTCCCCTAATGAGAACTGAGTTACACCTGAAACACATTCTATGCATCAGGAGTTTAACAATCAGTCCTCAGAGCCCGGGGGTCTTTGGAGAAGGAGCACGCGGTGTCGACCAACACCCTGGAGTTGTTCAGGGAGAGGTGGGCGCCGCAGGGAGTGGAGTGCATTATTTCTCTCTCCAACTCTATTTTGATTTAGTCCCTACCCTCCCCTTCACTGTTTTGATCACTGCCCTTTGATGTGAAGGGCAGTGTTTGTCACTGGCCACCCGGGTGTTTCCTGAAGAAGGGCCTGTGCCCGAAACGTCGAATCTCCTGTTCCCGGGATGCTGCCTGACCTGCTGTGCTGTTCCAGCAATAAAGTTTCAACTTTGATCTCCAGCATCTGCAGACCTCACTTTCTACCCGGGTGTTTTCCTATCTTCCTGGTGGTGGAATTTGAATAAAGATTCGTGCACTTTGTGTCTTTCACTGTGTCTCACACCTGCACACACACACCATGGGTGCTGGGGAAAAAATAAGCACTACCGCAGTTAGGTGGTAGTGTGGGGGGGGGGGTTAAAATCAAATAAAAAAAACAATCAGTCCTCACTAAAAGGAATGCCAGTTAACAAAGTGGCGAAATAATTCAGCCAGTTCAGGAATCCAGTTTCCACCCCAGAAAAAAAGGAGCAGAAACCAACTACAACAGTAACACACTGACTGTAATACCAGCCAGCACAGAGTCAGTCCCATAAACTGAGGAGACTCTGAATCTCCTGTTTATTTTTTTTTCTTTTTTTTCTCCTTTTTTCTTTTTTTTAATTTAACCCCCACACTACCGCCTAACTGCGGTAGTGCTTATTTTTTCCCCAGCACCCATGATGTATGTGTGCAGGTGTGAGACACAGTGAAAGACACAAAGTGCACGAATCTTTACTCAAATTCCACCACCAGGAAGATAGGAAAACACCCGAGTGGCCAGTGACAAACACTGCCCTTCACATCAAAGGGGCAGTGCTGTGTGATCAAAACAGTGAAGGGGAGGGTAGGAATCTCCTGTTTTTTTTTTCTTTCTTTTTTTTTGTTTTTTTTCTTCCCACACTACCACCTGACAATCCCCTGATTATTTTTTTTTCTTTTTTAACCCCCACACTACCACCTAAGTGCGGTAGTGCTTATTTTTTTCCCCAGCACCCATGGTGTGTGTGTATACGTGTGAGACACAGTGAAAGACACAAAGTGCACGAATCTTTATTCAATTTCCACCACCAGGAAGATAGGAAAACATCCGGGTGGCCAGTGACAAACACTGCCCTTCACATCAAAGGGCAGTGCTGTGTGATCAAAACAGTGAAGGGGAGGGTAGGAATCTCCTGTTTTTTTTTCATGTATATTTATATATTTTTTTCTTTTTTTTCTTCTCCAAAGGGAACACTTATTTTTTTTATATATTTTTTAATTTAACCCCCACACTACCGCCTAAGTGCGGTAGTGCTTATTGTTCCCCAGCACCCATGGTGTGTGTGTGCAGGTGTGAGACACAAGGTGCACGAATCTTTATTCAATTTCCACCACCAGGAAGATAGGAAAACACCCGGGTGGCCAGTGACAAACACTGCCCTTCACATCAAAGGGCAGTGCTGTGTGATCAAAACAGTGAAGGGGAGGGTAGGAATCTCCTGTTTATTTTTTTTTTAATTTTTTTCACATCAAAGGGCAGGAAACTCCCTTTTTTTTCCTTTTTTAATTTAACCCCTACACTACCACCTAAGTGCGGTAGTGCTTATTTGTGCCCCAGCACCCATGGTGTGTGTGTGTAGGTGTGAGACACAGTGAAAGACACAAAGTGCACCAATCTTTATTCAAATTCCACCACCAGGAAGATAAGAAAACACCCGGGTGGCCAGAACAGGCTTTTGAAGGGTTGAATGGCCAACTTCTATTTTTATTTTGTATGTTCACAATTTCTTTCATTTTCTGTTTTTATTTCTTGTGTGCTTATGTGTGTTGCAACAATCATCCTCCAAATTTGAAGGCATGAGTAAACCATACTTCTGTTTACCTAGGAAGCTCCCTAGGGACATTTGTTTTAAAAATTGGATTTCACAAACTGTTCACAATGCAGTCTATTTTAAAAGGAAAATTAAATTTAGAAAACAAAAACACATCTGCTTAAGGATAGAAGATAGGAAAAATAAAATGATTCAAAATCTCTCTCTCCCTATGTATAACACCACATAATATGGAAAAAGGCAAAGAGAGACAATCACGTCATTCTTTGCAAGAACTTGCTGTATGCAAATTGACTGTCGAAGGTTCCAATGCTTTGACTGAGATGTTAAACAAAGTTAGCAGCTATCCACTCAGGGGAATGTGAAAATCCTATAATAGAGGTATTGTTAAGTTGCTGAATGGCTTGGGAAATAACCGCAACACCAGTTCTAACCTTTGGGTGGAGAAAGCAACCATAGAAATTGGTACAAAGATTAATAAACATTTATATGCATTGTTAAGGAGCGATAAGCAACAGATTTAAAATTGACTCCCTCCACATGTGATGTACAATGACAGCAATGTGCACAATATGCAGTATGCATTATGGCAACTCACTGAGGCTTCTTACACAGCAACTTTCAAACCCATGACCACTACCATCTAGAAGGACAAGGGCAGCAGATACAGGGGAATACTAACATCTGCAAGTTTCATTCCAAACCATTCAGCATCCTTCCTTCACTGTCGCCTGGTCAAAATCTTAAAACTCCTTCATAACAGCAGTATGGTGTCCCCAAACCCCACAGATGCAATAGTTCAATAAAGCAGCTTACCACCACCACTTCATGGCAATTAGGGATGGGCAATAAATGCTGTTCCAGGCAACAACATCACATCCCATGAATGACTATAAAATAAATAAGTAATGGTCACAACTAAGAAAAACATTTCAGGACGTGAAATTAACTAATTTACTGTACTGCAGCAGTGCCCACTGAAGCAATTTTTCCTTGTTCTTTTCTCTTGATAGCATGGTTTATTCTCTTTGTGTATGGTTTTAAGGATTTGTTTTCTGGTTTCTAAATCCTGTAACAGGGTCTCTATGTCATCATTACTTTTTGTTGCAGTATCCACTGATTTTGTTGTTTGTGTCTGTTTTCTTCCTCAGCAACAGAAAAAGGACTATAGTTTGTGGTTAATTTACATGCTGGACTTTCTAATGGCAAATTCCCATAATTAAATGACCCAAAACAATCCTGTACCCAACACCATTGCATTATTTTTAAGAAGGTTTCAAGTTGGGCCCTGACCAGTATCTAATGTCCTGAGGTCATCAAAGATTGTATAACATTCAAGTTTTATTTTCAAAGAGCAACAATTTATAGACTCCACTTGGTTCAACAAATCCTTTCATAAAATGCTCATTAATAAAGGATATAATTTTGGCAGTTTGAACCCAGTGAAATGAAACAAGAAGCTGTCACAGGAGAGACATGAAGCATAGAGATTGAATCTCACTATGAATTCATACTATTTAGAGAAGTGCAGAGTCCTTTCATACTCCCAAGGCCACTTAATCAAATTTTATTAATGCTCCTTCTTCTCATTTGTGTAAAATTATATTTTTGAAAAGAGATCCCTGATGCAAGAATCTTTTCTGAATTACTAATGACTATTCAGTTGCCCACATTATTAATCTTTCCAAAAGACTTTCCTGGGAGAATTTTGCAATTTGGCCGTTAGCATTCTATACTCTTGAAAATATGTAACAGGGAGGGGTTGATTTTGTTGGACACTGTGTTTCAGGAGGCAATCACACTCCTTAGATTAACTACCTCAAATTTGGCCAGTGGTAAGGGACAGAAGGTAAAAACAATGACTGCAGATGCTGGAAACCAGATTCTAGATTAGAGTGGTGCTGGAAAAGCACAGCAGTTCAGGCAGCATCCAAGGAGCAGGAAAATCAAAGTTTCGGGCAAAAGCCCTCCATCAGGAATACAAGCAGAGTGCCTGAAGGGTGGAGAGATAAATGAGAGGAGGGTGGGGAGAAAGTAGCATAGAGTACAATAGGTGATTGGGGGAGGGGATGAATGTGATAGGTCAGGGAGGAGGGTGGGGGAAGGTAGCAAAGAGTACAATGGGTGAATAGGGGTGGGATGAAGGTGATAGGTCAGAGAGGAGGGTGGAGTGGATAGGTGGAAAGGAAGATAGGCAGGTAGGACAAGTCATGGGGACAGTGCTGAGCTGGAAGTTTGGAACTGGGGTGAGGTGGGGGAAGGGGAAATTAGAAAACTGGTGAAGTCCTGGGGTTGAATTGTTCCGAGTTGGAAAATGAGGCGTCGGGTGGTGAGGGAGCAAAGGTGAAGGAGGTCCAAGACCTCCATGTCCTCGGCTGAGTGGGGGAGGGAGTTGAAATGTTGGGCCAAAGGGCGGTGTGGTTGATTGGTGCGGGTGTCCCAGAGATGTTCCCTAAAGCGCTCTGCTGAGAGGCGTCCAGTCTCCCCAATGTAGAGGAGACCGCATCGGGAGCAACGGATATAATAAATGATATTGGTGGATGTGCAGGTAAAACTTTGACGGATGTGGAAGACTCCTTTATGGCCTTGGGTGGAGGTGAGGGAGGAGGTGTAGGTGCAGGTCTTGCAATTCCTGCGGTGGCAGGGGAAGGTGCCGGGACGGGAGGGTGAGTTGTTGGGGGGCATGGACCTGACCAGGTAGTCACGGAGGGAACGGTCTTTGCGGAAGGCGGAAACGGGTGTGTAGGGAAATATATCCCTGGTGGTGGGGTCCGTTTGGAGGTGGCGGAAATGTCGTCAGATAATTTGGTTTATGCGAAGGTTAGTAGGGTGGAAGATGACCACCAGGGGGGTTCTGTCCTTGTTACGGTTGGAGGGGTGGGGTCTGAGGGCAGAGGTGCGGGATGTGGACGAGATGTATTGGAGGGCATCTTTAACCAAGTGGGAAGGGAAATTGCGGTCTCTAAAGAAGGAGACCATCTGGTGTGTTCTGTGGTGGAACTGGTCCTCCTGGGAGCAGATACGGCGGAGGCGGAGGAATTGGGAATATGGGATGACATTTTTGCAGGAGGTAGGGTGGGAAGAGGTGTAATCCAGGTAGCTGTGGGAGTCTGTGGGTTTGTAAAAAATGTCGGTGTCAAGTCGGTCGTCATTAATGGAGATGGAGAGGTCCAGGAAGGGGAGGGAGGTGTGAGAGATAGTCCAGGTAAATTTAAGGTCAGGGTGGAATGTGTTGGTGAAGTGGATGAATTGCTCAACCTCCTCGCGGGAGCACGAGGTGGCACCAATGCAGTCATCAATGTAGCGGAGGAAGAGGTGGGGAGTGGTGCCGGTGTAATTACGGAAGTAGCAGTGTAAGTAGCTGACAAAGAGACAGGCATAGCTGGGGCCCGTACGAGTGCCCATGGCTACCCCTTTGGTCTGGAGGAAGTGGGAGGATTTGAAGGAGAAATTGTTAAGGGTGAGAACCAGTTCGGCCAAACGAATGAGTGTGTCGGTGGAAGGGTACTGTTGGGGACGTCAGGAGAGGATGAAACAGAGGGCTTGGAGGCCCTGGTCATGGCGGATGGTGGTGTAGATGGATTGGATATCCATGGTGAAGATGAGGCGTTGGGGGCCAGGGAAATGGAAGTCTTGGAGGAGGTGGAGGGCGTGGGTGGTGTCTCGAACATATGTGGGGAGTTGCTGGACTGGGGGGAATAGGACAGTGTTGAGGTAGGTAGAGATGAGTTCAGTGGGGCAGGAGCATGCTGAGACAATGGGTTGGCTAGGGTGGTCAGGCTTGTGGATCTTGGGAAGGAGGTAGAACCGGGCAGTGCGGGGTTCCCGGACTATGAGGTTGGAATCTGTGGGTGGGAGATCTCCTGAGGTGATGAGGTTCTGTATGGTCAGGGAGATGATGGTTTGGTGATGGGGTGTGGGGTCATAGTCGAGGGGGCAGTAGGAAGAGGTGTCCTCAAGTTGGCATCTGGCTTCCGCAGTGTAGAGGTCAGTGCGCCAGACTACTACTACACCCCGTTTATCCGCTGGCTTGATGGTGAGGTTGGGATTGGAGCAGAGGGATTGGAGGGCTGCGCGTTGTGAGGGTGAGAGGTTGGAATGGGGGAGGGGGGTAAACAGATTGAGGCGGTTAATGCCTCGGCGGCAGTTGGAAATGAAGAGATCGAGGACAGGTAATAGATCAGCGCGGGGTGTCCAGGTGAATGGAGTGTGTTGGAGGTGGGCAAAGGGGTCCTCGGAAGGTGGGCGGGAGTCCTGATTGTAAAAGTAAGCTTGGAGGTGGAGGCGGCAGAAGAAGTGTTCAACTTCACAGCGTGTATTAAATTCATTGATGCGCGGGCGGGGGGGGGGATGAAGGTGAATCCTTTGCTGAGGACTGATCGTTCGTCCTCAGTGAGGGGGAGGTCTGGAAGGATGGTGAAAACTCTGCAGGGCACAGAAGGTGTGACTACAAGCGACGCATGTAGAGGGATCCAGGAGGTCGTGTTGAAGGAGCCTCAGCCATTCAGCTTGTCTAACAGATTTGAGATTCTTCTTCCTGAATGATAACAGTGGAGGCTGTAGGGAGGATGAGCAAACTGATCAGAGCACCATGTTATGGGGAGCCAGAGACCTGCAAATTGTATAACTAGGGCTCTGGATACTGCTTTAAATTAAATAGTGGGAGAGTGGGTTCAGTTGCATTGAAAATTATGGAAAAAGTTAAAAGGGGGAGAGCTCAGGAGAGGTTACCAAGTTTTCAGAGCAACTATTAGGACTGAGAGTATGGAAAGAGTCAGGAATCTAACTTCAGGCACAACAGGTAAGGAGAAAACTATGAGAAGTGTAGCAGTCAATGCAGGACTGAAGGTGTACTTAAATACATGCAACGTACGAAACAAAGTAAATGAGCTTTTTGTGCAGATTGCAATTGCCGGGTACAACGTTGTAGGTGTCACAGAGACATGGCTGCAAGGAGATCAGGGCTGAGAACTAAATATACAAGGATACACATTATATTGAAAGGTCAGACAGATGGACAGAGAAGGGAGAGGTTGCTTTGTTAGTGAGAAATAAATTAAATTGATAGCTCGAAGGGATATAGAGTGGGAAGGTGTAGAATCTGTGTGGGTAAAGTTAAGGAACCACATAGGAAGAAAGTTAAAAATCACACAACAGCAATGTGCACTATCCTTATACTGCACAGCAATATGCTTATACTCCACAACCACCTGATGAAGGAGCAGCGCTCTGAAAGCTATTGCTTCCAAATAAACCTGTTGACTTTAACCTAATGTTGTGTGATTTTTAACTTTGTACACCCCGGTCCAACTCCGGCACCTCCAAATCAAAGGGAAAATGATGCTGATGGGAGTTGTGTACAAGCCTTTCAGCAGCTATCAGGATGCAAGGAAGCAAATAGATCATGAGACAGAAAAGGCATGTGAGAAAGGCACTATTACTATAGTTACAGGTGACTTTAACATGCAGGTGGACTGGGAAAATCATGGTGGTAGTCGGTCTCAAGAAAAGAAATTCATGGAATGTTTACATGGAGCAGCTTCTGGTACAGCCCACTCGGGAACAGGCAATTCTGGATTTGTCAATGTGTAAAAAAAGCAATAAACACGCAGATGAAATATGAAAGTAAGCTAGCTAGTAATATTTGCAACAGATTGTTAAATATCTAAAAGCTAAGATAGAGGCAAGAGTGCACACTGAATTGCTGAAAAATGAGGCTGGAGAAATGTAATTGGGAACAGAGAAATGTGGAGGAATTGAATGGGTCCTTTACATCAGTTTTCATGGTGGAAAACACCAGCAGCATACCAGGACTTCAACAGAGTCAAGGGACAGAAGTGAGTCCAGTGGCTATACTAAGGAGAAGCTGAAAGGGCTGATAAATCACCTAGATCACGTTCCAGAGTTCCGAAGGAGCCAGGTGAGGAGATTGTAGAGATATTGGTAGTGATCTTTCAGGAATCACTGGGGTCACGGAGCTTCCCAGATGACTGAGAATGGCCATTATAATACCCCTGTTAAGGAAGAGAGGGAGGCAGAAGTCAGGAAATTGTAGGCCGGTTGGCCTGACCACTGGTAAGATTTTGGACTCCATTATTGAGGATGAGATTGCTGAGTACCTGAAAGTGCAGAATAAAATAGGACTGAGTCAACATGTTTTTGTCAAGGTGAGGTCATACTTGATAAATCTGTTAGAACTTTTTGAGGAGGTAACAAGCAAGTTAGACAAAGGAGAGCCAGTGGACACAATCTACTTATAGAGTCATAGAGATGTACAGCATGGAAACAGACCCTTCAGTCCAACCCGTCCATGCCGTGGATTTCCAGAAGACATTTGACAAGTTATGTATAACAAGCTGCTAAATAAGTTAAGAACCCATGGTGTTAGGGTAAGGTACTGCATGGATAGAAAAGTAGCTGACTGGCAGAAGGCAGAGGGTAGGGATAAAAGGGTCTTTATCAGGATGGTAGCTGGTGACTAGTGGAGTTCCACAGGGGTCAGTGTTGGGATCACAACTATTCATGTTATACATTAACAATCTGGAGGAAGGAATCAAAGGCATTTTGCTAGGTTTGCAGATGACACAAAGATAGTGTGAGGGACAGGTATGTTGAGGAAGCAGGGAGACTACAGAAGAATTTGGACAGACTAGGAAAGTAGTTAACAAAGTGGCAGGTGGAATACAACGTGGAAAGTGTAAGATTGTGCACTTTGGTGAGAAGAATTGAAGCGTAGACTACTTTATAAATGGGGAAAGGCTTTGGAAATCTGAAGCACAAAGTGACATGGGAGTCCTAGTTCAGGATTTCCCTCAGGTAAACAGGCAGGTTCAGTTGGCAAAGTGGAAGGCAAATGCAGTGTTAGCACTCATATCAAGAGGACTAGAATAAATGAGCAGAAAAGCGTAAGGCTCTGGTCAGACCACATTTAGAATATTGTGAGCAGTTTTGGGCCCAATAACTAAGGAAAAATGTGTTAGCATTGGAAGGGGGGGGGGGGGGGGGGGGGATCAGAAGACGTTTACAAGAATTATCCTGGATGAAGGATTGTCATTTGAGGAGCAGTTGAAGACTATCTGTACTCAATGAAATTTGGAAGGATAAGGAGGAATCTCACTGAAACTTACAGAATACATAGAGTGGATATGGAGAAGATGTTTCCATTAGAAGAAACCCTAGTCTAACCTGAGGATACATTCTCAGAATGAATGGACTGAGGTGAGGAGGAATTTCTTCAGCCAGATGGTGGTTAATCTGTGAAACACATTGCCACAGAAGACAGTGAAGATGAAGTAATTGAGTGTATTTAAGACAGAGATAGATAGATTTTTGATTTGTAATGGGATCAAGGGTTATGGGGAGAAAGCAGGAGAATGGGGTTGAGAAACATATCGGCCATGATCAAATAGTGGAGCAAATGGAGTGGACCAAATGGCCTACTTCTGCTCCTATGTCTTATGGTCTCCCTCAGAACCACTGATTTCAAATGGTGAATAACTTTTTAACCTTTCCATGGATGGTATTCAGTAATTCTACCCAACCTCCCTGTCCATTATATTCCTATACTCAGTACAATGAAGTTCCTTCTACACTATCCTATTAAACATTCCAGGAACAGGTTAAAAGATGGATGAAGTTCCATTTATACTGTCATATTGAGCAGAGTAGTAAATCACAAATTTCAAGGAAGAGTAACGATGCCTCTGCATTGTCATATCATATCTAATAGCTCTTTCCATATCATTCACATCCTATATCTTATACAAGAGGTCATATTTCAGACTATCCTTTAAGCTGAGACGAGATAGCTATCATCATCAGGCTGTTGTATTGAATGCAGCACAAATCTCATTAGCTGTTGCCCGTAGCTTGTTCTCAGGCACTTTCTGAAATCCCTGGATAATGATTTCATGGCTGGTGTTTTCTGTGAATATGTACTAGACTGTTCCTTTGGTGGCCTTCTGCTCATAGGTCGGGTGCATTACTATGTGCAAAATCTCAGAAGTTTCCAATCTTATACCCAATCATATTGTGTCAACTAGTCTCAGCAAACAATGTCTGGAATATTACAGCTGGCTGCATTGCCTTTTGACAATGGAAAACAAAACTAGCCAGAGGTCATGCTCCTGATCATTATTCTGTTACAAAGTTAAGATTGCATTGCACAGTTCATTTTGATTTCAATAGAAAACTGTAATCTACACCAAAATGTAACAACTTTTTCCAATGAGAATGCATTGGTATGATGACTTAAACTGCAATTTCACCCAATACTCAGCTGCACCTGCAATACTTCAATGGCCATCAGGATTACTATTGCTGCTCCTATTCTCAAGTCTCCATTTCCCTTGTCTCTAGCTGCACTTAGTTTTCCCTTTTCCCCATCTGTCTTTGCCATTCATTTCTTTCATTCAGTGCCATTCACTCTTTCACTTTCCTTCATTCTTGCTCCCCAATTCAAATGTTTAATCCATGGGAACAGCCTCTAATTTCCCCTCCAAAACACTTCCTGTGCTAGTGGTTGAGACTGCAGACTCTTCTACTGCAGATTCCTACAGTCACTAAAGTTCTTGCCTATAATGAACAGGGGACGCTTAACATCTCAATTGACATTCCCAGTGTAGTACTGAGGGTGCTGCGCTTTGCCAGGAGTTTTGCCTTTGATGTGTAAATCGGAGGCCCTGCTTGCCTTCTCAGCTGGATGTAACAGATCCACAGCAATATTTGAAGGAATAGGGGGAGATTTCATGGATTATTGTCCAAAATTACTCTTTTACTGTCATGTTGGCTTCTCAGACATAAATGTACTAAACACACACGGAATGGTGAAATAATAATGTGGGTTCTTTATTTGTTGATAAAACTATTTACAGATAATGTTCATCAGGAGGTAAGCACAGAACATCTCAACCTCTATTACTGCTGCTTCAGACTTAACAGAGATCATAATCAATAGAGATTGTATTCTGTCCTGAGATATTAAAATGATTTGGATTAAAATATCTGGCTTCCTCCCACAGTCCAAAGATGTGCTGGTTGTGTGGATTGGCTATGGTAAGTTGCTCATAGTGTCCAGGGATAGCAGGCTATGGGTTAGGCAGGTAAAATATGGGGTTACAGGGATAGGGTTGTGGGAGTGGGAACGGGGTCTGGTATGGATGCTGTTCGGAAGGTTAGTACTGACTTAATGCGCATAATAGCATGCTTCTACACTGTTGTGATTCCATGGTTCTATGTCCCTGCAAGGTACAAATGAATCAGACCATTATGATATTAAACCAACAGATGACCTATTCACTTATCACACTGCTCTTTGTGGGGCCTTACATCACTTTGACTACATCACAGAATAATTTAAATAGTTGTGAAGCATCCTTTGAAATCCCGATGTTGCAAAATGCACTCTGTAAATACACGTTCTTTATTTAATTAGCCATTGGACTCAGGAAAAACAAAATTGAGGAGTCAGAAATTCAGGGGTGCTGATTATTAACAAGGCAAATACTTTCTCCAACATGTCAACAGCAAACAGTGTTTCAAAAATCTACATATTCAATTTAAGATTGACTTTCCTTCAATTAGTTCTGCATTTACACTCAGGAGTATGAATATATATACAACAGCTAAAAGAATATAAAAATTACATTTACAGTGGTTTACAACAACACAGGTGTTATCTTGATCGATTCATAGGAACTATTAACACATCTGACATGTTAAATCCAGAAGGTAAGTTGCTGACAGGTTCAGTGTTTGTTGATAAGGATGAGTGTGTTTTCTCTTGAATGAATGCAGTAATGTAAACATAAGGAGCTGTGGATTTGGCCCTGGACGATACAACACGTTCTGCAAACACTACTGATCAAACAGTTATCCATATTTGTTCTTCACACATTGCTGGAACCCGTGTGATGCATGAAATTATTGGATAATTCTGGGCAAGATCTAGCCAGAGTTAACAGTTGGAACTGATGACCAACAGATATCTCTTCAAAATCACTAACTCAATTATATAAACATTTTCTAGTCCTCACTGGTTTCTGGTCTTCATTCTCTCCTGTGCATCACTGCTCCTGGCCTACGATCATACTTGGCATTCAACCATTTCTAGTCCTTCACTACTCAGTCTTTCATTGCCCGTGGTCGTTCATGGTCCCTCAATCACCTCTGTTTGTCCTTCATCATTCACAGCTCCTCACTGCTCGTGGTCACTTACTATCTGTGGTCCCTTACCTTCTTATGGTCTCTCAATTCTCATGGTACCCTCACTGCACAAGCTTGCTCACTACCTGTGGTTGCTCACCTTTCATGGTCCCTCACCACTCATGGTCCAGCATTTTTCCTGTCCTTTCTTAGTGACTATGTGCTGTCTTATTCATCATCTTGTAATAATAGTGAGCAATGTTGCTAGCTACCTTTTCGGACTCTGAAAATACAAAGAGAGTTTGTTTCAATCCTGAATTGAAAGGAGATCATAACCATATGTCAGATATTTACATGTGCCAAAGTTTTCTCCTCATTTGCCAAGATTTTTAAATACATATTAATGATGCTTCACTCATGTGCAAGCTTAGCTCTCCTTCACAGTTTGGTGACTTCTGCAGAATAATTATTTCTGCATAATCAGAAGCTTTAGATCCTGTGAGTGACTCCACTAATCACACATTGAAACCCGGTTTTACTGCATATTGATGTCAGCCAGCACTATCTAGCCACCTGATGCATTAAGCCCATCTTTGGTTCTTTCCTGTGGTTAGTTAACTCTTTAAGAAATTGGTGGAGTGAAGCATTTGTTTAACATTGCAGCTGCAGCTATCCTTTCATAATTTGTGCCAGTGTTGCTTTGTAATTTTCCACATCACATCCTGTAATTTCCTCTTTTGCGTTTAATGCTCAAGTGTGGGATACAGATTGGTTTCCATCTTCATATGCTAATGAGCTGCTGACAGCTAAGGAAAGAATACTGAGAACAATGGAAGGTAATTTCACCAAACAACTGTGAATATTGTCAAAGGTAAAGTTTTAAGTTTGGTAAAGTGAAAATATTTCTTATATTGAAATAAATTTCATATTCAGTAAATAATATATTAATATATGAAAGTATGGCTACTAAATTGAATACCCTCCAAAAATTGACATGAGAATCGTGACTTGAGATCAACCCCTGTTGCTGCTTCAGGCAATACACAAATTATGTTTACAGTACTTGCATGGCAACTGGATGAGTCAATTATTGGCTTGCCAGAAAGGGGTAGTGTTGGTTGACTCCTCCTTTCTTCCTCTCCCCCGGTTGCTTTGTAGTTAGCAACAGCTATGACCTCATGCTGGAGAAATGCAAATTCTGTGGTGACTAACTCACCCTCTGATTCCCCAAAACCTGTCCACAAGTAAGGTGCAGGAGTATTTGAATACTCTCCACTTGCCTGGATGAATGCAGGATTTTTTTGTGTAGTGAATCCTCAGCGGAGCAGAACGGTCAAAGGCTTCTAGAGCTTCTCTCACCCCTAGGTCCCTCAGAAGCATAGAGATAATGACATCATTTCAGCTTATGGTTTTCTCTGTCTGCTCTGGGCTCATTGTCCCATGAGGGCTCTCTTTCATGCTGCTTCCATGTGCCAGGCTTTCATACCAGACACTGGGTCATGTAGTCTCATGACCCAGTGTCTCATTGCATCTCATGCCCTGCATCCTCCACCTCTCAAAATCCTTCGAATAGGGCCCGGCCCCCATTCCAAAAACCCAAATTTAGAGAGATGTATTCCATCATAACAAGCTCGACATAATTTTCCCTGTTTCTTAATTCTATCCTTCCAGGAATGGACATTAGTCATTTGTTTACATTGTTATAGCTTTGTTCATTTATCCTGAATTTTAACTGGTGAATGTATACACCTTGGACATCTACAATAGCCTAATAGTATATGAGGCAATAAGCTACACAGTTTGAACTGTGATGTAAAGTGTGTGGTTTCTAAAAAAAAAATATCATTTACTTCAGAGTCTGGAGTTCAAACTAGTGACATGTGGGCTTTTGTATTTGTGTATATGGGAGGTTAGTAACGAACTTGTTGGAACTTTGAAGCTTTTGTTTTACACCAGTAGGTGAGATAGGGCATCCAAGATGACAATGGGAATTTGCTGGCGTTGGGAAAGCTTTGTGAGTGAACAGAGCAAACATCAAGGAGTTAAGCAAGGAGTTAAGTCTGTTTTCTGTGTTTCCTTCCTAAAAACCCATAGCTTGGAAAACTTTTGATTTCACTTTGCAGAGATCCTGCAAAGGAGGAGACTAGATGTGTGAAATAGTTTCTCCTGAAGAACTGTTAGGAAATAGATTACCGCAGTGCAATAATTTTAGTTTGAAAGTTCCAGACTGGAATTAGTTGGTTTGACACTGAAGGAGTTAAGTTAAGTAAGTCTAAGTTCAATTGTGCGGATAATCAAGGAAAAGGCTAGCAAACTCTCAAGACTGAGAATGGAAAGAAACAGCTAACTTAAACTTGTAGAGGTGGTATAGAAAAGAATTCTTCCTGGTGTTTGAATACTGTAAAGTGGTAGTGTTGAGATAGATGAGGATTGTATTTTTACTGAGAGTTTCAAGTACTTTCAAATGATATTATATGTAATAGTTTGGTTATTTCCATTTTATATTTTCTTTTGAGTAATAAACTGCTATTTATTTTTCAAACCAAATCAGCAGCATTGCATGTTTCCTTGGAAGGCTACCTTGACAAATAAAAAAAAAATCTATCAAGCCAGATTTCTGTCTGGGATTTGAATTTTTACAGTATTTACATCAGCTTGGAACACAACATAAAAACCTAAGTATCAAATTTAAGTTAAATAGTTTATTTATCTTTGGATATGATTCATTTCCATTTTAAACATTAGGATACCATTAATTGTCAATCCTCTGGTGACATAATGCTATCAAATGAATTATTTAACTACTCTGTTCACTGGATTTTTTTAAATATGTGTAGGTATAATCCATATACACCCAGAATGTTATCATTTAGAATTGTAAATAGTTTATTAATTAGCTCCTCTCTTTCTAACTTAAACATCTTAATACAGTTAACTTTTTATTATCTGGCCGTATGGGATCAGGAGTGTGCCAGTTGATCAAATATTCCAGATAATCAAGAGATTCACATAATCAATGTAAAAACACACACTAAGCAATAGTGCAGGGGGGTATACACATCGCTGTTATGCTTAATTATTATTACTTTGTTTATTATAGTACCTTACCTTCTTTTAGCAACGTTGGTGGAGGGTGTATTCTCCCGGCCCAGGCCCAGAGATTTATGGAATGGCAGTTCATAAGATATTGGTTAACACAAAGTTTGGTGTATCTTTTTAGTGTTTTTCTAATGTTACTTCCACCCCCTTATTCTCCATGGTAAATACAAAGGCAAAATATTTGTTCAATATTTCAGTCGTTTCACTGCCATTACTTGTGCAATTACCTTATTTACCACTTAGTGGCTTTACCCCTTTCTGATTCTCTTTTATTCATGAGTTTAGAGTGTGCTTTTCCTATTTTCTATTGTATTTTCCTGATAATTTCACTTTGTAGTTCCTCTATGCTTTGGTTTGTATCTTTCCTTTTATCGATTTATTTCCTGTGGTTTTTCTTTATTGGTTAGTTTGTTCCTGTTTTGCAGTAGAATATATTTCTCCTGAATTCTGTTGATCATCTTTATAAATATTTCTTACTCTTCTTTCTCTTTGCTTGTTTTACTTTGTTTGTTTCAGTTTATCTTCCCTAATTCCACTCTCAATCTCAAACCACGAACTTATTGTTACTAATCTATCCCTTTGCCAATTGTTATTTTTAATTATTGATGCACATAGTTACTGGCTTACAGTATACCTGCCTGATCCTTGTTTTTGTCAATTATTATTTTAAATCTTATGATGTTAAATTAGCTATTGCCTAGATGTCCTTCCTTTATCAGTACTAATTCATTTCCTTTCACTGGCTCTACCAGCAATTCTTTCCTAATTGACTTCTTATGAAGAAAGATGTCCAGTACAAATTGTAGAAACTATTCTGTACAATTTGCCAACTTAGACTCATAGAGTCATACAACGTGGAAACAGATCCTTTGGTCCAACTAGTCCATGCTGATCAGGGTTTTCAAAACCTGATTTAGTGATCTTACCTTGGGTTTAAGTGATTAAGGAGTGATTCAATTTATTTGTTTAATATAATGAAGATGTTTGTTACAGTAACCATTTCAGGTCTCAGCTGGGAATCCAGAATAATAAAATTGGATCTGGATCAGAGGAAGATGAAATCAAGAAGCACATTTTTTCACAATAAGGATAGTGGAAATGTCCAAGTGGAGGCTGATTGAAAATTTCAAGGTAGTGTCCAGTAGACTCTTGCTTAAGTTGGGATATTGGAGAGCAAAGACAATTTAATGCAGAGTCGTACAGGGAAGGTATGATTTAATGAATGGCATTATAGAATCAGGAGATGAATGGCTTTCTCAAATAAAGTTTCAAATGGTGAATGTTCTCACTTATCTCAGGCTGAAACAATTTCCTAGTGATACAAGTGACATCTCTCTTTCTCACATGGTGGAGAAAGGTGTGACTGGCTGGCATGGTGATGTGCTAAAGGAACTATATTAAAAATAAATAGAACAGAAGCACACCGGGGAGGAATTATATTACTATCCTTTTGCTTTCTTCCCCCTCAAAAAATCACATATGTCGGGTAAAGTCAATGGTAGTGCAGATTGTTCGTGGGATGTGAAAGAGATGGGTCTGATGATTTAAATTACATTTTATCACATAATTTCTTAGATTCTTGAAATGGATATTATTAAGAAGATAAACATAAGGTCTGTTACCCTTTCAATTTTTGTATACTTTAGGGCGAATGACAAGGCTTTTGAGGGGGTGCAGAGGAGATGCTATATCAGGGGATATGGGGCCTTAGTTATATAGAGAGATTGGGAGTTACTTTAAAAGAAATTTAATCTGGGCGTTTGAAGCAGTAAGGATTTTGATCAAGTAAACTGTTTCCAGTGGCAGAAGGGTCATTAACCAGAGGATACAGATTTGAGGTAATTGACAAAATAAGTAAAGGTAAGATTGGGAGTGTTCCTTTCATACAGTGAGTTATTGTGATCCAGAATGCACAGCCTAAAAAGCTGATGGAAGCAGATTTAGTAAATATTTTGGAAGTGTTTATTTGGAAGCACTAGCTTTCGGAGCACTGCTCCTTCATCAGGTGGACAACCACCTGATGGAGTGGCACTCCGAAAGCTAGTGTTGCCAAATAAATCTGTTGGACAATAATCTGGTGTTGTGTGATTTTTAACTTCGTCCACCCCAGTCCAACACTAGGACCTCCAAATGTTGCAAGTGAATCGGGTAAATAGCCGAAAGGAAACATTTGGAGAGTAGCAGGACAAATACAGGGAAGTGTCTGTCAGCTGTTATATTGTCCATGTGGACAGGCATGTTCCATGCACCGATGATAATAGTTTTAATTTTTACTTTCTTTTAAGATTGACTTATGACCGTGTTGGAGGAAGCCCTATCAGCCATTGCCAAGGAGGTGAACCCTTCAAATGTTTAGCGCATCTTTTCTAGCCCATTCCCAATACGAGGGAAAGTGAGCAGCAAGATCCTGAAAAGGGCTGCTCAGTCACTCAAGAGGTTTGATGAGTTCCATCTCTGCTTCCTTGGGTGAAAAAGACCTTACAGGCAAAGCTTCCTGTGTGTACGTTCACAGATAAAGTTCCCAATGAATCCACAGCTGCTCCTATGTCGCATCCTGATCATTATAGGCCTTTTGACAGGTAGATGATGGATGAAAGATGATAATCATGATATAGAGCTGAGTTGGATTACATTGAAGGAAATTTGCACATTGTCAGCCTCATTGTTTTTTCCTTATCTATCTTGATCCAGTGGCAAAGCGAGTATGGATAGCTAGAGATAGATCCAGAAGTAGGGTCCTATATATCTCATTGAGCTAACACATTCCATAACATAGTACTTACTGATCCGGCTTCAAGATGGTTGGACCTTAGATTGATCTCATCTGTCCGGCCTGACAAAATCTTTCTTCATCTGCCAGAGTAGTCAAAATTGTAAATTGGGGAGGGTAGAAAATCCGATGGCTATCCTCATCTGGTTCGACCCACCTGTTGAAGTGCTGCCAGGATATGGTAACACATGCCACTTGGAGCCATAATTGAGAGCGAAGTTGAGGTCTGCCTATGACAGGTGCTTCCCCTCCCTTACATGCCTTATACCCCTCTTGTTGACAACTTTATAATCTGATGATCGATCATCCCAGGGCTATTACCCACAGAAACCTCGTCCACTTGGCTCATATCATTTTCTAGCACTAGATTCAAGAATGACTGCTTTCCAGTTAGAGCGAGAACATGCTGGTCAAAGAAGATCTCTTGACATTGGAAAAAGAATTCCTGACTGAAAGATAATAGTGGGCAAATGAAGCTATTAAGACACTAATCTTTTTCATCCAGCCTTCTGTGTTCACTGATCAACAAAGGCACCTGGTTATGATGGACCAAACTTTTAACATCTCTTTGCTGTTTGTGATCATCTCTATCTCTGTGATCTCTTCCAGACACATAGCATTTGATATCTCTTCCCCAATAAGTATTGCAGCCTGTATCACTGATGTTTTTCACAGCAGAATTAAATTATATTTGATAATAAGGATATCAAGGGTGATGGTTACAGACAGGAAAGTGGGATTGAGACCTGATCAGTGTGATCTGATTGAATGGTGGAACATGCTTAAAGGGGTGAATGCTTCAAATCCCAATGTTCCTATCTCTGCAATCAAACTAAATTCAGCTTTGATTATTTCTGAATTTCTTTGTTCCTCTATCTGTGGCTGTTCTTTCAACTGTTGAAGGCGTAAGCTCTGGAATTTCCTCCCTAATTCTCCACCACCGTCTTTAAGATACTCCTTGAAACCAACCTCTTTGATCATGCTTTTAGTCACTTGCCTTTGTGTCTACTCACATGGCTTGATATCAAATGTTGTTTTATAATCTACCTGTGAAATAACCAAGAATGCTTTACTCTAATAAAAATGCACTATACTTTTGTGTTACTGATCTGGATATATGTCACTGTTGCCCATATCATCGGTGAAGATCCAACCTGGACCTTCTTAGCCAGCGGCATTGTGACAGCATCTTCAGCTCACGGACTGCAGCAGTTTAGGAAGGGTTATCAATGCTGAAAACAGACACATTTTATCAAAGTTTTATTCCTGCACTCATCAGGACATTAGGAGAAAGTGAGGACTGTAGGTGTTGGAGATCAGAGCTGAAAATGTATTGCTGGAAAAGCGCAGCAGGTCAGGCAGCATCCAAGGAGCAGGAGAATCGATCTTTCGGGCATGAGCCCTTCCTGATTTTCAGCTCATCAGGACATTCCCAAGAAAAAAACAAAAGAAAGAGAGACAAACTTTTATACTGTACGAGAAGAGAATGACAATTGGTGGTAACTGGATACTGATTGGCGGAGCAAAAATAGAAATTGCTGGAAAAGCTCAGCAGGTGTGGAGAGAAATCAGAGTTAACATTTCAGGTCTAGTAACCCTTTCTCAGTACTTGTAAATGAGTTTTGTGGGGCAGGAGCAGGCAGAAACAATGGGTCTGCCTGGGCAGTCCTATTGTGGATGCTGGGAAGGAGATAGAAATGAACTGTGTGTGGTTGGGAGACTGTGAGCTTGGAGGCAGTCGGGGGGGGAGAGAACCAAATGAAATGAGGTTAGTGACTCTAGTGCACACAATTTTCATGATGGGCCATGGTCCAGAGAGATAGGAGCCGGTATTCAACCTCTGGAATGTATAAATCAATCTGCCAAACAACAACAGCACCACCCTTGACTACAAGTCAGGGTTGGATCCTCACGGGGAGATAGGTTCGAATGGGTGTGGGGGGGGCAGAAACATTTAGGTGACCAATGTCATGTCAACAGTTATCAATAAACAGGCCAAGAGCAGGTAAAAGGCCAGAGGGAAGGGTCCAGGTGGAAGGAGAGTGTTGGAGGTGAGCAAAGGGGTCTGTGGGACAAAGAGGGGATTCTTGTCCAGAGAAATGGGCACAGTCAGATGGAAGGCGAGGGAGAAGGTTCCTGGAGGGCTGTGGGTATCTCTAATTTGTTGCATCTTGTGTGCCTTGATGCCTGAAAGGAAAAGAAAAGATTTCTTGTTAGCATGTCGAATGAGCCAGAGGATGAAATGGAACTGGTGAGCAGTGCAGCTGTGAGCCAGTGTGAAGTGGAACTGTTGGAGAGAAAGGTCAAGGGTGTGTATATGACAATGCACGGCACTGTGTGTGGATCTCAGGAGCAGCGAGAACAACTATCTGTGGAACATTGAACATCATAGATACCTATAATCCTGGGTGGATTCAAAACACAGAGGATGAAACTTGATTTGGAACCCACGTGGGGTAAGTCTGAGCCAGAGGCAGTCAGAGGAATGCGATGTGGCTGTGGAAATGAGTTTTAGCAAATACCTTGTCAAACACCAGAAGTCACAGCAAAATTAATGACGGTGGACAAGAAGAAAGATTGGAACAGAAGTCCGATCGGACAGAGGAGCAGAACTTCTTCAAGGTTGGCATCCCTGAAGGAGATGTGAGTTATTTAACAGTGAGTTAAATGATAAATACTCCACTGATTGGTAGATGCCTAGGCATGGAAAAGACAGACGCTGGGTGATGATTGACAGCTAACTACTCATAACATTCAAATTTAAACCAGACAGGTTAGCTTTAATTGATTAAGGTATTACCTGAACTACAGCATGTCTAGAACCTGTTTTGTTGAGTTAAATCTGACACATTTTGTGCACATATTCTTTCTGACTGCAAAGAACAAGGCCTTGTCCATCAATATATGAAGCTTCCAGTATTTTTAAATGCATGCTGCACTACAAGGCTGGCTAACAATCCTAAATTGGTTGTCAAAGTAATACTGCGAATACACAGGACTTTTAGTCAATGCTGAATCACAGAACCACATCTAATGTTGAAAACTGCATTTTGTATTTTGAAAGCATAGTTTGGTCAGATGCAGTCATTGCCTTGTCTATTGTGAATAGCTGAAGGGAGATTCTGTTTGACAGAATCCACCTGTATTTGGGGTTTGTCCTTCATATATGAGATTTCACTGGGGAACAGAAGTGGTGCAGAATTTGACAGTGAGTACAAGGTCAGAAGTAGAAGAGAAATTGAAAGAAATTGTGGTACTGGAAAAACAATTCTTGTCTTTGAAATATCCTGTCGGAGGATAGAACTACAAAGACATTAACACATAGTCAGGGGATGGGCAGAGTAGGAATCACATTTAGATTACAAAGAGATCTTGATCAATTGGGACAATGGGCTGAGGAGTGGTAGATGGAGTTTAATTTCGACAAATGTGAGGTATTGCATTTTGGTAAAACAAATGAGAGCAGGATATAAAGAATTTACGGTAGGGCCCTCGGTAGTGTTGTAAAACAGAGATACCTAGGGTTCAGGTCCATAATACTTTGAAATTTGCCTCACAAGTAGTCAAGTTGGTTAAGAAGATGTTTAGCATACTTAACTTCATTGCTCAGATATTGAGTACAGGAGTTGGGACATCATATTGAGGTTGTACAGAACATTGGTGAGGCCTCTTCTGGAGTACTGTGTGCAATTCTGGTCAACCTGCTATTGAAAGGATATTATTAAATTGGATGTTTCTGGGAATGGAGGGTTTGAGTATAAAAATAATAGGCTGGGAGTTGTTTTCACTGAAGCCTTGGAGGTTGAGGGGTGACCTTCTAGAGTTTTATAAAATCATGAGGGGCATAGATAAGATGAATACAAAGGGTCTTTTCCCTGAGGTGGGGGAGTACAAAACTAGGGAGTGTGCCTTTAAAGGGAGAGGAGGAAGTTTTAGATTAGATTAGATTCCCTACAGTGTGGAAACAGGCCCTTCGGCCCAACCAGTCCACACCTACCCTCCGAAGATTAACCCACTTGGACCCATTTCCCTCTGACTAATGCACCTAACACTATGAGCAATTTAGCATGACCAATTCACCTGACCTACACATCTTTGGACTGTGGGAGGAAACCGGAGCACCCGGAGGAAACCCACACAGACACGGGGAGAATGTGCAAACTCCACACAGACATTCAACTGAAGCTGGAATTGAACCTGGGGTCCTGGTTCTGTGAGGCTGCAGTGCTAACCACTGAGCCACCGTGCCGCCCTTTTAAAAAGGACATGGGGGCAACTCTTTTACAAACAGTGGTTCATGTATGGAATGAACTGCCAGAGGAAGTGGTGGATCCAGGTACAGTTACAACATTAAAAGACATTTGGATAAGTACATGAACTGGAAAGGTATGGAGGAATATTGACCAAATACAGGCAAGTGACATCTAGCGAAAAGGATAAATAGGGTGGTCACTAGGACTTTAAACTAGTGAGTCGGGGAAGGGAAGGGAAAATGACAGGAAGTATGGTGGTAAATAAAAAGGAAAGCAGCAGGTTAGCATGTGTGCAGGAGGGTATATAATTACATGGTACACTATGAAAGAAGTGAAAAGGATGGATAGCTCAGGAGATATTATTATTGGAGATGTTGGAATTCATAAAAAGCTTATACAAATTAACATAAGGGCACTTTACCTGAATGCTTGTAGCATTCGTAGCAAGGTAGATGACTTAATGGCACAAATCATCATGAATGAATATGATTTAGTAGCCATTGTGGAGACATGATTGCAGGATGGTCACGACTGGGACTTAAATATCCAGGGGTATCAGACTACTCGGAGGAATAGACAGGGAAGTAAGAGAGATGGTGTAATCTGATGTTTAAGGACAACATCAAGGTGGAGGTGAGAGATGATAAAGGTTCTAAGGAGAATATGGCTGAATCCATCTGGATGGAAATTAGAAACTCTAAGAAGAAAAAGTCACTGATAGCTGTAATCTCACGTAATAATATCACGTTGAGGCAAGCAATAAACAAAGAAATTAACTAATGCCTGTAAAAATGGTATGACAATTATCATGGGGGATTTTAATCTACATGTCGATTGGTCAAACCAGGTTGTTAAGGGTAGCTTTGAGGAAGAGTTCACTGAATGTATCAGTGATAGTTTTCTTGAACAGTATGTAATGGAACCGACAAGGGAGCAAGCTTTCCTAGATCTTGTCCTGTGTATGAGACAGGAATAATTAATGATGTTATAATTAGGGATCATCTTGGAAGGAATGATCACGGTATGGTTGAATTTAGAACACAGATGGAATGTGCGAAAATAAAAACCAATACCAGGGTACTGTGTTTAAACAAGGGAGACGACAATAGGATCAGGGAGGAGCTGGCTAAATTAGACTGGGAGCAAAGACTTTATGGTGCTCAGCAAAAGTATATTCCGGTGAAAAGGAAGAATTGTAGGAAAAGGGGTAATCTGCCATGGGTGTCTAAGGAAATAAGGCAAGCTATCAAATTGAAAGAGAAGGCATACAAAGTGGCCAAGATCAGCAGGAAACTAGAAGATTGGGAAATCTTTAAGGGTCAACAGAAAGTCACAAAAAGCAATAAAGAAAAATAAGACAGATTATGAGAAAAACCTAGCTCAGAATATGAAGACAGATAGCAAAGGTTTCTATAAATATACAAACCAAAAGAATGGCTAAGCTAAACACTGGTCTTTTAGAGAATGAGAAGGGGGATTTATAATGGGATATGAGAAAATGGCCAAGGCATCAAACAGGTATTTTGTGTTGGTCTTCACAGTGGTGGACATGAATAACATGTCAGTAACTGACAAGGAGATAAAGATAGGTGAGGACCTGGAAACAATCATTATCAAGAAAGAGGAAGTGTTGGGCAAGCTAATGGAGTTAAGGGTAGACAAATCTCCTGATGGAAAGCATCCCAGTGTGCTAAAAGAGATAGCAGGAGAAAAAGCAAAACCATTTTTGGTAATTTTCCAAAATTCACTGGACTCTGGGGCAGTTCCAGCGGATTGGAAAACAGCAAATGTGATGACGCAGGGAGGTGGACAAAAGATGGGGAATTATAGACCATTTAGCTTAACATCTGTTGTGGGGAAAATGCTTGAGCCATTATCAAGGAAGAAATAACAAGGCATCTTTTAGAAGTTGTCCCATTGGGCAGATGCACATGGGTTCATGAAAGACATCTTTTGGAATTCAATAAAGACATTACAAACACGGTGCACAATGGGGACGCAGTAGATGTGGTGTATCTAGATTTCCAAAAGGCATTTGACAAGGTGCTGCACAAAAGGTTGCCTCATAAGATAAGGGTGCAAGACGTTATGGGCAATGTACTAGCATGGATAGAGGGTTGGTTAATCAACAGGAGGAAAAGAGTGGGAATAAGTGAGTGCTATTCTGGTTGGCAATCAGTGACGAGTGATGTGCCTCAGGGATCAGTGTTGTGACAGTAATTATTCGCAATTTTCAAAATGATTTGGAATTGGGCACCACATGTAGTGTGTCAAAGTTTGCAGATGACACTACAATGAGTGTTAGAGCAAAGTGTGCAGAGGACTGTGAAACTTTGCAAAGGAACATAGATAGTTTAAGTGAGTGGGCAAAGGTCTGGCAGATGGAGTACAATGTTAATAAATGTGATGTCAGCCATTTTGGTAGGAATAACAGTAAAAACGACTATTACTTGAATGGTAAGAAATTGCAGCACGCTGCAGAGGGACCAGAGTGTCCTTGTTCATGAATCACAGAAGGTTGGTCTGCAGGTGCAACAAGTAATTAAGAAGGTAAATGGAATTCTGTCCTTCATTGCTACAGGGATTGAGTTTCAAAATGGAGAGGTTATATTGCAGCTGTATAGGGTTCTGGTGAGGCCACACTGAGAGTACTGTGTGCAGTTTTGGTCTCCTCACTTAAGAAAGGATGTACTGACACTAGAAGGGGTACAGCAGAAGTTCACTTGGTTGATTCCATAGTTGAGGGGGTTCACTCGTTGATTTCAGAGTTGAGGGGGTTGGCTTATGAGGAGAGACTGAGTAGATTGGGATTATATTCATTGGAATTTATAAGAATGAGTGGGGATCTTATAAAACTATGAAGGGAATAGATAAGATTGAAATAAAGAGGATGTTTCCACGGGCGGGTGAAACTTAGACAAGCGGGCATAACCTCAAAATTAGGGGGAAGAGATTTAGGACTGAATTGAGAAGGAACTTCTTCACCCAGAGGATTGTGAATCTATGGAATTCCCTGCCCAGTGAAGTAGTTGAGGCTTCCTCAGTAAATGTTTTTAAAGCTAAGATAGATAATTTTTTGAACAGTAAAAGAATTAAGGGTTATGGTGAGAGGGTGGTTAAATGGAGCTGAGGCCACAAAAAGATCTTATTGAATGGCAGAGCAGGCTTGAAGGGCCTACTCCTGCTCCTAGTTCTTATGTTCTGTGCAAGTGGACTAGTTTAGTTTGGGAACATGGTCAGTGTGGTTTAGTTGGACTGAAAGGTCTGTTTTCATGCTGTATGACTGTATAACACATTTTGGAAATTCCTCCCTGCAACTTTCCTCTTATTCTTGAAGCCAATTTAACACCAACTGGAAAAAAGACACAGATACGTTTTCCGCAAAATTAACTTCAATGGTGGAAAATCTTAGTCAGTACACATCATTGCTGAAAACAACAAAAAAATGTTAAAATCCTGTTTTAAAAATTGGAGCAGTCTCTCCAACTCCCAATTATTTCTATATCTTATGATCAAAAAGCTTATGACGATTAAGAAGTTCATTCTTTGATGAATTTCAATTATTGTACTAGCCAAGAAAATGTAAACACCAAAACTGTTGAAAACAGGGAACAGTTGGAAGTTTTGACTTATGATCAAATACTTCTGTTGAAATACAAATAACTTTGTTCACTATCAAGTGAAGTACATCAAAGGAGCCCACATGAGCAATAAAAACTGGCAATATACCAAGAGGTTGCTATTTGCAAGAGCATTTGTATCCAAGTGTTTGGCCAGGTAAAAACAACATGTAGTAATTCTTAAAAAACAGAAAATAAAGCACAATGTTTGTCCTGTCCTCGTGCTATTTCTCTTGAATTGTTTGCACTGAGTTTCAGAAAATTCATTTTTAATTGCAAGATACTTAAGGATAATACAGAGGAGGGTTTAAGGCTTTTGGAATTAATTAATAAATCTGGAATTAAAACTTATTGTCTCAATAATGATGACAAGGAAACTACCATTTGAAACCCATCTGCTTAAGGGAAGGTTTTCTCCCATCTTGCCCAATGTAGCCTCCATATGTGACTGTGGTCCCATTGTATTGTGGAGCACTCTGGTGCCCTGTGAAATGGCCAAGCAAACCTCTGAGTTTTAAAAGAAATGATGCTCACACCCCATGCACAAATGAAAAAAAAATTTGAGATTTATTCAAAAATAACTCTGGTGTTGCCCATAACCTGCAAAAGATTAATCACCATGGCTACTCAGGATCAGTGCGACAATTACAAACCAGTGTTTTTTAGTGAACAGTTTTGTTGAATGCAGTAGTCACAATGGCATTGGGGGTCGGGGACGGTTTGACCGACAGGGTTGGTGTAGGTTGGCAGCGCAATAAAACAAAAAGGAGACTGCGGATGCTGACAATAAAAGCAGAAATTGCTGGAGGAACTCAGCAGGCTGGCAGCATGTGTGGGAAGAAAGCGGAGTTGACCTTTCGGTTGAGGTGACTCTTCATCAGAGTCACCGTTTATCCGGCCAGTGGCGGGGGACGAAGTGTTGCAGAGTGGCGACAGCGACTCACCCCGGCCGCCGGCGGCCGTGCTCGGACACCGAGTCCCGCGGCGCAGGCGACATGGCGGGCGGGCGGGCCCGAGCACCGCTTGCCCCGTTGCCGCGGAGATGACTCACGTGACGCGGTGCCCGCCAATAGGGAGGCCCGACACTGGCGGGCGGACTTGGGCGGCGGCGGCGCGTTGCCATGGTGTCGGCGGCCGGTTGGAGGACACAGTGCCAGCGACGCCGAGGAGCCGCCGACTGCCCACTTGCAGAGGTTATTTACCCTCCTCGGGGTATGAGCGAGGTGAATAAAGTTACCCTCAGCGTTTTTAGTTTTATTAGGCAACATTTGTTTTCCACTTTCCTCAGAAGGGAGGTGTGTGTGTGGTGTGGGGGTGGGGGTGGTGGGTGTGTGGTGTGGGGGTGGGGGTGGTGGGTGTGTGGTGTGGGGGTGGGGGTGGTGGGTGTGTGGTGTGGGGGTGGGGGTGGTGGGTGTGTGGTGTGGGGGTGGGGGTGGGGGTGGGGGTGGTGGGTGTGTGGTGTGGGGGTGGGGGTGGTGGGTGTGTGGTGTGGGGGTGGGGGTGGGGGTGGTGGGTGTGTGGTGTGGGGGTGGGGGTGGTGGGTGTGGGTGTGGGTGTGGTTGTGGTTGTGGTTGTGGTTGTGGTTGTGGTTGTGGTGGGGGTGGGGTGTGGGTGTGGGGGGCTGTCTGGTTGAGGTGTACAACATCCGAGGGCAGAGGGCTGACAAGTTAGGGGACACAGTTTACTGGAGGTTAGGAGGAGATTTGAGGATTTTTTTCTTCATCTGGAACTCACTGCCTAAAAGATTGGTCGAGGCAAACATCTTCTCAAGACAGTTAAGAACTATGTGGGTGAAGACTTGAAACACCATTTACACACAAGGCTACGGGCCAGGTGCTGGAAAGTGGGATGAGAATAGGTGATGTTTGATGACCGGCATGGACACAATGGGCCGCATTCCATGCCGTAAAATCTCCGCAACTGTTATTTCCACACGTGGTTTATGAGTGTCACTGGCTGGACGAGCATTTATTATCCAGTCCTGATGAAGGATCCTGCCTGAAACATGTACTCCTGTTCCTCGGATGCTGCCTGACCTGCTGCGCTTTTCCAGCAACACTCTCTCGACTGATCTCCAGCTTCTGCAGTCCTCACTTCCTTTCCTCAATAGGCTGAATGTACTATTCCTGCTCCTAATTTGTATGCTTGTGTGTGGACACTGTCATTTGAAGTAACTTTATCTAAAGAATGTTAGCAAAGAGGGTGTACTTTTAATTTCACATTATTATTTTCTGATTAAATTTTACTGTTTCTTCCAGGCAAAATGTCATTTTTTATTGATACAAAAATTGCAAGTTATCTGAGTGCAAAAAATTCAGTGGCTGTAGCTGTGGTTACTATTTTCTGTCATCAATGAGCAATGGGAAGCTAAGCTAAGATTGCCTGTTGGTAGTTGCTATGCAATGCGCATCTTCTGTGAGAGACAGTGAAATAGCACATTCTTATCTTCATTTAAAAATGTGCATTTTTTATTATCATTTTAAAACAAGAAAAGCAGAGACATAAATTTGCAAGTGATATTTCTGCACAGCTTTTGGTATCAGATTTTTTAAAACAAAAACACGCTTCTTTGCAGCAGGGATAGATGAATATTGAAGAAGAAAGGAGTTTGAGAAGGAAAGCGTCACAATATGCAAGAGAATAGATAATTTGTGAAATGAGAAAGTTGAAGGCTTTGATGCTGTTGTCTGTAGAACACTGGTACACTTGGCTTGAAGCAACTTGTGCCACTAAAGTTGGTGAATGATACAAAGCTATTCACTTAAGGCAACTTGCAGCAAACAGGCTGACTTTGCCAAAAAGGCCAAAAGAACAAATGCTTACAGTCTCCCTTCCTGCATTCTGATAGGAACACTAATGTAAAAAATGTACTGTTTTATTTCAAAAACAAATACAAAGAATGCTGGAGAAACACAGCAGACCTGGCAGCATCAGTGGAGAGAGAGAGAGAGAAACAGAGCTCACATTTTGAGTCCAGCATGATTCTTCTTTAGAGTTGTCAGTTCCAAATCAGGATGGTGAGTGACTTGGAAGGAATTTGCAGGTGGAGATTTTCCCACACATTTGTTACCTTTGACTTCAATGTGGTAGTGGTCGAGGGTTTGGAAGATGCTGCCAAAGGAGCCTTGGTGAATTTCTGCAGTGAACACTCCTGCTACTGAAGGTTAGTGGTGGAGAGAGTGAACGTGGTGCCAATCAAGCTGGGTGGTTTGTCCTGGATGTTGTCATCTTCTTGAGTGTTGCTGGAACTGCACTCATGCAGGCAATTGGGCAGTATTCTTGGCTTGTGCCTTGCAGATGGTGGACAGACTTTGTGGAGTCAGAAGTTGAGTACTCACCACAGGATTTCTAGCCTCTGACCTGCTCTTGTCTTCACAGTATTTATGTGGCTAACTGAAGAAGGATCGCTGGACTTAACAGAGTCATACAGTATGGAAACAGACCCTTTGGTCTAACTCATCCATACTGACCAGATATCCCAGTGTGAACTAGTCCCATTTTCTAGCCCTGGCTCATATCTCTCTAAACCCTTCCTATTAATATATCATCCAGATGCCTTTTAAATAATGTAAGTGGAGGTGCCTCTGTACGTGTACAACCCTCTACATGAAAATGTTACCACACAGGTCCTTTTTAAAATTTTCCCCTTACCTTAAACCTATGCACTCTAGTTTTGAACTCTGCTTTCTCTCCACAGATGCTGCCAGATCTGCTGAGCTTCTCTCTCGATTTTAGTTTTTATTTAATTTCTTCAGCACCTGTTGATCTTTGTTTTATTTATATGATTAGTTCAATCTCTGAATCTACTAGATCACTGACTACAAGTTTCTATCAAAAGTTTCAGTCAGCTTAGAAAAAAATCAGGAGAAAGTGAGGACTGCAGATGCTGGAGATCAGAGTCGAAACGTGTGGTGCTGGAAAAGCTGCTGTGCTTTTCCAGCACCACACTTTTCGACTGGGAAAAATATCAACAATGTTGATAAATACACAGAGATATCAGCTTGAACCATGTTAAGCATGTGGCAATTTACCACAGTGATCTTGCACTCGGGAAGAGCAGCATCATCTTGGGATCCTTTCTCTTGTACAGCAGAATATTTGACTTAAAACTGCATTGACTTTTCTTTCATTTGTCTTGCAGTGTCTTGCTGAATATTTCTGAAGCAATTAATGGCTGCTAGCAATGTGGAATCAACTGATCGAGCAATACAGAGCACCTTCAAATTGCCAGAAGGAATTAAAAGCAAGGTGGTGGATCCTGGCAATCCAAAACTGGTCAAAAGAGAGGAGAAAAATGTTAAGGTATGAACAAAAGTGAGCACTTTAATCCCAAAGTTACAGCTACCTAGATTCAACAAGGATACAGCACGATATGGAGGGTTAGGCAGAAAAATAGCAGATGGAGTTAAATCTGGACAAATGTGAGGTGATGCATTTTTGAAGGTCAAATACAGGTGGAAATTGTTTAGTGAATGGCAGAACCCTTAGGAGTACTGATATGCAGAGAGATCTGGGTGTGCAGGTACAGAGATCATTGAAGATGGCAGGGCGGGCAGGTAAGGTAGTAAAAAAGGCTTATGGCATGCTTGCCTTCACTGGAAGTGGTATTGAGTATAAGGATAGACAGGTTATATTGCAACTTTATAGAGATTTAGTTAGACCACGTTTGGAATATTGCGTACAATTCTGGTCACCACACTACTGTGGATGTTTTGGAGAGGGTACAGAAAAGATTTACCAGGATTTTGCCTTGTATGGGGAATATTAGCCATGAGGAAAAGTTGGATAGACTGGGTTTGCAGGAGATTGAGGAGTGACCTAAAAAGTTTATGAGATTGTGAATGGCGCGGATAGAGTGGAAACTATGAAGCTTTTTCCCAGGGTGGAGGGGTCAATTACTAGAGGACACAGGTTCAAGGTGAGAGGTAGGGGGAAGTTTAAAAGAGATGTGCATGGTAAGTTTTTCACACAAAGTCTGGTGAGTGCCTGGAACACACTGCCAGAGGAGGTGGGTGAAGCAGATACAACAGCAGCATTCAAGAAGCACCTGGATGAATACATGAATAGGAAGGGAAATATGGATTCTGGAAGTGAAGACAGTTTTAGCATGGAAAGGCAAAATGTGGCGGTGCTGGCTTGGAGGGCCAAAGGGCCTGTTCCTGTGCTGTGCTGTTCTTTGGTCTTTGTATTTGTTTTTCACCTTCAGTCTGGAACTTCTCATCAGGCGAACTTCAGAGATCTGCTGAAACTGGAGTCTTTGATGTCATGTTTGGTCAGTCAGCCACGGGCACACGTATGGGCCCCAGCTATGCCTGTCTCTTTGTTGGCTACGTAGAACAGTTGATCTTCCGTAATTACACCGGCACCACTCCCCACCTCTTCCTCCGCTACATTGATGACTGCATTGGCGCCACCTCGTGCTCCCGTGAGGAGGTTGAGCAATCTCATCAACTTCACCAACACATTCCACCCTGACCTTAAATTTACCTGGACAATCTCTGACACCTCCCTCCCCTTCCTGGACCTCTCCATCTCCATTAGTGATGACCGACTTGACACCGACATTTTTTACAAACCCACAGACTCCCACAGCTACCTGGATTATACCTCTTCCCATCCTATCTCTTGCAAAAATGCCATCCCGTATTCCCAATTCCTCTGCCTCCGCCGTATCTGCTCCTAGGAGGACCAGTTCCACCACAGAACACACCAGATGGCCTCCTTCTTTAGAGACCGCAATTTCCCTTCCCATGTGGTTAAAGATGCCCTCCAACACATCTCGTCCACATCCCGCACCTCCGCCCTCAGACCCCACCCCTCCAACCGTAACAAGGACAGAACGCCCCGGTGCTCACCTTCCACCCTACAAACCTCCGCATAAACCAAATCATCCGCCGACATTTCCGCCACCTCCAAAAAGACCCCACCACCAGGGATATATTTCCCTCCCCACCCCTTTCCGCCTTCCGCAAAGACTGTTCCCTCCGTGACTACCTGGTCAGGTCCATGCCCCCCTACGACCCACCCTCCCATCCTGGCACTTTCCCCTGCCACCGCAGGAACTGTAAAACCTGTGCCCACACCACCTCCCTCACGTCTATCCAAGGTCCTAAAGGAGCCTTCCACATCCATCAAAGTTTTACCTGCACATCCACCAATATCATTTATTGTATCCGTTGCTCCCGATGCGGTCTCCTCTACATTGGGGAGACTGGGCGCCTCCTAGCAGAGCGCTTTAAGGAACATCTCCGAGACACCCGCACCAATCAGCCAAACTGCCCCGTGGCCCAACATTTCAACTCCCCCTCCCACTCTGCCGAGGACATGGAGGTCCTGGGCCTCCTTCACCGCCGCTCCCTCACCACCAGACGCCTGGAGGAAGAACGCCTTATTTTCCGCCTCGGAACACTTCAACCCCAGGGCATCAATGTGGACTTCAACAGCTTCCTCATTTCCCCTTCCCCCACCTCATCCTAGTTTCAAACTTCCAGCTCCGCACTGTCCCCTTGACTTGTCCGGACTTGTCCGACCTGCCTAGCTCCTTTTCCACCTATCCACTCCACCCTCTCCTCCCTGACCTATCACCTTCATCTCCTCCCCCACTCTCCCATTGTACTCTATGCTACTCTCTCCCCACCCCCACTCTCCCCTAGCTTATCTCTCCACGCTTCAGGCTCTCTGCCTTTATTCCTGATGAAGGGCTTTTGCCCGAAACTTCGATTTCGCTGCTCGTTGGATGCTGCCTGAATTGCTGTGCTCTTCCAGCACCACTGATCCAGTCACAGAATCTGTCTACTGTACCTGGAACTCCCTGTAACAGCTTCTGCCATGTTGCATCAAAAGACTTGCTGTTTCGAATGCGTTAAGTTTCTTGCTCCTGAATTTGATAATGGCTGCTGACCAGAAAGAGAGCATCCTATCTCAACTTTGACATTTTTCTCTATTGATAGTTTTCCTTATTCCATTCTCTGTTTCCTTGACCCCTCTCGCCTAAATATCACTGACCAGTTGCCCCATGCTATGTTATTTCCTTGAACTGCTGTTTCTTCAACATCACATATAGTTGTCCTTGTTCTGGTCCTACTCCAGCCCCCAGCCACAACTTTCTCTGGTTCATCAATGACATCTTAGGTATCGCTTTCCTCTCTTATCTGGAATTGGAAAAGTTTATTTATTTCACTTCCAATTACCACCCTGCTGTCACCTTCATCTGGTCTATCTGACTCTTCCCTTCCCTTCCTCGACATCTCTGTTTCCATTTCTGAGGATAGACTGGCCACTAATATCCATTATCAATCCACTTACTCCCATAGTTGCCTTGACTATACATCCGCACACCCTGTTTCCTGTAAAGACTCTATTCCAATCTTCCAGTTCCTCCATCTCTGTTGCATCTGTTCTGATGATGCCAGCTTCAGTAGGGGAGCAACCAAAATGTTCAACTTCTTCCTCAACCAATGATTCTCTGGCACTGTAATTGACAGAGCCCTCAGCTGGGTCCGACCCATTTCCCTCACTTTGGCCATGACCCCTTCCCCTGCCACAACAGCGATTGTGTTCCCCTTGTCTTCACCGACCATCCCATTAGTATCCACATGCAAAGTCAGAAGTCACTTGACACCAGGTTATAGTCCAACAAGTTTATTTGAAATTACAATCACCTGACAAAGGAACAGCACTCTGAAAGCTTGTGATTTCAAATAAATCTGTTGGACTATAACCTGGTGTCAAGTGACTTCTGACTTTGTCCACCCAGTCCAACACTGGCACCTCCACATCACATCCAGAGGGTCGTTAGCCGCCTCCAGCAGGATGCCACCACCAGACACATATTCCCCTCCCGCCTCTTGTCAGCCTTCTGCAAGGACTGTTCTCTCTAGGACAGCCTGGTCCACTCCTTCACTCTGAACACGTTGTCACAGCCTCATGCAATCACAGAAGGTGAAACTCCTGCCCTTTTACTTTCTTCCTCCTCAGTATCCAAGGCCACAGACATACCTTCCGGGGAAGCAATGTTTTATCTGCACTTCACTCAATCTAGTCTACGGTACTCGCTGCTCACGATATGATCTCCTCTACATTGGGGAAAAGAAACACAGACTGGGTGACTGCTTCGCAGAATGTTCTGTGCACAAAAAAGACCCTGAGCTTTCAGTTGCTTGGCACTTCAACACATCATCTTCCATAGCCCGTGTCCGTGTCTCAGCCTTGCTGCAGTACTCCAGTGAAGCTCTGTGCAAGCTGGAAGAGGAGTACCCCATTTTCTACTTGAGAACCCTGCAGCCTTCTGGACTTAATATCGAGTTCAACAATTTTAGGGCTTGAGCATCTTTCCCCATGCTTTCCTCTACTCCCACACACCAGACATTGGCATCACATTGGTTGGTGTCACGCTGTCAGTCACTAATAGACCCCATTAGCAGCTATTCATTTCCCTAGATTGACCTTTAGCCCTTTAGCCACTCCTTTGTCAGTCCAACTGGTTTTGTCTCTCTTTGGGCTCTATCTCTACCTATTGCACCCACCCCACCAACCCCCATCCCCAACCCCATGCACACAGACACACACACCACCACCATCCCATCTTCTGTGTAAAAACCATCCTTTTCCAAGCTGCTTTCAGTTCTGAAGGAGGGTCACTGGACACAAAACACTATCGCTGATTTCTCTTCGTGGATACTGGCAGACCTGATGAGATTTTCCAGCAATTTCTGTTATAGTTGTGCTAATTGGACAGATCCAAAGTATTTTTCTGACTTATACCATGCTGACTTTGGAAGATACCACTCAAGTAGCCTTATTGTTCAACCTCTTAAACTTTCTTTCCATCCCAATCACCCCAGCCCCAACAACACAGTTGTTGATCTTGAATCAGCTTTTCACCGTCCATAAATTTGTCATAATAAAACCAATGAATATCCTAGTCCTCGTTCATTGCTGAAGATAACTTTGTCCTCACCTAAATTGCTATGCTTGGCTTCTGTCATTACTGCTGCTTCAGAAGTGTTTATGCCTGAACAGATTGCTTAGAGCATGCTCTGAGCATAAATTGGCATTGTTCAAAAAGTTAAGATTATTTCTCGGATTGAAGGGGATTATGATTGAATAAAATTGAATCTTAACATGAAAATATTCAATGTGAACTGGTTGGGGGTTTATAAATGAATAAAGATGGTTGGACTAGAGATTATGTAAATACACGCAATGGATTCTTATTTGAAATTTTGATTGAATATCATAATGGATCAGTGAGCATTTATTGGAAAGCTTCTCCCTCTCTCTCCTAGTCAACATTTCTGTCAACCTGGCCATATTATTCCAATGGCACTCCAACATTAGAATTGCTATTTTGTTTCTTGTGCTGCTGCATGCAAACAGCGTTAACACTGATCAACAGGTAGAAACAAGCAATCTCTTAATTCTCACGTACATGCTGTGTTTAATGTTTATGCAGACTGTTAGCTAAATAAGTTGCATACACTCTCTCAACTGACAAGCTGACATTATGAAAGCTTGCCATATTGTCTTGTTTTAATTATCTATGTTTTACATTTATGAAATCCCACCCACATAAATTTTAATTGGGGAATAATAACACCATTATTTTTGCCTGTGACATTTTTAAAGTATTGAATTTCTTCTCTGTTGGGGTAGGTCTGATTTCAGTAAAGATTTTACAGAAAGCTACTTTATTGTGTCGATAACTGACACCTTGAGGCTTTTGTCAAAGCTGGTTAACGAATGGAACCACAAATGAAGTGTAAGGATAGAGGATAATGATGTCTTTCGATAATGTTAGTTTGGTAAATTGTGATACAATGGAAACCAAACTGTGGCTGAGACACTTTGACATAGCTGAAAACATTTGGAGAAATTGTTTTTAGTCTCCCAAAAATAATGCTGACTGAATCCATAGAACGTTTTGCGAAAATCTTTTATGTCCCGCTCGACCCAAACAAAAATTGCCCAGATATTCTGGTGGTTAGAGAGTCATTGGAGCAGTGCTGACTGGAGTTGTGTGTCAGAGCCTGCAGAATCCCCAGTGTAGCTGATTCTCTGGGAATTGCTCAGGAAATTTAAATTAATTTGGCAGGGTGTTGGGAACCGGTGCTCTGGATCAGACAATGGGGTAGCTGGTGAACAGGTGGATACAACATGTGGAGTCTGAGAGGAAAGATAGACAGTTATAGGGCAAAGTTGCAGTGAGTGTGATGGGTTGAAGTGTGTCTATTTTAACGCAAGTAGTGTCAGGAATAAGGGTGATGAACTGATAACATGGATCAGTACTTGGAACTACGATGTTGTGGCCATTATGGAGACTTGGCTATCACAGGGGTAGGAATGGTTGTTGGATGTTCTGGGGGTTAGATGTTTTTAAAAGGAATAGGGAGGGAGATAAAAGAGGTGGGGAGTGGCATTGCTAATCATGGATAGTAACACAGCTGCAGAAAGTGAGTTCATCGAGGAGGATTTGTCTACTCAGTCACTATGGATGGAAGTCAGAAACAGGAAAGGAACAGTCACTTTATTGGGAATTTTCTATGGGCCCCCAATAGGAACAGAGACATGGAGGAGCAGATTGGGAGGCAGATTTTGGAAAGTGCAGAAGTAACAGGATTGTTATCATGGGTGACTTTAACTTTCCTAATATTGATTGGAACCTCCTTAGTGCAAATAGTTTGGATGGGGCAGATTTTGTCCAGTGTGTCCAGGAAGAATTCCTGACTCAATATGTAGATTGGCCAACTGGGTGGAGGGGGGAAGCATACTGGATTTGGTGCTTGGCAATGAACCAGGTCAGGTGTCAGATCTCTTGGTGGGAGATCATTTCAGTGATAGTGATCACAGCTCTTGACCTTTACTATAGTCATGGACAGGGATAGGAGCAATCAGCATCGGAAAGTATTTAATTGGGGGAGCGGGAAATTAAAATGCTATTGGGCAAGTGTGGAGCATAAATTGCGAACAGATATTCTCTGAGAAATGCACAACAGAAACGTGGAGGTTGTTTAGGGAGCACTTGCTGCAAGTGCTGGATAGGTTTGTCCAAGTGAGGCAAGGAAGTGATTGTGAGGTGAAGGAACCTTGGATATAAAGAGATGTGAAACACCTAGTCGAGAGGAAAAAGGAACCTTACTTAAGGTTGAGGAATCAAGGATCAGACAGGGCTGTAGACAGTTACAAGGTAGCCAGGAAGGAACTGAAGAATAGACTTAGGAGAGCTAGAAGGGGGCATGAAAAAGCCTTGGCGGGTAGGATTAAGGAAACCTCCAAATAGTTCTGCCCATATGTGAGGAATAAGAGGACGACCACGATAAGGTTAGGGCTGATCAGGGATAGTGGAAGGGACTTATACCGGGAGCGGAGGAAGTACGGGAGATCCTTAATGAATACCTTGCATCAGTATTCACTCGTGAGAGGGACCTTGTGATTTGTGAGGACAGTGTGATATGCTTGAAGAGGTTGATGTTAACAAGGAGGGTTGTTCTGGAAAGTTTGAAAAACTTGAGGCTAGATAAATCCCCTGGGCCAGACAGGATAAACCTAAGGTTATTTCGGGAAGCAAGGGAAGAGATTGCTGCACCTTTGGCAATGATCTTTGCATCCTCATTGTCCACTGGAATAGGACCAGATGACTGGAAGGTGGCAAATGTTATTCCCTTGTTCAGGATTGGGAATAGGGATAATCCTGGGAATTACAGTCTTATGTCAGTGGTAGGCAAAGTATTGGAGAGGATTCTGAGAGACAGAATTTGTGATTATTTGGAAAAAACATAGTTTGATTAGACATAGTCAGCATAGCTTTGTGAGAGGCAGGTCACACCTCACAAACTTTATTCAATTCTTTGAGGATGTGACAAAACATATTGATGAAGGTATCAGAGTAGATGTGGTGTTAATTGATTTTAGCAAAGAGTTTGATAAGGTTCCCCATGGTAGGCTCATTCAGAACATAAGACAACATGGAATACAGGGGAATTTGGCTGTCTGAATACAGAATTGGCTGGCCCATAAAAGACAGAGGATGATAGAAAATATTCAGCCTGGAGCTCGGTGACCAGTGGTGTTCTGCAGGGACCTGTTCTGGGACCTCTGCTCTTTGTGATTTTTATAAATGACTTGGATGAGCAAGTGGAAGGGTAGGTTAGTAAGTTTGCCTGTGACACGAAGGTTAGTGGAGTTGTGGATAGTGTCGAGGGCTGTTGGAGATTGCAGCGAGACGTTAACAGGATGCAGAGTGGGGCCTGAGAATTGGCAGATGGAGTTCAACCTGGAAAAGTGTGAAGTGATTCATTTTGGAAGGTCGAATTTAAGTGCAGATTACAGGGTTAAAGGTAGGATTCTTGGCAGTGTGGAAGAACATGGATCTTTGGGTTAACGTCCATAGATCCCTCAAAGTTGCCACGTAAGTTGATAGGGTTATTAGGAAGGTGTATGGTGTGTTTGCTTTCATTCGCAGGGGGATTGAGTTTAGGAGGCGCAAGGTTATGCTGCAGCTCGAGAAAGCCCTGGTTAGACCACTCTTGGAATATTGTGTCCAGTTGTGGTCGCCTCATTTTAGGAAAGATATGGAAGTTTTAGAGAGGATGCAGAGGAGTTTTACCAGGGTGCTGCCTGCACTGGAGGGCATGTCTAATGAAGAAAGGATGAGGGAGATTGGGATTTTCTCATTGGAATGAAGAAGGATGAGTGGTGGTAGCGGTATACAAATGATGAAAGAGTGGATAGCCCTTGGTGGAAATGACTATCATGAGGAGGCATAATTTAAGGTTATTGGAGGAATGTTTAGGGGAGAAGTCAGAGGTAGGTACTTTACACAGAGTGTTGGGTGTGTGAAATGCACTGCCGGCAGTGGTAGCAGAGTCAGATACATTAAGAACATTTAAGCTTCTCTGGTTAGGCACATGGATGATAGTAAAATGAAGGGTATGTAGGTTAGTTTGATCTTAGAGTAGGATAAAAGGTTGGCATAACATCGAGGGCTGAAGGGCCTGTACCGTGCCGTGCTGTTCTGTGTTCTAAATTTAATTTTCCGAAGTCAATTCATCTTACCTGACATTCTCAGAAAGAGTCGATTAAAGTTGTAGAATTTGAAAGGTTTTGAATTACTGAAGCCTAATACCTAGGAAAGATGAAGGATCACAAACCAGCTCTAATTCCTGAGTAACTTTTAAATGGATCCCCAAATCACCTCTGACTCCGACCGAGCTCCCTCACCACATGATTTGAGATCGAGGCAAGAATACAATCTGAAGTGGCACCACTGGACCTGACCCTGCTAGATCCAACCCCATGTCCAGTCTGATGCAACCTTTCTGGATGCCACTATTCTTCAGTTCAATGGTTTGTTGCAGGTCTTGCCTTAATTATCCAAATATATCGCTTCCCTGTTATTTGGTTTGGAGGTGAAGTAACCTCCATGGCTAGGTCTGAATTAACTTTGAGAAATATTTCATAAAAATGTACTTTGACAATTGCTAGCTAACATAGTTCAATATTTTACATAAGTTTTAAATTTTTTGCCATGTTACCTGTTTCGAATATGATTTCCAAGCACGTTTCATTTTGCATAAGACAATTTATCTGACATCGTGGTAATAGAAGGTAAGATTCAGGCAGTTTAAGTTTCCTGCCTGGAATTAGAAATGATTTGAATAAATCAGTTTTCAGTCAGACCATCATCATCCGGAAGTATAAACCAAATTAATGTCAGTACTGTTATGCCAAACAGGGATTATCATCCTAGTTTTCCTATTAACTCTTGCCATCAGCGTCAATACTGTATTATGCTGGCGTTTCCTTTTAACCTTCATTCTTTCATGGGATGTGGGCATCGCTGACGTGGCTTGCATTTATTTCTCAACCTAATTACCGTTGAACTGAGTAGTTTACTGAGCCATTTTGGAAGGCAGTTACGAGTCAACCCAATTCTAGGAGTCTGTAGTTGCATGTAGACCATATGTGAGCAGCAGAATTCCTCTCTTAAAGTTAGTGAACTGGATGGCTTTTATAACAATCAATGGTAATTTCTGGTCTCAATTACTAAGACTAGCTTTATATTCCAAATGTATTAATTTTATTGAAATTTCACTAGCTGTCATTGTGAGGTATAAACTTGTGTTCCCAGAATATTGACCTGGACCTCTCGGTAACTTGTCCAGTGATGTTATCACAATGCTGCCATCTCCCCTAGCTTGCATGTGGATTTTATTTCAGTGTAACGAAGTTTTGGAATGTATTTTTTAGAGTTATGATTTCTAAACCTTTTATTATCTTGTTCCTCCAAAAGTGCGCATGACCCATTGCAAAACTTTTCTTCCTTCCAAATGTCCTCATCATGTTAAAATTGGTCTCAGTGCACGCTATATTTGACTGATAGTTTCATAGGACCATAACTCCTTGCAACTCATTGAAAGAAGGATAATTTGGAAGGTGGAAATTGAAAATAAAAACAGAAAGCGTTTGAAGAAAAGTCATACTGGATTTGAAATCTAACTCTGTTTCTCTCTCCGCAGATCCTGCCAGACCTGCCGAATTTTTCAGCACTTTGTTTTTACTAATGTGCAACTCATTACCTCTCTTGATCTTCCAATTTTTAGCAGCCATGTCTGCAAACTTTCCATGATTGTTCCCGGATTTATTTGATCTTCCCTTTCATTCTTTCCAGTCTCTTTATCTCAGTGTCTTTTTTATTAAGCACACCTAATGACAATGACAGCATTTTAACAGGGCACAAGTACTTAGAGTCCTGAAAGTTTGCATGCGCACACCTTTGAAGGTGGCAGGACAATTCAGTGGTGCATTGTTTGCTTGAAAGCACACCGTGCACCTGACTTTTTTGATGGAGGCTTGCAGCATAAAAACAAAGAAGCTCTGATGAACATTTTTCAAACTGTTGGTTAGACCTCAGCTAGAGGTCTATGTCCAACAAAGGCTAAGGCACTTTAGAAAGGAACTTCCAGAAGATGCAGAGGGAATTTGACAGAATTTTACCAGGGATGAGATAATTTATTTATGTAGGGAGACTGGGGAAGCTATTGTTGTGGAGCTTTGAAGCAAAGAAAGCTATGTAAGAGTCAATTGAGGTTTTCCAATTTATGTTGAGTTTTCCCAGAGTTGGAAGTGTGGAACTATTTCCACTGACCACAGTGTCAGTGACTAGAGGATACAGGTATAAAATGGGCAAAAATGCCAAAGGGGAGAGATGAGGTGCCTTTTATCACTCAGCAAATTGTTACATTTTGGAATATCTGGCTTGAAATAGTAGGTTTAAGGAAAATTAATAGTAGTTTTCAAAAGGAATTAGATAGATATTTAAAAAGTGAAAAGAAAATGCAAAGCTGTGGGGAAATATAGAGGAGTAGGACAAATTGGATAACTCTGTCTGAGAGCCAGGACAGGCACCAGCTAGCTGAGAGGCCTCCCTTCATGTTGTATGATTTTATGACTGGCACAACAGAGGGTTGAAGGGCCTTTACTGTGCTGTACTGTTCTATGTTCTAAAGAGCCATATCTTAAAGATTCCAAAGCCTCACTGAAAAAGTACAGTGAGAAGGAAAGGGTGAAGGGTTAGGATAGCATGTACGTCAGAGTAGAGTGGCAGTTGCAGGTGGGCAAGGGAGTGCCAGGTACGGTGTTGGTTAGGTGAAACTAAGCTTGTGATGATCAAAGGGACTGGAAAGGGGTGGACAGGTGTCAGCTTGGACCACTGAGTCAAGTCTGGGGACTGAGGTCAGATCAAGGCAGGGTAGAGGGTGAGGAGCTTTATAGTTACCCAGGAGTAACTATATGCTCATGAAGTCTTCAAAGATTTGAAATCAAGATTGCTATTTAGTTAGAGTGTTTGAAGGACACACCAGTATTCTGTTTCTTTCTGGAAGACTAAATATCCTCCTCGTGATGGATAGCACATTATAGACAGTTACAGTTGAAATGGGTAAAACTTTGTTTTTAGTGTAATTTATTTTACTTTCAAATATTATTGTTTATTAGTTTTAATCAATAGCTAATCTCTTAAAAGCTATTGATTAATCTCTTTTCTCTCACTCCTGAGGGAACCACACCATCTCTAATCATTGTCTCCCTCAAACTTGGTGACACAGTAAGCACAAGAAAATGGGCATTTTTTGTGCAAAATTACAATGTCATTTCTTCTGCGTGAATATGTTGTGACACTGGATTTAATCAAAGAAATAGTTCAAATACACTATTCTTACAGTGACTGAAATCAAAGCATAAAGGACTAGCAAATGGATTATTTTCTCGACATCTTAGAATTTGGAGCATTATTACATCTGAATATTACATAAATAGCCATTGCACCAATCATACTTTAAATTACTTTGGGCATCTATATTTGTAGCTTATTATTAAATTGTAATTTGGCTAAACAGAAATTTTATGTTGATTGGATGAGACAAAAAATCTTAATTTACCTGGTCAGATATATGGAACTGATGATTGATTTCATTAGGTATTTATTAGTCAAGCCTGCTTTGGAAACTTGTCAGCAATAGAGTATTTCAGGAAAGAAGAAGGGGTCCTCTGGCAGGCTGTTCTTGTTAAGTAGATCATTGCTTGCCAGTACATTGCATCTGTCTCAGACATAGCGTGATCTTTTTATTAAGGTGCTCATTACTGTGACACATGACAGTTCATAAAAATTTAAATGTTTTTGAATGTTATAAAAGTCTCTTCTTTAAAAATAGTACTTATTTCAGATGAATTGTACTTTTTCAATGATATCATTGCAAGATACAATGCATTGAAAAAGTATAATTCATCTGATTAATTAGCAGAGATTTGACGGGCTTCTTCCTCCTCATTCACACCTGTACTTATCTAGGTGATATGCTTTGTTGTGCCCAAATGAATTTTAACTAAATGTTCTGTAATTTGTGAATAGTGAGATATTGGAAGAGGCTATTTGGCTCATTGAGTTTGTGCTAGCTCTTTCAAAGTTGGTGTCAATCTTTGTTCTTTTGCCATATTTTTGCAATTTCATTAAATTCCCTTTCAAAGGCTACAGTGTAATCAGTATCCACCACTCTAACAGGCATTGCATTTCAAGACCAGTATAACAAATGTTCAGTTCTTTAGCCAATCACCTAAATTAACATCCTTTGGATATTGGTTTTTCAGCCAATATCAAATGAGTTTTGTTTTATTTATTCTAGCTAAATCCTTGACAATTTTAATCACCACTTATGAACTATTGTTTTAGCCTTCTCTTCCTGAAGGAGAATCTGCAAATGCTCGAGTATATTGCCATCCATCAGGGAACCCACCCCCAACCTGATGCACCAACATCTGATGTGTAATTACCCTTCAAAAAGTCTCTTAACTCTTCAGTAAAAGATGGAATCTTCTGATAGTTCTGACTTACTTACCTGAATTGTGACACTGGCAAGGTTAAAAGAATAAAATGTGTTCTAACTTCTGGGTAACTATAAAACTCCTCACCCTCTGCCCTGCCTTGACCTGACCTCAGTCCCCAGACTTCACTCACTGGTCCAAGCTGACACCTGCCCACCCCTTTCTATGCCCTTTGAACATCACAAGCTTAGTTTCACCTAACCAACACTACATGGCACTCCCTTGCTCACCTGTGTCTGCCACTCTATCCTGATGTACATGCTATCCTAACCCTTCACTCTTTCCTTCTCATTGTAGTTTTTCCAGTGAGGCTTTGGAATCTTTAAGATATGGCTCTTTAGAACATAGAACAGTATATCACGGTAAAGACCCTCTGTTGTGCCAGCCTTCTATCCTACTCTAAGATAAGAATAACCTACACACCCTTCATTGTACTATCATCCATGTGCCTATTCAAGAGTCGCTTAAATGTCCCTAATGTATCTGACTCTACTATCACTGCTCGCATTGCTTTCCACACACCCACCACTCTGTAAAGAACAACCTCTGACAGCTCCCCTAAATCTTCCTCCAGTTACCTTAAAATTATGCCTCCATGTGACAGACATTTACACCATAGGAAAAAAGTCTCTGGCTACCTCTCTATCTATGCCTCTCAACATCTTGTACACCTCTAACAAGTCACCTCTCATCCTTCTTCACTCCAATGAGAAAAGCCCAAACTCCCTCATACTTTCTTAGTAAGGCATGCCCTCCTGTTCAGGCTTCATCCTGGTAAATCCCCTCTGCATCCTTCTAACGCTTTCTCATCTTTCCTGTAATGAGGTAACCAGAACTGAACACAATATTCCAATTGTAGTCTAACCAGGGCTTTATAGAGCTGCAGCATAACCTCGCGGCTCTTAAACTCAATCCCCTTGCTAATGCAAGCCAGCACACCATATGCCTTCTTAACAACCCTATCAACTTCGGTGACAACTTTGATGTGGACCCCAAAATCCCTTTCTTCCTCCACACTGCCAAGAATCCTGCCGTTAGCCATGTATTCTGCATTTAAATTTGACCTTCCAAAGTGAATCACTTCAACTTTTCCAGGTTGAACTCCATCTGCCACTTATCAGCCCCGTTCTGTATCCCATCAATGTCTCATTGCAACCAACAACATCCCTCCACACTATCCACACCTCCACCAACCCTGGTGCCATTGGTAAACCTACTAACCCACCCTTCCACTTCCTCATCTAAGTCATTTATAAAAATCACAAAGAGTAGAGGTCCCAGATCAGACCTCTGTGGAACACCACTGGTCACCGAGCTCCAGGCTGAATACTTTTCATCTACTACCACTCTCTGTCGTTTATTGGCCAGCCAATTCTGTATCCAGACCACCAAATTTCCCTGTATTCCATGTCTCTTTACTTTCTGAATGAGGCCCCTCACAAAGCTATGCTGACTATCTCTAATCAAACTATGGTTTTTCAAGTAATCTTAAATCCTGTCTCTCAGAATCCTCTCCAATACTTTGTCCACCACAGACTTCAGACTGACTGGTCTATAGTTCCCAGGATTATCCTTATTTCCTTTCTTGAACAAGGGACTAGATTGGGTTAGGATATCTGATCGGCATGGACGGGTTGGACATAAGGGTCTATTTCCATGCTGTACATCTCTATGACTCTATGACCCTCCAATCATCAGACACTACTCCAGTGGACAGTGAGGACGCAAACATCATCACCAAAGGCACAACAATCTCTTCCCTCACTTTCTGTAGTAATCTAGGGTATAGGGTATATCCCATCTGGCCCAGGGGATTTATCTATCCATACGCTTTTCAAAATTTCCAGCACATCCTCCTTCCTAACATCAACCTGTTCTAACGTATTCACGCTGTCCTCAGAAATGCCCAGGTCCCTCTCAGTAATGAAGATAAGGTATTCATTAAGGACCTCTCCTACTTCTTTCGACTCCAGGCACAAGTTCCCTCCACTATCTGCGATCGACCCTATCCTCACTCTGGCCATCCTCTTGTACCTCACATAAGTATAGAATGCCTGAGGATTTTCCTTAATCTTACCCGCTAAAGCTTTTTCATGCCCCCTTCTAGCTCTCCTATATCCATTCTTCAGTTCCTTCCTGCTTTGGGTAACCCTGTAAAGCCCTGTCTGATATTTGCCTCCTCAACCTTAAGTGAGCTTCCTTCTTCCTCTTGACTAGATGTTCCACATCCCTTGTCACCCAAATTTCTTTCAACCTACCATCCCTTCCTTGCCTCAGTGGGACAAACATATCCAGCACTATCAATAAGTGCTTCCTAAACAACCTCCGCATTTCCCTGAGAACATCTGTTCCCAATTTAGACACCCTAGTTCCTGCCAAATAGCATTGTAATTCCCCTTCCCCCAATTAACTACTTGCCCATACCGTCTGCTCCTATCCCTCTCTGAGTATTGTAAAGGTCAGGGAGTTGTGGTCACTATCACCGAAATGCTCTCCCACTGGGAGATCTGACACCTGGCATGGTTTGTTGCCAAGCACTAAATCCAATATGGTCTCCCCTCTAGTCGGCCTATCTACATATTGCATCAGGAACCCTTCCTGGATACACCTGACAGATAAACTGCTTCATTTCAAACTATTTGAACTCAGGAGATTCCAATCAATATTAGGGAAGTTAAAGTCATCCATGGCAATAACCCTGTTACTTTTGCACCTTTCCAATATCTGTGCTATAAAAAGGGACATGGCTTCACAGAATCACAGTTTCGAAGCAGTCCATTCAACCCATCAAGTCAACAGCGACCCTCCAAAGACTATCCCACCCAGATCTGTCCTGCAACCCTATCCCTGTAATCCTGCATTTCTCAAGGCTAATCCACCCAGTCTGCACATTCCTTGACATTCTGGGCAATTTAATATAGTCAATTCACCTAATCTTTGCAACTGCGATGATCCTGCACTGCAAGGTTTAGCTGGGTATTGCATTTCTGAAGCCTCCCATATTGCAATTTGATCCCAGACATGTGAAGTGCAAATGGAACGCAAGAAAAGTGAGCTGAGAGAAGTCGTCAATGGAGTTTTCTGCTTCTGGATGATTTGGGTCTAACAACTTTGGTAACATTTCCTACTATTTTCAAAAATTTGTGTACCATGCCCATGTTTCCGTTTCCTTACATTTAGCTCGTATCATCTCTTTGGTTGTTCATTCACCCCTTTGAGTTTGCTCCAATAGGATCATGCTGATCTAGTTGTGTTTTGAAATCCTCATTTCCATTTACCTTGCTCAAAAAGGATCTATCCAGCTCTATCTTAGAAGTATCCAATGACTCTACGTCTGCCACCTTCTCAGGAATGTTCCAATGTCATAGTATTCTCTGAAAGAAAAATAATTTTGCTTCTGTCCTAAAAGGGCGATCCTTAATTTTAAAAGTAACCCCCAAGTTTCAGATTGACCTACAGGAGGAATAATCCTTTCCACATCCACCTTCAGAGTCTTATGTATTTAAACCAATTCATCCCTCTCTCTTCTGGACTCAAGTGGAAATAAGCCCAATCTGACCAACCTTTCCTCATAAGACAACCCACTCATTTCAGATATCAATCTAATAAACATTTTATGACCTCCATTGCACATATATCCTTCTTTAAGTAAGGAGATCAAACAGTACACGTTAATTGATGAGGTCTCAATATTGGAAGAGCAGGAGAATCGACATTTCGGGCATAAATCCTTCAGGAATGAGGCTTGTGGGTCAAGGCTGAGAGGTAAATGGGAGGGGATTAGGGTTGGAAGGAGGTAGCTGGGAAAGCGATAGGTGGATGAAGGTGAGGGAGAAGGTGATAGGTCAGAGGGGGCAGTGCTGGACAGGTCTGGATGGCAGTGCTGAGTTGGAGGATGGGACTGGGATAATGTGGGGGAGGGGAAATGAGAAAGCTGTTGAAATCCACATTTATTCCGTGTTGTTGTAGGGTCCCAAGGTGGAAGATGGGGCGTTCTTCCTCCAGGCGTCGGATGGTAACAGTTTGGCGGTGGAGGAGGCCCAGGACTTTCATGTCCTTGACTGAGTGGGAGGGGGAGTTTTGGGGGCGATGGGGTTGGTGGATGCGGGTGTCCCAGAAATGTTCTTTGAAACGATCCACAAGAAACCATCCTGTCTCCCTGAGGTAGAGGAGACCACCCAATTATTCTCAATTCCTCTGCCTCCGCCACATCTGTTCCCAGGATGACCAATTCCACATCAGAAAGCCCAGATGGCCTCCTGCTTCCATGATTGCAACTTCCCTTCCCACGTGGTTGATGATGCCCTCCAGCACATCTTCATCACTTCACACACCACCGACCTTGAACCACACCCCTCCCAATGCAACATGGACTGAACCCCACTGGTCCTTACCTCCCACTCCACCAATCTCTGCATACAACGCATTATCCTTCACCACATCCGTCACTCCCAAATGGACCCCACCACCAGAGATATATTTCCCTTCCCTCCCTCACCAGTGTTCCGAAAAGACCATTTCCTCCGCGACTCCCTCGTTAGGTCCACATCCCCCACCAGCCCACTCCCCACTCCTCACTCTTGGCATCTTTCCCTGCCACTGCAGGAAGTGCAAAACCTGTATCCAAACCACTCCCCTCATGTCCATCCAAGGCCCCAAGAGATCCTTCAACATCCATCAGAAATTCACCTGTACCTCTACTAATGCCTTCTACTGCATCCGTTGCACCCGGTGTGGTCCAAGCCTCCAACTCGGCACTGCCCTCCAGACCCGTTTATCACTACCTCCTCTGAGCTATCACCTTCTCTCTCACCTTTCTCAGCTACCTCCCCCCAACCCTACCCACAACCATTTATCTCTCAGCTCCGACCCACAAGCCTCATTCCTGATGAAGGGATTTTGCCTGAAATGTCGATTGTCCTGGTCCTCGGATGCTGCCTGACCTGCTGTGTTTTTCCAGCACCACACTCTTGATTTTGATCTCCAGCATCTTCAGACCTCACTTTCTCTTAGTGGTCTCAATATTGGCCAATATAACTGAAGGAAAACATGTTTATTTTATGTTCAATTTCTCTCATAGTAAAATATAGCATCCCTTTAGCCTTGTTGCTGATATGCTGTCCCTGCATACTAACCTTTTGTGATTTATGCACCAGAATACCTAAATCTCTCTTCACCTATGAATTCTGCAGTCATTCATCATTTAAGTAATAGTCTGCTTTTTTATTCCTCAAGCCAAGATGAACAACTTCACATTTTCCCTCATTAGATACCATCTGCCAGATTTTGCCACTGACTCAAAACTACTTTTTGCTACCTGTTTATGCCTTCTTCACAATGCACTTTCCTTAACTGTCTTGGTGTCATCTGCAAGCCTAGCTATTATGACTTTGCTCATCTCAACTGAGTTGTTGATGTGAATTAGAAAACGTTGAGGCCCCACTGCAGAGCCCTCCTATCTGTTGAAGATATATTTATGCCACTGTTTTTTGCAAGACAGTCACATTTTATCCACTTTAATATGTTCCCTCTACATCATGAGCTTTTATTTTCTACAGTCAGTTTGATGTGACACTTAGCAAATGCCATCTGGAAATCCATGTATAGTACATCTGCAGGGACCCTCTTATTCACTGCAGGTATTACCTCTTCAAAGAATTATAACAAATCAGTTAAATTTATTTCTCTCTGATGAAGTCATGCTGACTCTTCCAGATTACCTTGAGTTTTCTAAGTGAGACTCTATAGTCCCTTTAATGATTAATTCTAATAATTTCCCCCTCACTGACATCAACCTGACAGGCTTAGAGTTTCCTACGTTCTGCCTTCCTCCTTTCTTTAAAAAATAGATTGTATTTGCTACTTTCCAGTCTGATGGAACCTTTTCTGAATTCAGAAAGTTAACAGAGATGCTTTTTATAACTTATTAGCCATCTCTTATAAGACACTAGAATGAAGTGTATCTAGACCACAGAATTGTCAACCTGCAGGTCCAGCAGTTAGCTTAGTCGCAATTTGCTCATGATTGTAATTTCACTAAGTTCTCTTCTCCCACAGCTACCTAGGCTACACCTCCTCCCACCCTACATCCTGTAAAAATGCCAACCCGTATTCCTTATTCTACCGCCTCCTGCACAGAAAGTCCCAGATGTCCTCTTTCTTCCACGATTGCAACTTGCCTTCCCATGTGGTTGACGATGCCCTCCAGCGCATCTCCTCCACTTCACGCACCCCACCCCTCCCAATGCAACAAGGACAGAATCCTCCTGATCCTCACCTTCCACCCCGCCAACCTCTGCATACAATGCATCATCCTCCACCACTTCCGCCACCTCCAAATGGACCCCACCACCAGAGATATATTTCCCTCCCCTCCCCCATTAACGTTCAGAAAAGACCATTCCCTCCACGACTCCCTCGTAAGGTCCACACCCTACTTCTCACTTCTAGCACCTTTCCCTGCCACCACAGGAAGTGCAAAACCTGCGCCCACACCACTCCCCTCAGTCCAAGGCCCTAAGGGATCCTTCCATATCCATCAGAAATTCACATGTATCTCTACCAATGCCATCTGCTGCACCCTTTGCATCCGGTGTGGTCTCCTCTATGTTGAGGAGACAGGACGTCTTCTTGCAAATCATTTCAGAGAATGTCTCTGGGACACCCGTAGCAACCAACCCCACCACCCCATGGCTTAGCACTTCAACTCCCCCTCCCACTCCATCAAGGATATGCAGGTCCTGGGCCTCCTCCACCGCCAAACCAATACCACCCGACGCCTGGAGGAGGAACGCCTCATATTCCGCTTTGGGACCCTGCAACCACACAGGATAAATGTGGATTTCAACAGATTCCTCATTCCCCCCCCACATTATCCCAGTCCCAAGCCTCCAACTCAGCACAGCCCTCTGGACCCATCACTCCCCCTCTGACCTATCATCCTCTCCCTCACCTTCATCCACTTATCGCTTCCCCAGCTACCTCCCCCCCAACCCCATCCCCTACCATTTATCTCTCAACCCTGATGCACAAGCATCATTCCTGATGAAGGGTTTATGCCCAAAATGTCGATTCTCTTGCTTCTTGGACGCTGCCTGGCCTGCTGTGCTTTTCTAGCACCACACTTTCGGTTGATGTTGTGGGTTTGAAAGGTACTGCTAAGGACCCTTGGTGAGTTACTGGAGTCCATCTTGTAGATGGTACACACTACTGCCTCTGTGCATTGGTAGTGGAGGAAGTAAATATTGCTAGTTAAGTGTGATGCTTTGACCTGGATGGTGATTAGCATCTTGAGTGTTGTTGGAGCTGCACTCACCCAAGTAAGGGAAAAATATTCCATCACACACGTGATTTCTGTTTTGAAGATGATTGAAAGGCTTTGCAGGGACAAGGAATGAATTACTCCCCACAGAATTCCAAACCCTGATCTCTCCTTGTAGTCATGACATGTTTATGGCTGCTCCAGTGCAATTTCTGGACAATTGTAACTTCCAGCATGTTAATGGTGGAGGATTTAGTATTGGTAATGCCATTGAATATCAAGGAGAGACAGTTAAATTCTCTTTTATTGGATACTTGCATTGCATTACTGTAATAGAAATATTACTAACCCAAGTCTGCGTAATATCCATCTCTCAGTGCATAGGTTGCATCAGAACCTCATGGGTTGCGAACAGTGCTAAATATTTTCCAGTCATCAGCTAACAATTCTACTTCTGAATGATGATGATGATAGGAAAATCACTGATGAAGCAGCCGAAGATTCTTTTAGGGGTGGGGGGGGGTTGGAGGTGGGTGAAGACACTAATTGGCAGAATTCTTCCATTGATAACATGGCCATCCAACAACCATCATACCATAAGATGGAGCAGAAGTAGGCCATGTGGCCCATCAAGTCTCTTGTCCTTTCACTAAGATCATAGTTGATCTGGTAATCCTCAACTTAGTTTTTTGACCTTTTGCCCCTTTCCCTTGATTCTCTCGCTGATTTAAAAATTAAAGCCAATTAGCTTTTTGCATCAGTTTGAGCTTTCCAACGGCTGCAGGCTTGCTCTCAACTAAACATTCTGTCGAGTTTTTGCTATTCTGGTACTTTTTCCCTGCTGTCAAGCTTATCCTGCTCTATGAGTAATACATCATTGGTTTTACTAAATCAGGCGTACCTCTTCCTCTCCTGCCCTCATATCTGCTAGTTTGCTGCCTAACCCATCCTCTAGCCATTTACCTGTTAACTAATGAAAATTGGGAGTCTGTCACTGCTTCCTGTTTCCAAGGGTGGAATTAGAATTTGGAAACAGTTCAACATCAGTTTCTTCCTGGGTCAGGGGCTGAACATTGTTCACAAGTAGTTTGCCCACATTACTTGATTGGATAATATTTTCCATTTTTGTTTCAGTGAAGGGTTGGGGTAGGGAGAAAATTCAGACGATTAGCTATTTTAGGGTTCAATGTGATTGCAATGGGAATTCCAGCAGTTGCTTATTTTAATTGTAAATTAACTTGACGTTTACAAATTCTTGTGGGCTTCTGTCTTTCATTTTAATGCAGTCCTGATAGGGCACTGCCCTGGAGCATTATCATTCCAAAATAGCACAACAAAACTTATCTGTTGCTTCTTGAGCCTGAAGTACTTTTTTCTCCTAAACTGTGTGTTCATATGGAACTGTACCCCTCAGATATGCAAGTTCAAATGTTGAATTAACCAGGAAGATTGAAGAATGTGTTAGTTTATGGAAATAATAGAACTAGGAAAACAATAGAATGTTTTCTTAAAAGTTTCCATTATTTGCTAGGAATTTTGAGATGCCCATCCTGGTTGTGTCCAGTTGGATTCTAGTGATCCTTTTATCTACTGTAACAATACTAAAATAACTGCTTTTCAAGTGTACGATTGCATTAATAAGTTTTGAAAATTCAGTTTTCAGGAATGAATAATTGACGGGATTGCTTTAATGCAAATTAGGAATAAGTCACTTGGAAGAGCCATTGACAGTTTGTACATTTCTAATTAAAAAAAATTGATGGATAACAAGGCTTGATTTGTTGCAGCATAGAGTCTTGTGACCTGATCTTGATCCTGCTCCCAAAATGTTTTTTTTTATTCTTCACAGCATTGCATGTTAACGTTAACAGATATTATTTTTTTCAAAAACAATATATTTTGGTGAACTTTGCTTTGTATAAGGTGTGAGGTGATAGTTATGAGAAATTGATATATATGTTTTTCCTTGTTTTTGCACCTGATGCTAGTATGAAAGTAATGCAAGGTCATAACCTTCCTGTGTTGTGCAGTCACAAGTCAGCAATACTGTAATGTTTTTTATATCTGGAGGCATGACTCAATGCTTTAAAATATGACTTGGTGCCCTTGAAGCACCAGTTGTTGTCTATTTCCCGACTTGGCCCAAAAGTTAATTTGTTGAACTTGGCAAATCTGCAGTACTGATTGGTCTTCACTTGTCACAAACAAGTTGAATTTTACAGGGTAACATTTGTGTAACTTTGTATAACTACTATCATTTCTTTTGCCGTCAGTTTTAGACTAAAGTTTGTGGGTTTAATACGGAGATGAAGAGGAATGACCTCTGTCAACGGGTTGGGAATCGGTGGAGCTTGCAAATGTGCATAGGGACAGGATTTACTTGTATTTGGCAAAGAATGGACTTATTAGGATAGTCAGCATGGCTTTGTGTAGGGAAAATCTTGTCTCACAAATTTGATAGTGTGTTTTTTGAGGAAGTGACAAAGATGTTTGATGAGGGTAGAACAGGGGATATTGTCTACATGGACCTTACTAAAGCATTTGACATGGTAGGCTTGTCCAGAAAATTAAGTCACATGAAATTAAGTGTGACAATCCAGATAAGTGTGAGGTGATACATTTGGGAGGTCAAATGCAAGAGGACAGTTTACAGTAAATGGCAGGACTATTAGGAACATTGACATTCAGAGGGATCTGTCGCTCCCAGAAAGTGGCGACGCAAGCCGATAAAATGGCAAAGATTGCGTAAGAGCTGAAAATGTTTTGCTGGAAAAGCGCAACAGGTCAGGCAGCATCCAGCTGACCTGCGCTTTTCCAGCAACACATTTTCAGTTCTGATCTCCAGCATCTGCAGTCCTCACTTTCTCCTAAAAGATTGCGTAAGGCATACTTGCCTTTATTGATTGGGGCATTGAGTATAACAGTTGGCAAACTTATATTTGCAGCCACACACAACTTTAGCTACGCCACATTTGGTTTATTGTTTGAAGTTCTGGTCACCACACCACAGGAAGGATGTGGAGACTGTGGAGTGGGTATAAAAGAGGTTTACTAAGCTGCTGTTTGGGTTGGAGTGTATTAGCTTTAAGGACAGGATAGACAAACTTGGATTGTTTTTGTTATCGTGTCGGAGGCTGAGGGGCGAACTGATAAATGTATATATCATTATGAGAGGCATGGATAGGGTGGGTAATCAGCGTCTTTTTCCCAAGGTGGAAATGTCAAATATTAGGGAACATAGGTTTAAAGTGGAGGGGAAAAATTTAAAGGATAAGTATGAGGCAAGTTATTTTACTCAAAGTGCATGGAACATGCTGCCAGGGGAGGTGGTAGAAGCAGGTATGATAGCAAAGTTTAAGAAGGATTTAAGTAGACACATGAACAAGCAGGAATAGAAGGTTATGGAGCATGTGCAGGCAGCTGGGATTAGTTTAGAATGATATTATGGTCTTCCTGACTCCCCAAAGCCTGTCCACCAACTACAAGGCACAAGTCAGGAGTGTGATGGAATACTTCCTACCAGCCTGGATGCGTGTCCCTGTAACAACACTCAAGTAGCTTGAAACTATCCTGGACAAAGCAGGCCGCTTGATTGGCACCACAACTTCAAACGTCCACATCCTTCATCACGAGCAGTGAGTAGCAGCAGTGTGTACCATCAACAAAACAAGCATTGCAGAAACTCAGCCAAAGTCCTTAGACAACATCTTCTAAACCCATGACCAATTCCACCTCGAAGGGCAAAGGCAGCAGATACTTGGGAGCACCACCACCTTCAAGTTCCAAGCCACTCATCATCCTGACTTGGAAATATATTATCATTCCTTCATTGTCACTGGGTCAAAATCCTAAAATTCCTTCCCTAGTGGTATTGTGGATCAGCCTACAGCATGTGGACTGAAGCAGTTCAAGAAGCCAGGTCACTACTACCTTCTCAAGGGCAACTAGGGATGGTCAATAAATGCTGGCCGATCATGTCCACGTTCCATGAGTGATTTTAAAAAAATACTTGATGGGCTGAAGGGCCTGTTCCTGCGCTATACTGTTCTGTGTTCTATGTAGTGGATACAGGGATACTGAATAAATTTGAGTAGGAGATAGACAGATTTTGAATTAGTAGTGGAGTGAACGGTATTAGAGAGCAGGCAGGAAAGTGAATTGAAGCTGAGCTGAGATCAGCTGTGATCATATTGAATGGTGAAGCAAGGGCTGAAATGCCTCCTGCTGTTCCTAGTTTTTATGTTCTTAAATAATATAATTTCTGTTTTTTTTTCCTTTCAGTTGACTCCCTCAGCATTCATAAAGGAAATGTCCCTTGACACAAAACAGAAATTAGCAAGTACTCATGAGATGTATCTTCCTTCTGTTATTGAGCTTCTAGACATGACTGAAACTACACTCCAGAAGGTACAGTCCACTATTCCCATCAAATTTTCTGATTCATTTTGTTTTAAATCAAATACTTGAATTCCTGTGTTCATAATGAATTCATTTCTTTAACTTTTGTTCTGCCCAATTAAGCATGCTATGATATGTAGTTAATTTACTTACAATGGGAAAGAAAAGCAGGGGATTAAAAAAAAAGCCAGAAGCTATCTGTGAGTATCTCAAGTATCCTCTGATGGCTGCTTTAGTTGACAGGTATTGTCTAAAAACTGCAGTAGCAACTGATCATGCAGTTTCAATAGACCTCCTTCTTGACATTTCCGCAAATGCTGTTGTTATGTCATTATGTGTATTTGGCTTAGTTTGAAGTGCTACTGCGATCTAAGTAGGGAATTATAATTCACAATAAAAACTGAAAGAACTGCTGATGCTGGAAATCAAAAACAAAAACAGCTTTAATTCTAATTCACAGTTTACTTACAAAAATTTTATGTTTTGCCTTTACCTAGGATTAACCTGCACTATATTGGATCTACTGGTACAATGTAACTATGATAGTAATACCCAGGATCAGAGGTTAAGTTACTGGGGCTGCTTTTGGGAACAGGGAGAATTATGAAATGATCTACAGTCTGTAACATGTGTGAATCTCTCTTAAAGGTGCCATATTCATTCCTAGTAAAGTTAGTGAGGGGAACTAGGAAGTTCAGCTCGTGCTTGCACTGGAATGAGTGTGGCTTCTTGGTCCTGAATCATCATATCGCATTTTGGCCTTAATAGATGTTCAAACTCAAGGATTACCAGCCTAGGAATTGACTGGGAGGAGAAGGTGGGCTGTTTAGTTGGTGGGAAAGGCACAGATTGGAGAGGCAAGGAAGTTTGAGCTTGACCCTTTAGTGACCAATTAAGTGGCATTGCAAAGACTGAGGTTTTCTGGCTGTTAGATTACCTGGTGCCTCTTGATGGGGTTGAATTTTTTGCTGCCAGGCCTTGACATTTAATCCCATTGGGGCTCCCAAAAGTTACCACACTGAGGTTACTGATGGCTTTCTAACTGGTGAAAAGGGCCACTCCATGACAGTGTCAGGTCTTGTTGTACATTTTGGATTTATGTTGAAAATCTTGGCATATTATTGGCACAAACGTTTTGATGTTGGACATTAGTGAATTGGCAGCACACTTTAAAACCTGCCCAGTTCTCTCTTCATTGACATCAATGGAAAGAAAAGCAGGGGATTAAAAAAAGGCCAGAAGCTATCTGTGAGTATCTGAAGTATCCTCTGATGGCTGCTTTAGTTGACAGGTATTGGCTAAAAACTGCAGTAGCAACCGATCACGCAGTTTCAATAGACCTCTTTCTTGACATTTCCGCAAATGCTGTTGTTTTGTCATTATGTGTATTTGGCTTAGTTTGAAGTGATACTGCGATCTAAGTAGGGAATTATAATTCACAATAAAAACTGAAAGAACTGCTGATGCTGGAAATCAAAAACAAAAACAGCTTTAGTTCTAATTCACAGTTTGCTTGGGAGTTTAAAGATGTTACTTAAGGATTAGCTGTGCTTGATATGGGATCTGATTAGAAGGTTTTATAAGAGAGAATTTAAAAATTTTGAGTGAATGTTATGAGTGGAGGTTTTCACTATCAAGTCTACAGGAGTAAGTATTGTATTAGATTGTTAGAATTTCCATCTGGTCTCTGAGGTTTTGGAAGGTGTGCCTTGGTTCTCTAGCCATCGTGGCTATTGAGTGAGTGGCCAAGGAGTGTATGAGGAGCCATAGATATGGGTGGGGTTCATGAGATGGCTCTGAATTGGCATGGGCGTTATGAGGAGCAGGTTTATATAGAATCCCTACAGTGTTGGGCCCAATTGGCCTAACAAGTTCATGCCGATTCTCTGAAGAGCAACCCACCTAGACTCACCCCCTATCCGATTCCTGTAACCCTGCATTTCCCATTTTTAGTCTACCTCACCTACACATCACTAGACATGATGGGCAATTTAGCCTCAGGGCCAATCTACCTAGCCCGTGTATCTTTGTTTTGTGGGAAGAAACCAGAGCACCCAGAGGAAACCCACGCAGAAATGGGTTAAGTCACTTAGGGAGAATGTGTGGACTCCACACAGACAGTTATCCAAAGCTGGAATTGAACCTGGGTCCCTGGTGCTGTGAGGCAGCAGTGCTAACCACTGAGCCCAAGGTTGGTGAGGAAGCCTGCACGTCAAGGGCTAGAATGCCTAACAGTTTCTAAAACAAAAGGATTAAGACCTAGAGAACCAAGGCACACCTTCCAAGCAGCCTGCCTCAGCAATTGACAACCTATATGGCCATCTACACTCTGTTGGAGGTGTCATAGAGTCATGGAGTCATACAGCATTGAAATCGACCTTTTGGTCCAATTCGTCCTGCTGACCAGGTTTCCCAAACTAAACTAATCCCATTGGCCTGGACTTGACCCATTATCCCTTTAAAACTTTCTTATTCTTGTACCTGTCCAAATGTCTTTTAAATGTTGTAACTGTAACTGCATCTTCCACTTCCTCTGGCAGTTCATTCCGCATACAAACCGCCCTCTATGTGAAAACGTTGCCCCTCCGGTCCCTTTTAAATCTTTCTCCTCTCACCTTAAACTTATGCTGTCTAATTTTCAACTCTCCGAGTCTCCTGTACCCACTATGCACCTCATGATTTTATAAACCTCTAAGGTCACCCCTCAACTTCCTATGCTCTCGGGGAAAAAAGTCCCAGGTGAACGTGAGAACTACAGATGCTGGAGATTGGAATCAAGAGTGTGGTGCTGGAAAAGCACAGCAGGTCAGGCTATCCAGCCTCTCCTTATAACTAAAACACTCTGGTCCTGGTTACATTCTTGTAAATTGTTTCTGCCCTTTCCAGTTTTATAACATCCTTCCTATAGTAGGATGACCAGAACAGTACATGGTACTCCAAAAATGGACTCACCAACGTTCTGTCAACTGCAACATGACACCCCAACTCCTATACTCAATGGTCAGCAATTGAGGCAAGCGTGCTAAACAGCTCTTCACCACCTGTCTATCTGTGATGCAACTTTCAAGGAACTATGTACCTAAATCCCTAGATCTCTCTGTTTGACAACACTATCCACGGCCTTATCATTTACTGTGTAAGTCCTGCCTTTGGTATCTTAACAAAATGCAACGCCTCACATTTATCTAAATTAAACTCCATCTGCCACTCCTTGGCCCATTGGCCTAGTTATTCAAGATCCGGAAGTCTGACTTTGTTTTACACCCTTCCCTACCACATGACCATCCCTCTGCCCCAGCTCAAAGTTTGCATCTTTAAGGAAACAGGGGAACAGAGAAATTTCTCCAAGGTAACTATCCAAATCAGTAGCCAACCTCCACTCCAGTGAGTGTTGGAAAGCAAGGAAAGGAAAAGAAACATTACAGAAACCATTGCCATGGAAGCTAAACAAAAATGTGATTACTCTTGTAAAAAGGATGAAAAAGACAATGTATTCTGGAATTAAATTGGCTGAGCATTGGAGTTATGCTGAATTAAATGTTGAGCACCCCTGTGTCACAGCAAGAAATTCATTTCTTTGAAGGTAGGCGTTGGAATCAGATGGTTGCTGCAACCCTGGACAGCTGTCAGAGCTCTTATATGAAAGAAATCCAGTAAAAGAAATTCTCATAAATTGAAATGTCATCTTTGATCTCAGTGTCTGTCAGCTGCTGATAGTTGCTTCCTATTGTGAGTTTTGTTTAATTATGGCATTTACCTTGGCTAGACATATAGTTAGTGAAAAATGAGATGTTTAATTTAGCTGTTCAGGAGACCAGCTAACAGATTAGCACTTTTGCAGGATAAGAACTGGGCTTTATAACTACTATTGGTAGAAATCTTACTGTGAGTTAAGATCATGGGCTGAATGTGACATATTGGTGATATTAATGATGTGCCATAATGCCAGGGATTTTGAATATGTTAAATTGAGTGTCTCTGCTTATTTAGGGAGACACTGTGAGGAGTATTGTAACTGCTGGGAATGGCTCCAATAAGACAGGAATGGGGGATGGGTGAGTAGAGCAAGGAGAATTGAAATCTGCTGCTGACCTGCCTCCGATTTCTAGTTTTGTAATACTGGAACTTCTTTCCCACATTAGAAACAGTAATGATGATGCCTATTCCTTTTATGATGAGGAGGTGCCGGTGTTGGACTGGGGTTGTCAAAGTTAAAAATCACTCAACATTAGATTATAGTCCAACAGGTTTATTTGGAAATACAAGCTTGAGCACTGCTACCTGATGAAGGAAGATATTGCTGTGCTGGATGCTAAATAATTGTGAACATTCATGTCTACTGTTAAAATAATTCAACATGAGTCATAGAATCATAGAGATGTACAGCACGGAAACTAACCTAATCTAGTCCCGTTTGCCAGCACCTGGCCCATATCCTCCTAAACCCTTCCTATTCATATACCCATCGAGATGCCTTTTAAATGTTGCAATTGTACTAGCCTTCACCACTTCCTCTGGCAGCTCGTTCCACACACGTACCACTCGTTTAGTGAAAAAGTTGCCCCTTAGGTCTCTTTTATATCTTTCCCCTCTCACCCTAAACTTATGCCCTCTAGTCCTGGACTCCCCCTACCCAGGGAAGAAACTTTGTCTATTTATCCTATCCATGCCCCTCATGATTTTATAAACCTCTATAAGGTCACCCCTTAGCCTCTGACACTGCAGTAAAAACAGCTCTCGCCTAATAAACCTCTCCCTGTAGCTCAAATCCTTCAACCCTGGCAACATCCTTGTAAATCTTTTCTGAACCCTTTTAAGTTTCACAACATCTTTGTTCAGCAGCACTCCCTAGGACCTTACCATTAAGTGTATAAGTCCTGCTAAGATTTGCTTTCCCAAAATGCCATACATTATTTCCCAGGCAAAGAAAAATATTCTGAAATATATTGCTCAAGTGGTGAATCCTCAGTTCCATGACATGAAATATTATAATAAAGCAAAATATGAAGGAAATTAGTCAAGTTGGAGGAGGACAGATTGCCAGATCTGATGGAACACATCTAAAGCTCCTGAGCGATGTGGGTTATGACTGAGGAATATAGGAACCAGAGAAGGCCATTGAACCCTTCAAGCCTGTTCACCATTCCATGAGATTGTGGATGAATAGTGGTCTAACTCCATCTATTTGCCTTTGGCCCATATCCCTTAATACCTTAACAAAAATAAATTGTCTCAGATTTAAAATCAACAACTGATCCAGCATCTTTTGTGGAACTTTTGTGGACTAGAGTCCAAACATCAACTCCCTTTGTGTGTAGAAGTGCTTCCTAACGTCTCTCTGAATGGTCTGGCCCAAATTCTCAGCTTGTGCCCCTTATTTCTAGAATCCCCAATGAGTGGAAATAATCTGTTTATACTGATTTTTCATATTAATATCTTGAAGACTCTATTAATATCTTGATCACCCCCTTTAACATTCTAAATTTTAGAGAAAACATACCTAATTTGAATAATCTCTTTTTATAACTTGATCCTTGAAGTCCAGGTAATTCTTGTAAATCTATATTGTACTTCCTCCAGGCCAATATATCCTTCTCAAGTTCTGGTGCTCAGATTTGCTCAAAGTTCTCCAAGTGGGGTTTTGTATAACTGCAGCATAAGTTCTGCACCCTAGTGCTCCTGCCCTCTCGATATAAAGACTAACATTTCATTATCTTTCTTGATTATTTGCTACATCTGTTTGTGATGTTTTGAAGATCCATGCACCTGAACCCCAAGACTCTTTGGCTGAACACTACTTTTTTTTAATTCATTCACCAGACGAGGGCATCACTGGCTAAGCCAGCACTTATTGCCCATCCCTAATTGCCCAGAGAGCAGTTAAGAATCAACCATGTTGCTGTGGTTTTGGAGTCACACGTAGGCCGAACCATGTAATGATGACAGTTTCCTTTCTTAAAGAATGTTAGTGAATCAGATGGGTTTTTCCGACCATCTGCAATGGTTTCTCAGTCATCACTGGACTCTTATTTCCAGAATTAACTTCATATCTAAAAAGTATCCTGATCTATCTTTTCAGCCCAAAATGGATAACCTCATACTTGCTTACATTGAACTCCATTAGCCACAGATTTGCCTATTCACTTAGTCTGTCAATATCCCTTTGTAATTTTATGCTATCGTCTCCACTGTCTACAATGCTGCCTAACCTTGTGTCATCAGCAAGTTAGGAGATATGACTTTTTATACCATTGGCCAAGTCGTTAATAAATAATGTGAACAATTGAGGCCCTAATACAGATCCTTGTGTGACTCCACTGGTGACAGCTGACCAATTTGAGTACGTACTCGATATCCCTACTTTCTGTCATCCACGACTCAATCAATAATTTGCCCTCAGTTCTAATGTTTCCATTTTCGTTAGCAGTCTCTTATGTGGGACTTTATTAAATGACTTCTGGAAGTCCATATAAACACTAACATAGATATTCTCCGTATACCGCTTTAGTCACCTCTTCAAAGCTTCAATGAGATTTGTCAGGTGTGACTTACCTGTCATGGGTCCATGATGGCTCTCCCTGATTGAAAATTTTCAAGGTGTTCAATTACCTCATATTTGATTCTCGACTCCAAGATTTTCCCCACCACAGATGTTAAGCTAACTGGTCTGTAATTCTCTCGTTTTCATTTTTCACCTTTCTTAAAAAGTGGAGTGATGTTTGTAATTTTCCAATCCAAAGAGATGTCTTCTGTATCAAGAGAATTCTGGACGGTTATAGTCAGTGTCTGAAATGTTCTCCCTTACTTCTTTTTAACACCCTCAGATGGAAGCTGTCAGGATCCAGGGATTTGACACTTTTAATTCCATTAATTTCTTTATTATCGATGTTCTACTTACATTAGTTTTATACTGTCTTTGTTCCCGATCCATTGTTAATTCCCTTGGGACTTTGAGCAAGTGATCCTCCTTTTCTACTGTAAATACTGAAGCTAAGTAATGTATTCAACAATTATTCAAAATATTGATGACATTAAAAATTTCAGGGTATCTGTCGAGATTGTGTGTGCTGGCATACTGGAATATGTAATACCTTTTCTGAAAAATAAGAAGTCTGATTGAAGTTCTGTGGGAAATCATGTCTCACAAACTTGATTGAGTTTTTTGAAGAAGTAACAAAGAAGATTTATGAGGGCAGAGCAGTAGATGTGATCTATATGGACTTCAGTAAGGCATTTGACAAGGTTCCCCATGGGAGACTGATTAGCAAGGTTAGATCTCATGGAATAAAGGGAGAACTAGCCATTTGGATGCCGAACTGGCTCAAAGGTAGAAGACAGAGGGTGGTGTTGAAGGGTTGTTCTTCAGACTGGAGGCCTGTGATAGTGGAGTTCCACAAGGATCGGTGCTGGGTCCTCTACTTTTTGTCATTTACATAAATGATTTGGATGCGAACATAAGAGGTACAGTTAGTAAGTTTGCAGATGACACCAAAATTGGAGGTGTATTGGACAGTGAAGAGGGTTATCTCAGATTACAACAGGATCTGGACCAGATGGGCCAATTCAGATAAATGCGAGGTGCTGCATTTTGGGAAAGCAAATCTTAGCAGGACTTATACACTTAATGGTAAGGTCCTAGTGAATGTTGCTGAACAAAGAGACCTTGGAGTGTAGGTTCATAGCTCCTTGAAAGTGGAGTTGCAGGTAGATAGTATAGTGAAGAAGGCGTTTGGTATGCTTTATTGGTCAGAGTATTGAGTACAGGAGTTGGGAGTTCTGAAGAAGGGCTCATGCCCGAAACGTCGATTCTCCTGCTCCTTGGATGCTGCCTGACCTGCTGCGCTTTTCCAGCAACACATTTTCAGCTCTGATCTCCAGCATCTGCTGTCCTCACTTTCTCCTACAGGAGTTGGGAGGTCATGTTGCGGCTGTACAGGACATTGGTTAGGCCACTGTTGGAATATTGCGTGCAATTCTGGTCTTCCTATCGGAAAGATGTTGTGAAACTTGAAAGGGTTCAGAAAAGATTTACAAGGATGTTGCCAGGGTTGGAGGATTTGAGCTATAGAGAGAGGCTGAACAGGCTGGGGCTGTTTTCTCTGGAGCGTCGGAGGCTGAGGGGTGACCTTATAGAGGTTTACAAAATTATGAGGGGCATGGATAGGATAAATAGACAAAGTCTTTTCCCTGGGGTTTGGGGAGTCCATAACTAGAGGGCATAGGTTTAGGGTGAGAGGGGAAAGATATAAAAGAGACCTAAGGAGCAACGTTTTCACGCAGAGGGTGGTACGTGTATGGAATGAGCTGCCAGAGGATGTGGTGGGGGCTAGTACAATTGCAACATTTCAGAGGCATTTGGATGGGTATATGAATAGGAAGGGTTTGGAGGGATATGGGCCGGGTGCTGGCAGGTGTGACTAGATTGGGTTGGGATATCTGGTCGGCGTGGACAGGTTGGACCGAAGGGTCTGTTTCCATGCTGTACATCTCTATGACTCTATGATCTCACCACAGGTCAGTTAATTTAGCATTTGTGGTTGAAGAAATTTTGTAATTTTTTGATTAAAGATGATACTACCAGATATCTCGATGACAGGAAAATAATTAGGTGCAATCATTAGGTGGATTTCACAAGGAAAGATTTTTCTTGATATACTTGTCGAGTTCTTGGTAGACATTACAAATGTATTGGGGAAATAAAATAAAGTCACCATAGTCTTACCAGACAGTGGGGCTGCTCTCTCATTAGACAGGGGTGACTTATGGTGGTTTAACCTGAGGGCATGTTTCAGGCAAGGGGGAGAGGCCTCATGGTAACCTCAGCTGTTGGCACAAACTGAGCGAAGTCAGCCCACTATAGCAAAATAGAGTGGATAAGGTGCATGAGGATTTCTTGCATGTTTTCAAAAAAAAGTGAGAGTGGGAAGATTAAGGGGAAGAGTTAAAAGAGATGAACCAGAATAGAAGATTAAAGCAATTTCTTGTGATTGAAAAGAGGTAATGGTCTCCCCAGGGTACTTTTCTGGGATTGCTATTAATGTTGTATATCAATGAATTAGAACTAGGGCTAGATGTTGTGGTAATAACATTTACAGATGGGACCAAAATAGCAGATATAAATTCAAAAGTCGAAAACAAGCTGCAAGGGGATAGCTACATTACAAAAAAATACGTATTCATATATCGTTAAATGAAATTCAACGTCAGTGATATTGAGGTGATGTTTTTTAGTTTAAGAAGAAGTAATAATGATACAAGCTGGATGTTGTGAATCTGAAACCCACACATTATTCTCCCTTTTTACAAGACATGGTGAAAGAGCATTAAATTGAAATTATTGAAATACTAGGCCAGATTTTTCTAGGAAAAGCAATCTAATGGAGATTGTCACTTTGCTTCTTTTTTACACAATGACAGGGCTCCGCATTCTGGCTAGACGTTCTGGTCAGGGCTTCTTCGAAAATGCAGAGCTTTACTTTACTTTCATTTTGACAGATCCCTTGTTGCATAGAACAGCCATGAAAAGGCAAACATTGCCCCCTTTTTTCACAACATTCAGTTGCGATAATTTGTAATTTATAGCCAGTTTGATGGTTCCTTTGAAAGAGTCAGTGGATAGGGTAGTTGTGAGGTTAAGATGCTGGGAAGATAGGGTGTCAGGTGAGAAGTTTGATCGGATGCCAGATGGGTAGGTGAGTACGGTACTTAGAGGTTAGGAGGAAAATGGGTAGGGTGCCAGGTTAGTAACATGGAAAGTAGAAAGGAGGGTAGGTAAGAAATGGATGTTTCAGGGTGAATGGGAGATATTTGGTTTGGTGGAGATTGGATGGGGTTGGGTCAGGTGCTGCAGGGTGATGTCAGATCTTGTTGGGGTGTTGTTGGGTGGTCCAGTTTGGTGGCTAGGTCGGGATGTTAGCCTGTAGAGGTGGATAGGGAGGAAGGGGAGCAGGTCTGGTGATATAGCAATGAAGGTTACCACTGGTGGCACTAGGATTGCTGGGTCCAGTGTGTATGCTGGGGAGGTTTGGCAGCATGGGAAAGAGTCAGGATACAGGTTGGAGGGTGCATGAGGGTCCCACAGTTGTGTTGGGTTTTGGGCATTGAGGGAGCTGTTGGGTCCATTGGCAAGACTGGGGTGGTGGTATCAGCTCAAGGTCCAGGAAGTATAAAGGATCTGGGGAGTTGAGTGGATTGTAATGTAGATTTAGGGGTCATTTGAATAGTTTCCCAGAAGTTAAACTAAGTACACCAAGCCTTGTCATCCATGGGGAATAGGGGCATGGACCTCCCACACACAAAAAAACAAAAAAACGTGGATACCACAACCATGTAAATATGCTGTCTACCATGAAGAATCTGACAATCAGTCTTGACAAGTGAAATGGGAAAAAAAAGATCGAGTCTGGGGCTGACCTCACGAGCATATGGATCCACGAGCAATGGACAGTAAGGGGTGCAATTGTCCCTACTGCTAACAGGTTTGGGAGGTCTGAGGTGTCTGTCACGTAAGTCCCCTTAAATAGAAAAACAAATCCCTTTGCTGCTCAGTAACATACATTGTCCTGTCCTTCCGTCTGTCTGCCCATCCACGTTGCCCCTTATCCCCTGGGTGCCCCCGCCCCGAGCTGGTGAGTATCAAATGGGTACATCCATGTGGCAGAGCTGACAGTGGCCATCTTATGTGTCCATGTGCCTAGTGTCACCCTGCCCCGTGCCATCACCCACTTCACAATAAAAGTCTGCATGGTAGAATCAATAGTTAATGAAGGTATATCGGAACAGGATGGGCATGTGGAGTTAGAATGATTGCTCATATAGAGGAAAAACATAACTTGGAGGATTGGGACGAATGGTAATTGCTAAGTATATAAAATTTTGAGTCTTCCACTGGATTAACTTGATTTTGTTATCATGCTCTTTAACTCATCGATTCAGAATTATTTGAATCTCATGGTGCTTCAGAGCTTAGCACTGGTGCCTCACAGCACCAGGGACCCAAGTTTAATTCCAGCCTTGGGTAACTGTGTGGAGTTTGCACATTCTCCCTGTGTCTGTGTGAGTTTCAGCTGAGGGCTCTGCTTTCCTTCCACAGTCCAAAGATGTGCAGGTTAGGTGGATTGGCCATGGCAAATTGCCTGTAGTGGTTCAGGGATGCCGAGATTAAGTGAATCAGCCATGGTAAATGTGGGGTTATGGAGATGGGTTGGGGGGTGGGGAGGGGTCTGAGGGCAGATGCTCTTTGAAGGATCGGTACAGACTTGATGGGCCGAATGGCCTCTTTCTGCCCTGTAGGGATCCTATGATTCTCAGATTTTGGATGTATGGACATGAATCTGTTGCTCTTGAAGGCAGAAAGGTCACAATTAGGTGGAGTGGTGTTGTACTTAAATGCTGTCACTTTTCCTTCTCCATCTGAATTATGTTTCGGGTAGGAAGGCCCACGTTGACTTTCCCACCTTGCTGGCAATTAAGGACCACTTAAAGACCTCAAATGAGCCTACTGTGGGTAGCTTGTCACCTGTGGGTAGGTGGTTCGGCTGTTGGGGATGATGGTCCCTCGATCAAAGGTAGTCAGTGCCAAATTGAAAGACTAGACATTGGACAAAGGTGCCCACTGATTTCCTGGCATTTCCCACTGGCCCGGAGGTCCATCCCCAGCTTCTTGAAAGCAGGAATAGGGGATGCCAGCAGCCTCGTCACTGCCTGATTGGTGCATTTCAGTGGGCATTCCTGAGAAGAGGCAGCCTGGGTCTCTTGTGGCTCTCAGCCAGCTGATGAGATCCCTGATTCCATAATACAATTCATCTATGTTTTCTATGGGAACCAGGAGAAAATGTTCTACTGATTCGTGTCATAGAGTCATAGAGATGTACAGCATGGAAATAGATCCTTCGGTCCAACTCGTCCATGCTTACCAGATATCCTAAACTAACTTGGTCCTTGACTTGATAATTTTAGCAGTTTTTCTGTTGCTCTACTCTTCCAACCTCTAAGCACCAAATTTGTTGAAAGTAAGCATGTCTCCCACCACATTGAGTGTTACCTGTATATCATGTTCAATGAACTATACGTCCTCATCACCCAACATTGGATATTTAAAATCCTTGAATGTGTCAGTGGTTTGTCTAGTCCAATTCTATTTTTGAATTTACTCTTTAGCCTCACATTCCCATCCAAATTCTGCATTTCTCTGACTACCCAACACAAGGTTGATGCTTGTGGCTGTTGGGAATTAGTCATTTCACCTCAAAGGCATTATTTCCTTGGGTAAGTTTCCTAGTCTCACCCATCTTCAGAGACTTCATCAATGAACTACCCTCCATCATAAGTTCAGAAGTGGCAATGTGCAATCATCAACATGGCAATGTTCAACACTCTTCACAACTGTTCAGATACTGAAACAGTCCATATTCTACTACAGCAAGACTGATTGATTGGATTTCCTACAGTGGGGAAACAGGTCATTTGGCCCAACAAGCCCATACTGACCCTCCGAAGAGTAACCCACCCAGACCCATTCCCTTACATTTATCCCTGACTAATGCATGTAACACTATGGGCAATTTAGCATGACCAATTCACCCGACCTGCACATCTTTGGATTGTGGGAGGAAACTGGAGCACCCAGAGGAAACCCACGGAGAATGTGCAGACTCCACACAGACAGTCGCCTGTGATGGGAATCAAACCCAGGCTCCTGGCGCTGTGAGGCAACCGAGTCAATTCACTGAGCTACCATGCTGTCCTGACTGGACACTATCTAGGCTTGGGGTGACAAGTGGCAAGTAACATTTGAGCTACACAAGTGCCAGGCAATGAACATTTCCATCAAAGGATCTGACCATTGCCACTTAATATTAAATGGCATTAGCATCACTGAATCCCCTTCTATCAATATCCTTGGGGGTTACCATTGACCAGAAATTGAACTTGACTACCCATGTAAATATTACGGCTACAAGAACAAGTCAGAGGCTATGAACCTTGTGGTAAATAACTCACTTCCTGACTCCCCAAAGTCTTCCATCATCTACAAGGCACAAGTCAAAAATGTGATGGAATATTCTCCACTTACCTGGATGATTTCAGCTCCAACAAAACTCAAGAAGCTTGACACCATCCAGGACAAAGCAAATCGCTTGATTGGTACCACATCCACAAATATTTGCTCCCTCCACTACAGATGCTCAGTAGCACCATTGTATGGCAGCTACAGGATGCATTGTAGGAATTTGCCAAGGCTCCTTCAACAACACCTTCCAAGCCCATCACCACTTCCATCTAGAACATCAAAGATGTAGGAGAACATCTCTGCCTGCAAGTTTCTCTCTAATCCAACAACCATCCTGAATTGGAAATATTCATTTGCTGCCACTGGCCAAAATCCTGGAATGCCTTCCCTAAAGCTTTGCATGCTAGTGGACACAAGAAGACAGCTCACTACCACCTTTTCAAGGGCAACTAGGGATGGGCAATAAATGCTGAATAAAGAAAACTTCTTGGATGAACAGTGTCACAACCCCGATAGGAAGGATGGCCTGGAGATCAAGCACCACAACTTCATGAGTTGTCACAAATGTATAAATGTCCACTTTAATCACTCAGATGGTTAATTGCCTGACTTTATCCAGCAAAATAAACTCACAGCAGGTTTTATCAATAAAGAAGCAAACAAAGCATTTACTACTAACAAGCATCCTTAACAAGTGACAAATGTTTATTAATACTAATGTTAATTCTTAAATTGTACTACGCTCTTTAAATCCCAACATATATGCACATTCATTCACAAATGGAATGGACAAGGCCTACCATTCTGCAAAAATGAAGTTGAAAAGTAACAAATTCTGAATCAGGAGTCCTAAAGGGTAAAATGAGGTGACTTTCTCAGTTCTCTTGGTTTCAAGTTGTTATCATGTCTTCTACTGTGGCAATCCTCGATTTGATGGCCGTTGGGACCAAGTGTTTTTTCTTTTAGTTAAACTTCGTCTTTTCAGAGTTTTTGATTGCTGATTCTTTTCCGCTGAGAAGGAGTGTCATTTGCAGGCTTTGAAGTTGAGTGCAACTATCAACCTCCTCTCAGTTATATGGCAAACTGCAGCTTAACTATCCAAAAGCTGTTACCAAGTAATTTAAAAAAAAAAATTAAATCCTCTTTGTGCCTGGGAAATCATGTCTCACAAACTTGATTGAGTTTTTTGAAGAAGTAACAAAGAAGCTTGATGAGGGCAGAGCAGTAAATGTGATCTATATGGACTTCAGTAAGGCATTTGACAAGGTTCCCCATAGGAAACTGATTAGCAAGGTTAGATCTCATGGAATACAGGGAGAACTAGCCATTTGGATACAGAACTGGCTCAAAGGTAGAAGACAGAGGGTGGTGGTGGAGGGTTGTTTTTCAGACTGGAGGTCTGTGACCAGTGGAGTGCCACATGGAATGGTGCTGGGTCCTCTACTTTTTGTCATTTACATAAATGATTTGGATGCGAGCATAAGAGGTACAGTTAATAAGTTTGCAGATGACACCAAAATTGGAGGTGTATTGGACAGCGAAGAGGTTACCTCAGATTACAACAGGATCTGGACCAGATGGGCTGAAAAGTGGCAGGTGGAGTTTAATTCAGATAAATGCGAGGTGCTGCATTTTGGGAAAGCAAATCTTAGCAGGACTTATACACTTAATGGTAAGGTCCTAGGGAATGTTGCTGAACAAAGAGACCTTGGAGTGCAGGTTCATAACTCCTTGAAAGTGGAGTCGCAGGTAATAGGATAGCGAAGAAGGCTTTTGTTTTGCTTTCCTTTATTAGTAAGAGATTTGAGTACAGGAGTTGGGAGGTCATGTTGCGGCTGTACAGGACATTGGTTAAGTCACTGTTGGAATATTGCGTGCAATTCTGGTCACCTTCCTATCGGAAAGATGTTGTGAAACTTGAAAGGGTTCAGAAAAGATTTACAAGGATGTTGCCAGGGTTGGAGGATTTAAGCTATAGAGAGAGGCTGATCAGGCTGGGGCTGTTTTCCCTGGAGCGTCGGAGGCTGAGGGGTGACCTTATAGAGGTTTACAAAATTATGAGGGGAATGGATAGGATAAATAGACAAAGTCTTTTCCCTGGGGTCGGGAGTCCAGAACTAGAGGGCATAGGTTTAGGGTGAGAGGGGAAAGATAGAAAAGAGACCTAAGGAGCACCTTTTTCATGCAGAGGGTGGTACGTGTATGGAATGAGCTGCCAGAGGATGTGGTGGAGGCTGGTACAATTGCAACATTTAAGAGGTATATGAATAGGAAGGGTTTGGAGGCATATGGGCCAGGTGCTGGCAGGTGTGACGAGATTGGGTTGGGATATCTGGTTGGCATGGACAGGTTGAACTGAAGGGTCTGTTTCCATGCTGTACATCTCTATGTCTATCCTCTTAAACTTAACGAGATGAATCACATGCGTACAGTGGCTACAAGAGCCAATCAGAGGTGGGATATTCTGTGGTGATTAATTTTTTTCACCATCTACAAGACACAAGTCAATCATATAATGGAAAACTGTCCACTTCCTGGATAAGTTCTCCAGCAACGATTCAAAAATATCAACACTATTTTAGACAAAGCAGCTCCTATGATTGGTGCCCTGTCAACCACAACTTAATCATTCATCCCATCTACATGGTGTCTACAGTGAATACCACCTACAAAATGTGTTGTTCCTTCAATAGCACAGTCCCAATCTGCAACCTCTACCACCCTGAAGAGCAAGCACAACAGATGGTCCAAAGCAAAACAGTCAGAATCACATAGTGAGGAGGGAACAATAACTTTCTTTTGGTTCATTGCCTTCTCTTGAAGAGACAACTTTATACCGTCGTGTTTAATACAAGTAGTGAAAATACCGAAAAACTGGAGGAAGATATGATGAAATGGAAGTAGAATTTTTTCTGCATTTAGTGATTGTGATTCACATAATGGTGTGTTCTTTTATCTGCTCTGGCCAAAGGATTAGCTTTTAAAGGAGGCCAATACAAAGGTGAGTTAATAACCAAGGGATACTTAGTGCATATGTCCTATGTAACACAGATTCAGAGGAGTCATTATTTGGAGGTGCTGGTGTTGGACTGGGATGTACAAAGTTAAAAATCACACATCACCAGGTTGTAGTCCAACAGGTTTTTTTTTGGAAGCACTAGCTTTCGGAACTAGTGCTTCCAAATAAACCTGTTGGACTATAATCTGGTGTTGTGATTTTTAGCTTCAGAGGAAGTAACAAAGAGCTTCTGCCAATATTCAAATTTATTTGTTGCTTAGAAACCTTGGAGCAAAAAAAAAGTGGGGCAAGCAAAGCAAGAACAAATTTAGGGGGAGTTTTGAATGTGAATAGTGATTTCATATTTTCATTGGCACTGCAAGTATTACACAGTATCTTAAAACTGGTTTGAAAGATTAGCAATAGAATGTAAAGTTCTTCTCCATGTTAATCTTGTTTGTCATCCTGCAACAAAGGTATTTAAAAATTGAATATTGGAAGCAAATTTCCTGCAGCAAATATGCCTTCAAAATTCCACCTTAATCTGTGAAAATTGTCCGAAACACATTTTGCTCAGGCCCATTGCTTTCCAAAATTAGCCTTTGTGATGTGCTGAAGTTTGTTATTGTCACTAAAAATTATTTTCTGGGTTAAGCAAGCAAGCATTGGGACGGTCAAACTAGAAATGATTATCAAATGCTTCTGGGATTCTGATTTTCCCACTGATGCTGAGGGTGACCATGGTCCTGAGGCAATAGATGACAATCATGAGTCCTCTTGAATTTGTGTGTGAAGCTGTCAGAGCACAATCAATCAATGGGTCCTTGTCAAAGGATTCGCATGTGATCTCCATTCTAATTTCTCCTTGACACTGGTGTGCTGACAGCAAATGACTTTCAGTCGGAGAATTGGGAAAGCAACCTTGTGGATAAATGTTGCATGATTAAGCAGTCGGTGCTTGCATCGTACTGGTGTGGATTCTGAAGAAGGTGGCACTGTAATGTACAATCTGTGGCCATAAAATTCAGTAACCAAGAGTTAATGACAACAGACTATAATTTGGCTCACTAGCAAACAAATGTATCAAAGTCACAAACTTGTGGATTTAGTTCCTTTTATTAAGTTATTGATATATTTATAGCAAAAATACTTTGAAAGTCAAGTAAGTTTTAACTTTTTGACAATTAAAATTATGTTTCTTTTGGTGTGCTGGCATAAAAACTAAATTGTGTTGATTTTTCTGATATCCGATGGTGGGAATAAAGCTGGAAACTTCAAAGCAGTTTGAGCGTAGTTGGTCGGGGGGATGGGGGGTGGGTGGAGAGAGAGGCTATGCCTCTGAAAGTGGTTTGATGTGTTGAATGAGGATAGAAGGTTGGAGAGTTTGGATGAGAAAATAAGAAGAAATTTAAAAAGTGAAACCAAAAAATTATGAAACCTTCATATCTATCCAGCAAATTGCTCATATCTGCCCTGTACACAAAAAGTAGGCCAATTTTAATCCACTCAGTTAGTGTCCCATCAGACTACTTTTAATCATCAATAAAGTGATGAAAAGTGTCATTGACAGAACTATAAAGTGGCTCTTGTTCGACAATAACATTTTCACGGGTGGCCAATGTGTGTTTTGTCTGCATCACTTGGCTCTTGACCTCATCCGAGCCTCAGTTTAACTGGGGACTTAAGAATTTAACACCACAAGACGACAGTGATTTCTCTTGACTGTAAAGCAGCATATGACCACATGTGGCAACAAAGAGCCCTAATCCAAATGAAGCAAGGAAATTAAGCATAACCTTCCCCTGGCTGGAGTCAGCAGAAAAGAAAATGTTAGTGGTCATTGAAGGCTAAGTATCTCAGCCCCAGTGCTGATCTTCCTCAGGGCAGTGTCTAACTATCTTCAAGGTGCTTCATTAATACTTTTCCTTCAACATGTGGTCAGAAAGGGGTATATTGGGTATGTGAGAAATCCACCACATGCAGATTTCCCATGCAAACCACAGTTCAGACTGATTTGGAACTCCATCACTATTCTATCATCTCTGGTTCAAAACAATAGAATTCAGCCCTTAATAGCACAATGACCACATCTATATCACATGAACTACAGTGACTCAAAAAGCTGATATCTCAAGGCAATTGAGATGGGCAATAAATGCTGATCATATCAGTATTTATGTCATATTAGTTGACATTTCATCCACAGATAAAATAGGATGAGGATTTAGATGTACAAGGATGTCAGCTATTTGAAGAACTGAATGAAAGCAATAAACTTTGCTTGTTTATTTCTAAGGATAACATGCTGAAACAAAAAATACTTATTTCAATTCTGTGGTTCAATATTGGGATCCATTTTAGAAATATCCAAAAAAGGAAACTTAAATAATTACATATACATAGCAGGGTCACTCACTGAACTTTGAGCAGCATTTCCAGGCATGAATTTGGTCATGGCCATTTCTGCAAATCTACTACAAACTTATGATAATAATACAGGTACAGTATCTCACATCTGGCAACTTCTGGACTGAGGCGATGTCTGAGTTTGAGTATTGCCAGATTTTGGTGAGCATTATTGGCAGTGAATAGATGAGGTTGCTTGCAGGATGGATGAGTGTAGGAAAATGTGGTACATGAAGACGAGAAGCTGATGACTCGTCTAGGGTCACACTGTGCCATAGAGTCATAGAGCACATAACACGGAAACAGACCCTTTGGTCCAATTTGTTCATATAACATAGAACATAGAAGAATACAGCGCAGTACAGGCCCTTCGGCCCTCGATGTTGCGCCGATCCAAGCCCACCTAACCTACACTAGCCCACTATCTTCCATATGCCTATCCAATGCCCGCTTAAATGCCCATAATGAGGGAGATTCTGGATCAGGGGTGCTGGAAGAGCACAGCAATTCAGGCAGCATCCGAGGACAGGCAAAATCGACGTTTCGGGCAAAAGCCCTTCATCAGGAATAAAGGCAGAGAGCCTGAAGCGTGGAGAGATAAGCTAGAGGATGGTGGGGGTGGGGAGAGAGTGGCAGAGAGTACAATAGGTCAGTGGGGAAGGAGATGAAGGTGATAGGTCAGGGAGGAGAGGGTGGAGTGGATAGGTGGAAAAGGAGCTGGGCAGGTCGGACCAGTCCGGACAGGTCAGGGGATCGAGTTACTGGAGGTTAGAAGCTAGGATGAGGTGGGGGAGGGGAAATGAGGAAACTGTTAAAATCCACATTGATGCCCTGGGGTTGAAGTGTTCCGAGGCGGAAGATGAGGAGTTCTTCCTCCAGGCGTCTGGTGGTGAGGGAGCGGCGGTGGAGGAGGCCCAGCACCTCCATATCCTCGGCAGAGTGGGAGGGGGAGTTGAAATGTTGAGCCACTGGGCGATTTGGTTGATTGGTGCGGGTGTCTCGGAGATGTTCTCTAAAGCGCTCTGCTAGGAGGCGCCCAGTCTCCCCAATGTAGAGGAGACCGCATCGGGAGCAACGGATACAAAAGATGATATTAGTGGATGTGCAGGTAAAACTTTGATGGATGTGGAAAGCTCCTTTGGGGCCTTGGATAGAGGTGAGGGAGGAGGTGTGGGCGCAGGTTTTACAGTTCCTGCGGTGGCAGGGGAAAGTGCCAGGATGGGAGGGTGGGTGGTAGGGGGGCGTGGACCTGACCAGGTAGTCACTGAAGGAACGGTCTTTGCGGAAGGCGGAGAGGGGTGGGGAGGGAAATATATCCCTAGTGGTGGGGTCTGTTTGGAGGTGGCGGAAATGTCGGCGGATGATTTGGTTTATGCGAAGGTTGGTAGGGTGGAAGGTGAGCACCAGGGGCGTTCTGTTCTTGTTGCGGTTGGAGGGGTTGGGTCTGAGGGCGGAGGTGCGGGATGTGGATGAGATGCGTTGGAGGGCATCTTTAACCACGTGGGAAGGGAAGTTGCGGTCTCTAAAGAAGGAGGCCATCTGGTGTGTTCTATGGTGGAACCGCTCCTCCTGGGAGCAGATACGGCGGAGGCGGAGGAATTGGGAATACGGGATGGCATTTTTGCAAGAGGTAGGGTGGGAAGAGGTGTAATCCAGGTAGCTGTGGGAGTCGGTGGGTTTGTAGAAGATGTCAGTGTCAAGTCGGTCGTCACTGATGGAGATGGAGAGGTCCAGGAAGGGGAGGGAGGTGTCAGAGATGGTCCAGGTAAATTTAAGGTCAGGGTGGAATGTGTTGGTGAAGTTGATGAATTGCTCAACCTCCTCGCGGGAGCACGAGGTGGCGCCAATGCAGTCATCAATGTAGCGGAGGAAGAGGTGGGGAGTGGTGCCGGTGTAATTACGGAAGATCAACTGCTCTACGTAGCCAACAAAGAGACAGGCAGAGCTGGGGCCCATACGTGTGCCCATGGCTACCCCTTTGGTCTGGAGGAAGTGGGAGGATTCAAAGGAGAAATTGTTAAGGGTGAGGACCAGTTCGGCCAAACGAATGAGAGTGTCGGTGGAGGGGTACTGTTGGGAACGTCTGGAGAGGAAAAAACGGAGGGCTTGGAGGCTCTGGTCATGGCAGATGGAGGTGTGGAGGGATTGGATATCCATGGTGAAGATGAGGCGTTGGGGGCCGGGGAAACTGAAGTCTTGGAGGAGGTGGAGGGCGTGGGTGGTGTCTCGAACGTATGTGGGGAGTTCCTGGACTAGGGGGGATAGGACAGTGTCGAGGTAGGTAGAGATGAGTTCAGTGGGGCAGGAGCATGCTGAGACAATGGGTCGGCCAGGGTGGTCAGGCTTGTGGATCTTGGGAAGGAGGTAGAACCGGGCAGTGCGGGGTTCCCGGACTATGAGGTTGGAAGCTGTGGGTGGGAGATCACCTGAGGTGATGAGGTTCTGTATGGTCTGGGAGATGATGGTTTGGTGATGGGGGGTGGGGTCATGGTCAAGGGGGCGGTAGGAAGAGGTGTCCTCGAGTTGGCGTTTGGCTTCAGCGATGTAGAGGTCAGTGCGCCAGACTGCCACTGTGCCCCCTTTGTCCGCTGGCTTGATGGTGAGGTCAGGATTGGAGCAGAGGGATTGGAGGGCTGCGCGTTGTGAGGGTGAGAGGTTGGAGTGGGGGAGGGGGCTCGACAGGTTGAGGCGGTTAATGTCCCGGCGGCAGTTGGAAATGAAGAGGTCGAGGGCAGGTAATAGGCCAGCGCGGGGTGTCCAGGTGGATGCAGTGTGTTGGAGGTGGGCGAAGGGGTCCTCGGAAGGTGGGCGGGAGTAAAAAAAGTCCACCACTGCTACTGGCAGGGCATTCCATGAACTCACGACTCGCTGAGTAAAGAACCTACCCCTAACATCTGTCCTATACCTACCCCCCCTTAATTTAAAGCTATGCCCCCTTGTAATAGCTGACTCCATACGAGGAAAAAGATTCTCACTGTCGACCCTATCTAAACCCCTAATCATCTTATACACCTCTATCAAGTCACCCCTAAACCTTCTTTTCTCCAATGAAAACAACCCCAAGTGCCTCAGCCTTTCCTCATACGATCTTTCTACCATACCAGACAACATCCTGGTAAACCTCCTCTGCACCCGTTCCAGTGCCTCCACATCCTTCCTATAGTATGGCGACCAAAACTGCACACAATACTCCAGATGTGGCCGCACCAGAGTCTTATACAACTGCAACATGACCTCAGGACTCCGGAACTCAATTCCTCTACCAATAAAAGCCAGTACGCCATATGCCTTCTTCACCGCACTATTTACCTGGGTGGCAACTTTCAAAGATTTGTGTACATGGACACCAAGATCCCTCTGCTCATCCACACTACCAAGTATCCGACCGTTAGCCCAGTACCCCATCTTTTTATTACTCTTACCAAAGTGAATCACCTCACACTTAGCTACATTGAACTCCATTTGCCACCTTTCTGCCCAGTTCTGCAGCTTATCTATATCCTGCTGTAACCTGCCACATCCTTCCTCACTGTCTACAACTCCTCCGACTTTTGTATCATCCGCAAACTTGCTCACCCAACTTTCTAACCCCTCCTCCAGGTCATTTATAAAAATGACAAACAGCAATGGTCCCAAAACAGATCCTTGCGGAACACCGCTAGTGACGGCACTCCAAGATGAACCTTTGCCATCAACTACTACCCTCTGTCTTCTTCCAGCCAGCCAACTCCTAATCCAAACCTCCAACTCACCCTCAATGCCATACCTCCGTATTTTTTGCAGTAGTCTACCATGGGGAACCTTATCAAACGCCTTACTAAACTCCATATACACCACAGCTACTGCTTTCCCCTCGTCCACCTCCTTAGTCACCTTCTCAAAGAATTCAATAAGGTTTGTGAGGCACGACCTGCCCTTCACAAAACCATGCTGACTATCCTTGATCACATTATTCCTATCCAGATGTTCATAAATCCTATCCCTTACAATTCTCTCTAAGATTTTGCACACAACAGAAGTGAGACTCACCGGCCTATAGTTACTAGGGTTATCCCTACTCCCCTTCTTGAACAAGGGAACCACATTTGCTAGCCTCCAATCTTCTGGCACTACTCCTGTAGACAACGAGGACATAAAAATCAAGGCCAATGGCTCTGCAATCTCCTCCCTTGCTTCCCAGAGAATCCTAGGATAAATGCCATCAGGCCCAGGGGACTTATATATTTTCACCCTTTCCAGAATTTCCAACACCTCTTCTCTACATACCTCAAAGCCATCCATTCTACTTAATTGTGACTCAGTACTCACATTGACAACAATGTCCTGTTCCTGATTGAATACTGACGAAAAGTATTCATTCAGTGTCTCCCCAATCTCTTCAGCCTCCACACGCAACTTCCCACTACTATCCTTGACTGGACCTATTCCATCCTAGTCATTCTTTTATTCCTGACATACCTATAGAAAGCCTTAGGGTTTTCCCTAATCCTACCAACTAAGGACCTTTCATGTCCCCTCCTTGCTGCTCTTAGCTCTCTCTTCAGGTCCTTCCTGGCTACCTTATAACTCTCAATTGCCCCAATTGAACCTTCACGCCTCATCTTAACATAGGCCGCCCTCTTCCATTTAACAAGGGATTCCAATTCCTTATTAAACCACGGCTCCCTCACACGACCCTTTCCTCCCTGCCTGACGGGCACATACTTATCAAGGACACTCAATAGTTGCTCCTTGAACAAGCTCCACATATCAATTACACCCTTGCCTTGAAACTTACTTTTCCAGGCCACACATCTTAAGTCATGCCTCACAGCATCATAATTTCCCTGCCCCCATCTATAACTCTTGCCCTGTAGTGCACACTTATCCCTCTCCATCACTAGAGTAAAGGTCACCGAATTGTGGTCACTGTCCCCAAAGTGCTCACCTACCTCTAATTCTAACACCTGGCCTGGTTCATTACCCAGAACCAAATCCAGTATGGCCTCACCTCTTGTTGGCCTATCTACATATTGTGTCAGGAAACCCTCCTGCACACATTGGACAAACACTGACCCATCTAACGAACTTGAGCTATAGCTTTCCCAATTAATATCAGGAAAGTTAAAGTCCCCCATAACAACCACCCTATTACTTTCACTCTTCTCTTGAATCATCCTCGCAATCCTTTCTTCTACGTTTCTAGGACTATTAGGAGGCCTGTAAAAAAAACTCCTAACAGGGTGACCTCACCTTTCCTATTCCTAACCTCAGCCCAAACTACCTCAGATGGCGAGTCTTCATCCATCGTCCTTTCCACAGCTGTAATACTATCTTTGACAAGCAATGCCACACCTCCCCCTCTTTTACCCCCACCTCTGACCCTACTAAAACATTTAAACCCTGGAACCTGCAACAGCCAATCCTGTCCCTGTTCTACCCATGTCTCCGTAATAGCCACAACATCGAAGTCCCAGGTACCAACCCACGCTGCAAGTTCACCTACCTTATTTCGTATACTTCTTGCATTGAAGTATACACACTTCAAACCACTTTCCTGTTTACAGGCACCCTCCTTTGAAATTGATGCCATGTTCCTCACCTCCCTACACTCCAGGTCCTGCACCCTAAAGCTACAGTCTGGCAATGGAGGAGTCCAAGGACCTGCATGTCCTTGGTGGAGTGGGAGGGGGAGTTGAAGTGTTGAGCCACGGGGTGGTTGGGTTGGTTGGTCCGGGGCCATGGGATGGTTGGGTTGGTTGGTCCGGGTTGGTTGACCATAGCAACACGACAGTTGGAGGAAGAGCACCTCATCTTCCGCCTAGGAACCTTCCAACCACAAGGGATGAAGTCAGATTTCTCCAGTTTCCTCATTTCCACTCCCCCCATCTTGTCTCAGTCAAAACCCTCGAACTCAGCACCGCCTCCCTAACCTGCAATCTTCTTCCTGACCTCTCCGCCCCCACCCCACTCCGGCCTATCACCCTCACCTTGACCTCCTTCCACCTATCGCATTTCCAACGCCCCTCCCCCAAGTCCCTCCTCCCTACCTTTTATCTTCTCCTGCTGAACACTCTCTGCTCATTCCTGAAGAAGGGCCTGTGCCCGAAACGTCGATTCTCCTGTTCCTTGGATGCTGCCTGACCTGCTGCGCTTTTCCAGCAACACATTTTCAGCTCTGATCTCCAGCATCTGCAGTCCTCACTTTCTCCCTGAACTGGGACAAGCCAGTCAGTAAACATATCGATTCCAGTTTTTTCACTGACATTCCAAAGGTGTCTCATTTGATTGAATCCTAGTTATATTTGTATCACATGATATGTACTTTCTGCTGAAATTGTTTTCAAGCAACATCACTAGCTTTTAATACCTGGACCAACTTTCCATTTGAGGTTGAGACCCTGTGATGGGTTCAAGTGCAGTCCTGACCCTGCATAATGCTGGGAATAGTGACTTGACAGCATTTTTCCTGAACTTGCCAATTAGCTCACTGTTTAATTGAGAAGGGCAGGTAGATTCCAGAAACCGGAGGGCCAAAAGTAGGATGAGCACTGCCGCTATCTCTCTGTCTGTCTGTCTGTCTCTCTCACACACACACTCCTTCTCCACCTCATTTCCCACCAACACACCTTTTCTTCTCTTTCCCACCAATACACCTTTTCTTCTCAGGCCATGTTTAGGTGCTACAATGTGAGGCCTGGAGATTGACCTTAATAAGACTCTTCATTAACTCAATTGGCTGCTTGTGGATGGGAAACTGTTCTACTCTTGACCTTGATTATAACAGCAGTGCTGGTGTAGCTGCAGCACAAGGATTGCAATGTTCATAAAGGCAACTCACTGCCACCTTCTCAAAGGCAATTCTCAGCAGTGACATATCCCAAGAATTAATTTAAAAAAAACTTTTCGCCTGGCTTTCATTATTCTCAACTGTCTTAAATTTATCCGAAACTTCAGGTCATTTGTTTCTTATCTATTCTCTTTGGTTGAGAACATCCATGCCTAAATTTTAATTGTTCTTTGTACTATTTCAGTTCTTAAAATGATTGACTTTGGGACTTCCAGGCATTTGTTTGTTTTACACTGTTCTACATTTGTAGGATTGATATAATATTATATTTTTTTGGCATAATATTGTATGTTGATCATGTCTAATAAGACTCATATGATATGCCAATAAAATGACAATTGAGAAGTGAGAAAAATAATTATAAACCAGTCTGAATTTCCCTTAATTTGTATTTGTGAACATCCTAACGATGCTTTAAAATTTGCTAAAATGAATAAATAATACTGGAGCCACAAGTGAATATGTAGGAGAGTTAAATATTCCTCACAGACCATTTACTGCATGCAAGGAGGTCATTCGGCTCATCCATACCAGCTGTACAGTATTGATTCAGCTTAAACCTATTGTGCTGCTCTTGTCATTGCATTGAGCCTGCAGCATCCCAACTTCATATGCTAATATTTCTAAAAATGCAGTGTGGTTTTCTGCTTCTGCTACTTTTTTGAAAAGTGAGTTCCAGATTCCCCATCACCTACTGGGTGAAAACATCCCTTAAATGTTTCTGCCAAATCATGTTAAATTTATTCTACCTGGTTATTGAAGTACATAATCTATTCTGTTCAGGCTGTTTGTAATTTTATACACTGAGTTAAATCTTCTTCAGTTTCTTCTGTTCCAAAGACAAGAATCCCAGCCTTTTCAATCATTCATCATGATTAAAATCTTCCATTCTTAGTCTCTTAAATCTCCAGTGCACCTTCTCTGGTGAGTTCTTACCTTGCCAGTAATTGGTGACCAGCATTATACTTGGGACTCTAGCTGTGGCCTAGCAGGTGTTCTATACAATTCCAGTGTATACTCTTTGCTCTTGTGTTCTTTGCCTCAGCTAACAAAGGAACACATCCCATATGCTTTCTTAAGTCCTTATTCTACCTGCCCTGCTGTCTTCAGGGATTGTAGACCGGCACTCCAATGTCCCTTTGTTCTTCAACAGTTCTCAGTTTTCTATCATATATTGTGCATTGTCTTGTCTTTTCTTCCCAAGTAGATTTCCTGACACTTTGTCTGATTGAGTTCCATTTGCTACTTTTTTCTGCCCATCTTCTAGTTCATTGGTTTCTTCCCGTAGTCTACAGCACTTTTCCCCCAAATCAGTCACTTTGTCTTTTCTTATTTCATCTGCAAACATCTTAACCATGTCCCCTACATTTAAATCAAAATAACTGATATATAGCATGAAAAGCAGGAACTCAGCACTGAGACGTTTGGAACTCCACAACAGACTCCAACACATATTAGCTTTCTTGCCACTGAGTTAATTTTAAATCCAATATGCCTCTTTCCTGTGGATACAGTGATTTTTACTTCCCTGACCAGCCTATCATATGGGACCTTATCAAATATTTGCAAATATCCGAGATGAATACATCAAATGTGTCACCTCATCAACTTTCTTGAAAAAATGCATTTGAGTTAGTCAGCTACAACCTTTTTTTTTAATAAATCCAGACTGTCTGTCTTTGATTAATCTCTGCTTTTCCATGTGACTGTTTGTACTGCCAAAAGGTGTGCCGCTGGAAAAGCACAACTAGTCAGGCAGCATCCGAGGAGCAGGAGAGCCGATGTTTTTTCCACATCAGGAATGTGTGGTGGGGGCAAGGGGGCTGAAGGATAAATGGGAGAGGGATGGGGCTGGGGAAGGTAGCTAGGAATGTGATAGGTAGATGAAGGTGGGGGAAGGGGAGGTGATGGTGATAGGTCGGAGTGGAGAGTGGACTGGTTAGGTGGGAAGAAGTGAGGTCTGCAGATGCTGGAGATCAAAGTTGAAACTTTATTGCTGGAACAGCACAGCAGGTCAGGCAGCATCCAGGGAACAGGAGATTCGACGTTTCGGGCACAGGCCCTTCTTCAGGAATGAGCAGAGAGTGTTCAGCAGGAGAAGATAAAAGGTAGGGAGGAGGGACTTGGAGGAGGGGAGTTGGAAATGTGATAGGTGGAAAGAGGTCAAGGTGAGGGTGATAGGTCGGAGTAGGATGGAGGCGGAGAGGTCAAGAAGAAGACTGCAGGTCAGGAAGGCGGTGCCGGGCTGGAGGGATCCGGCTGAGACAAGGTGGGGGGAGGGGGGATGAAGAAACTGGTGAAGTCCAAGTTCATCCCCTGCGGTTGGAGGGTTCCCAGTCGGAAGATAAGATGCTCCTCCTCCGACCGTCGGGTTGTTGTGGTTTGGCGGTGGATGAGTCCAATGACCTGCATATCCTCGGTGGAGTGGGAGGGGGAGTTGAAATGCTGTGCCACAGGTTGGTTGGGTTGGTTCGTCCGGGTGGCCCAGAGGTGCTCTCTGAATCGCTCCGCAAGTAGGCGGCCTGTCTCCCCAATATAGAGGAGGCCACACCGGCTGCAGCGGATGCAGTAGATGATGTGGGTGGAGGTGCAGGTGAATCTGTGGCGGATATGGAAGTTTCCCTTGGGGCCTTGGAGAGAAGTGAGGGGGGAGGTGTGGGCGCAAGTGTTGCACCTCCTGCGGTTGCAAGGGAAGGTCCCCCCACCTTGTCTCAGCCGGATCCCTCCAGCCCGGCACCGCCTTCCTGACCTGCAGTCTTCTTCTTGACCTCTCCGCCTCCATCCTACTCCGACCTATCACCCTCACCTTGACCTCTTTCCACCTATCACATTTCCAACTCCCCTCCTCCAAGTCCCTCCTCCCTACCTTTTATCTTCTCCTGCTGAACACTCTCTGCTCATTCCTGAAGAAGGGCCTGTGCCCGAAACGTCGAATCTCCTGTTCCCTGGATGCTGCCTGACCTGCTGTGCTGTTCCAGCAATAAAGTTTCAACTGGTTAGGTGGGAAGGAAGATGGACAAGTAGGACAATTTAAGAGAGTGATTCTGAGTTGGAGGGTTGGATCTGGGATAATGTGAGGGGAGGGGAAATGAGGAAGCTGCTGAAATCAACATTGATTCCATGTGGTTGGAGGGTCCCAAGGAAGAAGATGAGGTGTTCTTCCTCCAGTCGTGGGTAGTTTGCATTTGGCGGTGGAGGAGGCCCAGGACTTGCATGTCCTTGGCGGAGTGGGAGGGGGAGTTGAAGTGGTTGGCCACAGGGCGGTGGGGTTTTTTGGTGATTGTGTCCTGGAAATGTTCTCTGAAATGTTCCGCAAGTTGGAGTCCTGTCTCCCCAATGTAGAGGAGACCACATCAAGAGCAACAGACACAGTAGATAAGGTGTTTTTATGTGTAGGAAAATCTCTGCTGGATGTGGAAAGATCCTTTGGGAGGTGAGCAGGGAGATGTGAGCACAGGTTTTACATGTCTTGCGGTGGCAAGGGAAGGTGCTGAGAATGGACAGTGAGTTGGTGGGGGGCCTGGACCTAATGAGGGAGTCGCAGAAAGAATGATCTCTGTGGAATGCTGAAAGGGGTGGGGAGGGAAATATATCTCTGGTGGTAGGATCTGACTGGAGGTGGTGGAAATGATGGAAGATAATGTGTTGTATCTGGAGATTGGTGGGGTGGAAGGTGAGGACAGGGGATGGGTGCAGGAGGGGGTTCTATCCTTGATGCGTTTGGAGGGTGGGGTTCAATGGCAGAGGTGCAGGAAGTGGAGAAAATGCACTGGAGGGAATTGTTGACTGTGTGGGAGGGGAAATTGCGGTCCTTGAAGCAGAGGCCATCTGGGGTGGAATTGATCCTCTTGGGATCAGATGCAGCAGAGGCAAAGAAATTGGGAATGAGGGATAGCATTTTTATGGGGTGGGGGTGGGAAAAGGTGTAGTCTAGTGGCTGTGGGAGTCAGTGGGTTTGAAGTTGATGTCCGTTTTGAATTGGCCAATAGAAATGGAGATGGAGATGGAGATGGAGAGATCCAGGAAGGGGAGGGAGGTGTCCGAGATGGTCCAGGTGAACTTGAGGTTAGGGTGGAAGGTGTTTCTGAAGTTGTTGAACTGTTCAACTTCCTCGTGAGAGCATGAGGTGTGCTAATACAGTCATCAATGTAATGGAGAAAAAGGCGGGGAATAGTGCCAGTTAACTGCGGAAGGTGGACCCGACAAAAAGGCAGGCATAGATGGGCCCGAACTGATGCCCATGGCTACCCCTTTGGTCTGAAGGAAGTCGGAGAATTGAAAGGAGAAATTATTGAGGGTGAGGACCAGATCAGCCAGTCAAATGAGTGTGTTGGTGGAAGGTTGGGTCGGCGGGAGAAGAAGAAACGGAGAGTTCCAAGGCCTTTTTCATGGTGGATGGACGTGTACAGGGAGTGGATGTCCATGATGAAGATAAGGCAATTGAAGGCCGGGGAACCAAAAGTCATGGAGGAGATGGAGGGCGGGATGGTGTCTTGAATGTATGTGGCGAAGACCTGGACCAAGGGGGACAGGACGGTGTCAAGGAAGGCAGAGATAAGTTGGAGATGATGGGTCAACCGGGGTAGTCAGGTTTGTGATTTTTGGGTAAGAGTTACATCCGGGTGGTGCGGATTTCCCGGACTGTGAGGTTGAAGGCTGTGGATGGTAGATACCCTGAGGTGATGAGGTTATGGATGGTGCAGGAAATGATAATCTGGTGATGGGAGATGAGGTTGTGGTCAAGGGGGCAGTAGGAGGAGGTGTCCGCGAGTTGGCACCTAGCTTTAGCAGTATTCAGTGTGCTAAACTACCACTGCGCCCCACCCCCCCCCAGTTTGTCAGCTGGTTTGATAGTGAGGTTGGGATTGGAGTGGAGAGCTGCGTGTTGCGAGGTTGAGAGGTTGGAGTGGGTGGGAGGTGTGTACAGGCTGAAGTGGTCAATGTTGCAGCGGCAGTTGGAGATGAAGAGATCAAGGGTGGGTGGCAGTCCAGCACGGGCTGTACAAGTGGATGGAATTTGTTGGAGGTGGTTGAAGGGGTCCTCAGAAGGTGGCTGGGAGTCCTGGTGGAAAAAGTAGGCACGGAGGCTGAGGCGGAGGAAGAAAAATGTGATGTCACAACGCATGTTGAATTTGTTGATCTGGGAGCGTAGTGGGATGAAGGTCAGGCCTTTACTAAGGACTGATCATTCATCCTCAGTGATGGGGAGTCTTGAGGGTTGTTGGAAACACTGCAGGGCTTGGGTCTGGGACCTGGTATAGAGCTGGTGTTGGGAGTGGGGACGGAGACTATCTCTGAGGTGGGTGCTGGGTGACATCACCAAAGGAAGTGACGCACACCATGGGGATCAGGGGGACGGAGACGGTGATTCAGTAGCATCCATGGAGGCAGAAGTGACGTTCCGTGTGGCGTTTGTGATATCTTCAGCAGCTGTTGCGTGTTCGTCAGCAGTGGGGGGGCCGGAAGTGGCTGAGGCAACACCACTATGGTGGTTGGAAGTGACATGATGGGTAGTCTTCGCAGTGGGATCGGCGGCGGTTGTCTTGGTGGCAATCACAGAGGTGGTGATCGTGGAGGTAGTGGCCAGGTCTGTGGGGCGGCAGGGATGGAAGTGCCATCATTGTTTGCTGTGGGTGGTGGCTGTAGCGGCCGCGTGACTAATGGTGTCCGAGCAGTTCCGAAGGCCAGGAGAAGGTTCTGGAATGATCAAGGCATCCAGCGTTTGGAGGTAAGTTTGTGAACGTTTAATGTACTTGCGTTCCTTGATGTCCAATAAGCTGGAGTGCTAATGGCATCCGTGTAGTTCCAGAGGCTGTGAGAAGGTTCTGGAATGATCGAGGAGTCCCAAGTTTGGAGGTAAGTACGTGAAAGTTTGGTGTACTTAAGTTTCTTGATGTTCGATAAGTTGGAGTTGCTAGTGGCGTTCGAGCGGTTTATACTGTCACTCAATTTTCTTTTGTCAATAATTTGCCCAATGTTAAGGCAAGGCTGACTGTCCAGTAATTACTTGCTTTATCTCTTCCTCCCTTTGTAAACAAGATTACAATGTCAGCAATCCTCCAGATCCTTGACACTATGCCTGTGGCCAGAGAGAATTGGAAAATGATGAAAGTAACAAATGCTGGAGATCACAGTGGGTCAGACAGCATCCGTTAAGAGACAGCAAGGGGCTAATGTTTCAAACGTAGATGACTGTTTATTAGAGCTGAAGTGAAATGTGCAGGGGACAGCATTTATGCTATGGTTTTGGACGGTTGGAGATAGTGGGTGGAGGGTGCTGATGGAGAAAAGATGTTAATTGTTCAGATTAATTGATTGGAATGTGAGAATGGCAGAACAATGGAATGCCTCCTGCCAGACTTGAAAGGACAGTAAGTGGAACAGTGGGAGAGGAGGACATGATAATAAACAGAAGAAAGGGAAGAAATGGGAGTTAGTTCAGAATTTAAAGGTGTTGAACTCGATGTTAGGATCAGAAGGCTGTAAGTGTGCCTGGTCTGAAGCTGAGATATTGTTCCTTCAGTTTGCACTGAGATTCACTGGAAGACTGCAGCATGTTGAGGACAGACATGGGCATGTGAGCTGGACACTGTGTTAAAATGACCGGCTATGGGAAGGTCGGGGTCCTGCTTGCGCACAGACCAGAGGTGTTCCATAAAGCAGTGACCCAGTCTGCGTTTGGTTTCTCCAGTGTAAAGTAGGCCACATTGGGTGCAGTGAATACAATACACAAGATTGGAGGAGGTACAGGTGGAATGCTGTTTCACCTGGAAAGACTGTTTAGGCCCGAGGATGGTGAGCAGGGAGGTGAAGGTGTTGCACCTTCTGCAGTTACATAGGAAGGTGCCATTGAGAGGAGGGGTGGTGTTAGTGGTTGTGGAATGGACTAAGGTGTCATGGAGGGAATGATCCTTGAGAAATGCAGACGGAAGAGTGAGGGGAAGATGTGTTTGGTGGTGATGTTCTGCTGGAGTTGTCTGAAATGGCAGAGAAAGATCCTTTGAATGAGGAGGCCAGTGGGGTGAAAAGTGAGGACGAGGACACTGCTTTTTCATCCTTCTCAGTCTGGGATATAATTCATGCAGTCAGTTTACTCTTTTTTATTATTATTGCTGCTTTTCTTGGCTTTTAAATTTGTGGGTGTGCCTCACCCAACTGGATCATGAGAAATACAATCTTCCCCTTTTTCTCCACCAGAGATAAGATACTCAACTGTGGCCACTGAAAATGATAGGAAATATGAAAGGTCACAAAATGACTCTACAGAGATTACTTTCTCCCTGTCCATAAGCCACCTATTTTGAAATGGCAGCAAACAACAGTGTGACCTGGATCAAGACAAGGCTCAGGTTTTTGTGGCTAGTACTGAATGAAGACAGTTGAGTTCAAGACAAATTACCTATTTTTCCATAACAGATCATCTTAGTTCAACTTGCCAGAAAATGTTTCATTTTTAAATTTTGTGTTACAGAAAGTCTGAGTGAAGTGATATCTGTGTTCCAAGTGAACAGTACTGTTTATCCCCTCAGACAGAAGTGGGTACTGCAGATGCTAGAGATTAGAGTGGTGCTGGAAAAGCACAGCAGGTCTGGCAGCATCTAAGGAGCAGGAAAATTGAAATTTCGGGCAAAAGCCCTTCATCAGGAAGGGCTTTTGCCCGAAATGTCGATTTTCCTGCTCCTCGGATGCTGCCCGACTTGCTGTGCTTTTCCAGCACCACTCTAATCTTGACTGTTTATCCCCTCAGTCAACCAGATTGAAGGATTGTAAAATTAACAGCACAAGGACTGAGAGGGAAGTGTAAATTAGAGGGCTAAGTTCAATGCCAAAGCAAACACAGAATGACAAGGAAAGAAGGATTGATTGGAAACCTGCTGAGAAGTGGGAGAGCAAGCAAAATGACAGGGGAAAGCACAGGGAAATAGTATATTGGCTTTGGCTTGACTTGACTTAACTACCTGTGTCATAGAGATGTACAGTATGGAAACAGACCCTTCGGTCCAACCCATCCATGCTGACCAGATATCTAGTCCCACCTGCCAGCAACCGGCCCATATCTCTCCAAACCCTTCCTATTCATATACCCATCCAAGTGCCTCTTAAATGATGTAATTGTACCAGCCTCCACCACATCCTCTGGCAGCTCATTCCATACACGTACCACCCTCTGTGTGGAAAGGTTCCCCTTAGGCCTCTTTTATATCTTTCCCCTCTCACCCTAAACCTATGCCCTCTAGATCTGGACTCCCTTTCCCCAGGGAAACCTATTTACCCTATCCATGCCCCTCATAATTTTGTAAATCTCTATAAGGTCACCCCTCCAATACTCCAGGGAGAAACAGCCCCAGCCTGATCAGCCACTCCCTCTAGCTCGAATCCTCCAACCCTGGCAATATCCTTGTAAACCTTTTCTGAACCCTTTCAAGTTTCACGACATCTTTCCGATAGGAAGGAGACCAGAATTGCATGTAATATTCCAACAGTGGCTTAACCAATGACCTGTACAGCCACAACATGACCTCCCAACTCCTGTACTCAATACTCTGACCAGTAAAGGAAAGCATACCAAACCTTCTTCACTATTCTATCTACCTGCAACTCCACTTTCAAGGAGCTATGAACCTGCACTCCAAGGTCTCTTTGTTTAGCAACGCTCCCTAGGACCTTATCAATAAGTGTATAAGTCCTGCTAAGATTTGCTTTTCCAAAATGCAGCACCTCGCATTTATCTGAATTAAACTCCATCTGCCACTTCTCAGCCCATTGGACCATCTGGTCCAGATCCTGTTGTAATCTGAGGTAACCCTCTTCGCTGTCCACTACACCTCCAATTTTAGTGTTATCTGCAAACTTACTAACTGTACCTCTTAAGCTCGCATCCAAATCATTTATGTAAATGACAAAAAGTAGAGGACCCAGCACCGATCCTTGTGGCATTTCACTGGTCACAGGCCTCCAGTCTGAAAAACAACCCTCCACTGCCACCCTCTGTCTTCTACCTTTCAGCCAGATCTGTATCCAAATGGCTAGTTCTCCCTATATTCCATGAGATCTAACCTTGCTAACCAGTCTCCCATGGGGAACCTTGTTGTGAATGCCTTACTGAAGTCCATATAGATCACATCCATCACTCTGCCCTCATCAATCTTCTTTGTTACTTCTTCAAAAAACTCAATCAAGTTTGTGAGACATGATTTCCCACGCACAAAGTCGTGTTGGCTATGTTTTGGTGTGTGCTTTTTCACATTTACTGTGCGGGTTTATGAACTTGATTGGTGGGGCTCACAGTGAGATGGCATTTACCAGAATTTGCTGGTACCTTAGTCAGCAATTTGTGGACTTTTTTCAGCTAAATACTCATCTGACCATGGGCACTAGCATCACTATAATTTTGACAGAAAAATCTGGGCAATTATTTCCAGCTTCACTGGTGTGCATAAATCGTCTCAAATGCTTATTTTCTTGGAGAATATTAGCCTTTATTCTCTGTTACCAGGTCTAAAAAAATGATCTTTACAAAGGAAAGGAATGTTGAGAACTAGATAGTCTGCAGGGAATGGATTTGTTCAATAATTATTTCTGTCAGGTTTCTTTTTTATCACTTTATTCTTGTCGTGACTCTTTGCTGGGGAATGGTTTCATGGCAGCTGGTTTACCTGTTTTAATTATTCTAACCCACACAGCATTAAACAGTGAGCACTGACAGTAGCTGCAACATCGGAATTGAGATCCATCAAAAATTACTATTTCAAGTACCATGAAACTTTCTTAGTTGTTATATGCTTTTCCAACTTATATCTTTTTTATAATGAAAACTAATGCACAAAATTATTTTGCTTCTCAGCTAGGTATTTAAAAAAAACAAATTGGTGCACAGTTTGTTGTTTAGAAACAAAAAAAAATTACGTGCAAGAAGTCAGCAAGATTTTCAAACTCTCAGTCGCTACAATCTAGAAGACAAGGGCAGCAGATACATGGAAATGCAAGTTCCCCACCGAGTCACACACAAACATGACTTGGGAATAAATTGTGTTGATGGGTCAAAATCCTGGAACTCCCTCCTTAACAGCATTCTAGGTTCTCTATACCCCAATGGTTGTAGCTGTTCAAGAAGGCAACATGCCACCATCTTATCCAGGTCAATTAGAGGTGAGAAGTCCATGTCTGATGAAGGGAGGAAAAAATTGTAAGCTTGACCTGTAAATTTCAGGCCTCACTTCTGTCTCTGTCAGGTGGAACAAATTCCACCAATCGTCTGAACACTTTGCATTTTGTATTTAATGGGGAGGTGATGGCACAGCAGTATTATGGATTAACTTGGCCCAAGTATTCATCTGGGGATCAGAGTTCCAATTCCCCCATGGCAGATGGTGGATTCGAATTCAATAAAACTTTGGAATTAAGAGTCTAATGGTGGCCATTGTTAATTTTTGGAGAAGTCCATCTTGTTCAATAATGTCCTTTAGGGAAGAAAACTGTCATCTGTACCTGGTCTGATCTACATGTGACTGCAGATCCATAGCAATGTAGTTGACTTTCAACCGCTCTCTGGGCAATTAGGAATTGTTAATAAATGTTGCCCGGGCTAGTGATGCCCTCATCCTGTGAATGAATAATATTGTACTTACATCTGATCGTAAAGGTTGTATATACATAAAGTCTGATATAAATATTGGATACGTGAAGTTTATAATGTTGCATTCTCACTTAGTCTGTAGAGATTAATGTTGACTTTGCTTTCTTTTGCAGTTCTCCATGTTGGACACTGACAGGCCAATATTTCAGCCATTCCCATCAGAAATTGTCTTTCAAAACTATGAACCTTTTGAAACCCTTGAGGTTCCTCTGATTCTGCGGAACCATGATCAGGTAAGTAAAGATAATTGGAATTTTTTTCTTTGTTGTGTACGTGAAGGCATGTGGTTAAGAAAGATTAAATGTGGTTCATCTAATCATGAACTCAACATCAAGCATTTGGACCTGGATTTTAATCCTTAAGGCATGTAGTGGAGTTGGGAAAATTTCTATCTTGGCTCACCTGCCTTGGAAGAAAGTGGCTCTGGAGACATGATCTTCAGTGTGAGGGAGGATTCAGGCTGCATTTGATTCAGCCGACCCGTGAAAGAGCTCCAAGGTAGCCGTACGCCAAGCTGAGTGCTGAGGCAGCCTCTTTAAAAAGCCTGTCTAAATCCTGTAGGATCTTGTCCTTGATGTAGTGAAAAATGTATGACCTGCCAACCCGCATACCCAGAGGGCCGGAGCTGTCACAGAAGTGTACAGCATAGAAAATGTCATCTGGTCCATTGCATCTATGCCAGTCGAAAACAATCACTTAACATTTGCCTTGTGGCATCTGTTCCACCTCATGCTCCTCCACCCATTCCATGCTCTTGCCTGCCCCCCAGCTCATCCTCATGCCAGGCAATGGCACTTCCATGGAGAAAGTGAGGATTGCAGATGCTGGAGATCAGAGTTGAGAGTGTGGTGCTGGTAAAGCACAACAGGTCAGGCAGCATCCGAGCAGCAGGAGAACCGATGTTTCAGGGAATAGCCCTTCATCAGGAATTTCCATGGCACTTCCATGCCAGTTCACCTACTACATAGGTATAGAAGCAATGAGCCCAATGATGACATTGGGATGATTAAAAACAAAAGCCATTCTTCCATAATTTTACATTATTTTGACAAACATCCCTTTTCTATAGTATAATAGAAATGTAAATCATCCTGACCCTTTGAAGTAGCAATGGCAGAAATTCTAAGCTCTTGAATCTCTTAGTTCTGTGCAAATAAGGCTTAAGCAATTGACAACAGAGAGCCAGAGTTGTCAGTCAGCACTATTTTCTCCATGCCTCAAGATTTTGAACAGATTAGTGGCTTTCTGAGTTCTTAGCAAAGCTTTATTATAATACATTTTGGGCTGAGAGGGGCTATGAGCAGGATTCCTTCATGTCGGCTTTGGTTCACAACACCTGTGAGGATTGTCGAATGCAGGCTCACGAAGCTCTGGGAATGGATTAGTCATCCTGGAATTGGGACATATCTGCAGTTTAAAAGGGTTCCCACATCATTTCAACACCGTGAAAATCCAGGCCTTATCTTTTATGGGAAGTCTGAATCTGAAAGCAGATGAAGTAAAACCAGAACATACATCTCCAATCTCTATATTCAACTACCAACACTTCTCCCCTTAACTGACAACAATGGACCTGACCACACCAGCACAGAAACGATCATTTTCAAGGCTTTTGGAGGTTTGTTTATTTGTGCTTGCTTATCTTCTCCAATCCCATTTTCAATCAGATGTTTATCTCGCCCTTTTTTTTTGGAAGGAGTTAATTGTAGAAAGAGTTCATTCATTCATTTCTCCCCATCCCAAATTCCTTTCTTCTGATCCCTAGGTTCCTTACTTTTGTTAATGTTGAATAAATATGTAAACAAGTCGGAGCTCACTGTCAAATAGGTTCCTTGGATCTACATCAGGAAGAAATTTGTTACAAGATCAATTTCTATGAGTATACTCCACTATTCTGCTCAGTATTAATATTAAAATAATAATATTTGTTTCAATGTGATAGAATACTCTCAGCTTCCCTAGATGAGTACAACTCAAATCACACCAAAGAAACTCAGTACTATGTAGGAGAGTACAGTCTATTGTAGCCTATTCATCACCTTCAACAGTCACTCCCTTCACCACAAACACAGTGTGCAACAGTATGCACCATGTACAAGATGCATTGCAGTAATTCATCAGGGCTTCTTGGATAGCACCTTACAAACCCAGGACTTCGACTGCCCACAAGGCAAGAGTAGTAGAGCATGGGAATACCCGCATCTGCACGTCTGACTCCAAGACACACATTATATTCATATTATTTTTTGTTCTATCTACTTTGTATTGTGCAAGCCAGCCATCTGTAAATTTTGTAACATTTTGAAATAGTTCCAAGAGATTGCTGCATGTGACTGTTCAAATACATTAGTTGCATTCAATTTTAATACTGCTGACGAACAAGGGTTTGGCTTGTTGCAGGGTTTTCACTAAGTTACACAAAACAGTTCCAGGGTTCCTGAATAGTCAGATTTAGGCAGTTGAACAAAGGCAATAGAAGAGAAGGTTGTTATTTTTGAATGACTAGCCAGTCGATTATACAGGAGTAGGAAGAAGAAGCCCATCCTGTAAAGGTGTTGCAGCAGCAACCTCTAAGTCATGAGGATGAAGAAGAAATCTGGGGAGGTAGGAGGTGCAGCTGAATGTTTGGGTTAGGGCTCAGGAAAAGGCATGGGAGTTGTGGGAGCTGGAAGAAGCCATGTCTTGTTAATGGTTCAATGCAGCAGTGAGTAAGAATAAAGGAAGCCCACAAACATGATTTGCTTTGTGCAGCTGAGAACTCAGAGGAACATAAATATAATACCAACTTGGTTAAGCTAGCTTAAGAAGTCCGTGACAGAGCAGTTTTTGGGGGAGTTCCAAAGCTAAATCTTGAACAGAGAAAAATATAAATTCTACGTAAAGTTTAATGACATTTGATTACCCATAGACCCACAGTGTCACTAACATCTGGGGGTTATCGTGCAATCTATGGGATTGATCTTGACTACATTTTCTGTTTGAAGTACTCTCTTGGGTGTTTAAACACAGCTTACTTGCCTCTCATATTTCCCTTCTGAATATTGGAAATAAGTTATACAGTCTTAGGGTCACACAGCACCAAAACAGATCCTTCAGTCCAACTCGTCCATGCTGACAGGGTTTCCCAAACTAACCAGTCCTATTTGCCTGCGACTGGCCCATATCTAAATCTTTTGTATTCGTACACCTGTCCAAATGTCTTTTAAATGCAACAGTACCTGCATCTACCACTTCCTCTGGCAGTTCATTCCATATATGCACCACCCTCTATGTGAAAAGGTTAGACAAGTTTTATTTTTCACTTTTACACTATAGACATGCTGTCTCTGGGCAGTGGCAAAGTTCAGAATATACCAATGCCTTAGCCAATCAAAAGTTAACGGGGTCTCTTTTTGCATAACCATAAGAAATAGGAGTAGGGGTAGGCCATTTGGCCCATCGAACCTGCTCCACCATTCAATAGGATGATGACTGATTTGACATTCCTCACGTCCACATTCCTGTCTGAGGAATGAGGACATGCCACAACCCAAAGGACTAGCCACGTTGCCATACATCAGAACATTTCTGAACTGACAGCCAGACTACTACGACCCCTAGGACTCGTAACAGCACACAAACCAACAGCCACTCTCAGACAACAACTCACCAGGACAAAGGACCCGATACCCAGCATGAGCAAAACCAATGTAGTGAAATAAATCCCATGCAAGGACTGCACAAAACACTACATAGGACAAACAGGAAGACAGCTAACGATCCGTATCCATGAACATCAACTAGCCACGAAACGACACGACCAGCTATCCTTCATAGTGACACACACAGATGACAAACATGAGTTCGACTGGGACAACACTACTATTATAGGACAAGCCAAACAGAGAACAGCCAGGGAATTCCTAGAGGCATGGCACTCATCCACAGATTCTATCAACAATCACAATGACCTGGACCCAATATACTGGCCACTGCAGCAGCTAGCTGGAACTGACAACCGGAGGCGGCAGGGACAAACCACTATAAATGACGGAGGAAACAACACAGAAGCGCTTCATAGGAGGCTCCCAAGCACTGAGGATGTCACCTAGACAGGGGACGAAATGTCTGCAACACAAATTCCCAGCTTGGTGAACAGAACCACAACAGTGAGCACCCGAGCTACAAATCTTCTCAGAAACTTTGAATATCATATTGGTTTTATGGAAGTAAAATCAAATTCTAACTTGGTCAATCCATAAGCTTGAACTATTTAAGAAAACATCTTTAATTTGGTTTACCTATCCATTAGTTATGGAACTGATTTTTCTAAACGAATGAAGCCTTTAGATGCAGCGTAGCAAGGAGCAAGTCGAGAACAATTCTCCATTGATTCCCTTAACATGGTACCTCTTTCATTTCTTTGTAAAGTCAGTCAATAAAGCAAAGTTTCTTTTCAATGTGTACTAAACATGTTGATTTAGAAATATTAATAATCAATTTTAGTTTTAACTATTAACCTTTCCACCTTGATCAGATGCTATTGAGGAAAGTCTGTACTTAATCATGGTAGAATTACAACTTCGAAAGAGAACATACAATCTTATGAATCGATGCCTGCTCACCCCAAGAACAATTCAGCAAGTCCCACTCCTCACCCATTTCCTGGAGTCCTCCAGTTTTTTTTCCATAGTTTTCTAATTAAAAAGACCTCACTGAATCTGCCTTCACAAATGCCCAGACAGTGCATTCCACACATTAATTGCTTTCTGCTTTATTAAAGTTCTGTTAGTCTTGGCTATTTTGCTGCTTACTTTATGCTGGTGTCCTGTAGTTCTTGACTCTTTTGCCATTGGGAAGTTTCTCTGAACTCCATCTGAACATTTTTCCAGCTCAGACGAAGGCCTTCCAGTCCATCATGTGTTGGCTGTAAGAGCAATGCATGGTGTAATTACACATCTGTTCTCTGTCACCCTGTACATTTTTCCTTTTTAGATAATGATCCAGTTTTGATTCATCAATTGAACCTGCTTTCGCCATGCTCATAGATAGTTATTTCTACATCCTAAGCACTCACAAATCCCCATGTTGTCGTTGCTTCTTGTGCCAATTAACTTAAATATGTTCTGTAGTATACCAAGTCATACCAGATTCGAAACATAAACTTAGTTTCTTTCTCCACAGATGCTGCCAGAACTATTGAGTCACTCCAGCACTTTCTATGTTGTTTCAGATTTCTAGCATCTACAGTATTTTACTTTTATGACTTAAATCTGTCCTGTCTGCTTCTTGATCCTTCCATCAATAGGAACAGTTTCTTGTGAGCTACTCTGTCCCAAATGCTTGTGATTTTGAACAGCTCAGTCAAATGTCATTGCAAACATTTCTTCTCCAAGAATGACAGCCCCAATCTCTCCAATCTATCCGTATAACAGAAGTCCTCAACCCTAGAATATGGAATTTTTTCTCCACCCTCTCAAATGCTTTCATATTCTTCCTAAATAAAAGTGCCCATGATGAGGCTAAACTAGTGTTACATAAATATTTGACATAATCACCTTGATGTTGTAACATACAGGTGTTCTGCTATAATGTGTGATTCGTTAGTGCAAATTCGCTGTAACACAATTGATGAATTGGGAACATTTTCTAAAGCGTGAACTTTAAAATTACATTGCCAACACTTTAAGTGCTGTTTGTAAAGCCCAATTTTTCTATAATGTGGGGTTGCACAAGAATGCATTATTACATTATAGAAGAACTACCTGTATGCTGCTTTTTTCAAACTGCAATCTCAACCTGTTGGTCCACCTTCAATGAATTATGTACAAATACACTGAAGCTGTATCCCTCCCGAGCATTGTGCTTTCCAACCAAATGAATCTCTTCACAACCTTCTGCATTCAATTTTTGTCAATGACTTGTCTGCCTATTACACCAAATTGTACATGTACTTTTGAAGTTGTACATCTAAAGATCTTGACCCACGGGAGGGGTCTCTAGGTTCCGCGATCAGTCAAAAAACACTAGCAATTCGGTCTGATTCTGCAAGATTTCACACTTTATTATCACGGCCACGCACAGGTTGTCCAGCAACACAGTGGTTAAACACTTCTGTGTTTCTAGGAGAAAGCTGCGCGCATGGCTTCAGATAAAGACATTTTTATATCTTTTTTGAAAAGAAGTACAGCCACGGTTACAAAGCAGATTCAGACAATTAGGAGAAAGTGAGGACTGCAGATGCAATCCTGAAGAAAGGCTCATACCCAAAACGTCGATTCTCCTGCTCCTTGGATGCTGCCTGAACTGCTGCACTTTTCCAGCAACACATTTTCAGATTCAGACACTTACCAATCAAATTTAATAAAATGACAATATTGACAGCCACTTAGCCCAATGATATTTCCTGGGAACCAACTTTGTTTTCCACAAACAAGCTTCTTTATCTCTCTTTGCACCTGCAATTGCAAGGTCAGTTAGGATGGCTAGTAATGTCTTATCTAGTCTGTGTTGTAAAGGAAGCATTGTCTGCTAATCTTTGATTCAGTACCCTATGGTTATTTCAGGAATGCAGTTTTTAGCAGGGTTTTAAAGCCATTTTAAGCAGAATTGTCAATTTGCAGCTGAGAAGCCATTTTGTCATGTTACTTGCGTTAAGAAACCATTTTATTGTTAGTAAGAGCATGTATTAAATGGTTGCTCCTGACAGCAGTCTGTATTCAGATTTTAGATCCTCACATCCTCCTCCTCAAAGTTCACAATACTTTCAGATTTTATGTTATCTGTTCATTTTGAAATTGTGTCTCTACCCCCAACGTCTAGTTATTAATTTATATAAGGTACAGTAGGGGTCCTAAAACTAAATCATAGAGAATTACTCACCACTACTGTTTCCTGTCACTAAAACAATTTCTTATTCATGTTTTTGCTTTAACTGATTGCATGAGCTGTAACTGATCTCAAAAGTATATGCGGCACTTTATTAAATGCCTTTTAGAAGTCCATCTACAGTACATCAATAGTATTACTCTCATCAACCCCCTCTGTTATTTCAACTGAAAACACAAGCAGATTAGTTAAACATGATTTGTGTAGTGATTGTAATGGGGTCAGCCATTGGACCTCACCGAACTTGAGTTCCCTGATTGAATCAGATCAACAGCTCAATCAGGGAGCCCTGGTTGACAGATAAGAACAGGAGTGTCAGGGTGCGTTGGTGATGGGATGCTGGCCTCTGTCGAGTTATTTCACTTTGCACTTGACAAATCCAGACTGGCTTTTTTTTTGTTAGAACATAGAACAGTATAGGCCTTTTGGCCCTCGATGTTGTGGGGGCCTTTTATCCTACTCTAAGATCAGACTAACCCACATATCCTTCATTGTACTAACTTCCATGTGCCTATTCAAGAGTCGCTTAAATGTCCCTAATGTATCTGATTCTACTACCACTGCTGGCAGTGCATTCGATGCACCCACCACTCTGAGTAAAGAATTTACCTCTGACACCTCTCCTAAACCTTCCTGCAATTACCTTAAAATTATGACCCCCACCCCCTCGTGATAGACATTTCCGCCATTTGAAAAAGTCTCTGTCTATCCACTCTATCTATGCCTCTCAACATCTGTTAGACTAGTGTTTGCACAAGTGACTGAATTTTGTTTCTAATTATTGTTTCTGGAAGGTTAAAGTAATTGCTCTGAAGTTGCTGTTGGACTCATTTTTTTTAACAAGGCTATAACATTTGAGTTCTCTAATCCTCTGGCACCATCTCAGTCTCGGACTAAATGGAAAATTAAGAACAAAGAAAGAATTCAGTCTCGTACTTGACTGGTCCCAAACTCTTCGTTTTGTTAAAGGCAATCGATTTTTCCATTACAGTTTTTCCTGCAGCCTTTGATTCTAATTTATCTGATCCTGATTCATGCCTGACTATATTCGGCTCTTCCCCAATTAATTATTTTCACTCTGAATTGTTCCTTGTCCTTTTCTATAGCCAATCTAAACGATATACTTTCATGGGACATGAGCATTGCTAGCAGCATCCTTAGTTGCTCTTGAACTAAATGGTTTGCAGTTATAAGTCAACCACATTACTGTGGATCTATCATAGGATCCCTTCAGTGTGGAAACAGGCCCTTCGGCCCAACAAGTCCATACTGACCCTCTGAAGAATATCCCACCCAAACCATTTCCCTACCCAATTACTCTACATTCGCCCCTAACCTATACATCCTTGAACGCTATGGGCAATTTAGCACAGCCAATTCACCTAGCCTGCCTATTTTTGGATTGTGGGAAGAAACCAGAGCGCCCGGAGGAAACCCACGCCGAAATGGGGAGAATGTGCAGACTCCACATAGACAGTCACCTGAGGGTGGACTTGAACCTGGGTGCCTGGCACTGTGAGGCAGCAGTGTTAACTACTGAGCCACCGTGCCGCCCTAGAGTCACAAGTTAACTCGACTAAGGATGGCAGATTTCCTTCCCTGAAGGACATTATTGTGTTTTTGCAACAATTGATGGTTTCAGTTTCAGATTTAAATTCAATCAGCTGAATCCATGTCCCTTTAATATTAGGGTAAACCTCTGGATTGCCAGTTGCCACGGTACCTCTGATACAAGACATACAATTGCTAAACGTTACCCACTGACGTTTGTTCCAGTTGACACACCTTTTTTCCACCAGTCATATCACCCTTCTCATCAGACTGGAAACATGCCAGTAAGAGAATTTTTCTGACTGTTGTCTAGGAACTGTTGGCCCTCTCTGCCCTTCATGCTATTGCTAGCCCAATTTGTATTTGGATAATTAAAGTTCCACTTTCTAACTACTTAACATTTTTACTTGCAAATTAGCTATTTAATTTATCAATACAGTGCTGTCTTCTCAGTAGTGCGATGAAGTGTAAGTTTAGAAATACCCTTGAATTGTTGGAATGTGGTTTGATTTTCTAACTTGGATGTGAACTGTGCCAAGGTTAATATAAGATCAGGGAGGTGCAGACATGACTATTGATGTGAAGATAATGTGGGCTGAAGGGGCTTTGATGGGATCATATTGTCTGTCATGTCTTGTAAGGAACAACTATACAGTGGCATTTTCCATTAAACAACCTGATAGCTTTTGACAACATCAAACAAGATTAGTGGGGAATATAGATGTTAAGTATTGATAAGTGTTTCTAGTATTTCTGGGATAGTAGGGCAAAGTCATCATGACAGTTCCTTGGTGTTATTTAATCTTAACTCTGCTGTACGTGAAAAATGAGGTGCTGAGAATTAAACCATAATGTAATAATCTTCAACATCATTTGATTGATTGTGGAATACTTGGAAAATGGTTCCATATGAATTGAAATTTTTATTAAAGCATATCTGACACCTCTTTGTTGAGAAGGTAGTCAGGACAAGTTGACAGATTTGACAGACTTATCTTTTGTTAAAGGTCTACTGCCTTGAGTATTTTAGCTTTCAAGAGTTGGAAGTGGTACAAAATCATGCCTACTGTCTCTGGAGGCTGCCCAGAGTGAGAGGCCTGAAGCCCGGAATGTTCTTCTGTGTTCACTGGGATATCAGTCCAGTTTTTACACTGAATGTCAGACCCCCAACACTAACCTTGGTGTATTCACTCTGTGGAGGGTTGGTTGTGGAGTAGGAGTGGTGGTCTCAGCTTGCAGGAATCCTGAAATTCAACTTTGTTATGGTTGCTTGTGAGCTTTTGGGTGGGACTACCTCTGTTGTTCAAAGGCATGCTAAGGCACAACCATCTTCTGCTGCTTCATCAATGACCTTCCCTCCATCAGAAGCATCATTTGCGATTCCTCAGATATTGAAGTAGTCCATGTCTAAATGCAGCAAGGACTGGACAGTATTCAAGCTTGTGTTGACAATTGTTAAGTAACATTTGCACTACAAAAGTGTCAGTATGACCATATTCAACAAGAGAGAATTTAACTATCACCGCTGGTATTTAATGGCATTACATCACTGAATCCCCCACCATTAACACTCTTAAGGTTAGTATTGATTGGAAACTGAACTGTACTAGTGTGTAAATAGAGTGACTACAAAAGCAGGTTAGGAGTTAAGAATCCTGCAGCAAATAACTCACCTCTTGATTCCCCAAAGTGTGTTCACCACCTGCAAGGAACAAGTCAGGCATGTGACTGAATGAGTGCAGCTCCAACAACGCACGAACTTGACATGATCAAGGACAAAGCAGCCACTTGAATGACACCATACTTTCAATAATTCACTGCACTATTCAGCAGCAGCAATGTGTACCATCTACAAGATACATTTAATCATTCATCAAACCTATAATCACTTCCATCTAGAAGAATAAGGGCACCAGATTCATGGGAATATCACTACTACCTGCAAGTACCCCTCCAAGCTTCTTACCATCTGTCTTGGAAATATTTCGCAGTCCCTTCAATATTGGCTGGGTCAACTTCCTTCCTAGCAACATTACTGGGGTACTAACATCAAATGGACTGCAGCAACTTAAAAAGGCTGCTTAGGGATGGGATGATGAATGTTGGCCCAGCCAGCAACACCATGTCCCATGAATGAATAAAGAGAGGTGCCTGATCAAGGGAATAAGCATGAAGAAGCAAAGAGATTCAGAGTGCTGAACCTTGTTGCCAACACCCCTGTCATGACCATAACCCCAGTATGTCATCCCGCCACTTTATCCTCCATCATTATCCAGGGCCTGGGCCCCTCAGCAAACCTAGGTTTTGGGCAGGCGCATTGCCAACTGCAGCCATTATTGCAACGCTCCAAAAGCTAGTGCTTCCAAGTTAACTCTTTGGACTATAACCTGGTGTTGTGTGATTTTGAACTTTGTCCACTCTAATCCAACACTGGCTCCTCTACATCACATCTCCAACAGGTGAGAGAGACTCTTGTCAGCTGTATTAAATACTGCCCTTAGGGATCCCAATCTGTGCTTTATTCAATTTTAAATGCATAAAGTGGGAAATGCACTCTAATACATCTCAACTTGTATGCAATGTTGGTGAATGTTAACTTCCCCTTGCAGGAAAGAGTCCTATATTGAATCACTGTAGTAAAAACACATCTACTTAAAATGCAGCATGAAACTATTGAAACTGAAAAAAAAACCTGAAAGAATAGCAGATGCTGTAACTCAGAATGAAAAACTGAGGTTGCTGGAAAAACTTGGCAGGTCTGCCAGCATCTATGAAGAGAAATCAAAGTTAACGTTTTGGGTCCAGTGACCTTCATCAGAACTGATGGTGCTAAAGAAAATGTTGGTTTTTTTGAAGAAGGTGAGCTGGGGGGAGAGGTTAAGGAGTAAACAATAAGTAGGGATAGAGCCCAAAGAGAGAGAGAACAATTGGACAGCCAAAGGATCTGGCTGGGAGGGTGAATAGTTGTTATTGGAGACTGTTAGTGGCTAACAATAGGTACTTTGTAATGGCATTCTGGATTAGTGGCGCTGGAAGAGCACAGCAGTTCAGGCAGCATCGAAGGAGCAGCGAAATCGATGTTTTGGGCAAAAAGCCCTTCATCAGGAATAAATGGCAGACTATGTGATAACAAGGCCTGGTGTGTGTGGCAGGGGGCTAGGTCATGGGGGAGTTCAGGCCCTGTAATTATTGAACTCCTGATATTGAGTATGGAGGGCAGCAGGGTCCCCAAGTAGAAAATGAGGTGGTTTTTCTTCCAGCTTGTGATGAGCTTCGCGGGAGCACGTCAGCAAGCCTGAGACAGAGGTGTTGGCCAGCAAACAGAGTGGTGTGTTAAAGTGGCGGGCAACAGGAAGCTTGGGGCATTTTTTTGTGGGCGCAATGTACATGCTCTGCAAAGTGGTCACCCAGTCTACGATTTGTTTCCAAAATGTAGAGGAGACCACATTGTGAGAAGTGAAAGCAGTGGACTAGATTGTGTTGCTTTACCTGGAAGGTATGTTTGGGCCCTTGGATGCTGAGGAGGGAGGAAATAAATGGGTAGGTGTTACAACTTACACCAGGGGAAGGTAGTGTGAGGCTGTAGGGAGTGAGGGAAGAGGGGACCAGAGTATCCTGAAGGGAACGGTCTCTGTGGAAGGCGAACAAGGAAGGGGAGGGGAATATATGTCTGGTGGAGGCATATCACTGGATGAGGCGGAAATGGTGGCTGATGATCTTCTGGATGTGGATGCTGGTCCCATCAGCTTCCACTTCCAGACATTACCTCCCATCCCACTGGCATCCGCATCCCGACATTACCTACCATCCCACCAGCATCCATATCCACACGTTACCTACCATCCCACCTACATCCATATCCAAACATTAGATTAGATTACATTACATTACAGTGTGGAAACAGGCCCTTCGGCCCAACAAGTCCACACCGACCCGCCGAAGCGTAACCCACCCATACCCCTACATTTACCCCTTACCTAACACTACAGGCAATTTAGCATGGCCAATTCACCTGACCTGCACATGTTTGGACTGTGGCACATTACCTACCATCCCACCAACATCCATATCCAAACATTACCTACCATCCCACCAACATCCCGATCCAGACGTTACCTATCATCCCACTGGCATCCACATCCAGAATTACCGACCATCCCACCGGCATCCACATCCAGAATTACCGACCACCTCACCGGCATCCACATCCAGAGTTACCGACCATCCCACCGGCATCCATATCCAGAATTACCGACCATCCCACCTGCATCCATATCCAGATGTTACCGAGCCAAGTCCAAAATTACTCAATAAGTCAAATGAAATGCTTCAGCACAGATAATTCAACAGTTTGACAATTAAGATTTTCTTACACAAAATGACAATAAACTTCATATGACTCAATAGTTTCCAAACCAATCTCCACAGATTCAGGATATGGTCAAGAAGAAATGAGCTAATTAGAAATCCAGGATATTGCAAAAAAGAAACTACCTGCTGGATGTAGTTTTGCTCGCTGAGTTGGGAGGTTCATTTCCAGACGTTTCGTCATCCTACTAGGTAACATCTTCAGTGAGCCTCCGGTGAAGCTTCACCTGAGGCCCACTGAAAATGTTACCTAGTAGGGTGACGAAACATCTAGAAATGATCCTCCCAGTTCAGTGAGCAAACCTGCATCCAGAACCTCAACCTGAGCTACAAATCTTCTCAAAACGTGCTAAATAACTACGTGCTTCCACAGAGCTGCGATGTGCTACAATGGACATTAATCTAAATAAAGATTCCCCAGATGATGTAACAGGAAGAGTTCTTCAGTGAAGGGAAATTGGGAGAGAAAGTGTTCTCCCAGATAATGGAATGTAGCAATGACGGCTTTCAACAGGAATGACATCCATCTTGAGGAATGTTAATAAGAAAAAAATGTTCTAAAATGTTGTACTTGTAGATAGCATGGATCTTGCAGCTTCTCCTGAGATTCAGGCTTACTGCTAGATTTACTTCTAGATTTCTTAATTATAACATTTCAATAATATAGTTATTATTTTGATTCATTTTCAGTTCTTTTGTGCTCAAACTTGATATTTCGAGAAGTACACGGATATGAAATATTTGGAGGGATATGGATCAGGAAGAGGCAGGTTGGACTTGTTTAGTTTGGGATTATATTCGGCATGGACTGGATGGAATGAAAGATCTAATTCTGTGCTGAATGACTCTCTGACTCCGTGACATGAGCCCTCACTCTGTGTTGTAATCTCTGTGACTCCTCACTGAATGTTGTATTTGAAAATCCCAGCACACGACACCCACTGGAAGCTAAGGATCACATCACAACTGAGGGTTGCAGTCATCACAATGAGAACCATGACAACACAAAATACAACAAACTGAAGTGATCTGTGCACTTGTGTGGGAGAGACGTCTAGAGAAAAGATCAAGCCAAGAGCACTGGGAAACTGATTCAATATCTCCCCAACTCCAAAGTTAAAAATCACACAACACCAGGTTAAAGTCCAACAGGTTTAATTGGAAGCGCTAGCCTTCGAAGCGCTGCTCCTTTATCAGGTAGTTGTTGACCTGACCACAACCACCTGATGAAGGAGCAGCGCTCTGAAAGCTAATGCTTACAGTTAAACCTGTCGGACTATAAACTGGTGTTGTGTGATTTTTAACTTTGTGCACCCCAGTCCAACACTGGCATCTCCATATCATTCCCAACTCCAGGGAGAGATTGAAATAGATTTCAATCAGCAGAATTAAAGGATCTTCACAAGCAGACAATGATAAAACCTGTTATTTGTGTCTTTTATATGGCAGTGGAGAAGATCATTGCTGAGACAGAAGATAAGTATGAAGTCATCCAGAAGATTGAGGAGGGGATCTTGTCGATGGAAGATACACAATGGCAATACACAGCATCTCTGAGATGCTTGTGGTGTTTTCACGGAGGTTTGATGATAGCAGGAAAGTACTGGAGAATCTTGTGGGCACACTGCTTGGAGGACTGATTCCACGTTGTGTTGATGGTTCCCATACAGTTCAACAAATGGCCCTCAACACAGTCTATACCATCCTGTCCCATTACTTAATGGGTGATGGAGCCAGACTGGAACAATATCAAGAGCATCCAGGGATTCTGAAAACGCTGCCTGAAGTCCTGACGAACCCTGATGAAGAGGTTCACTTTCAGAAGTGTCATCAGGTGATGGAGTTGATTTGTCAGAGCCTGCCGCGGGGTCAGCTAGACAACCTGCTTCTCGTGGTCTGTGGTAGTCTGTCTGACCAACATCCCAGCTGAGCCCAGGTCACTTCCTTGTTATTGGAAAACATCTTCCTGCGAGAAAGAAAACAACTTCAGGAGCAGGTCTCCGATATCCTTCGTGTGCTGGGGCTTCATTTGGAGATAAACCCTCACCAGGAAATGAAACCGCGTGTTCTACGAGGGCTAACTGCTTTGACTTCACAGCACTCGACAGCAGTTATGTCCCAGCTCCTGATCTGTCGCACCAGCCCCCCCCGCCCCTGGGGGACATGTTCATCCGGGATGTGTGAAGAGCAGCAGCTGAAGATGGAGCCTGTGCAGTGCATACAATCAAGCATCTTGTGTACCCTCTCAAGGGAAAAAGCTGCCACATCAGTGGGGACATGTACTCATCCAATATCTCGCTGACTGTCATCCATGGCCTATATGAGATACTTACTCAGCCCAGGATGGCAGATGTGGTGAGGACATTGTTCCCATAGATATTCAGTGGTCGACTTGCATCTCTCACCAGTGGGGTGGGTTTCTGTCTATCCAATGATACAGATATTCAATCACAGCGGAGAGGTTTCACAGCTGGATTTGATGTTGATACAAGTTGGTCACTGAATGAAAGGTGCGTGAGGTCACTCAAGACCCTGTTTGATCTGATCGGTCAAAGTGACATCCCTGACCATATGGTGATGGGAGGAGGGATTAGATTTGATCAGGGGGTTGTTCTGCTGGCCAGGGCAATGACAGCATCTGCAGGTGATGATTTGTCTAATAACGTACGTTAACTGGCTTACCAAATCCTTCGGATCTGAGACTGTCAGGCAGTTTCTATAATCATCTTCTTTGGGGAACTCCTGAAAACTTCGAGCTGGGTCTCAGAGACATTGTGATTAACAGCTTAATCTGATACCTCTGCTGGTATGACTCTTCACTTGTTACCCAGTTGCTCTGTGTCAGAGCTTTAAAAACATTGATTTTGGAATGAGGCGATGCTGTTGGAGTGTGACCGATGTCTTGGTGAGCCTGTTAGGGAATACAGAGAACAGCGATGTATTCACACTTGCCATGTTGTCTTGTCTGCAAAAAAAACATTCTTGAGGCACCAGCACAAATAATCACGCTCTTTTTAAATTCAATCCTCTCCAGGATTCGGCCACTGTTCGGGATTGGAAGTGAGCAAGTCTCTTGAAGCTTTCCAAATGTTGGCAATATTGGCCAAGTCTGGGGACTTCCAGCAACAGATCCACACCAGCATCGTGTGCTTGCTGTTGCACTTGGATAGTAAGAGTGAGAAAAACATCCAGTGTTGTAATGCAACACTGTAGATGATCTTCTTATCCACTGGATCCACAAAGGCTTGCTCCTTAATTGAAAGACTAAGGCACCAAGCTGGAATTACCGGGACTTCCTGAGGCGTATTTTGCGTCAACTCATTGATGATTACCCTGACATGGTGAATTCCTACATCTGTGTATCCTTCAGTTCCAACCAGGACCATCTCCATGATCATGCAGTGGCCTTGGCAGCCTTCCTCATGAAGCAATCACATCGCTTCCTTCTCACCCGATGAACCTCCGAGTGTAAAAGATTAATTGGCAATTGCTACTGTACAGCACCCAAATGAGACCTCAGCACATCAAGTTTTGAATATGGCCTAGGCCCTTGACTTCTAATACCAAATATTCTACTCCAGATCCTCACCATCAATATACGAACAGATCTTCTGAACATCAATGCTTCTGTCACACCAATTCATCACAACAGCTGATGGTTTTCACATCTTTATACCTGCATCTGATCTTTTAACAGCCAAGTGGTCTCTCCGGATGATAAATTTTGTCTCAGCATTGATCTCCTCCAGATTGTGGACATTATAACAAAAATTGATCTCCACCTTTGTGATATAAACCTATCCAAAAACATACACCTTTTCATAATTCTGGTTGCTGTCATCCAGAGTCTCCAGTTCATGAAGTCAATAGATCTTTCTCTCAATTATTATAAATAATTAATGTTATTGTAAATAAATATTCTGTTTCACTTTAAATAAACTGCAGCAGTATTGTTGCACATGCACATGTCAAATAAATGCACTTTACATCCTGGGAGTAGTGACTGCTGGACCATCGGGGTCATTCCTCCCCAGGCAGAGGCAAGGCCTGGGGTCTGCATTCACCTTCACTGACCACATTCACAGGAACTAGTACTGGTTTGATCAGCTTGAGAGTGGGGCTTTAGAGCTTGGGCGTGGTCATCCACCAGTGTACGTGTTTCTGACTGACACTGACCACCAGTCAGGAAAAGGAGCGGTAGTCAGAGATTCAGGAAAGCCCCAGCATGCATCTCACTAAAGAAGAGGTTTTCTGTGTTGGAAAACAGTGAGAGTGACTGCTTCTCCAGGAAGTGCAGCCAGAGCTCAGCTGTAGAAGGTGGGGATCAGAAAGAGAGGGAGAACAATAGTGGTACGAATGAGGGCCACTCATGGGTATTTCTGCAGCCACAGATGTCACTGCAGGATGGTGACTTGCCTTCCTGGGGCCAGAGTCAACGATGTCACTGAACCACGACAGAGCATCCTGAAAGGGGAAGAGTGTACAGTCAGAGGTGGTTCACATTGGTACCAATGACAGGCAGTAGGAGGGAAGGGGTCCTTTGAGAAGAATGTAGGGAGCTATGCAGCAGAATAAAAAGCAGGGCCTCAAAGGCTGTAACCTCTGAATTATTCTGGTATTACATGCTGATGAATCTAGGAATACGCGGATAGAACAGATCAATGTTCTGGAGCAGAGGGAGGTCATTGGGTTTCTAGAAGGTTGGGCCTGCCCAAGTCTGATGATTTGCATCTAAACCACAACGGGGTCAGCAGCTTTCTGATGAGATTTGCTGGTGCAGATTTACTGGGGGTTTAAACTAATTTGACAGCAGGATGGGATTTTGGAGGCAGTGTTGGTTGTGATGCACAGAGAAGCATACACCACAGACTAAGTCAGTGTAGAAACAATGTGAATATTTTCAAGTCAAGACACAAGGGATCATGGCAAGGCTAGATGGCATTTATTTTAATGCAAGGAGTATTATGAGGAAGGCAAATGCATTGATCGTGTTGATTAGCACATAGAGTCATAGTCATAGAGATGTGCAGCATGGAAACAGACCTTTCGGTCCAACCCGTCCATGCCGACCAGATATCCCAACCCAATCTAGTCCCACCTGCCAGCACCCGGCCCATATCCCTCCAAATCTTTCCTATTCATATACCCATCCAAATGCCTCTTAATTGTTGCCATTGTACCAGCCTCCACCACTTCCTCTGGCAGCTCATTCCATACACGCATCACCCTGTGCGTGGCAAATGATATCATTGCTAGAATTGAGACATGGTAGAGAGAGTGGCAGATTGGCAACAATATTGAATACAAAAATTGCTGGAAATCAAAGCAGGTCAGGCAGCATCCTTGGATAGCGAGCATGCTAACATTTCGAATCTAGATGTCTACATGAGAGCTGGCGTGAAGTATGGAGAGGGCAGCATTTCGGCAATAGTGGTGATGGGGAAAGTGCTGCAAGAGAAACAGCATTGATAGTGCAGATTAAGTGATTGGAATGTGAGAACAGCAGATCAATGGCACTTCTCATTGCTAATTTATATTAAACAAAAGCCCCCACTGGAGTGGGAGAGGGGACATTTTGACAGAGAATACAACAAGTAAAGCTAAAGAAAAGGGAATGAATGGGAGTGGGTTCAATAGCAAGTCCAAAAGGTTGTAAAATGCCTCGACTGAAGACAAAATGATGTTCCTGAAGATCAGAAGATAGTTGGGAAATTACAAAGCTGGAGGCAGTGGAGAAAGATCTCTCGATATAATGAGGTCAGTGACAGTGCTGGCAACAATGGCTTGATATTGGGATGTGGGGTCATGGTTCAGGGAGAGGTAGGAAGAAGTGTCAGAGAGTTGGTGTTTCCTGACTGGTGGTCAAGGTAAAGATCAATGTGCCAGACTACAAGTGCCTTCACGTGTCAGCGGGTTTGATGACAAATTTCGGGTTGGACCTGAGAGCGAAGCGCTGCCATTTCAGAAGGTGACAGGGAGAGTGGGTGCGAGGAGCAGAGAAATTGCGACAGCCAATGTTACACCGACAGTTTTCAGTGAAGAGTTCGAGGACAGGTAAGAGGCAAGAGGAAGGGGTCCAAGTGGAGGGTGAATACTGGAGGTGGGCGAGTGGATAACTGAGGCATGAGGGTGGAGGATTCCTACTTGTAGAGGTGGGCACAGAGGTGGAGGTGGCAATAAAACAGTTGAAAATCATGGTGACCCTATTCCATGATATAGAAGCTTCAGGCCAGAAGGCAGATTGTAACAGAGGCAGTGTTGCAATATTAATTGAGGCATCACCTACTGCAATGGGGAGCAATGAAATATTAGAAGGCACCCCAGATCGGGCCATCTGGGCAGAACTTAATAAAAATTGGGCAATCGCATTGTGTGTGGTACCTTATCTCCCCCAAATAGTCAGACAGAGATGGGAAGACTGATATGTAAGCAAATCTCAAAGAAATGTAAAAATAATAGGGTCATAAGAGTAGGGGATTTCAATTATCCCAATACTATCTGGGATACAGAAAGCATGAAAGGCACAGAGGTGGCAAAATTCTTAAAATGTGGAGAGGAGGGTTTTATGAGCAGGTGTTTTTGCAGGGATTTGAGGAAATATTTATCATCCTGAGGATGGTGGGTGTCTGGAACACACTGCCTAAAAGGTGGGAACGTTCAAACCATTGAAGAAGTGTTGCCTGGTTATTGCCCTCGACAACAGATATTGGCTTGGCACAAAGAGGACAACTAATCAATACATTTATTAGTTTAGTTAAAATAGACATACAAATTTACACCATTGGTTAGGAAAAGGTTAATAGCAGGTGTACAATTCATACAAAGTGAAAAATCAAGTGCACATCCATCGAGTTTGACGTTTCATGAACAGTGAACAAAAATAACAGCAAGTACCCAAGAATAGAAGGCAAGTGGGACTAGTTTAGTTTGGGATTCTGTTCTGCATGGACTGTTTGGACCACAGGGTTTATTTTGCATGCTCCATGAATCTGTGACATCAACAGAAGCTCATGCTAGCCAAACGATTTCTTCTAGGTCTTAGAGACCTCTTCACACTTCCAAATGCGAAGTCTGCTCTCCACGATTTTCACTGATGGCACCTTGAATCCTGAATTTTTATCATTTGGCCTAATCATTCCGAACTGTGGTGTCATATTCTTCTTGGTCCATTGCTTATCTGACAGTTGTTGTCTTTCCACTTTGGGACATCTTTAGGACGACTCCATTATTCTTCCTCCAAATAGGAATTGCACCTTATGTCATCCTCAGAGCCAGTGACTGGGTCTTGGGTAACTTCAGTTCGCAAGCTTGCTGTTTTTCCGTGTGAGTAGCCCCTGCCAACATCTCCACCCTCTCGACCCAAACATATCTACCTTAGTCTCAAGTTAAAAATCACACAACGCCAGTTTATTGTTTCTGTTAGGCGAGGAGACTAGGACCCATGGACACAGTCTTAGAATTAGAGCGGGTAAATTCAGAACAGAAATGTGGAGACATTTCTTCAGCCAGAGAGTGGTGAGCCTGTGGAATTCATTGCCACAGAGTGCAGTGGAGGCCGGGATGCTAAATGTCTTCAAGGCAGAGATTGATAAATTCTTGATGTCACAAGGAATTAAGGGCTACAGGGAAAATGCGGGTAAAGTGGAGTTGAAATGCCCATCAGCCATGATTGAATGGCGGAGTGGACTCGATGGGCTGAATGGCCTTACTTCCACTCCTATGTCTTATGGTCTTATAGACCAACAGGTTTATTTGGAAGCACTAGCTTTCAAAACACTGCTTCTTCATGAGACTACCTAGTGCTTCCAAATAAACCTGTTGGACTATGACCTGGTGTTGTGTGATTTTTAACTTTGTCCACCCCAGTCCAACCGATTCCTCCAAATCATATCTTAGGATCATCATTTTCCTTTCACTCTGTTAACCATTCTTGAGCTAGCAATCGACACTTAGTAAGTGCATCACTTCCACAATGTTTATAAATACGTTTAGTTAAAATATCAAAACAAAGTCTAACTACATAATTCACACAATCCCCTTTATAATAACCAATCATCCCTTCGATTTCATTCGAGCCTCATTTTTCAACTTTTGGATACTTTCATTTTTCCACCTTCTGAGCTAATACACATTGAATATTTCAATTACCAGAGCACATTGCAGCCACATGCGATAATATTCTCACCAGCGGATGTATTTAAAAATTACATTCCCAATTCCAAAATTTACTCTAAAAGCTGGGGTCATGAACACCTCATTTGCTTTATAGTAGGAGTTCTAATTATTTTGGTGTATTTAGTCCTTCGATGGGTTATCCCCTTTGCCTCTTTTACAATTTGTGTTTCCTTCATTACTGTTTGTATTATGGCCAAGGCAAGGTTCACACCCCCAGCCCGCCCCCCCCCACCCCATAACCAAGTCTAAAATCACGGTTTTGACTGCTACATGTGTCCCTTGGTCTTTGAGCGGAATGATCTGCTCAAATTATCAACCTCGGTTTTCTTCTCAGTTAATTTATTTGCTTATGCTGTCCAAAATCCACTCTGTCCAAACTTCATAACCTCTGAATGGCATGACTTCAGATTCATGCTCCTTAATTTAGTTTATCTTTTATCTCCTAGTTCTCTATCCTCAGATCATCTCATTGAATAACAGAAAATAACATCATACATGGACTTAAAAAATGAGGAGGAGTGCTGGACTTCTCAAAATGCATAAAGATGGATTAATCCTTGGGACATGATCAGGTGTAGTCTAGAACTCTGTGGGAAGCTAGGGAAGTGAGTGCTGGGCCCCTTTCTGAGATATTTGTATCATCGATAGCCACAGATGAGGTATTGGAAGACGTGAGGTTGGCTACCGTTGTGCCACTATTTAAGAAAGGTGGAAGGAAAAGTCAGGGAACTATGGACCGATGAGATCGACATCAGTGGTGGGAGGTTGTTTGAGGGGATCCAAAGGGAAATGTATTTGGAAAGGTAGGACTGATTAGGGAGTCTACATTTGCAAGAGTTATAGCTGGGGGCAGGGAAATTATGATGCGGTGAGGCATGACTTAGGATGTGTGGCTTGGAAAAGTAAGCTTCAAGGCAAGGGCGTAATTGATATGTGGAGCTTGTTCAAGGAGCAACTATTGAGTGTCCTTGATAAGTATGTACCCGTCAGGCAGGGAGGAAAGGGTCGTGTGAGGGAGCCGTGGTTTAATAAGGAATTGGAATCCCTTGTTAAAGGGAAGAGGGCGGCCTATGTAAAGATGAGGTGTGAAGGTTCAATTGGAGCGATTGAGAGTTATAAGGTAGCCAGGAAGGACCTGAAGAGAGAGCTAAGAGCAGCAAGGAGGGGACATGAAAGGTCCTTAGTTGGTAGGATTAGGGAAAACCCTAAGGCTTTCTATAGGTATGTCAGGAATAAAAGAATGACTAGGGTAGGAATAGGTCCAGTCAAGGATAGTAGTGGGAAGTTGCGTGTGGAGGCTGAAGAGATTGGGGAGACACTGAATGAATACTTTTCGTCAGTATTCAATCAGGAACAGGACATTGTTGTCAATGTGAATACTGAGTCACAATTAAGTAGAATGGATGGCTTTGAGGTATGTAGAGAAGAGGTGTTGGAAATTCTGGAAAGGGTGAAAATAGATAAGTCCCCTGGGCCTGATGGCATTTATCCTAGGATTCTCTGGGAAGCAAGGGAGGAGATTGCAGAGCCATTGGCCTTGATTTTTATGTCCTTGTTGTCTACAGGAGTAGTGCCAGAAGATTGGAGGCTAGCAAATGTGGTTCCCTTGTTCAAGAAGGGGAGTAGGGATAACCCTAGTAACTATAGGCCGGTGAGTCTCACTTCTGTTGTGGGCAAATTCTTAGAGAGAATTGTAAGGGATAGGATTTATGAACATCTGGATAGGAATAATGTGATCAAGGATAGTCAGCATGGTTTTGTGAAGGGCAGGTCGTGCCTCACAAACCTTATTGAATTCTTTGAGAACGTGACTAAGGAGGTGGACGAGGGGAAAGCGGTAGATGTGGTGTATATGGATTTTAGTAAGGTGTTTGATAAGGTTCCCCATGGTAGACTCCTGCAAAAATTACGGAGGTATGGCATTGAGGGCGAGTTGGAGGTTTGGATTAGGAGTTGGCTGGCTGGAAGAAGACAGAGCGTAGTAGTTGATGGCAAAGGTTCATCTTGGAGTGCCGTCACTAGCGGTGTTCCGCAAGGATCTGTTTTGGGACCATTGCTGTTTGTCATTTTTATAAATGACCTGGAGGAGGGGTTAGAAGGTTGGGTGAGCAAGTTTGTGGATGATACGAAAGTCGGAGGAGTTTTAGACAGTGAGGAAGGATATGGCAGGTTACAGCGGGATATAGATAAACTGCAGAACTGGGCAGAAAGGTGGCAAATGGAGTTCAATGTAGCTAAGTGTGAGGTGATTCACTTTGGTAAGAGTAATAAAAAGATGGGGTACTGGGCTAATGGTCGGATACTTGGTAGTGTGGATGAGCAGAGGGATCTTGGTGTCCATGTACACAGATCTTTGAAAGTTGCCACCCAGTTAAATAGTGCGGTGAAGAAGGCATATGGCGTACTGGCTTTTATTGGTAGAGGAATTGAGTTCCGGAGTCCTGAGGTCATGTTGCAGTTGTATAAGATTCTGGTGCGGCCGCATCTGGAGTATTGTGTGCAGTTTTGGTCGCCATACTATAGGAAGGATGTGGAGGCACTGGAACGGGTGCAGAGGAGGTTTACCAGGATGTTGCCTGGTATGGTAGAAAGATCGTATGAGGAAAGGCTGAGGCACTTGGGGTTGTTTTCATTGGAGAAAAGAAGGTTTAGGGGTGACTTGATAGAGGTGTACAAGATGATTAGGGGTTTAGATAGGGTCGACAGTGAGAATCTTTTTCCACGTATGGAGTCAGCTATTACAAGGGGGCATAGCTTTAAATTAAGGGGGGGTAGGTATAGGACAGATGTTAGGGGTAGGTTCTTTACTCAGCGAGTCGTGAGTTCATGGAATGCCCTGCCAGTAGCAGTGGTGGACTCTCCCTCATTATGGGCATTTAAGCGGGCATTGGATAGGCATATGGAGGATAGTGGGCTAGTGTAGGTTAGGTGGGCTTGGATCGGCGCAACATCGAGGGCCGAAGGGCCTGTACTGCGCTGTATTCTTCTATGTTCTATGTTCTATGTACATGGCGTGCATTGGAAATCATGTCTCATTAACTTGATTAAGTTTTTTGAGGAAGTAAAGAAGTGGACTGATGAAGGCAGGCCGGAGGACATGATGGATATGGATATCATTGAGGCATTTGACAAGGTTCCAAATGGTAGGCAGGTTGGCAAGGTTAGATCATGGAATACAGGAAAAACTAGCTGTTTGGCTACAGAACTGGCTTGATGGCAGGAGACAGAGAGTGGTGATGGAGGTTGCTTTCCCAATAGAGGGCAGTGTATTGGGAGTCTGCACTCTGCTGCATTGGAACTTGGAGGCTTGAGTGGTAACACATGTTGTAATTGAGAGCAACTGGAGCTGTTTGAGGCCGAGAGCCTAAAGCCTCTGATGCTGTAGAGTGCCTGCTGGGACACATAGGAGCCTGGGATTCTCCATGGCTGCTGCTTGGAAGCTTTGTGACTTGTATTTTTCTTCAGTGAGTAAAGACTGCTATAATAATGCACCAAAGAGAAGCTGTTGCTTGTGGCCTGGAGCCTCATGCCCTGCAGTATGCCTGCCTGGAGGGACTTGCAACTTCGACTGGCTTCTGTTGCTGTTGCTGTGAAAAGTTTTCTGGCCTCTATTTCTGACCAGCAATTGCCTTGAAATATCAGCTCCTGGAGCCTGGACTTTTGCATTGTGTCTTTAGAAGATTATGCTTTTTCTGTGCTCAGAGATTTAAATGCAGTATGTAGAGAGCCCGAACTGAAACATTTGTATTGAAAGTTTGCAGGCAAATCAGCAGTATTTACCAGGACAACACTGTTTTGAATTTAGTCAATCAATTTGAACTAGGCACTTTAGATACCAAAAATCTATTAAATTTAAATCTGAAATCTTTGACAACATAGGATCAATCCTATTGTAAGAAATATTGATATGTCATCAAAGGTATAAAAAAAGAACCATTGGGATAAAGACTCCAGAGCTAACAGCCCTCAGCTTTCGAGAGAGAATCATTGGCTATAGCAGCCTCCTCTATGTCTTAGAGAAAGCACCTTCTAAATAATAATGGTACCAATGATGGAGCAGAGGTTCCTGGCAGAAGAATGACAGAGGTGGCACAACATTCTGGAATCTGGCTGTAATTTTGAGAGACTAAATTCTATTTTGGGGACTTGTATTCATTAGAACAGCATTCCATTAAATCTTGTTTTATTTGGGAATAATTAGTTAGATTTATTTGGTCTGTTAATAGTCTAATTAATTTGTTCACTGTTCAATATCTAATTTTGTTTACTTTTTGATTTTAAAGTGAGTGTCAGGAATTTATTTCATTTAACCACTAGAAGTTGCTGAAAGACAGGTTACATCAGCTCTCACACCTTTTACAGATTACAGGGCATGGTGCTCCTCTTTGGGTGTTTTGATTTTAGGTCTCAGAGAAGGGTCAACCTCTGCTTTATAACAGACTCTGGGCTGGAGTCTAGGATCTGGACAGAATTGTTAAGATTTGGGGTACAAAAGGTCCCAGCTGATTTAAACAGACTTGAGGATTAGTGTTCTAGGTCTTTAAGTAAAACATAAGTGAAAAATCTGTTTTAATATTGCTTGTTGGTTAGTTTGAAAGTGTGGAAATAGCTCTTAACATTGCTAAAGAAGTTCTGAGGCTAAAGATGCTTCCCAAATTTGCCAAGAAAGTTTAGAAAGACAGAAAATGGTGACACTTGTAGAATTAGTAAACAGGCTAAAATTAATGAGGGATAATATGAAAGCTGAAATTGTAACTGAGTTAGCCATGAATTTAGTAATACTAGAGAAATAGTCAAGAGCAGTGGAGTTAGAAACAATTAAATTGCAAATAAGACAATTTGAGTTGGAAAGGGAACTGAAACAGTTCAAATTACAGTTAAAAGCTGAGGGAAAAGATAGAGGAAGGCCTGAGTAGAAAGAAGGGAAAAAGAGAGAGTTTGAACATCAGAAGTTGCCATTTAGACAGGAAAGTTGCCTCAAAGGGATAGAGATGATGGCAGAAGGTAGGTTTAGTGAGGAGGATAGTGATGATGAGCTAAACCACCATAGCCAAAGGCCTGGTGGGAACCTGTTTTAAAAATATCCAAGCATTGCTGAAACTTGATAAGGATGTCAAAGCCTTTTTCAATTCATTTGAGAAAGTGGCTAAACAAATAAAGTGGCCAGTAACTATGTGGCTTTTGTTGATCCAAACAAAGTTGGTATGTAGGGATAGTGAAGTGTTTACAGCACTATCAGAGGGGATGTCAGGAGAACATGAAGAAGTAAAAAAGTATATGTTGAGTGTCGATGAACTGGTACCAGAAGTATGTAGAAAATGGTTCAGAAATGTAAGAAAGGAACCAGGTCGGATTTATATTGAGTTTGAAAGAATTAAACAGAGCAACTTCAATAGCTGGATGAGAGCATTAAAGATTGAAAAGACATATGACGCTGTTCGAGATATTATTCTGCTGAAGGAGTTTAAAAGCTCATTTCCAGAAATGATAGGAACTCATGTTGAGGAGCAGAAAGTTAAAACAGTCAGAAGAGCTGAAGAGATGGTGGATGTTTATGCATTAGTTTATAATTCAAAATCTAGCTTCTGACAGCAATTTACTTCCATAAGGGATAGAAATTGTGAAGGAAAGAGATCCTTCAATGAAAAACAAAAAGTAGATGACACTGGAAACAGATTACCACAGGTGAAAAAAGAAAGCCAAGAGGCTGGAAAAGAGGTGAAAGACTTGGGACACAGTGGTGGTTTAAGAAGGGCACTGAGAAGAAGAATGTGGTACAAGAGTGGGGTTTAAACCTGTGGGGTTAATTAAGGCAGTGAAGGAAATACAGAGAGAAGTCGAGGAGCTGAAGGAGAGTACACAACCTAGTCACAGGCTGGATAGTAAGATAGTGCTCAGTCTTTGAAAAGACCTTACCTGCGTGGGCAAAATTAACTCGGGTAGAACGGGGGAATAGGTTAAAAAAATTGAGATACGATTGTCTCTAATAGTGAGAAATGAAAATATTTGCAAGCCTTCTGAAATATTGCCTGAGAGAGTGGTAATCTGTGGAATAAATGGAGAGAGGAGTGGTGTTCCCCTGTGTTAGAGAGTCCAGTCAAGACTGGGGAAGTGATGATGGAAATGATGGAAAAACTGACTATTACAGGAATCCAGTTTATTCATGGAAATGATACAGCTGGCTCACAGCTGGGAGTGATGCCCATTGTACTGGAGAAACCAAAATAAAACCAGGGAATTGAGTTAGAAGAAAAAAATACCTTGCATTTCTCTGGACTGTGGCGACAGGAACCGATAGCCATAATTAAAACAAGAAGGGAGAACAAAAGAGAAAATGAAGGAGGTGTGGCCAGTTAGCTGACATTCTGTTTGATTAGATAGTAAAGGAAAAACCTAAGCCATTAGATGATCAGGTAAAGGTGTTTAGTTCTGAAAGATTAACGGAGTTACAACAAAAAGATGAGATGATAAAGGATTTACATCATAAAGCTTGGTCAGAAAAAGAATCAGTATGTAATCCAGAATGCCATTACCTTAAGGATAAAATCTTAAACCGAAATGGAGACCTTGGGAGGTTACTGCAGATGAGAAATGGGTGGAAGTTCAGCAGATTGTGTTGCTGGTGGAGTACAGTTAGGAAGTATTGCAGGTAGCACACAAATTACCTGTAGGAGATCATCTAGGAGTGAGGAAAACTTGGGCTAAGATACAGAAGCATTTTTATTGGCCTGGATTGCCTAAGGATTTGGTTGAATTTTGCTGTATCTGTCATAGATGCCAGATGGTAGGAAAGCCACAGGCAGTGATTAAAATCAGCACCTTTGATGCCAATTCTCACTTTTGAAGAATCTTTTACACAGGTTATGAAGGATTATGTTGGTCCCCTCCAGAAAACCAAAAGTGAGAAGCAGTATTTGCTAACCGTAATGAATTGTTTGGAGGCAATTCCATTATGCAATATCAAGGCAAAAAAGGTTGTGCAGGGGATGCTTGCTTGCTTTAGCTATTATGGATTACTCAGAGATCCAGTCAGACCAAGAGTCCAACTTTACGATCCAATTATGTTAGGAGGTCATGGATAGTTTCAACATTAAACACATTACATCAAGTGTGTACCGTCCTGAATCTTGGGGAGCACTGGAAATATGGCATCAGCACCTTAAGACTATGTTGAAGGTTTATTGTCAGGATTACCCATATGATTGGAATAAAGATACCCAATTCATTTTCTTTGCTGTTACAGATGCGACAAATGAATTGACTCAGTTTGCTCCATCCGAATTGATATTCGGATACAAAGTATGAGGGCCTTTAAAATTAAGGAAATGTTGATAGGTCTGATGTCAGAGATCTCACAGTTGGATCATGTACTTGAGGTGAGAAACAGGTTAAGCAAGAGTAGGTACATTAGCTAGACAATATTTGAAGGTTGCACAGCACCTAATGAAGCAAGAAGCAGATAAGGAATTTGAAATTTGTACATTTCCCTGTGGGGATGAAGTAATGCTGCTGTTACCAGTGATAGGAGATCCTTCAAAGGAAGGTTTAGTGGTTCCTATCAGATTGAAAGGAAATGAAGTCAGGTGAATTATCTGATAAAATGCCAGATGGGGTGGGGGGGGGGGTGAAATTATGATATGTCATGTGACCGTGCATCATTTTCCTTGTGGCTTTCCTCCTCCACAGACCCTCTCGACCCACTCGACTGGCATCTGTAAATGAGGTATCTCCATCCTGCAGGGGGTCTGAGAGGGCGTCGCTAGGGTATGGGTGATGTCAGCTGCGGCTACTCAAATGCTGACAGAGGTTTTAAAGCAGAGGTTGACTCCCCTCTGAGAACTAAAACCAAAAAACTCAGAGGAGCACCTTGTCCTTTAATCTTTAAAAAGGGTGTGAAAAGTGGTGTAATCTGCCTTACAGTAACTTCTAGTTGTTAACTAAACTAAATCCCTGGCACTCACTTTAAAATTAACAAGTAACAATTTATTTGTACAGTTCTAAAAGTGAACAAATGGACTAAAGTATTAACAGACTGAATAAGTCCCTTCTAACTATAACTATTCCCGAATAAAACAAGATTCTAATGGAATGCTGTTCCAATAAATAAAAGTTCCACTCGTATAACAAAGATAGAATCTAGTGTCTCAAAATTACAGCCAGGTTACATGTCTTGCAGACTGTTCAGTACCTCATCTGCCGTTCTTCTGTCAGGAGCGTCTTCATTATCTCTTTTCTGTCAGGAATTTAGATGGTGCTTTCTCTAATACATAGATGATTGTGTGAGCCAATTTCTCTCTCTAGAGCTGAGGGCTCTTAGTTCTGATGGATGGCAGTTAGCTCTGGGGTATTTGTCCAGCTGTCCTGTTCTTTTACAACCTCGTTGACTTATCAATTTTTTTAACAGTAGAATTGGTCCTATGTTATCAAAACCGTCAGATTTAAATGTAATAGATTGCTGGTATCTAAGTGCCTTGTTCAAATTGATAGGCTAATTTAAAAGACTGTTGTCTTGGTAAACATTGCTGCTTGGCCAGCTTAGTATCTGACCTTTTGATACAAATGTTTCACTTCAGGCTTTCTACATACTGAAAAAGAATCAGTTTTAAAAAGCACCACACAATGCTTTCGCCATTTTACAATTTTACAGACTCCAAATTCTAACTTCCTGCTTTCCAACCTACAACCACTCTACCCAACTTCGCAACACCTTCCCCCTAAGAAAAAATGAACCATCGTTATGAAAAGACGGTTTCTATTTTATTTGAAACCTTAACTCCAATATATTACCAGATCCATAGCGAATTATAGAGTCATAGAGATGTACAGCATGGAAACAGACCCCTCGGTCCAACCCGTCCATGCCGACCAAATATCCCAACCCAATCTAGTCCCACCTGCCAGCACCCAGCCCATATCCCTCCGAACCCTTCCTATTCATATACCCATCCAACTGCCTCTTAAATGTTGTAACTGTACCAGCCTCCATCACTTCCTCTGGCAGCTCATTCCATACATGCACCACCCTCTGCGTGAAAAAGTTGCCCCTTAGGTCTCTTTTATATCTTTCTCCTCTCACCCTAAACCTATGCCCTCTAGTTCTGGACTCCCTGACCCCAGGGAAAAGACTTTGCCTATTTACCATATCCCTGCTTCTCATAATTTTGTAAACCTCTATAAGTCTTAGAGTTATACATTTTATACTGATAGCAACAGTTGTGTTCAATGTTTTATCTCATATGAACATTTTTCTTTTAAACCCATGATAAAGCATCATGATAATATTTTTCAGGACACACAACATCATACAATCTGTAAATTAAGCATTTGTAGCATAAGGCTCCAATGAAATAATCTGGCATTCTTGTCATTAAATCTTCCCAGAATTGTCAAAGGACTGTGATCGGTATGCACAATCGTCTTTGATGCATTGTTTGCAACGTGAACATTAAAATGTTGTAAGGCCATTACAAAACTGAATAACACTTTTTCATTGGTGCAATATGTTTTTTGGTGGATATTGATTTTTGTTTAAAAATAACCAATTGACCTTTCAAATCCACAATCATTGTCCCGTAACAACACAGCTCCAACACTTATATTGCTTGGTCTATGGTTACTTTGAAGGGTTACAAAAAATTTGGGCATGGCTAAAACTGGTGCAGTGGTTAGCACTGCTTTCAAATTCTCAAAAGTTTCCTGGCATTACTCTGTCCACTGAAATTTCAAGTTCTTTTTTTAACAAATCTGTCAATGGTGACACCGTGCTAAAGTTTGGTACAAATTCCCCATAGAATTCATTGAATCCTAAAAGGTGTAACACTTTCTTCTTCAAGGACGGTCTTGGGAATTCCTCAATTGCCTTTGTCTTTCTATTCCTTGGTGTCGTCCGTCCATTTCCAATGCTGTTCCCTAAGAATGTCACTTCTGCCTTCCCAAATTCTGTTTTTGCCAAGTTTATGAACAACTTTGCCTTCTGCAGTTTCTCAAATAGCTCTGCCAAATGCTCTGGGATCTTTCCATGAATGGCTAATGATCACTAAGTCATCCTATGTCGACATTTAGGCAGTTCTGCAACAACTGCATTCATAAGCCTTTGAAAAGCAGCAAGTGCATTTTTTATTCCAAAGAGCATCATTTTAAATTGATATAGTTCAATTTGAGATAGCCCATTTGGGGTTCTAAAGGCAGAAACTTGTTTTGATCTCTCCGACAAAGGTACTTAGAGTCATCGAGATGTACTGCTTGGAAACAGATTTTTGATCCAACCTGTCCATATCTTTCCCCTCTCCCCCTAAAACTATACCCTCTAGTTCTGGACTCCCTGACCCCAGGGAAAAGACTTTGCCTATTTTCCCTATCCATGCTCCTCATAATTTTGTAAACCTCTATAAGGTTACCCCTCAGCCTCCGACGCTCCAGAGAAAACAGCCCCAGCCTGTTCAGCCTCTCTCTATAGCTTAAATCCTCCAACCCTGGCAACATCCTTGTAAATCTTTTCTGAACCCTTTCAAGTTTCACAACATCTTTCCGATAGGAAGGTGACCAGAATTGCACGCAATATTCCAACAGTGGCTTAACCAATGTCCTGTACAGCCGCAACATGACCTCCCAACTCCTGTACTCAAATCTCTTACTAATAAAGGAAAGCAAAACAAAAGCCTTCTTCGCTATCCTATTACCTGCGACTCCACTTTCAAGGAGCTATGAACCTGCACTCCAAGGTCCCTTTGTTGAGCAACACTCCCTAGGACCTTACCATTAAGTGTATAAGTCCTGCTAACATTTGCTTTCCCAAAACATAGCACCTTGCATTTATCTGAATTAAATACCATCTGTCACTTCTCAGCCCATTGGCCCAGATCCTGTTGTAATCTGAGGTAACCCTCTTCGCTGTCCACTACACCTCCAATTTTGGTGTCATCTGTAAACTTACTAACTGTTCCTCTTATGCTCGCATCCAAATCATTTATGTATATGATAAAAAAGTAGAGGACCCAGCACCGATCCTTGTGGCACTCCACTGGTCACAGGTCTCCAGTGTGAAAAACAGCCCTCCACCACCACCCTCTGCCTTCTACCTTTGATCCAATTCTGTATCCAAATGGCTAGTTCTCCCTGTATCCCGTGAGATCTAACCTTGCTAATCAGTCTCCAATGGGGAACCTTGTTGAATGCCTTACTGAAGTCCATATAGATCACATCTACCGCTCTGCCCTCATCACTCCTCTTTGTTACTTCCTCAAAAAACTCAATCAAGTTTGCAAGACATGATTTCCCATGCACAAAGCCATGTTGACTATCCCTAATCAGTCCTTGCTTTTCCAAATACATGTACATCCTGTTCCTCAGGAATCCCTCCAACAACTTGCCCGCCACTGACGTCAGGCTCAGCGGTCTACAGTTCCCTGGCTTGTCCTTGCCACCCTTGTTAAACAGTGGCACCACATTAGCCAACCTCCAGTCTTCTGGCACCTCACCTGTGACTATCGATGATGCAAATATATCAGCAGGAGGCCCGGCAATCACTGCGCTAGGATCCCACAGAGTTCTCGGGTACACCTGATCAGGTCCTGGGGATTTATCCACTTTTATGCGTTTCAAGACATCCAGCACTTCCTCCTCTGTAATATGGACATATTTGGAAGATGTCACCATCTATTTCCCTATAGTCTATATTTTTCATGTCCTTTTCCACAGTAAATACTGATGCAAAATATTCATTTAGTATCTCCCCCATTTTCTGCGGCTCCACACAAAGGCCGCCTTGCTGATCTTTGAGGGGCCCTATTCTCTCCCTAGTTATTCTTTTGTCCTTAATGCATTTGTAAAAACTCTTTGGTCAGGTGATATATCTGCTAAAGATGCCAGATCAAAAAAATTCTTGGGTATGTAATGTGGAGATGCTGAAACAGGGAGAGTGAGCGGCGAAACAGGTATTAGTTACTGCCACTGAGAGTGAGGAATCAAATCCAAATAATTTGGATGTTGCTGTGCCTCAGAATAAAGTGAATAATGAGGAAGTCTTGAAGAAATGAGAGAGGGTAGTGAGCTATCTGATCCAGAAACAGAGAACTGAATTGAAAGACTGCAGTATGGAAACAGGCCCTTTGGCCTAACAAATGCACACCGACCCTCCGAAGAGTATCCCACCCCTACCATTCCCCTATTTACTCCTGATTAAAACACCTAACAATATGGTATCAGTCTGATCTGATTCCTTTCGTACATTTCTGAACTTTGTATGCTCCTGGTATCAATTCGCAGGCACTCAACATAGCCTTTTTCACTTCTTCAAATTCTCCTGACACCAACCTCTGATAGACCCTTTGGCCCTCAATGTTGTGCCGGCCTTTTATCTTGCTGTAAGGTCAAACTAACTTACATATCCTTCAATTTACTATCATCCATGTTCCTATCCACGAGTTGCTTAAATGTCCCTACTACCACTACTGGCAGTGCATTCCACGCATCCACCACTCTCTTGACTAAAAAACCTACCTTCTTCTAATTACTTTAAAATTATGCCCCCTTGTGATAGACATTTCTTTGACGGGAAAACGTTTCTGTCCTTCCACTCTGTCTATGCCTCTCATCATCTTGTTGTGTGCTGAAAATGTGTTGCTGGAAAAGCGCAGCAGGTCAGACAGCATCCAGGGAACAGGAGAATCGACGTTGAAGAAGGGCTTATGCCCGAAACGTCGATTCTCCTGTTCCCTGGATGCTGCCTGACCTGCTGCACTTTTCCAGCAACACATTTTCAGCTCTGATCTCCAGTATCTGCAGACCTCACTTTCTCCTCATCTTGTGTCTCTATCAAGTCACCTCTCATCCTTCTTCGCTCCAATGTGAAAAGCCCTAGCTCCCTCAACCTTTCTTCATAAGACACACCCTCCAGTCCAGGCAGCATCCTCATAAATCTCCTCTACACCCTCTCTAAAGCTTCCTATAATGAGGTGACCGAAACTGAACACAATTTTTCCAAGTGTGGTCTAACCAGGGCTTTATAGAGCTGCAGAATCAACTTGTGTCTCTTAAACTCAATCCCCGTGCTATGAAAGTCAACACATCATACACCTTCTTAACAACCCTATCAACCAGCGTGGCAACTTTGAGTATCTATGGGTTTGGACTCCAAAGAGCCCTCTTTTCCTCCACATTGCCAAGAATCCTGCCTTTATCCCTGTATTCTGCATTCTAATTTGATCTTCCAAAGTAAATGACTTAACACTTTCCCAGGTTGAACTTCATCTGCCACTTATCAGCCCAGTTCTGTATCCTGTCAATGTCTCATTGCAACCTACAACTGCTATCCAGAACTTCACCAACCTTCTTGTCATCGGCAAACTTGCTAACCCACCCTTCCACTTCCTCATCCAAGTCATTTATAAACATCACAAAGAGCAAAAGTCTTAGAACCAATCCCTGCGGAACACCACTGATCACCAAACTCCAGGCTAAATATTTTACATCAATCACCATCCTCTGTCTTGTATGGGCCAGCCTGTTCCATATCCAGACAGCCAAATTTCCTTGTATTCCATGCCTCCTTACTTTCTGAATTTAGCCTACCATGGGAAACCTTATCAAATGTCTTGCTAAGATCCATGTACACCACATCCACTGCTTTATCTTCATCAACGTGTTTTGTCACATCCTCAAAGAATTGAATAAGGTTTGTGAGGCATGACCTGCCCCTTTCAAAGCCATGCGTCGAGAGTACAGTGCTGGAAAAGGTCAGGCAGCATCTGAGGAGCAGGAGAATCGACATTTCGGGCAAAAACCCTTCATCAGGAATGAGGCTGTGAGCCGAGGGGATTGTGAGATAAATAGGAAGGGGGTGGGGCTATGGAGAAGGTAGTTGACAGTGTGATAGGTAGATCGAAGTGGGGGTAATGGTGATAGGTCAGAGAGGAGGGTGGTGTGCATAAGTGTGAAGGAAGACTGGCAGGTAGGACAGGTGGTGTCTAGTCGGAAGATTAGAACTGGGATAAGGTGGGGGGGAGGGGAAATAAGGAAACTGGTGAAATCCACATTGATGCCATGGGGTTGAAGGGTTCCGAGGTGGAAGATGAAGCGTTCTTCCTCCAGGCGTCAGGTGGTTAGGGAGTGGAGATGGAGGAGGCCCAGGATCTGCATGTCCTTGGCAGAGTGGGAGGGGGAGTCGAAGTGTTCGGCCATGGGGCGGTGGGGTTGGTTGGTGCGGGTGTCCTGGAAATGGTCTCTGAATTGCTGTGCAAGTAGGTGTCCTGTCTCCCCAATGTCGAGGAGACCGCATCGGGAGCAATGGATACAGTAAATGACGTGTGGAAGTGCAGGTAAAACCTGTATGGATGTGGAAGGCTCCTTTGGGGCCTTGGATGGAGATGAGGGGGAGGTGTGGGTGCAGGTTTTGCAATTCCTGTGGTGGCATGGAAAGGTGCCGGGAGGGGAGAGTGGGTGTCGACCTGACGAGGGTGTTGCAGAGGGAATGGTCTTTATGGAAAGCAGATAGGGTGGGGAGGGAAGTATAACTCTGGTGTGGGGTCCGTTTGTAGTTGGTGGAAATGGTGGAGGATGATGCGATGTATCCGAAGGTTGGTGGGGTGGAAGGTGTGGACCGGGGGGGGGGGGGGGGTTCTGTCCTTGTTGCGGTTAGAGGGGTGGGGTTCGAGGGCGGAGGTGCGGGAAGTGGATGAGATATGCTGGAGAGATCATCAACTATGTGGGAGGGGAAATTGCGGTCTTTAAAGAAGGATGCCATCTGTGTGTTCTGTGGTGGAACTGGTCCTCCTGGGAGCAGATGCTGCGGAGGCAGAGGAATTGGGATAGCATTTCTATAGGAGGCACGATGGGAGGAGGTGTAGTCCAGGTAGCTGTGGGAGTTGGTGGTTTTGTAAAATATGTCAGTGTTGAGTTGGTCACTGTTGATTTTAGATGGAGAGGTCCAGGAAGGGGAGAGAAGTGTCAGAGTTGGTCCAGGTGAATTTAACATCAGGATGGAATGTGTTGGTGAAATTGATGAACTGTTCAACCTCCTCATGGGAGCACGAGGTGGCGCCGATACAGTCATCAATATTGTGGAGGAAAAGGTGGGGAATGGTGCCGGTGTTACTATGGAAGCTGGATTGTTCCAAGTAGCCGACAAAGAGACAGGCATAGCTGGGGCCCATGTGGGTGCCCATGGCTATCCCTTTCGTCTGGAGAAAGTGGGAGGATTCAAAGGCGAAATTATTGAGGGTGAGGACCAGTTCAGCCAAACGAATGAGAGTGTCAGTGGAAGAGTACTGATGGGGATGCAGAGAGAGGAAGAAATGGAGGGCTTGGGGGCCCTGGTCATGACGGATGGACTGAATGTCCATGGTGAAAATGAGGGGGCCAGGGAATCGCACGTCTTGGAGGAGATGGAGGTCGTGGGTATGTCCCAAACATATGTGGGAAGTTCCTGGATCGGGGAGATAGAACAGTGTGGGGATGAGTTCGGTGGGGCAGGAGCAGGCCGAGACGATGGGTCAGCCGGGGTAGTCCGGCTTGTGTATCTTGGATAGGAGGTAGAACCAGGCGATGTGGGGTTCCTGAACTATGAGACCGTAAGCAACCTTATCAGCTTAGGGGATCTCCCACCCACAGCATCCAACCTCAACAACCATTCCTGCCCCTGTGATACCCAAGTCTCCGAAATGGCTGCAACATCATACTCCTTGGATCACATTTTAATCACCTTCCCAAATAATTACCTGTGTGACTCAAGGTAAAATTTTGACTGAGTATGCTTCTGGGAAATACTTCGAGGCTAGCTAAAGGAACTATATAGAGTCATAGAGGTGTACAGCACGGAAACAGACCCTTCGATCCAACTCGTCCATGCTGACCAGATATCCCAACCTAATCTGGTCCTCTTTGCCAGCACTTGGCCCATATCCTTCTAAACCTTCCTATTCATATATCCATTCAGATGCCTTTTAAATGTTGTAATTGTACTGGCCTCCACCACTTCCTCTTACAGGGATTGCCATATACACACACACACCACCCTCTGCATGAAAAATTTGACCCTTCGGTCCCTTTTAAAGTTTCCCCTATCAGCCTAAACCTCTGCCCTCTAGTTCTGGACTGCCCCACTCCAGGAAAATGATCTTGTCTATTTATCCTATCCATGCCCCTCATGATTTCATAAACCTCTATCAGGTCACCCCTAAGCTCCAGGGAAAACAGCCCCAGCCTCTCCTTGTAGCTCACACCCTCCAACCCTGGCAACATCCTTGCAAATCTTTTTTGAACCCTTCCAAGTTTCACAATATTCTTTCGATAGGAGGGAGACCAGAACTGTGCACAATATACAAAAGTGGCCTAACCAATGTCCTGTACAACCGCAACATAACCCCCCAAATCCTGTACTCAATGCTCTTTTAATAAAGGAGAGCATGCCAAAATATAAATGCAAGTTATTTCTGTTGGTGTTCCCCAAAACGTTTGGCCTTGAGTCAGTCATTCACTTTAAAAACCTCCCTCTTATTCCATGCCCTTGTTATTTGTAAAGCAATTTTCTTCATGATATCTTATCAGAAGCATTGCTAAAGTCTAGGCAGATTAAATCTATTGAGTTCCCTTTTTGAATGAATTAATTTATATCCTTAAGAACTCTCTGGTTTTTTTCAAGCAAGATCCACTAACCATAAAACCAGGTTAATGATTTTTTTTATCACTCAGTGTTTCACCTGATGATTCAGAAATAATCTTACATTGAATGTCTAGAATATCTAACCCATGCAGTGAACAGGCTGGATCCTCAACTTCAGTGCAATTAAATTAAATTGAATTTCAAACAATCACTGGACAGTGCTGATGAAATTGGGAAATCAGATATTTCAAGCAAACATTGAGGGTTATTTTCAACTTCACTACTTCTGTGTGGGGGTAATTTAAAGGGCCAGATCATCCCTTGAGAAGCCATCTGACTTTAATTGTTTTTAAACCATAAGCAATGCAATCAATGTAGGAAGATAGTCAATGATAAGTAGAATACATGTTATATGGAGTAAAATATTGCAGTACATTGGGAGGAACAAAGGTCTCTCCATTAGTTCCAAGAAACTAGCAATATTGTATTATATAATATGACTAACAAACTAGCAGTGTAGTAATTTTACCATGTAACTCATTGAAATGCTAATAGGTAGGATTCCAGGAAACAATTTGCCTTTTCAGTTGGATGTAAATACATTTTCGATTGATTAGATAGTATTTCCAAGAACATTCATCACATAAGTCTGTCGTTCCCTACATATCCTGCCATCCCTTTTTCATTTACATAACCACCACATTTGCCTCTCCCAACACTTTCTTGTCACATAGTCACCAACAGAATATCCATTCAAGTGTTCTAATAAAGTGATGAGAACAGTTATAAGGCTAGTATTTTGGGTCCTCAAGGTTGACTTCAGAGCCTGTTCAGAGTTTTTCGAGGCATAGCATGGAAAATGTTCTTGTGTTGTGTGTCATATTTGGGATTCAGCCATAGGCATCTTGTGGTTGGGGTGGTTCACTGTCACTAACTGAGATTTAAAGAGAAGTAGTTCTTAAATAGCATGTAGTTTCTTGCAATTTGGTGGAGCCTTGCAGCCCGCATCTAATCAGTGTTTTCTATGATGCCTCGGGCAACTGTCTGTGTGGAGTTTGCACATTCTCCCTGTGTCTGCGTGGGTTTCCTCCGGGTGCTCCGGTTTCCTCCCACAGTCTAAAGATGTGCGGGTTAGGTGAATTGGCCATGCTAAATTGCCTGTAGTATTAGGTGATGGGTTAAATGTAGGGGAATGGGTCTGGGTGGGTTGCTCTTCGGAGGGTCGGTGTGGACTTGTTGGGCTGAAGGGCCTGTTTCCACACTGTAAGTAATCTAATCAGTAACATGAATTCAATCACTAAACATTTACAAAGTAGTTTCTTTGCTTTCTGGCCAGACTGATAGGATAAAGTCAGGGCACTCTATCGGCAAGAGTACGAAATAGCTAACGATATGTGCTTCATGTTTTACTGAATTTGGATTTTCATGATTTGAATCTGTGAGAACAAGTAAATTTGTAACTGATCACTGATTATTTTTGTAAGAAACCATAATGAAATCATGATTTCATAGTAATGCGGCTGCTTCCCACATATAAAACCATATTATAGCTAAATGTGAACACTTCTCACAATTTTGCTTACTTCATAAAATTCTATCCTATGATAATTTAATAAAACATGTTTTCAGGTCCCACGAATGGTTAAAGTTATCCAGGAGGATTCTCCATACTTCAGAATCATCTGTCCTACTGATGTGGGTCGTAAAGTGGCACCAGGCATGACCACTACTTACAAGCTGCTTTTCAAACCTGGGGAAAACAAGGTGTGTTAACCAGGCATGTTGTTGGTTATAAAAACAATTCAAGTGTTACAAAGGAATCAGAATCAAAGCTGTGGAAGGGTGATTGGTGACTGCATTTCAGGTGCAATGTAGTCACTGAATGCTCAAAAATGTAATGTTATGCGCATGCACACTTTCCAAATTTGATACCAGACATCCTATTTCCCATCTGTGCATTCCAGTCAATTAAAAGTAAATTATCAGCAAAAAAAGTAATGGAAGTGTTATAAGTAGCAGTTCAAGCTTTCACTTACTGATAATCTGCTTAACAATGGTTACTTCGAGATTTGCCAGCACCACTAGCTCCAATTATGGATGAAAAAGCTGAATTTCAGGCATGAAGTGAGAATATTAAGGCAGTAAAGAAATGTGCTTGCCACTATGTAGCCTTAATAACATTTGGAATTCACTGGAATTGGGGAGAATTCTCATTTGATTGGAGTCATATCTAGCACAAAGCAAGATTAGAGCAGTGAGCACAGCTCAACTATTATCAGCTGCTTCACTGATGACATTCCCTCCATCATCAGGCCAGAAGTGAGGATGTTTGCTGATTACTGCACAATGTTCTGTTCCATTCACTATTCTTTGAGTAATGATTCAGTCTGTGCTCACTTGCTGCAATCTTGGACAATGTTCAGGCTTGAGCTGATGATGATGATTAGCATTCTTGTTACACAAGTGTTGCAATGACTACCCCTAAGAAAAGAACAGCTACCCACCTATCCTTGACATGCAGTTGCATTTACATTGTCAAATCCTGCATTATCAACATCCTACAAGTCACTATTATCGAAATGTAGTTTGTCCAGCACAGACACATACAATGGTAGGCTAGAGATTGAGTCTTCTGTGGTGAGTGATTTATCCAATGACTCTGCAAAGACAGTTCACAATGCATAAAAGTCTAGAATGTATTGAATTTTTCTTTACTTGCCTGGATGAGTGCAGCTCCAACATCAAGTAAGAAGAGCATCACCAATAAGATTAAGCAACTTGCTTGATTTCCACCATCTTGAAACATTTCCTCCCTCCAACACATGCTGGCTGCAGTGATAACTGATTACAAAATATATTGCAGCAATTTAGTAAGGCTTCTCTGACAGCTTTTTCCAACCACAACCTGTACCACTCAGAAACACACAGGAAACAAGTGGGTGCACCTCTACCTACAAATTTCCCTCTGAGCCACAATGAACCTGATTTGAAAAGAAATCATCATTTCTTTGTTGTTGTTGGGTTAAAGTTGTGGAACTTGCTTCTTAATAGCACTATGGGAGCATGTTTCCCACTAAGGTATGACTTGTCACTTCCTTCTTGATATAGTTGTGAATTGGCAATAAATGCTGGCATTGCCAGCTATCCGTGCATCCCATAACACATTATTAAAGCCAATTGCTAAAGAAAAACAGAGTGAATAGGACAGATGTCTCTCACTGACTCAAAATGAGACAGATGGGGTTGGAATACTTTCTGCCCCCCACTACTTCCACTAAGAGACACGGTGATGAAGGCAAGTGAACCCTCTAACAAAACAGTAAGTCAGACATTGATAAGAAAGCAAGGCAATCCTATGTCACTGTAAGCTCTAATCCTCATTTATGGCTTACTGAAACAAAACATTAGGGCCTGCCTGTCAGAAAATATATCCAGAGTGTGGTGCTGGAAAAGCACAGCAGGTCAGGCAGCATCTGAGTAGCAGGAGAATCAACGTTTCGGGCAAAAGCCCTTCATCAGGAAACTGTATCCAGCCTACCTTCCCTCTTGTCACCTGTACTAATTGATAATGCCGAACCTGGGGGAATAGGAAAGGCACCTCGACCCCATAGCTCTATCTTGTCCAAGTGAAAGTTTATAAGATATAGGAGCAAAATGTGGCCATTCAGCCCATCGAGTCTGCCCCACCGTTCGATCATGGCTGGTGAGCTCCTCACCTCCATTTTCCTGCCTTCTCTGCATAACCCTTCACCCCATTACCAGTTAAACATTTGTCTAACTCATAGTCATAGCATCCTACAGCCCAAACTGGTCCATGCCGGCCAAAATGTCCATCCATGCTAACCCCATTTCCCACTTTGCCCACCTTTCCTATCCATGTATTTGTCCAAATGCATTTTAAATGTTGGTAATGTATATTTTTCATTCAGTATTCACACTGGAAAAATATAATGTTGTCAAGGAGACTACTGAGAAACAGGCTACAAGACTAGATTGGATTGAGGTTCAGAAGGAGGAGGTGTTAGAAATTCTGGGAAGTGTGAAAATAGATAAATCTCCTGGGTCAGATGGGATTTATCCTAGGATTCTCTGAGAAGCCAGGGAGGAGATTGCTGAGCCTTTGGCTTTGATCTTTATGTCACCAACTTAATCCTGCATATGTCCTTATACTGCTATAACAAGCCTTTCAACTGCGTTCTTTGCTCCTGAGACAGTTTACTCACCTATCCCACTCCTCAAGTCTCCTTCATTGTTTAATGCATTTTGAGGCACGTCAAATTCCACAACATCTGGATTTGATTCCTCATGCTGCAGGGCAGTTATTAACACCTGTTTCTCCAGTTCCTTTTTCCTATTATAGTAAGGTTTCAACATATTCACATGACATACATGATACAGTTTTTTTTCTATCTGGCGTCTTTACCAGATAGTTCAACTTTTTCTCAATTTGATAGGGACCACTAAACCTGGCTTTGAACAGAGTTTCTATCACAGGTAACAATACTAATACGTCATCCCTATGGGAAACGTCCGAGTCTCAGAGCTTTTATCTGCCACTTGCTTCATCCTATGCTGTGCCCTCTTTAGGTGCTGTTTAGCTAACTCATCTACTTGATTTAATCTCTCCCTCACCTCCAATACGCAATCCAAGTGTGACATCTCCAATTTTGGTCCTGTCAATTTCTCTTTTATTAATTTCAAAGGACCTCTCACCTCATGTCCACATATTAACTCAAAGTGAGTAAACTGAGTAGATTCATTTTGGGTCATCTCTAATGGCAAACAATATAAATGGGATACCTTTTTCCCAATCATTCGGGTAATCCTGACAGTATGCTCTCAACATGATCTTCAGGATCTGATGCCATATTTTCTTTTCTGGTCAAAGCCTCAATATCTCTTGTCATCCAGGATTCCTTATTACTATCAACCTTGCTCTTCACCCTCACAGGAACATCTCGACCTTAAACTCTAGCTATCTCACTGTTAAAGGCCTCCCACTTGTCGGAGGTCCCTTTGACTGCAAACAAACAACTCCAGTCAACCCTACACACTCCTGTCTAATTCCATCAAAATTTGCCTTGCCCCAATTCAGAACTTGAACCTATCGAACAGTTTTGTCCCTCTCCATAACTATTTTAAAATTAATAGATCTACAGTCACTGGTCCCAAAGTGCTCCCCCTTTATCACCTCTGTCACCTCTCCTGTTGTATTTCCCAAGAGTAGGTCGAATTTTGCCCTTTCTCGAGTAAGGACCTCTAAATACTGCTTGAGGAAAATTTCCTGAATGCACTTAACAAATTCCACCCCATCTAAGCCCTTCACACTGTGGTGCTCCTCCTTAAATTTACTAGCTGTCCCAGCATCCACTGCACTTTGGGTAGCACATTCCAGAGATTCGCAAGGCCTTTGGGAGAAGTAATTTCTCCTCATCTCTGTTTTAAATTTGCTACCCCTTATCCGAAGATTTGTATCTACTCCAGGTCTATTTTATCCATACCTTTTATCATTTTTTATACCTCAATTTGATCGCCCTTCACCCTTCTGAATTCTAGAGAGTATAGGCCTAAACTGTTAAATCTCTCTTCATAAGGCAAATCCCTTATCTCTGGGATCAATCGAGTGAACCTTCCCCGAACCACCTCCAAAGCCATTACTTCTTTCCTCAAATAAGGAGACAAAACTGCATAATACTCAAGGTGCAGTCTCACCAATGCCTTGTATAGTTGCAACAACGCTTCCTTACCTTCATATTCTATTCTTTAGCTGTAAAAGCCAACATTCCATTCGCTTTCTTTATTATCTATTATACCTGCATGCTAGTTTTCAGTGACTCATGAACGAGTTCACCTAGATCCTTCTGCACTAAAGCACCCAGAAGTTGCTCCCCATTAAGATTCAAGGTTGCCTTCCCACTTTTTTGACCCAAGTGCATTACCTCGCAATTATCCACATTAAACTCCATCTATCATATTTTGGCCCACTTTCCTAACTTATCTATATCCATTTGTAAGGTCCTTATTTCCTCATTGCAGTTTACCATCCCGCCCATTTTTGTGTCATCTGCAAATTTAACTATCGAGCCTTCCGTCCCAAGTCGTTAATAAAGATTATAAGTAGCTGAGGTCCAAGGACCGAACCCTGTCACACCCCACTAGTTCCATCCTGTCTTCCAGAAAAAGAAACGTTTATCCCGACTCTGACTTCTGTCCATCAGCCAGTTATCTATCCAAGCCAATAAATTACTTAATTCACAAGGTTGGATCATATCTTTTGTGCGGCACCTTATCAAAGGCCTACTGGAAGTCCAGATATGTTATATCTACAGGATACCTATTATCCACTTTGCTTGTTACATCTTCGAAGAACTCTAGGAAATCAGTCAAACATGATTTGCTCTTCATAAAACCATGCTGAATATGATGGATAGCATTTCGACTTTCCAAATGACCTGATACTGTTTCCTTGATAATTGATTCTAAGACTTTCCCAACCACAGATGTTAAACTAACTGGTCCATAATTTCCCACATTTAGCCTTTTTTGAATAAGGGCATTACATTAGCAATTTTCCAATCCACTGGAACCTTTCCACTGTCCAGGGATATTGTAAGCTGTGGATCCACTATCCCTGCTGCCAATTCCCTAGAATGTCAGCCATCAGGTCCAGGGGGCTTGTCTATCCTCAATCCTAATAGTTTCTGAATATCTTTTCCCTATCGATATTGATTGTTCTAGGTTCTACCTTTACTATTGCTTTTGACTTGCCTATTCCAATAGGAATGGTACGGTTGTTCTCCACCATGAAAACTGAGGCGAAGTGTTGATTCAGCATCTCTGCCATCTCAGTGTTCCCCACTATTAGCTCTCTGATTTCATCTTCCAAGGGACCCTTGCCCACTTACATTTTATCCCTGTGTCTTCCTCCCTTCCCCTCTTCACCTCCCAACATGCACTTGCCTCTTCCCTGGATCCAATTGTCTCTTCTGTGAGTAGAAACAGAAACTCTGAGCAGGACTAGGCCACTTGGATCTTGGAGCCTGCTATGCCATTCAATATGATCATGGCTGATCCTCTATTTCAGAGCTGCAGAAATGTGTTTACCACTAAGGTATGACTTGTTACCACCTTCTTGAGGTAATTGTGGATCGGCAATAAATTCTAGCATTGCCATCCAACCATATATCTCATAAACAAAGTATTAAACCAGTTACCAACTCCTTCCCCACTGTTGCCAGATTTTTGAATGGACCTCTTAAATGTTAATTCTGATCTTTCTATCTGCACTTCCTCTGTGGATGTAACATTGTATTCTGCACTATGTTCTGCTACGCTGATGCACATTGTATGGTATAATCAGCCTGTATAGCACACAAAACAATGTTTTTCATTATATCTTGGTATAAGTGACAACAATAAATCAAATTCAAACTCAAGCTCAATTGCTCAGATTAAGAATAACAGAGTGTTTAGGGCATATGACCCTTTTAAAAGTATAGTGCCATATTCCCATTTTCTTCTCTTTAAAATCTAAAAAATGTGTCTTATCTCTTTCATGAATATAATCAGTGGCTTGGCCTCCTTCTGTGGTAGAGGTTTCCACAGGTTCACTTTCCTTTATTGGATGAAATGTTTTCCTCATCTCAAAACTAGAATGGCCTACCTGCTATCCTGAGAATATGTTCTCTGGTCCTAGACACCCCAAACAGGGAAAGCATCCTTTCTGCATCTCCTGTGTCCGGTCCTGTTAGAATTCTATGCATTTTAATCAGATCCCCCTTCTTCCTTTTAAACTAACAAATACAAGCCCAGTTGAACCAATCTCTCCATATAGGACAGTCCTGCCATCCCAACATCAGGCTCATGAACCTCCACTGCACTCCCTGTATGGCAACTATATCCTTTCTTAGGTAGGAGGACTAAATTGCATTAGCGACACTTGAGGAGAGGAATTAAATAACCAATTCCATATTTGCTGTTTTATTCTTTCAGGATTATATCCATGAATTGATCTGTGTCACAGAGAGGGAGAAGTTTTTGGTGCCTGTAAAAGCTATTGGTGCACGTGCTATCTTGGACTTCCCAGATTTTATCAATTTCTCCACATGTCCTGTCAAGTACAATACTCAGAAGATTCTCCTAGTTCGGAACATTGGTAAAAGAGAAACAAAGTTCACCCTCCAAACCCAAAAGTAAGAACAGTGGCATTGTTTTTATGTGGTGAATCAGGGTTGGGGAAATAATTCAATGAATTATTTGTTCACGATTGCTTGTTGGTCACACTATTGAAGAGCAATAATACTAAATGCCTACCAGTCAAAAATTCTGAGATGTTTCAAGGTGAATGATCAAGGTGTGGGGGTGGGGGTGGGGAGGTGGTGGGGGTGGGAGGGCAGGTCAATAAACCTGGACTAATTCAGCTAAAGTTTTTAGCTTGGAGAAGTTGGAAAATGTGGCACACTGACAAAGGAATTGTTGAATCCATTGATAACAGTAAAGAAGGGAAAGGATTTGGATGTAATGAAAACACGACCTGCTACAAATATTCAGCAGCTCAGAGAGCATCTGTGGAGAAAGAAACTGAGGTAATGTTTAATGTCAATATTAGAAATTATATCAGCTATCCCCAAGACGCTGAATTTTTCTCCAAGCACTGCTGTCACCATATCCTTCAATCCACATTCATAGCCATGCGTTACCATATGCATATTCTCAATTCTCTGATCAGCAATGCTGACTAATCCTTTGTCCTTCCTCGTCTGCAGATCTGTTTCTTCCTTTGCCACATTTCAGAGCTTTCGCTTTATTTTGGGCTTAAATTGTTGAATGTTGGTATTTCCTACCTCAGCACTGGAAAACGTGTGGGAGCACACCTCTGCTTCTGAATACTGCTCCTCAGTCATTAAATGCTCTATGGAAGAAGTACTAGCTCAGGGAGCTACCATCAAATCAGAATTGTGATGGATGAGCCACTGCTACGATTGCACCAACTCCAGCAGAACAAAGTGCCATGTGCTCAGGCCGAAAGTAGGTCTGGACACTGTTGGCAGCTCACAGGGAAGAGAAGTGTGATGCGATGTGAGGCCAGATTGCAAAGGTGGGATGGTGTAGGGGACAATGGGGTTGATGTTCTCAGTTCAGGAAAAGGGGTGGGCCTTTTGTGAGGTTTTTGACAAAAGTCAGTGTAGCATAACGTGCTGGACTTCCATCCCACCCTGCTGATTCCCAATTAATTTTTATTATAACCAGATTGGAAGAGGCCTTTCAGAGGGCTTCAGTTGAGGTAAGGGCAGATGGGCTGCCTGAGGCCTCACTGGCTCCCACCCAGCAGTACAATCATTGACAGGTTGGGGGTGAGTAGGTTGTTGGCAGGAAGGACAAATAAAGCTTCCATTCCATTTTTGCAAACCTACTAGCTTCAACTGTAAAATTCTGCCCTTTGCCTTCCTTTCAGATGTTCAAGACATTAAGTTTCAATAAATGTTTAAAACAGAGTTCTGAAGAAAGGACCTAAAATGCTAACTGTTTCATTCTCCGCAATTGCTAACTTACTTGATAAGCATGTCAAACTTTTCAGTTTATATTTTAGATTTCTGGCATTCTTAATGTTTTACTTTTACACATACTTGTTGACCATTCAGTATTGATGTGCCACTGCTATTCTCCCATTTTTTTCCTCAGCATGTCTTTAACTTTGTTATTCCAACTCAGGCTAAAGGATCATTTGCAGAACTCTGTGTTAGGATCTCATCTGATGGTACTATTGGACAAGTCAGATCCCAGAGTGAAACCTGGTTTGACACACAAGGAAATCGATATTTTCCTTTCATTTACTATTTAGGTCAGCCATTGAAGACATTTACAAGAGGCTGCTAATGTACCCTTTACAAAAGAATTACAGAATTACTGAATCACGACAGTTGTTATGTTTAGAAGGAGGCCATTCTGTCTGGTGTTTCTGCACTAGCTGTCTGAGCATTTTTGACTTAGTGCCACTCTCTTGCCATTACCCTATGACTTGCCACATTTTTCTAAATAAATAATGATCTATTGCTGTCATGAATGTCTCAATTGAACGTGTCTCCACCAACTCTACCACATATTCTATTTTCCAATTACTCACTGTATGACAGTGTTTCTTCCCTTACATTTGCTTCTTTTGCAAATCACTTTCGATCTACGTCACATGGTTTTCTCTCCTTTACAAGCAGAAATAGTTGTCCATCTATTCTGGCCAGACATGTGATGGTTTAGAAAATTTCTAACAGATCTAAAGAACGTATAAGTTTATCACGGGAAAGACGTGCACAAACTATGTTACACTATACAAGAACCTATTTGAACAATGTTCTTACAAATAGAAAAAGAAATACAAATACAAAAAGAAAATGTAATGCTTTATACCCCCAGCAATAACTTTGCAAATACTCAGGTATCAGTGAAGAATCACCCCTGTCTTCACGCTAAAGCTTCTTGCACAGCTATACTTAGTTATCTTAAATACATTTCTGCTGTTTGTTCCCTCATTATGGTTTGCTTTAGCTAATGTCCCTATCTCTACCGGGCAGTACAGTGGCTTATTGGCTAGCACTGCTGCCTCACAGCAGCAGAGACCTGGGTACAATTCCATCCTCAGGTGACTGTGTGTGGAGTTCGCACATTCTCCCTATGTCTGCATGAGTTCCTCTGGGTACTCTGGTTTCCCTCCACAGTCCAAAGATGTGAGGTTAGGTGGATTGGCCATGCTAAATTACCCATAGTGCCTAGGGATGTGCAGGTTAGGGGGGATTGGCCATGCTGAATTGCTCATAATGCCCAGGGATGTGCAGGTTAGGGGGGGATTGGCCGTGCTAAATTGCTCATAGTGTCCAGGGATGTGTAGTGTAGGTGGGTTAGATAGGTAAATGCAGGGTTAAAGGGATAAGGTAGTGGGGTGGGTCTGGGTGGGATACTCTTTGGGTGGATCATTGTGGACTCAATGGGCTAAATGGCCTACTTCCACACTATAAGGATTTTGTGATTCTATGAAGTCCCTTAAATTAAGCTGCATCTCATTTCTTCCTTTACAGGATTGTAAGATGTCTTCCTATCTGACACTTCCAAAGCCTGCTGTTTCTGGGTTTTATTTCACACTTGACTTCTCAGCACTTCAGGCTTGGGACTGCTAATAACAGACCTCTTCTATCTAAATGTTCTGTTCCCTCTCCCTCTGGTCAGTTAAAACTCAAGTCAGCAAACATCTCAACAATTGTTTCCCCAAGTGGATTTCTGATCATTTAGCCAAAATCACATGACTTGGAAATATTGTTCGGAACTCCATTGTGGATGAGTGTGTTCCCACATATCTGGTGCCCTTGTCCTTCTGGATGGAAGTGGTCATGGGTTTGGAAGGTGCTGTCTTAGGAAACTTGGTGAATTTCTGCAGAGCATCCTGTAAATAGTGCATGCTGCTGCTACTGAGTGATGGATGAACTGTGGTGCCAATCTGCTGGGATGCTTTGAACTTCTTGAGTGGTGTTGGAATTGCATTCATCCGGGCAAGTCACATTCCTAACTTATGCTTTGAAGACTACCTTGAAGAACTCCTGGAGAGATGTCCTGGAGCTGAGATGACTGACCTTCATCGACCACAACTATCTGTGTACTTGGTATGGCTCTAATTGATGGAGAGTTTTTCCTTATTTTGCATTGACTGATTGACTCCAGCTTTGTTAAGGCTTCTTGATGCCCCACTCTGTCAAATACAGAGTTAATTCAGTGCTTAAAATGTTTTTGGCTGTTTCAAAACTCATGGAATTGTAAAAAAATAATTTTAAGTAAGTTTCCTGTAATTGTTAAGAACTTGAGTTTTCTCCTGGCAAAACTGAGAGAAGAATTTGCAAAAATATATCCAGCTTAGTCAGGGAGGTGTACATTTCATTCTCATGCTGTCCTCCTGTTCTTCTTGCTGCTCTCAACCTCCTGATTTAGAAGCATCTGTCACCTCACTAATATGTTTCTTAATCCAGGTAATATACTAGAAGCAAAAGTAGCGCTAATGTTGATTGTCCCCAGTATGACACTCATAAATTTCCCAGTCCCAACATAATTGCTCCCACTTATGCCTGCTGGTTTCCAACTTGTTAATCAGTGTGTTATTGATTCCCAGTATTTACCTGCTCACTTGCTATGAGCTTACCATTGATGTTAAATGCTCTTGGGAAGTCTAGTTGCATCATGTTTGTAGGAATTCAAACAGATGGGGGCGGCACGGTGGCTCAGTGGTTAGCACTACTGCCTCACAGCACCAGGGTCCCAGGTTCAATTCCAGCCTTGGGTGACTGTCTGTGTGGAGTTTGCACATTCTCCCCGTGTCTGCAGAGGTTTCCTCTGGGTGCTCCGGTTTCCTCCCACAATCCAAAGATGTGCAGGTCAGGTGAATTGGCCATGCTAAATTGCCCATAGTGTTAGAACATAGAACATAGAACAATACAGCACAGAACAGGCCCTTCGGCCCACAATGTTGTGCCGAACATTTGTCCTAGCTTAAGCACCCATCCATGTACCTATCCAATTGCCGCTTAAAGGTCACCAAAGATTCTGACTCTACCACTCCCACAGGCACCGCATTCTATGCCCCCACCACTCTCTGGGTAAAGAACCCACCCCTGACATCTCCCCTATACCTTCCACCCTTCACCTTAAATTTATGCCCCCTTGTAACACTCTGACAAATGTTAGGTGCATTTGTCAGAGGGAAATGGGTCTGGGTGGGTTACTCTTCGGAGGATTGGTATGGACTGGTTGGGCCGAAGGGCCTGTTTCCACACTGTCGGGAATCGAATCGAATCAAATGATTTACGCTGTCACTTCAAAAATGTGCATCAAACGGGATATGCGATTTTGATTGTGACTTAAAAGGTTGTTATGGTACTGATGGTGTGCACTTCTGATAACTGAGGACGTGAAAAGTTTCTGGCTGTAACAGCTGCTCCTTTTTTTGAGGTATTTTAGGTGTTGGAGGCGATTTCCTCGAATTCCAGGAGTAGCAATTACTGTTTTATGTGCTGTTGCATTGTTTTGGAACTTTGCAAAAAAAAAGTCAAAACAACAGCAGTTTTAAAAGGGAGAAGAGCAGACAAAGGAAGTACATGGTGAGGACAGTGCAGGAGAGAGAGAGAGAACCTGCATAGTTACCGCCTTTGTTGTTTGAATTCGTGTATTGCTGGACATTGGAGTGCATCTGGGAAAATGAACAAATAGTGAAATTCACAACTAATCTTGGAGGAACCGGTTTGGGCGAAGTTCGCAGCACAGAATCAGATAAGTTAATTGTTATTTTAAGTCTGTCCAAGAGAAAGGCTGGATTAGTGAGTACAGTGGGTTCTTTCTTGATTATATGTTCTGGGAGATAAGTCTCTTGATTAAACTTAAAATATAAGCCACAGCTATTAATTTAACCTGGGGCAGTGTTTGTAGAGGAATAAGACGGTGTTATTTTCTGGGTCTGTAGATTGTGAAGGAGCAAAAATGGCCTTTGCAGTGATATGTACTTCTTGTCAGATGTGGGAGTTTAAAGAGAGTTTAAGGGATACTGCGGATTATATCTGCCATAAATGCTGTTGGATGCGAATCTTATCAGATCGAGTGGATCGTTTGGAGAGACAGAGAAGCGATGAGGAATTTGCAACAGCAACAGTGTGTGATGGATGGCAGTTATAGGAAGGGGGGCGATGTCTCAGATACAGTCACTTCAGGAAGGGTAAGAGAGGTAGGCACCCAGGGCAGGAGTCTTTTGTGGATATACCCATTTCAAATAGGTATGCTGTTTTGGAAAATGTAGGGGGTGGTGGATTCTCAGGCGAACGTAGTATGAACAGCCAAGTTTCTGGTATTGAGACTGGCTCTAATGCAACGAGGGGTACGTCGGCTTCCAAGAGATCAATTGTGTTAGGGGATTCTGTAGTCGGAGGCACAGACAGACATTTCTGTGGCCAGCAGAGAAAGAGCAGAATGGTGTGTTGTTTCCCTGGTGCCAGGATCAAGGATATCTCAGAGAGGGTGCAGAATGTTCTCACGGGGGAGAGGGGCCAGCAGGGGGTCATTGTCCATATTGGAACCAACAACATTGGAAGGGAAAAGGTTGAGACTCTGAAGGGAGATTACAGAGAGTTAGGCAGAAATTTAAAAAGGAGGTCCTCAAGGGTAGTAATATCTGGATTACTCCCAGTGCTACGAGCTAGTGAGGGCTGGAATAGGAGGATAGAGCAGATGAATGAGCTGGTGTATGGGAGAAGGAATCACATTTTTGGATCATTGGAATCTCTTTTGGGTTGAAGTGAGCTGTACAAGAAGGACGGATTTGGAAGGGGACTAATATACTGGCAGGGAAATTTGCTTGAACTGCTTGGGAGGATTTAAACTAGTAAGGTGTGGGGGTGGGACCCAGGGAGATAATGAGGAAAGAGATCGATCTGAGACTGGTACAGCTGAGAACAGAAGTGAGTCAAGCAGTCAGGGCAGGCAGGGACAAGGTAGGACTAATAAATTAAACTATTTATGTCAATGCAAGGGGCCGAACAGGGAAGGCAGATGAACTCAGGGCATGGTTAGGAACATGGGACTGGGATATCATAGCAATTACAGAAACATGGCTCAGGGATGGGCAGGACTGGCAGCTTAATGTTGCAGGATACAAATGCTACAGGAAGGATAGAAAGGGAGGCAAGAGAGGAGGGGGAGTGGCATTTTTGATAAGGGATAGCATTACAGCTGTGCTGAGGGAGGATATTCCCAGAAATACATCCAGGGAAGTTATTTGGGTGGAACTGAGAAATAAGAAAGGGATGATCACCTTATTGGGATTGTATTATAGACCCCCCCCCAGTAATCAGAGGAAAATTGAGAAACAAACTTGTAAGGAGATCTCAGCTATCTGGAAAAGCGCATTTTCAGCTCTGATCTCCAGCATCTGCAGTCCTCACTTTCTCCTCGATCTCAGCTATCTGTAAGAATAATAGGGTCGTTATGGTAGGGGATTTTAACTTTCCAAACATCGACTGGGACTGCCATAGTGTTAAAGGTTTAGACGCAGAGGAATTTCTTAAGTGTGCACAAGACAATTTTCTGATTTAGTATGTGGATGTACCTACTAGAGAAGGTGCAAAACCTGACCTACTCTTTGGAAATAAGGCAGGGCAGGTGACTGAGGTGTCAGTGGGGGAGCACTTTGGGGCCAGTGACCATAATTCTATTCGTTTTAAAATAGTGATGGAAAAGGATAGACCAGATCTAAAAGTTGAAGTTCTAAATTGGAGAAAGGCCAATTTTGACGGTTTTAGGCAAGAACTTTCAAAAGCTGATTGGAGGCAGATGTTCGCAGGTAAAGGGATGGCTGGAAAATGGGAAGCCTTCAGAAATGAGATAACAAGAATCCAGAGAAAGTATATTCCTGTCAGGGTGAAAGGGAAGGCTGGTAGGTATAGAGAATGCTGGATGACTAAAGAAATTGAAGGTTTGGTTAAGAAAAAGAAGGAAACATATGTCAGGTAGACACAGCATAGATTGAGTGAATCCTTAGAAGAGTATAAAGGAAGTAGGACTTTACTTAAGAGGGAAATCAGGAGGAGAAAACTGGGACATGAGATAGCTTTGGCAAATAGAATTAAGGATAATCCAAAGGGTTTTTACAAATATATTAAGGACAAAAGGGTAACTAGGGAGAGAATAGGGCCCCTCAAAGATCAGCAAGGCGGCCTTTGCGTGGAGCCACAGAAAATGGGGAGATACTAAATGAATATTTTGCATCAGTATTTACTGTAGAAAAGGATATGGAAGATATAGACTATAGGGAAATAGATGGTGACATCTTGCAAAGTGTCCAGATTACAGAGGAGGAAGTGCTGGATGTCTTGAAACGGTTAAAGGTAGATAAATCCCCAGTACCTGATCAGGTGTACCCGAGAACTCTGTGGGAAGCTAGAGAAGTGATTGCTGGGCCTCTTGCTGAGATATTTGTATCATGGATAGTCACAGGTGAGGTGCCGGAAGACTGGAGGTTGGCTAACGTGGTGCCACTGTTTAAGAAGGGCAGTAAAGACAAGCCAGGGAACTATAGGCCAGTGAGTCTGACGACAGTAGTAGGCAAGTTGTTGGAGGGAATCCTGAGGGACAGGATGTACATGTATTTGGAAAGGCAAGGACTGATTAGGGACAGTCAACATGGCTTTGTGCATGGGAAATCATGTCTTGCAAACTTGATTGAGCTTTTTGAAGAAGTAACAAAGAAGATTGATGAGTGCAGAGCAGTAGATGTGATCTATATGGACTTCAGTAAGGCGTTCAACAAGGTTCCCCATGGGAGACTGATTAGCAAGGTTAAATCTCATGGAATACAGGGAGAACTAGCCATTTGGATACAGAACTGGCTCAAAGGTAGAAGACAGGGTTGTGGTGGAGGGTTGTTTTTCAGACTGGAGGCTTGAGACCAGTGGAGTGCCACAAGGATCGGTGCTGGGTCCTCTACTTTTTGTCATTTACATAAATGATTTGGATGCAAGCATAAGAGTACAGTTAGTGAGTTTGCAGATGACACCAAAATTGGAGGTGTATTGAACAGCGAAGAGGGTTACCTCAGATTACAACGGGCTCTGGATCAGATGGGCCAATGGGCTGAGAAGTGGCAGATGGAATTTAATTCAGATAAATGCGAGGAGCTGCATTTTGGGAAAGCAAATTTTCGCAGGATTTATACACTTAGTGGTAAGGTCCTAGGGAGTGTTGCTGAACAAAGAGACCTTGGAGTGCAGGTTCGTAGCTCCTTGAAAGTGGAGTCGCAGGTAGATAGAATAGTGAAGAAGGCGTTTGGTATGCTTTCCTTTATTGGTCAGAGTATTGAGTACAGGAGTTGGGAGGTCATGTTGCGGCTGTACAGGACATTGGTTAGGCCACTGTTGGAATATTGCGTGCAATTCTGGTCTCCTTCCTATCGGAAAGATGTTGTGAAACTTGAAAGGGTTCAGAAAAGATTTAAAAGAATGTTGCCAGGGTTGGAGGATTTGAGCTACAGCGAGAGGCTGAACAGGCTGGAGCGTCGGAGGCTGAGGGGTAACCTTATAGAGGTTTACAAAATTATGAGAGGCATGGATAGGATAAATAGACCAAGTCTTTTCTCTGGGGTTGGGGTGTCCAGAACTAGAGGGCGTAGGTTTAGGGTGAGAGGGGAAAGATATAAAAGAGACCTAAGGAGCAACTTTTTCACGCAGAGGGTGGTACGTGTATGGAATGAGCTGCCAGAGGAAGTGGTGGAGGCTGGTACAATTGCAACATTTAAGAGGCATTTGGATAGGTATATGAATAGGAAGGGTTTGGAGGGATATGGGCCAGGTGCTGGCAGGTGGGACTAGTTTGGGTTGGGATATCTGGTTAGCATAGACGGGTTGGACTGAAGGGTCTGTTTCCATGCTGTACATCTCTATGACTCTGAGTGGGCACCCTTGAACCCACTAATGCTTTTCACTGTTCTCGGTCCCCATTCAGCATGCCATCTTCTCACTCGTGAAAAGTGACATGTCCTTGCAATATTTGGGTTTGTTCATTAGATAGAGTCATGGAGAGTTTTACCACAGGGAAAGGGCCTTTGGCCCATCAAGTCTATACTAGTCAAAAACAGCCGCTTAACTATTCTAATCCCTACTTCCAGACGATACCAATAACCATGAATGGGTACCACTATAAGGGCAGCATTTATTGTTCACTCCAAATTACTTTTGAGAATGTAGTGGTGAGTTACCTGCTTGAACCGCTGCTGTCCATGTTGGAAGGCATCACATATTTTTTTTTGATTATAAACTGAAATGGAAGTTTCGCTGCTTTCACTGGAAAAGATAAAAACATTTTTCAACTTGAGAAACAAGTGTTGCATATTTTTCAGCTGTGCCATACAATTTTGCTTTTTGGAAGAATAAGGGGAGTCAAGACGAAACAGCATCTTTTGAGTTATGAAAATTCCACTCAGTGACAGTTCTCTGGTTGATCTGCAGTGTATCAAAAAGTGCCAAGTGCACGAGGGAGGAAAAAAATACATTTAGACTATAGATAGCATCCTCCTGTCTCTCATTAGAAAAAAAAGTAGAAAACCCAAGGAAACTTAAAAAATCATGCAAGAAATGATCTGCGTACCTGATCAATCATCATACCAAAGGGCAACCATCACTGTACAGACAACAGCACCTCTTCATTGTGAAAATCAATAAAAGGCTGCGAATGAGAAAGGACTCTCCTGAATTAAATTGTAACAAACGTTTGGACGCTTGTTGACAATGTTTTGAACTAGGGAAACTTAAGATGGGTATAGAGTTTGTGTAAGTTTTAAAGGATTAAAAAAACAGATAGTAGATTTCTCAGACTAAATTATAGTCATAGTAAAAATAGCTGAAATCTTCTTACAACTGGAAGAGATAATCCAAACTAATTTATGTAAAGATATGTGCCTTTAAGAGGGAGTTGTTCTGTACTTTTTCTCTTGAAGAGGGGTATCTGCTCCATGGTTAAGGAGAGTGATTAGTTTTGGGTTTTAAAAGAATATTTAAACAAAAAAAGGATGAGTGTGTGGAGTCAGGCTCACAGATCCACAGCTTTAGCTTTGCTTTCAGTTGTCAAAGTTGGGATTTTTGGAGTTGAAGCTGCCAGATGCAGCTGTCTCTCTGCTGCTGCTGTAAAAACATGAGTGTTCTCTCTGCTGCTCGATTCCTTCTATTGGTGTTCCATCTTCTGGACTGAAGGAGATAAATACATGTGAAGGAAATCTGTTTTGTTGAAGTTGATAAGGGGTATGTTTATGGCATGCTGCTATATTGGAACAATTGATGAGTAGTAATTAAAAAAATCATAGAATCGTAGAACCCTTACAGTATAGATTTAGGCCATTCAGCCCTTCAGGTCCATACTGACTCTCCAAAGAACATCCCACCCAGACTCAACCTCCTACCCTCTCCCTCTAACCCTTCATTTCCCACAGCCAATCCACCTAACCTGCGCATCTTTAGACTGTGGGAGGAAACTCATGCAGACATGGGGAGAATGTGAAAACGCTATGCAAACAGTTACTTGAGGTTGGAACTGAACTCAGGTCCCTGGTGCTGTGAGGCAGCAGCTCTAAGCACTGAGCCATTTGCCGCCCCATATTATTATTTTGTTGAGTACTTTGATAGAGTTAAAGTTATACCAATTCTTTTTTGTTTATTTGTATTTTAACTGTTGTGTAAGAATAAAATTTGTTTTGCTTAAAGTCTAGAAGTTTGACTAATTGAATCATATCTGGGACGCAGCGCCATACACTTGCCTGTAAATAAGATAAAAATTCGGGTGTAGGCTATCTTCTTGATATATTTTGAGGGGGTTTGGTCAGGTCTCTAATGGTTAATAAAAGCTAGATTGATAGAATTAGCAAATAAATTACATGTAAAATTGCATGCCAGAGTTAAGAAGGCAGAAGTAATTGAAATATTAGCACAATATTTGAGCTTAGTATAAATATAAGAGAGACTAGGCACTCGAAGTATTGACACATTGGAGTCAAACTAGATTGAATGACAATTGCAGCAGCTTCAATATGAGAGAAAAAAATGAAGCAGTTGAAGACTAGAGATAAAGAAGACAAGGTAAGTACATTGAATTTGATAAGAGTGGAAATGGTTGCACTTGACATTTTTTATAAATGTCCGAGACTTGGGTATTGAGAGCCAATTAAGATGTCATTTGAAATGGAGATCGGAGGGTTGTGAATTTTTCAAATTCTCCACCCCTGGTTGAATCATTGAATACAGTTAATGATTAGATAAATAGTTTCTTGAAAAATAGGCAAGTCAGGAGTTAAGGTGGGAAAGTAGAATTGAAGGCAACACCAGATCAGCCCTGATCTTGTTTCTTGGTGAAGCAGACTTGAGAAGGCATTTTGGCCAGCAGCACCAAAGCGTAGAATTCCTCGAAGTCAGGGACGCCATTAACCAAAATAACCAGCTTCTAGTGCATTTCAGCTACAGGGAGGGCATCCAGCGGAGGAGTTGGCTTCTGTGAATGGAGGCTGCAAACTGCATATTTCTACCCTGCATGAAATAATGTGTGTGTGTTTGCTGAAGTGAGAGTTTGTGGCTGGGAGGGAAGGGATGTATTGTGGAAGGGTTGTAGAGTTTTGGTGGGGGATTTGAAAGGGGCAAGGATGTTAAGGGGATTGATATAGGAGTTTTGCATGTGCGTGGGGGAGAGGTGGTGTGGTGGTCTGAATGAATTGGACAGCCTATCCAGAAAACAGGCAGGGAAAACCCAGGCTGAAGTGTAACCACTTAAGACTCTGACTTCATTGTGAATTTCGCTGAGGTCAGCTAGGAACATGTGCTTTGAGGCAAACCAAGGTCACTGATAGTTAAACCTAACTTAGCTGTGCCCGAATACCCACCGCTTTCCCTGGTGATCTGGACTTGGAATCTAGCTTCTGGATCAGTGGTGCTGGAAGAGCACAGCAATTCAGGCAGCATCCGAGGACAGGCAAAATCGACGTTTCGGGCAAAAGCCCTTCATCAGGAATAAAGGCAGAGAGCCTGAAGCATGGAGAGACAAGCTAGAGGAGGGTGGGGGTGGGGAGAGAGTAGCATAGAGTACAATAGGCCAGTGGGGAAGGAGATGAAGGTAATAGGTCAGGGAAGAGAGGGTGGAGTGGATAGGTGGAAAAGGAGCTGGGCAGGTCGGACAAGTCCGGACAAGTCGAGTTGCTGGAGGTTAGAAACTAGGATGAGGTGGGGGAAGGGGAAATGAGGAAACTGTTGAAATCCACATTGATGCCCTGGGGTTGAAGTGTTCCGAGGCGGAAGATGAGGCGTTCTTCCTCCAGGCGTCTGGTGGTGAGGGAGCGGCGGTGGAGGAGGCCCAGGACCTCCATATCCTCGGCAGAGTGGGAGGGGGAGTTGAAATGTTGAGCCACTGGGCGATTTGGTTGATTGATGCGGGTGTCTCTGAGATGTTCCCTAAAGCGCTCTGCTAGGAGGCGCCCAGTCTCCCCAATGTAGAGGAGACCGCATCGGGAGCAACGGATACAATAGATGATATTAGTGGATGTGCAGGTAAAACTTTGATGGATGTGGAAGGCTCCTTTAGGGCCTTGGATGGAGGTGAGGGAGGAGGTGTGGGCACAGGTTTTACAGTTCCTGCGGTGGCAGGGGAAAGTGCCAGGATGAGAGGGTGGGTCGTAGGGGGGCGTGGACCTGACCAGGTAGTCACGGAGGGAACGGTCTTTGCGGAAGGCGGAGAGGGGTGGGGAGGGAAATATATCCCTGGTGGTGGGGTCTGTTTGGAGGTGGCGGAAATGTCGGCGGATGATTTGGTTTATGCGAAGGTTGGTAGGGTGGAAGGTGAGCACCAGGGGCGTTCTGTCCTTGTTGCGGTTGGAGGGGTTGGGTCTGAGGGCGGAGGTGCGGGATGTGGATGAGATGCGTTGGAGGGCATCTTTAACCACGTGGGAAGGGAAATTGCGGTCTCTAAAGAAGGAGGCCATCTGGTGTGTTCTATGGTGGAACCGCTCCTCCTGGGAGCAGATACGGCGGAGGCGGAGGAATTGGGAATACGGGATGGCATACGGGATGACACCACCCACGCCCTCCACCTCCTCCAAGACTTCAGTTTCCCCGGCCCCCAACGCCTCATCTTCACCATGGATATCCAATCCCTCTACACCTCCATCCGCCATGACCAGGGCCTTCAAGCCCTCCGTTTTTTCCTCTCCAGACGTTCCCAACAGTACCCCTCCACCGACACACTCATTCGTTTGGCCGAACTGGTCCTCACCCTTAACAATTTCTCCTTTGAATCCTCCCACTTCCTCCAGACCAAAGGGGTAGCCATGGGCACACGTATGGGCCCCAGCTATGCCTGTCTCTTTGTTGGCTACGTAGAGCAGTTGATTTTCCGTAATTACACCGGCACCACTCCCCACCTCTTCCTCCGCTACATTGATGACTGCATTGGCGCCACCTCGTGCTCCCGCGAGGAGGTTGAGTAATTCATCAACTTCACCAACACATTCCACCCTGACCTTAAATTTACCTGGACCATCTCTGACACCTCCCTCCCCTTCCTGGACCTCTCCATCTCCATCAGTGACGACCGACTTGACACTGACATTTTCTACAAACCCACCGACTCCCACAGCTACCTGGATTACACCTCTTCCCACCCTACCTCTTGCAAAAATGCCATCCCGTATTCCCAATTCCTCCGCCTCCACCGTATCTGCTCCCAGGAGGAGCGGTTCCACCATAGAACACACCAGATGGCCTCCTTCTTTAGAGACCGCAATTTCCCTTCCCACGTGGTTAAAGATGCCCTCCAACGCATCTCATCCACATCCCGCACCTCCGCCCTCAGACCCAACCCCTCCAACCGCAACAAGGACAGAACGCCCCTGGTGCTCACCTTCCACCCTACCAACCTTCGCATAAACCAAATCATCCGCCGACATTTCCGCCACCTCCAAACAGACCCCACCACCAGGGATATATTTCCCTCCCCACCCCTCTCCGCCTTCCGCAAAGACCGTTCCCTCCGTGACTACCTGGTCAGGTCCACGCCCCCCTACTACCCACCCTCCCATCCTGGCACTTTCCCCTGCCACCGCAGGAACTGTAAAACCTGTGCCCACACCTCCTCCCTCACCTCCATCCAAGGCCCTAAAGGAGCCTTCCACATCCATCAAAGTTTTACCTGCACATCCACTAATATCATCTATTGTATCCGTTGCTCCCGATGCGGTCTCCTCTACATTGGGGAGACTGGGCGCCTCCTAGCAGAGCGCTTTAGGGAACATCTCAGAGACACCCGCATCAATCAACCAAATCGCCCAGTGGCTCAACATTTCAACTCCCCCTCCCACTCTGCCGAGGATATGGAGGTCCTGGGCCTCCTCCACCGCCGCTCCCTCACCACCAGACGCCTGGAGGAAGAACGCCTCATCTTCCGCCTCGGAACACTTCAACCCCAGGGCATCAATGTGGATTTCAACAGTTTCCTCATTTCCCCTTCCCCCACCTCATCCTAGTTTCTAACCTCCAGCAACTCGACTTGTCCGGACTTGTCCGACCTGCCCAGCTCCTTTTCCACCTATCCACTCCACCCTCTCTTCCCTGACCTATCACCTTCATCTCCTTCCCCAATGGCCTATTGTACTCTATGCTACTCTCTCCCCACCCCCACCCTCCTCTAGCTTGTCTCTCCATGCTTCAGGCTCTCTGCCTTTATTCCTGATGAAGGGCTTTTGCCCGAAACGTCGATTTTGCCTGTCCTCGGATGCTGCCTGAATTGCTGTGCTCTTCCAGCACCACTGATCCAGAATCTGGTTTCCAGCATCTGCAGTCATTGTTTTTACCTCGTTGGAATTTAGCTTGCCTTGTTCTTACTTTGCTTCTTCACTGATTTGATAAAATAAATAAATGGGTAATTAATAACAAAATGTTTTGCTTTGGCATTTAAAAAAAAAGTTTCCTGTTGTTCCATACCTTATCTTTCTGATATTTACTCACTCGCTCCCAAAATGAGAGACTGATTTAAATCTGGGTCTCCTACAAAAAAGGTTGGACAAATCTGATATGCACAAATTCTCAAAGGTGACAGGGCAAGTTGATAAGGTGGTTCAAGACGAATATTGATTACTTTGCTTTTAAATTGTGGTTTAGAATATAAATGTAGAGGTCAGGCTGTTACTTTATTAATCACTGGTCTCAGTTGGAATATTGTGGATAATTCTAGGCACTACAGTTTAGAAAAGTTATACAGGCCTTTGGGAGGCTACATAGAGGAGGTTTTCTTTGATGATGATGTTCAGGAATTAAGGACTTTAGTTATAAAGAGTGGTTGGAAGAGTTAGGAACAGTGATATTTAAGAGGCAAGCTTACAGAAGTGTTGAAAATATGAGGTTTTAATTAGGGACAAACATTATCTTCTGAGGAATAAATCAATAATCTGAAGATAGACATTTAAAATCATTGACAAGAGATCTACTGTAGAGAGGAAGAGAATTTCCTTTCATATTTAAGAGTTGTCAGAATTTGGAAGGCTCTATTTTAAAGGCTGGTGGAAGCTGATTCATAAATAAGATTAATGAGAGGTAATTCAAAATGAGAACTGGTTGAGTTCAGGACAAATGCCAGATGTGAGCGTAAGAATGACTTTAATCCCAAGACCAAGCAATCCTTGGTGAATGGCCTCCTTCTGTGCTGTCAGCTTCCATGAGGGCAAAATTGATGGTCACTTGCCCATTACTGTGGATATGTCCATTCCTCATGAGGGCAAACCTAAATTTGCTTATTGGCTTGCTCATTACTATGACTACTGTGTACAGCTTTCACTGAACCTGTTGTTGAGTGGCTGCATCCCTCAGCAGGGTGCTCAATTCATGCAAAGCTGGCACCACTTAAAGCTACGACTTCAGTTCTCTTCCTGAAGGCAGGTCCGAGCTCAACGTCATCACTAGAAGTGCTACTCCCCAGAATTTGGATGCAATGCTGCAAGAGGTTCAATGAACTCAAGAACAGTCAAGGTCAGTGATTGCGGTATCCTGACAAATAGTTCAATTTTCACCTCATGCTACACCAGGGGCATTCAGCTTCTGATCTCAGTACAGACTCAGTACAAAGATGGACAGAACTGAATTCTAGAAGTGTGGTGAGTGTGATTGCTCTTGACATCAAGGCCGCATTTGCTGGCATGTGCCATCAAGGAGCCTTAGCAAAACTTGAATCACTGGGAATCAGGGAGAAAACTTTCCGCTTGTGTGTTTTGGAGGTCAGTCATTTCAGCTCCAGGCCATTGCTGTAGTATTTCCTCACAGCAGTGTCCTTGGCTTCTTTCAGCTGCTTCATCAATGACCTCCATCACAAGGTCAGAATGTGCAGTAATCAGGAAACACCCCAATGTTCAGTACGATTTGTGACTCCTCAGATACTCGAGCAGTCCATGTCCAAATGCAACAAGACAAACGTATCCAAGTTTCGGTTGACAAGTGGCAAATAAAATTCACATCACAGAAATGCAAGCAATAAATAGCCTCCTACAGGAGAGGCTGACCATTGCCCCATGGCAATCAATGGCATTACCATCACTGAATCCTCCACTACCAATAGCCTAGAGACTGGACATATAAGATCAGACATATGTATTGTGACTTCAAGAGCAAGTCAGAGGGTAGGAATTTCTGTCATAAGTAACTCACCTCCTGACTCCCCAAAGCCTGTCAATTACGTCCAGGGCACAAGATAGGAGTGGAGTGGATACTGTCAACTTGATGGGTGTGTGCAGCTCCAATAAAAATCAAGAAGGTCAACACTCCCCTTGACAAATCAGCTCCCTTGTTTGGCATCACATCCTCAAATATTCAGGTGTACCCGAGAACTCTGTGGGAAGCTAGAAAAGTGATTGCTGGGCCCCTTGCTGAGATATTTGTATCATCGATAGTCACAGGTGAAGTGCCAGAAGACTGGAGGTTGGCTAACGTGGTGCCACTGTTTAAGAAGGGTGGTAAGGACAAGCCAGGGAACTATAGACCAGTGAACCTGACGACAGTATTAGGCAAGTTGTTGGAGGGAATCCTGAGGGACAGGATGTACATGTATTTGGAAAGGCAAGGACTAATTATGGACAGTCAACATGGCTTTGTGCGTGGGAAATCATGTCTTGCAAACTTGATTGAGTTTTTTGAGGAAGTAACAAAGAGGAGTGATGAGGGCAGAGCGGTAGATTGATCTATATGGACTTCAGTAAGGCACTCGACAAGGTTCCCCATGGGAGACTGATTAGCAAGATTAGATCTCATGGAATACAGGGAGAACTAGCCATTTGGATACAGAACTGGCTCAAAGGTAGAAGACAGAGGGTGGTGGTGGAGGGTGGTCTCCTTCCTATCGGAAAGATGTTGTGAAACTTGAAAGGGTTCAGAAAAGATTTACAAGGGTTGAATGCATCAGAAATGATATAACACTAATATGTAATGCTCCATCTCATATCCCATTAACCTCTGTTCTGATTTATAAGCTACAGAGTGTAAGTATGGACCTCTCACTTTCTCCCTTTCTCCAGCCATAAAGCCCATTTCCTTTCAGATGCCTAAGAGCTGCAACCTAGTGAGAAAGTATTTGGGAGCAGGAAGTGAAAGGGAAATAAGACATTGATAATGATTGATTGCCATTTTATTCCATGCTTGCAGTCATTGGCTCAGATACTGACATCGCATGTACTTTATCCTTTATATGATAGAATAATTTGCTGTGAATAATTATATTGGACATAATTGCCACACAGTACCTAGTTTTAATGTCCTTTGTGCAATGCTGTTGATGATCTAATTATTATTTGCTGAAATGTGATGAAATGAAGTTGGAATTCTTTATCCCAGAATAGAAATATCAATCACTTGGGGACATAGGTTTATGGTAAAAAGTGGTAAATTTAAAAGGGCAAATGGGATTAGATTAGTTTAGGATATCTGGTCAGCATGGATGAGTTGGACTGAAGGATCTGCTCCTGTGCTAGACGTCTGTATGATCTTCGATGTGAGAAGCAGGGTTTTTTGAACTGCCCCTTTAACAAGATTGTTTTGCCTTTTATTTTGAGAGGGGTTGTAAAGGCAGAAGTGCCGATATATCTGAGCTGGCTACTTTAATGCTAGCTAACAGATACTGCTTAAGTCAACAATTAGAGGAGGCCTTTAGGGTTTTTAAAAACAATTGTACAATGAAAGGGGAGTGGCCAGTTCTTCCAGCTCAGATTTTCTTTCTGATTTGGTTTAGTTTGAAGCTCATGGTAAAAAAAAAGCTGCTAGGGCTAAAACATTCCCTGACTCAACAGACGTTTTCTGGCTGACTCTGACATCTGTCCTGGAAGAACTTGTGTTTAAATTTACCTTTTTGCCAAGGGGTGTGTTTTTGGGATGTTGCAGGAAATCAGAAACACCTCTTTAAGTTGCAGGGGATATCTTGTCGGTTGGGTTTTCAAATAGTTGTTATTCTATATTCTGTTTTCTTTTGCTTGTGTTTCATTTGGTAGTCTGTAAATAAATTCTGTTTTGTTTAAAACTGAATGGTTTGACCAGCTGCATCACTCTTAGAATATCCACCTTACACTTGCTTAAAGGGTTAGGGTCTGGGCTACCTTTTTGAAATGTTTTGAGGGGATCTGCCCTGGTCCAAAACAACATAGTGGGTGGTAAATGTGTGGTATGTGTTGGCGCAGTATTGATGGACAGAAGGGCCTTTTCCTGTGCTGTACTATTTTTTGTTCTTTCAAAGCCCTTCAGTGATTGTACAGCATTTTCATTTGTCTCGTGTTGACAGAAACTGTTGTACAAACACAAGCCTTTTTCATTTTTCTAACTCAGAAATACAGCAGCGTTCTTTGGGTAGAATGATGTCATTGGCATTAGTGAAGTATAATATGATACAGATTCTTCAGAATTTCTTGTAACTTATATTATTTCACCAACAAATTGAAAAAAGGCCTGCTACAACTAATACTTTGAGTAAGTACTTATTCTTGTAAATATTTACTCACCAAATCGCATCCCTCCTTTCTAATTTTGTTATTGCTGTCTTTAATGCATAAAGAATCAGCCACATTAACCTGCTGTTTAAATTCCCATAAGTACTTTAGTCATTGTATATCTATACTAGGAGCAGTCACTTGTAAAATGTACCCTGCAGACTTTGTCTTGCTTATATTGCCATCTGTACAGAGCTCTGTGCAATTTTGTACATAACGTAAATGTGTGTTGACATATGGTACTAAATATCAGTTGTGACATTTCTTGCCTATTAAAACCTGAAGTGAAGCAGATGTTGGCAATCGGCACTGTGATGCATATCCATAAGCAAGTAGCAAAACCAGTCTAAGTTACTGTGTCAAGTGGTCAGAAATAGTGAAGCCTAGAGTGCTTCTGCTGTGTGGACTCCTTAGACTTCTTGGAGTCTGGGCCAGTCATTCTAGCTTTTAATTATGTGTTAAAATCTTAAACAAAGCTTTAGTTGAGAGAAATGCTTATGGATATCCAAGGTTTCTAGTCCACCACATGTCAAGATGTGACTGTTCACCCTGCTTCAACATCTCGTGAATTTCTGATCTCAGCTGCGTTGATCTGGAGCATCACTGAGTAGGTTGGAGGCTCTCCACTGCTGTGTTAAGATGGTCAGACACTCAGGATTGTTTACAGCAGCAACCTAACTGGTCAGCTTTGTGCTAAATCCATTGTCCATTCTCCCAAATCAAGTGCAAACAGTGCAGGAAATACAGTAATATTCCATCATGCACGGTCTATAAGTCTGGAAATTACTCAGTTAAAAGAAAATTGGGAGTCGTTTCAACCTTTGTCCTTTTTTTTCTGTTGCTTTGCATTTTAATGACTTTCCATTTTCTCAAAGTACTGAAGGTAATTAGTTATTCAAAACCATTTTTATTGTATGAAGTTTAATAATTTAGTGCCAAAGGAAAGTTCTTTAAGCATCTGCCGCTGACATAAGGACATTCACTTTGATGCCAGAATGTCTTACCACCAATCAATAAATGCGACATCCATCTGTGTGACATTATATTTCTACTCCATTTACATGAAATTGTAATACTGTGTTGATACAGAATAACTCTTCATTTGAAATATTTTTCTCCTGGGTCTTCATTGTATTTTGGACATCTATTCCAGGACATCTTTGGAGGGAAACTCTCTTCAACTTTGTACTCTACCAATATGCTGAGTATGTATTGAAGTTGAGGATGCTTTTCATTGCAGTGAAAACACTGGTTTCTGCAGATCATGAGTTTGCAATCTCAATTTCGTTACTGGTGATATTAGCTTGGAAAATGGGCATTGGCAGCTTTTAACACTTGCTGAGTATCTTAGTAAATAATCATCCTTTATGCTAATGAACCTTATCTTCTACGTCTGACTAATTTTTAATTTTTCACCACAATGGAGGGATCTGATCATAGCTAATCCTTGCATCATTTAAGATTCTACAGTATAGCATGGTTCACAAACTTGATTAGCTCTGACAGCTTAGGGGGAGGATGCAGTGTCTAATCTCCCTATTGCAATGCACTAATCTGCAGGCTATTGGAGCATGACTGAGATGATATTGACAAGAAGTTTCAAAAGATATAATTTCTGCTATAAATACAGATTGTTACCATTCGCCAGTCAACGTGATGCTTATCTAAGTTAGTTGTAATGAACAGAAAGACAGTTCATGTAAAAATATGTAGAAACCTTCGGGTTTGACAAATTTCCTACTTGTCGTTGATGGGACCATGTATGCTGCGGGTTTGAGGTACTGTTTGCTGTGCATTTGTTCCAGTATAGCTAACTATGAGTCAAAGTTTTGCGAAGTCTTGTTGCATACTTGCAATTGATGCCTCATTATATAGGAAAGGTTTTCCTTCATTATTTTTTGAAGGTTTTCATTGATTTATTTTATGAAGACCTCAGAAATACCTTTCCTTTTGAATAGGTAGGATCATTCTATCATGATCAAAAGAGTAGAGAGTTATTTGAAAAACATAAAAATGTAGGATAAGAGAAATAAGCAGGTGTGTCAGATTAGACTTGTCTTTTATTTGGGTTTGGATTGGAAGTAGGGGTTTGTTGAAGAACCCTGGTCCAAACTTGAGCCGCCAAACAACCATGTAATTAACATTGATAATTCAACATTTCTTGATATTTCTTCAATGTATCCTGCGTTCCATGTTGGTTGTAATTCTGGAAATTCTGATAATTTGCTACATTCCTAATTTATTTTGTCTGCTTTGTTCTGCAAAGGCATTTCAACCACATGTTCAGCTGTGACCAGTTTTTCTTGTTTTAAAAATCTATACATCACTTCCTCTGTGCAATATCTGATACTGAATTTGTGCATTTTGAATTAATTATTTACCATAGTTCATTAGGATTCAGTATTATTGCAGGGATGTATTACTGCAATTGTACAGGGCCTTGGTGAGACCATACCTGGAGAGAAAGTGAGGACTGTAGATACTGGAGACTCAGAGTTGAAAAGTGTGGCACTGGAAAAGCAAAGCAGGTCAGGCAGCATCCGAGGAGCAGGCAAGTTGACATTTCAGGCATAAGCCCTTCATCAGGATGATCAGGGACTGCAGAACCAGGATCACAGTCGAACGATTTGAGGTAGACAATTTATGTCTGAGATTAGAAGAAGTTTCTTTACCCAGAATGATGAGCTTGTCAAATTCAAGCCACAGAAAATGGTTGAGGTCAAAACATTGAATATTTTCAAGAAAGAGTTAGATTTGGCTTTTAATAGCCCTAAAAAAGAAGTGATAGGAGACAAAGTTTAGATTTAGATTAGATTACATTACAGTGTGGAAACGGGCCCTTCGGCCCAACAAGTCCACACCAACCCGCCGAAGCGCAACCCACCCATACCCCTACATTTACCCCTTACCTAACACTGCGGGCAATTTACCATGGCCAATTCACCTGACCTGCACATCTTTGGACTGTGGGAGGAAACCGGAGCACCCGGAGGAAACCCACGCAGACACGGGGAGAATGTGCAAACTCCACACAATCAGTCGCCTGAGGCGGGAATTGAACCCGGGTCTCCGGCGCTGTGAGGCAGCAGTGCTAACCACTGTGCCACCGTGCTGCCCATGTGTGCCACCGTGCTGCCCAAGTGTGATGGTAGAAGGTTTTTAAGGGTTCTTGTTCAGACTGAAGGTCTGTGGTCAGAGTTGTGCTGCAATCATCAGTGCTGGGTCCACTGTTGTTTGTCACTTTTATATAAATGATCTGTATGAGAAAATAGGAAGCATGGTTAGTAAGTTTGCAGTTGACACCAAAATTGAAGGGAAATGTTCATCCTGGAATTCAGTTACTAGTGGTGTACCACAAGGATCTGTATTTGATCCATTACTGTTTGTCATTTTTATAAATGACCTAGATGAGGGCGTAGAACGAGGAGTTAGTAAATTTGCAGATGACACTTAGGTTGGTGGAGTTGTGAATCGTGCTTAAGGATGTTGCAGGTTACAGAGTGACATAGGTAAGCTGCAGAGTTGGGCTGAGAGGTGGTAAATAGAATTTAATGCAGAAAAGTGTGAGGTGATTCACTTTTGAAGGAGTAACAGGAATACGGAGTAATGGGCTAATGATAAGATTTTTGGTAGTGTATATGAGCAGAGAGTCTTGGTGTCCGTGTACATGGATCCCGGAAAGTTACCACCCAGGTTGATCGGGTTGTTAAGAAGCCATACGGTGTGTTCTTTTTTATTGGTGGAGGGATTGATTGAGTTTTGGAGCCACGAGGTCATGCTGCAAACTCTGGTGCGGCCATACTTGGAGCATTGCGTACAGTTCTGGTCACTGCATTATAGGAAGGATGTGGAGGCTTTGGAAAGAGTTCAGAGGGGATTTACTAGGATGTTGCCTGGTATGGAGAGAAGGGCTTATGAGGAAAGGCTGAAGGACTTGAAGCTGTTTTTGTTAGAGAGAAGGTGATTGAGAGGTGACTTAATTGAGACATATAAGATAATCAGAGGAATACATAGGGTGGACAGTGAGAGCCTTTTTCATCGAATGGTCATGGCTAGCATGAGGGGATATAACTATAACATAAGTGGTGATAGATAAAGGACAGATGTCTGAGGTAGTTTCTTTACTCTGAGAGTAGTAGGGGTGTAGAATGCCCTGCCTGCAACAGTAGTAGACTCGCAAACTTTAAGGGCATTTAAATGGTCATTGGAATAGTGTAGGATAGATTTGGCTTCAGATTGGTTCCACAGGTCTGAGCAACATCGAGGGCCGAAGGGCCTGTACTGCACGATAATGTTCTATGTTCTGGGGTAGGGGAGTTCAAAACTAGAAAGCATATTTTTAAATTGAAAGGAAATAAAAATTTAAAAAGGATCTGAGAGGCAACTTCACACAGAGGGTGGTGCGTAAACGGAACGAGTTGCCAGAGGAAATGGTAGAAATGGGTACAATTATAACATTTAAAAGACATTTGGTCAGGTACATGCATGAGCAAGATTTAGAGGGCTATGGGCCAAATGCAGGCAAATGGGACCAGTTCAGTTTCGGAAACATGGTCACGTGGATGATTTGGGCTGAAGGACCTGTTTTCGTGCTGCATAACTCTATGGTCAAAGGTTATGGGAGGAAGTGTGAACAGGGTACTGAGTTGGATGATTATTCATGATCATATTGATTGTCATAGCAGCTTAAAGCACTGAATGGCCTAACTCTTCCCATATTTTCTACTTTTCTGTGTTTGCTGAGCTTCTGAGATGATTAAATTCACAACTGAATTTTAACTTCTGTGTAAACTGCTTCCCTTTCCTGTAACACCGTGCATTTGTTTCTCCTTTCCCCAGGATGTTCCAGGTGCCTTCAATAATTATATTTTACAGGAGAAAATCAAAATTTTAATAGGTTCTTTTTTATTTGTATTATCTTTGTGCTGGAATAGCTCTGCCTCCTCTTGTGATTCTTTTGACTGGATGATGAACACTCATTTCACAGTTACATGGATTGAAACAAAACCTAGAGGATACACTGAGTTGTATCTGTGCTGTTAATTGGTTGCTCTTGGCTTGAATATGGGCAGCAAGACTTGGGGATCCTAAATGAGGAGATAGTTGTATGGAATCTCCCCGAGACTTCATTTTGCGAGCTTCCACTGTGAATTAATTTTCCCCAACTGGATTGTTAAGGGATAATATCTGTATTCCAAAGACCTAGGAAATAGTATGGACCATTCAAGCACTGCCACAACCCCATGAGTTTCATCTGAATCTACAATGGTGTGGAACAGCGATGTGTGTTGGCTGTGACCTTATTCAGCACAATGCTGAAAGAATGGAAAGTTAATTTGCTTCACTACTCATTTACTCAATGGCAATGGAAGACCTTAAAAAGGAGCACTGATGTATAGACCTCTTTCCAGTGTCTTCATACTCGTATAAAGATACAAGAGAAACATTTGTGAAACATTTCATAATGACTGTACTTTTCTGGCCAGCAGTGATTCTGACCTGCAGTGTATAACTCTTTGTGGTGAAATCTGTTGAAAAAAACTTGAAGACCTGCATCAACCTCCTCTCCAAGAATTAAATAAACTGCCAAGCATTGTCATCAAGGACACTCTGCTGGAATCCATCAACCAATTTATCTATTTGGGTAATGTCACCTCATTTGATGCCATTACAGACACAGAAGTAGACAATATGCTTTCAAAAGCAAACAGTCTTTTACACACTGTAAAATGAGTTTGGAGTTACTGCAACCTCAGAGCACAGATTAAACACAGTCTACAAATCTTTGTCCTATCCCTCTTATGGGTGGCGTTCATGTTGTAATGTATATTCTTCAAGCACACTTCCATCAGTGCTATCTCCACAGCATACTCAAGTTTCCTGGCAGGATCACATCACCAACATTGAAATGCTATAAGCAGTCATCATCTCTGATGTTGAGGCCATCCTCTGCAAAACCAGCTACCACCAGCAGGTCACGTTGCCCAAATGTATGACAATCTGCCCAAGATTGAAGTGAATGGAGAACTGATCACCTGTAAATGGAACAAAGGGGTTCTATGCAAATGTTTCAAGTACTATCTGAAGAGTTTCCTCTCTTTGCACCACATTGCCATTGCTAGTGGATCATGATGCCTGGAGATGCTATATTGGTAATGCTTCAGAGACCTTTGACAATGAGTGAAGAGCCAGGATGACAGAGAGAGGAACAGAATCAATTGGTCTCTGCTCTGGGAGAACCTATCAGTTATTGATGGGCTTGATAAGCCACCAGCAGGTCTGCTGTTGGTGAGTTTAGCCTCCTTAGATTTTCATCCAATAACTACTACAGAATGCATTGTTTAAATAATAGCAGTATTATAATTAGCACTGTTGTGCAATATCCATCTCCTGCCATATATAGCCTTAAACAAAAGTGACAATTGGTTCAAACACGTCTTTACCTTTTTGGAGGAGACCTCATTTCAAGCAATTCGAATGGTGCTTTTCTTTTTCCTGTTGTGCTAAGTCAACTTAGAAACAGTTATTTTGAAATAAAAATACTCTGAATAAGGATTCAGGTAAGGTCAGAAATAAGAGGAATTATAGGAAGGCCTAATTTAGGTTTGCAGTGTTTGTACATAAATATACAATGTATAGTAAATAAGGATTGGTGAGCTGATGCACAAATAGCCACATAGGAAAAATATTTGGTGGTGGTAAGGAAGACCTGGCTCATAAAAGGGAGCAGATTAGGTACTAAATATTCCTGGATAAAAGTGATGGAAATATGGGAAAGTATAAGGAACATATTAGAGTTTTGCCAAGAGAGATTGTCTTGGTTCAATTAAGGTCAGATCTATATGGGTAAAGTTAAGAGATTGCAGACATGCTATTATACCATTGAGTGTATATTAGAGCTGAAAGGTATAGAAGGGCAGACTTGCTGGGAAATTGCATAGAGTTGTAAGACCTGGAGAATCATGTTAGTGGAATTAGTGGGTAGTGATAATATCCCTGACCAGCATTGCAACTCCCCACCCCTGAAACATATATCGTGGAACGTTTAGTTGCCAATCATGCCCTTCATTCAACCAAGTCTCTGTAATTGCAATAATGTCATACTCCCAGGCACCAATCCAAGCCCCAAGTTCATCTGCCTTACACACTATACTCCTTGCATTAAAGTAGATACATTTCAGGCCACCAGTTATTTTGCCTTGCTCTCTTTTGTAATCCAGTGAGCTCTAATTTTGATTCCCCTACCTTTCCTCAGTGTGGAAATGTAGTTCATGCATATCCCAAATATCTCCTTTTTAAAGAAGCCAGTGTCCCATTACACTTTTGCCTCTTAATCTTTAATTTCAATTATCATGGAGCGGTCTGTTCTCAAGTCCAGAAATTCTCTCTTCTTCAATAAAGTTGTTTTAGACTGTTATGGTCTTTTTTTTCCACATCTAACCTGAACCGTGTGATTCTATGAACACTATTCAACAAATGTCACCTATTGACTTGTGATCTTTTTGAACTACATTGTTCTCCAAAATCAGACTTAAAATTGGGTTAGAAAGATGCTTATTAAGAAAATTCAACAGCAGACAGCTCAGAAACTGTTTCCTCTCTGCCTTGTACATTACTGCTCTCCCAATTTACATTAGGATTAGATTAGATTCCCTACAGTGTGGAAAACAGGCTCTTCGGCCCAACCAGTCCGCCTCGACCCTCTGAAGAGTAACTCACTCAGACCCATTTCACTGTAACCAATGCACCTAAGACTGTGGGCAATTTAGCAAAGCCAATTCACCTGACCTGCACATCTTTGGACTGTGGGAGGAAACCGGAGCACCTGGAGGAAACTCACACAGACATGGGGAGAATGTGCAAACTCCAACAGACAGTCACCCGCGGCTGGAATCGAACCTGGAACACTGGTGCTGTGAGGCAGCAGTGCTAACCACTGAGCCACCGTGCCGCCCCTAAAATCACAGCTGTGCTAAAGGAGGACACTATGGAGGGCTTAAGTAGTGAGGCAATAAGGGTGGAACTGAGAAATAAGAAGGGTGCAGTTACATTGTTGGGGCTGTATTACAGGCTTCCCAACAGTGAGCGTGAGGTAGAAAAACAAATAGATAAACGGATTATGGAAAGATGTAGACGCAATAGAATAGTGGTGATGGGAGATTTTAATTTTCCCAACATTGACTGGGATGCACTTAATGTCAGAGGTCAGGATGGGGTAGAATTTGTAACAAGTATCCAGTAGAGATTTCTAGAGTAGTATGTCAATAGTCTGATGAGGGAAGGGGCTATATTGGACCTGGTGTTGGGGAATGAGTCAGGCCAGGTGGTAGACGTTGCGATGGGGGATTTCTTTGGGAACACTGACCACAATTCTGTAAATTTTAGAATACTCGTAAGCAAAGATGAGAGTGGTCCCAAGGGAAGAATACGAAACTGGGCCAAGGCCAATTATAACAAAATTAGGCAGGAGCTGGGAAATGTGGATTAGACACAGCTACTTGAAGGGAAGTCCACATTTGATATGTGGAAGGCTTTCAAAGATAGGTTGAAGACAGTGTTAGATAGGCATGTCCCTTTGAAGGCAAAGGATAAGAATGGTAAGATTCGTGAACCATGGATAACAGGAAAAACTATATGACTAGCCAAGAGGAAAAAAGAAGCGTACAAAAGGTCTAGGCAGCTAAGAACAGAATGGGCCCTGGACGAATATGAGAAGAGTAGGACCAGTCTTAAATGAGGAATCAAATGGGCTAAAAGGGGTCATGAAATAGCTTCAGTGAGCATAATTAAGGAGAATCCCAAAGCAATTTATTCTTGTATAAGAAGCAAGCGGGTAACTAGAGAAAGGATTGGTCCACTAAAGGATAATGAAAGAAGGCTATGTGTCAAACCTGAGAGAATGGGTGAGATTCTGAATGATTACTTTGCATCAGTGTTCACTGAGGAGAGGAACATGATGAAGTTTGATTAGTCTGGATCACGTTGACATAAGTAGAGAGGATGTGTTGGGTAGGCTAGAGTTTATTAAGGTTGATAAATCCCCAGAACCGGATGGGATCTATCCCAGGTTGCTGAGGGAGGCGAGAGAAGAAGTAGTTGGGGCCCTGGCAGATATCTTTGTAACACAGGTGAGGTGCCAGAGGACTGGAAGGTTGCCCATTTTGTCCCACTGTACAAGAAGGGAAGTAGGGATATTCCGGTAACTACAGACCTGTTGAGCCTGACGTCAGTGGTGGGAAAGTTGCTGGAGAAGGTACTGAGGGATAAGATCTATTTATATTTAGGAAAGAATGGGCTTATCAGTGATAGGCAGCATGATTTTGTGCAGGGGAGATCGTGCCTTACCAAATTAATAGAGTTCTTTGAGGAAGTGACCAAGTTAATAGATGAAGGAAGGGCTATTGATATCATATATGTGGACTTGAGTAAGGCGTTTGATAAAGTTCCCCATGGTAAACTAATACAGAGAAAGTGAAGTCACATGGTGTGCAGGGTGTTCTAGCTAGGTGGATAAAGAACTGGTTGAGCAACAGGAGACAGAGAGTAGTAGTTGAAGGGAGTTTCTCGAAATGGAGAAAGGCGACCAGTGGTGTTCCACAGGGCTCAGTGTTGTGGCCACTGTTATTTATTGGAAGAGGGCTTTGGTGGTATGATCAGCAAGTTTGCAGATGACACAAAGATTGGTGGAGTAGCAGAAAGCATAAGGAACTGTCAAAGAATACAGGAGGATATAGATATCTGGAGAGTTGGGCAGAAAAGGGGTAGATGGAGTTCAATCCAGACAAATGTGAGGTGATGCATTTAGGCAAGTCTAATTCTAGAGCGAATTATGCAATGAATGGAAGAGCCTTGGGAAAAGTTGATGAGCAGAGAGATCTGGGAGTGCAGGTCCATTGTACCCTGAAGGTTGCTGCACAGGTGGATAGAGTGGTCAAGAAGGCATATGGTATGCTTGCCTTCATTGGGCGGGGTATTGAGTATAAGAGCTGGCAAGTCATGTTAAAATTGTACAAGAGATTGGTTCGGCTGCATTTAGAATACAGTTCTGGTCGCCACATTACCAAAAGGATGTGGAAGCTTTGAAGAGGGTGCAGAGAAGGTTTACGAGAATGTTGCCTGGTATGGAAGGTGCTAGCTATGAAGAGAGGTTGAGTAGGTTAGGTTTATTTTCATTCGAAAAAAGAAGGGAGGACCTGATTGTGTTTACAAAATCATGAAAGTTATAGACAAGATGGATAGAGATAAGCTTTTTCCCAGGGTGAAGGATTCAATAACGAGAGGTCACACTTTCAAGATGAGAGGTGAAAAGTTTAAGGGGGATACACATGACAGGTATTTCACACAGAGGGTGGTGGGTGTCTGGAACGCGTTCCAGCAGAGGTGGTAGAGGCAGGCACGGTAGATTCTTTTAAGATGCATCTGGACAGATGCATAAATAGGTGGGGAGGAAAGGGATACAGATGCTTAGGAATTGGGTGCAGGTTTAGACAGTAGATTTGGATCGGCTCAGGCTTGGAGGGCCAAAGGGCCTGTTCCTGGGCTGTAAACTTTCTTTGTTCTCATTGTTCTAAGGTGAAGTATAAAATGGAGATCAAAATGGCTGTTTGATTGATAATGTTAGTGAGAATCAGGATAACTATAGAAAATTCAAAGAGCCAATGAGAAATGAAATAAAAGAAGTGAAGAGGGAGTATAAGAAGAAACTGACAACTAACCTATAGTAAAATACGAAAGTATTCTATAGGGACAAATATAGTGGAAGGGTAATAAAAGGATAGACGGGGCCAATTAGATTTCATTATATTATATTAGATTAGATAAGATTCCCTACAGTATGGAACAGGCCCTTCAGCCCAACAAGTCCACACCGACCCTCTGAAGAGCAACCCATCCAGACCCATTCCCCAACTCTATGTTTATCCCTGACTAATGCACCTGACACTATGGGCAATTTAGCATGGCCAATTCACCTGACCTGCACATCTTAGGATTGTGGGAGGAAAATGGAGCATCCGGAAGAAACCCACGCAGACACGGAGAATGTGCAAACTCTACACAGACAAGGTGGGAATCGAACCCGGGTCCCTGGTGCTGTGAGGCAGCAGTTCTAACCATTTAAAATCCAAAAAGGAATAAATGTGCAGACAGATGTCATTGTTTGAGATGTTGAATGATTATTTTTCATTTGTGTCAGTCAAGAAAGAAGTTACTGCTAAAGTCATTTCCATTGATATTTCCATTGGACCAGAACTAGGACTCCTGTTATCCTTGACCCAGGAGTTGGCTTTGGATTCAGAGGGCTCTATTTCAAAATTTGCAAATGTCTCAAAACATGGAAGTAGTGTGACTTTTCAGGAGGCTTTTAAAAAAAAAAATCATTCATAGGGTGTGGATGGCACTGTCTAGGCCAGTGTCTGTTGCTCATCTCTTATTGGCAAGAGGGCAGTTAAGAGTCAACCACATTACTATGGGTCTGGAGTCACAATGTAGTCCAGACCAGGTAAAGTATGGCAGTTTCCTTCCCTATAGAGAATAATCAACCAGCTGGTTTTTTCCTGACAATCGACATTGGATTCAAGGCCATCATCAGACTCTTAATTATAGATTTTTATTGGATTCAATTTCAACCATCTGTCGTGACATGATTCTAACCCGAGTCCACAAAACATTATTTGGGTCACTGGATTAACAGTCCAGCGATAATACCACTAGGTCATTGCCTCCCCCAGTAGTGATAAATTCAACTACTGCATTACACAATGCTCCCAATTTACCCAGGCACTTATTTGGCCACTTTTAATGGGCCAGATCCCTCTCCCAATGTCCTTGAATTCTGGTTTGGAGTTTGGTTCTGTGTGAAGATGACTATTGCAAACTGGAAACTTGATTACAGCTGATCTGTGCTTTGACTGTATTAGATTCCCTACAGCATGGAAACAGGCAATTTGGCCCAACAAATCCACACCAACTCTCTGAATAGTAACCCACCCAGACCCATTCCCTACCCTATATTTACCCCTGACTATTGCACCTAACACTATGGGCAATTTAGCATGGCCAATTCACCTGACCTGCACATCTTTGTAATTGGGGGAGGAAACTGGAGCACCCAGAGGAAACCCACGCAGACACGGGGAGAATGTGCAAACTCCAGTTGCCTGAGGGGGGAATTGAATCTGAGTCCCTGCCGCTGTGAGGCAGCTTTGAGCTACCATACCACCCAAGTAGCTGGCAGATACAGAGAAACCTGAACCAAATTAAAACACTGTACAAACCCAGCTCAGAGTCCACAATTCTGAATCCATTCTTCGGATTTGATCTCAGAAAGGAGCATTTTCATAAGATGTTAGTATTGTTAACACTGGAGGAAGCCATTCAGTTCCTGTTATTACCAGCCTTTTCTGTGGTCCCATTCCCTCAGTTATTCCTGCCATATTTTAGTTCTGATGACTGCTAGACTTAAAGCTTCAACTTTGAATTTCAATTAAGCGATGTTTAATATTCTTCCTTGTTGATTATATATTCTCTTCCTTTATAAATTGAGTGTTCTTTCCCAATCTTCCTTCCCCTTGTCTACTATTCTTAATGTCCATTCCTCTGCATACCCATTTCCAGTCTTCATATTTCCCCTGAACATTCACTCTCTTAATATCTGACACCCACCTCATCCTTCCCTTTTGATTTAGACTGTCAAGTCATTTTCGGACTGTGTGCAGTCCATTGCAGTTTCCAGTGGTATATGAGTGTTGTCATGGAACTGTGTGGTGGCTGAAGATGTTTTGAGGCAGAGCAGGGGTATATCATTATGGAACATGCAAAGTGTTGGCCAAAGGAGCTGCTAGACTCAGTGCTTGGAAGACAAGCTGGCAATTGTAAAGAATCTTGCGGAAAATGGATGAGTTGGTAATCCAAGACTCTGCATAAAAAAAAGGAAATTAAATCCTACCCTCAAGGTCACTTTGGGTCTTTGAAGCATAAGAAGTACTTGTGACTATTTAATCTCTTTCACAGAATAATATTTTAAGAATGCAAAGCTGAAATACAAGTCCTTGAACACCATCCAATCCTGTGCTGCAGTGACTGTGGCATGCAGCTGCTGCTTGATAAATCTAATTTTAATATGCCCAGTAAACCAGTCGTGCTTCAAGAGCTCTGAAGTTCTGACCAGAATCTACAAATCTCTTGTAGCCCAGCTGCATTAAAAATAAGCAGGAATTAGTCAGCAACCAACCCTAAAGGCGACCAAAGCAGTAGTAGAAGATGCTGATGTCATGTATAGCTTTGCATACAAGAATGAAAAATTATATAATATGCTGAAATTTCTCTCTGCTATTGAAGGAGATGGAAAGGGATCAAAGCAAACAAATTTGAAATGAATTAGTAAGGGAAAGAAAAATTGTGACATTAATATTTGCAATCAGTGCTTATCTGTAGGATCTGTCTCATAATGAATTTCATGTTGAGATCTCCACAGTATCAATCTAAGGAAGAGTAGCAAGTTATTTCCAATAAGACTCTGTCCTTTCTGTTTTAAGCAACTAACTGGTCTGGAGTCTTCACTTGTCTGTCTGTCACCTTTCTTAAATAATGATGTATTCATTACCTTCAGTTGACTAGAATGATTCCAGAATCTAATGCATTTTGAAAGATCATATTCAATGTAACCACTGTCTTATGAAAGTTGAGAAGGGTGGGAGAAGGTAATGTTCATGGAGGAGAGGTGTCAGGAGAACAGGGGAAGAAACTAAGGTGTGATTTGATAATGAGGATCAGACTGCTGCCAAAGGGATTTGCTCACACAGGTAGTGGCAAAAGTTACCAGTTGGGGTGGCTTCAATATGTGCAAGATGACACCTCCCTCGAATTGCAGTCTAAATTAGGGTGACAGTATAATTATCCAGAATCAGGTGATTGTGATAAAGAAGTAATGTCATGCTGATCATGTGTTTGATACATGTATAAGGCAAATTTATTTTGATCCAGAAAGGCAGTCTGAGGACATGTGCAGCTTGCTGGAAACTGCTTGTGTATGAATGTTCAGTATGGCCAAAAAAAGGTATGTGCTTGTTTCATCTATCAAGGCTGTATTTAACTAAGTCTGGCATCAAGGAATCCTAGGAAAATTGGTGTCAGTGGGAACTGAGGGAAACTCTCCGATGGTTGGAGTCGTACTTAGCACATAAGAAGATGGTTGTGATTGTTGAAGTGAAAACAAAAAATGCTGGAGACCATGAAGAGGAAGCAACCATGAAGAGGAAGCAAGCTTCCACTGTGATCGCCAGCATTTTTATTTTCAGTATAGATGGCAGCATCTGCAGTAATTTGCTCCTACATTGTGGTTGTTGGAGGTTAGTCATCTCAGCTCCAGGATATTTCTGCAGAAATTCTTCAGCATAGTGTTCTAGAGTCAACCATCTTCAGCAGCTTCATCAATGACCTTCACTCCATCATAATGTTAGAACTGGGCATGTTTGCTGATGAATTCACCATGTTCAGCACCATTTGCGACTCTTCGTATACTGAAACAGATCATGTACAATTGCAACAAGACCTGGATGATATCCAGGCTTGGGCTGAATAGTGATAAGAAATATTTGTGCTGGACAAATATCAGTCAAAGACCATCTCCAATAAGACTTTTAACCACTGCCCATTGACTACCATTTCATTACCATTAATGAATAATGAATATCAACATCCTGGGGGTTATCATTGAACAGAAACAGAACTGGACTTGCCATATAAAGTGGCTACAAGAGCAGGTCACAGGTGAGGAATACTGTTAACGAGTCACTCACCTCTTGATTCCCCAAAGCCTGTCCACTATCTACTAGGCACAAGTCAGGAGCATGGTGGATTATCCCACACTTGCCTGGTTAAGTGCAACTCCAACAGCACTCAAGAAGCTTGACACAATCCAGGGATAGAAGTCCACTTGATTGGTACCACATCCACAAACTCTTCACTACAGATGCTGAGCAGCAGTTTGTACGATCTACAAGATGCACTACAGAAATTCACAAGGATCTAAATGTAATATCTATATGTTTTCAGATGACACAAAGCTGGATGGGAGGGTGAAATGTGAGGAGGTTGCAGAGATGCTTCAGTGTGATTTGGACAAGTTGAGTGAGTGGGCAAGTGCATGCCAGATGCAGTATAATATGGATAACTGTGAGTTTATCCATTTTGGGAGCAAAAACAGAAAGGTGGATTATTATCAGATAGATTTCGAAAAGGGGAAGTGCAATGAAACTTGGGTGTGCTTGTACACCGTTCCATGAAGGTAAGCATGTAGGTGCAGCAGGAGGTGACGAAGGTCTGTTGGCATTGATAACTCGAAGATTAGAGTACAGGAGCAGGAATGTCTCGCTGCAATTGTGCAGGGCCTTAGTGTGACCACACCTGGAATATTGTGTGCAGTTTTGGTCTCCTTACCAGAAGAAGGATGTTCTTGCTCTGGAGTGAATGCAATGAATGTTTACTAGACTGATTCATGGAATGGCAGAGATTGCATGTGAAGACAGACTAGATCGATCAGGACTATATTCATTGGTGTTAAAAAGATTGAGGGGAGAATCTCATTGAAAGTTCCTGGGAGTGATGATCACCAACAATCTGTCCTGGTTCACGCACATTGATGCGACAGTCAAGAAAACACAACAATGCCTCTACTTCCTCAGGAGGATAAGGAAATTTGGAATGTCTACAAAAACTCTTACCAATTTTTATAGATGCCTCATAGAAAGCATCCTATCTGGATGCATCACAGTATGGTATAGCAACTACAGTTCCAAGAAACTACAGAGAGTTGTGAACACAGCCCAAACCATCATGCAAACCAGTCTTTCATCCATTGAGTCGATCTGTACTTCCCACTGCCTCGAGAAAGCAGCCAACATAATCAAAGACTCCTTCCATCCCGGTTATACTCTCTTTGCCTCTCTTCTGTCAGGCAGAAGATATAAAAGTTTGAATACACATACAAACAGATTCAAGAACAGCTTCTTGCCCACAGTTATCAGACTTTTGAATGGACCTTTCAAATGTTAATTTTGATCACTCTCTGTGCACTTTCTCTGCAGCTGTAACTCCGTATTCTGCATTCTGTTCTGTTTGAATGGTGTGCAAAACAATGCATTTCATTATCTTGGCAACAATAAATCGAACTCAAACAAACCTGTAAAATCCTAACAGGACTAATCAGGGTGAATGCGGGAAGAATGCCCTGATGATTGGGACTCTAGAACCAGGGATCACAATCTAAGGAAATCGGTAAACCATTTAGGCCTGAGATGAGAACTTTCTTCATCCAGAGAGTAGTGCACTTGTGGAATTTTCTGCCACAGAAAGTGGTTGAGGTCAAAATATTGAATCCTTTCCAGAAGTAATTCAATATGGTTCTTCAGGCTAAAGTGGTCGAAGTGTATGGGAAGAAAATGGGAACGGGGTATTGAGTTGGATGATCAGCCATGATCATTTTGAATGGTGGAATGTGCTCAAACATTTTCTATATATCTATGTCTCATTGTTGGTGCATTGATGTTTACAGGAGAGCTGGAGATACTTCTCTGCTGTGGAAAAAGCAGTGTTGTTTGATTTCATTCAATATTGTTGAATATTGATGCTCTTTCCAAAAGGTTAATCTCATTTCATCGACATTTCCATGAGCACCAACTCTGTTTCTTCAGTTGTAGTATTCTTTTTAATGACAATGCAGATTTTAAATAACTTAATAGAAACTTTTGAAATGTCTGTTACCTCACATACATCCAGCATGTTAATATGTAATGAGGGGTTATTTTCTGAAAGCTGTTGATTATGCTTTTGGGTTGATTGCTTGTCTTCATCAATAAAGGAATCCAGGGCAATGGGGACAAGGCAATAGGGCAGTTGAAGATGAATAGGTCAGTCTTTATTTCTTTGAATGACAGAGCAGACTTGATGGACCAAATAGCCTACTTCTGGTCCTATATCTTATGGATTTGTGATTTTGTTTGTATATGTTTCTGGCCTGGTGCTGAAATGGGAACTCAATGCAGCTAATATGTATTCTATGTGAAGAAGCAGTTAAACATTGGTTAAAGGAAAGTTCTGCTAATTTAGTTTTGCAAATTATCTAAGACACTATCGCAACCTAAGTAGTAACCTAGACATTTAACTGCTGATATACTTAAAATATGTAAGGAGGTATGGTTTAACAGCATCGTCTTTCAAAGTACAAATGTAAAGTGGAGCATCCATCTGATTTTTTTTTGCAGTTTAGCAATTTATTACTCATACAAAGACATACTACTGAGCTCTACATTGTGATTTTTTGCTTTGGTAGTCGTATGGAAATAGTATATCCTTGTAAATAAAAACAGAGCTGAAATGGCAGAAATTGTAACACCATGATTACTTGGAAAGCACGGGGTAGTTGGGAGATTGTATTATACAAAACTGGAAAATTTGAGTTCCTTAGAAAAAAATGCTAGTGGTATTATAATATGCAATTGCAAAGGAGTTGAGATCTTTGCACATAATTACCCAAAATGAAAAACAGATGTTATAAATGCAGCTATTTGATTGCGAGATCTTTCTAACATGCACATTTCAATAATTTTCTTATTTTCTTGTTATTTGCAGGCCATTTCTTGTGGAACCTATCCATGGAAACCTGGAGGTTGGGGAGAGCATTCAAGTGTTAGTAGAATTTACCCCCCAGCGAACTGGGGATTACAGTGAAGATTTGATCTTACACTTGGACACAGGTTAGATACCCACCTGCTTCCAACATCAAACATCCTGAAATTTCATACATTGTACAGTAGAGTGTAAACATTTTATGTGGCATTCTGTACTATTAGTGCACCATTCCAACTGGATCTGGGAATGATGCATTTTATTAGATCAGCATCCAGTTTTGTATTGAGATACTAGGAATAGATCAAAGGTACAGTTTACTAGATTATGGCTATCTGCTAATTGGGAAGTACACGTTGGTAGACGGTCACTATGTTGTACTAGTTTACTACCCTTTTGGCTGTATTTTACCACATGATCAACTCCTGATATCTTCAAGGTTGGCACTAAGCAGCAACAAATTAAAAGAAAACGTAGAAACTCACAGAAAAGTGCAGAAAAAGGAGCAAAATAGATTAGATTAGATTAAATTAGATTACTTACAGTGTGGAAACAGGCCCTTCGGCCCAACAAGTCCACACCGACCCGCCGAAGCGTAAGCCACCCATACCCCTACATTTCCCCCTTACCTAACACTATGGGCAATTTAGCATGGCCAATTCACCTGACCTGCACATCTTTGGACTGTGGGAGGAAACCGGAGCACCCGGAGGAAACCCACGCAGACACGGGGAGAACGTGCAAACTCCACACAGTCAGTCACCTGAGGCGGGAAATGAACCCGGGTGTCTGGTGCTGTGAGGCAGCAGTGCTAACCACTGTGCCACAGTGCCACCCTTTTACTTACAGCTCAGCGAGCAAACCTACACCCTAAACATTAGATTAGGGCAAGCTGTTGTGTTCCATATCTCTGTTAATCTATTCTGTGATATCTGGATTTGGAGCAGCTCGAAGGGGGAAGGAGAGCATGGTAAGAAATGGTGCATAGAATGGTAGTGTACAAAATCCCATGCAAGGACTGCACAAAACACTATATAGGACAAACAGGAAGACAGCTAACGATCCGCATCCACGAACACCAACTAGCCACGAAACGACACGACCAGCTATCCCTAGTAGCCACACACGCAGACGACAAGCAACATGAATTTGACTGGGACAACACTACCATTATAGGGCAAGCCAAACAAAGAACAGCCAGGGAATTCCTAGAAGCTTGGCACTCATCCACAAACTCCATCAACAAACACATCGATCTGGACCCAATATACCGGCCACTACAGTGGACAGCTGAAACTGACAACCGGAAGCGGCAGGGACAGGCCACTATAAATGCTGGAGGAAACACCACAGAAGCGCTTCACAGGAGGCTCCCAAGCACTGAGGATGTCACGTAGACAGGGGACGAAACGTTTGCAACAAAAACTTCCAACTCGGCGAACAGAACCCAGCATAGAAACAAAATGGGTAATATTAAAAATCATATTGAACTATTGCCCAATAATTTTTCGACACTGAATATTTATTAGTCTTAATGTTCTTGTTCACTTGCCTTCTTGTTAGTGATTAACTGATTTACAATCCAGTGTTTGTTCTGACATCCACAACTAGAACTAAAGTTGTTAAATTGAATTTCACAACTTGATGCAGTGGGACTTTAACTCAACTTGGGGTTTGTAACTCAGCACCCTTACCGCTAGGGGTCCACTACTGCATGAATATATTAAACATCTATTTGCTAATGTTGACCCCTGTAACAGTAATAGTTTTCAGGCTGTAATCCAGTGAATGTGCACTTATTAATGAAACTTGCAACTTTGGCAGGGGCATAAAATTGGTAGTAGCAGGTCATTACCCAATTTTACACCCCAGCTAAATTTGTGCGGTGTCTATTAAGGGCGACTGATCAGCTCATTCTCTCTCAGACAATTCATTATTCTTCAGATAAAAGAAACGCATGTGATTTTTTTTTGGTCTATGTGAGTGCTGCTGATCAAACAGCTGTAAGGAGATGAAGAGAGCTGCCTTTAACGATTTACATGTTGATTTCTGTTCTTCCCTGTGAAGCACAGTGTCGTCAAGTGTAGTTTGATGACAACAACTGAGCTGATATTCACAACGCAATATGCAAGAACTTTGACAAGTTCATTCACATCCTATTGCTCCAAAGAATGTGCATTATTAGCAGAGACACTTTGCTAACTGAAATGATGATTCTTCAACCGTCTGAGTTAAGATGTATTTGTTTCCCAATTCTTCCTCATATTTTGGACAGACTTCAGTTAAATTGTCAAAATTGCTAATAGGGTCACAAAAGTTGAATGCATTGTTTGAATTTAATTACAAGCTCCTGTTCTCTCCTTTTATCCTGTTGACAGTGTTTTTTTGTTTGCAGCTTGGGCAGAGCATCAATACATCTGATCTGAAGATCAGTAAGATGGTGATTTAGAAAAACAGTTTCTAGTTTTTCTTCACCTTAAGTGAATGAGTTGTCTCCATAATCCTCTGCTTGGGCCTAGCTGTTTGCTAAATAGAGCTGACTTGGGCGACCAATTGGGGAAATGTTGAGGGGTGCTGTTGGTTTGATATTAATACAACTGACAGGATGTTCCAGTGAACAGGTACATTCTGGTCTATCAGCAGAGGAAGTGGCCCAAAACCATCCCAGCTCTGCCTTCCTGGTGCAAAAATACAATGTTCTGGGGCCTTCATAAAGGATATAGATCTGCTGAGTTTGGTAGTTCTCCAACACAACCCTTTTGCCTCATTCAGAAAACTCCAGCTAATAGTTACTCCGTTTTAAATCTGAAATACCTTCCAAATATGTTGTTTAAGTGCTTTTCACCTTTTCCTCTCAAGAATTATCCAGAGTTTCAATGACAGCACTATTCGTGAGATAATACAATGCAAGTTTTGAAGCTGCAAGGTGATATAGTGCGGGTTATACTTTGATAAGAGATCAGAATTCCCTCAGTTTTTTTTGTGTTGAAGCCATTCTGTTGGTTAACTTGGTTTTGAGTTCATGTTGTCTGTAAATCCATTATATGGTTGGCAAGCTCAAGCTCATATTTTTAGAATTGGATTTTAAATACGCAGTAGCGCAATACACTTGGTTAGTGCAGAGTCATGTCTACCTTTACTTTAATGGTGTGTGGGTTGACACTTTGCTCGTAATAGGATATGCCATTTATAATTTGCGGCCTTTAAGTTGAACTCCTAGAAGTAAATTAGACGAACTTTCAGTTCTACCAGAGGGAGAATTAACTTGCTGCTTAACAATTGAATCGGCACATCTCTCAGAATTAAATTCTTTTTTGCAGCAAGGGACTTTTGCTTTTTGCTTTTTATTTCCCAGGGTGCTCTAATTCACAAGTTAAAACAACATTAGCCATTTTCACCTTGGTCAAAATAGTGTTACTTATAGTAACTGAAACTGTTATCCTTAGAAAATAGAATCACCTTGTTATTTTGACACATGTCTAAAAATAAACTTTGTGTATCACTTTTCACAACCTAGAGATGTCCCAAAACGTTTTAATACTAATAAAGAGCTTTTGATATCAGTCACTGTGATAACAGTGGGAATAACACAACAAATTTATGAATAACAAGATCCCAACAATGAGACAAATAAACAAAGTCTGTCTCTCTGTGGTGCTGGATGGATAAATGATAAAAACAACAAGAGATATCTGTTGTTCTTCAAATAATACTGTACGATGTCACTTGAGCTAGCTGAAGGATGATTGATTTAATGTCACCTTTTTTTTAGATTAGATTACTTACAGTGTGGAAACAGGCCCTTCGGCCCAACAAGTCCACACCGACCCGCCGAAGCGTAACCCACCTAGATCCATTCTCCTACATTTACCCCTTCACCTAACACTACAGGCTATTTAGCATGGCCAATTCACCTAACCTGCACGTTTTTGGATTGTGGGAGGAAACCGAAGCACCCGGAGGAAACCCGGGTTACAAGCATCAGCACCATCTGAACTACAGCACTTCTAACATTGAAACATTACCTTAGCATTGCAGTCGGGTAGATTAACTGCTGATTCTTGACTGGATTGGCTTGAGTCTACAGTATTAAGACTTAAAGATATCAGTGCTGCCATTTAGTGAAGGCAGATGCTTTAAAACGTATATTGCCATAACCAGTTGTAAGTTGAGGACCCAGGAATGTCCATGCCTTTTATTGAGTTTTCTAATTTAATCAGTTATGCAGCATTGCTCAGATATGACATGTGGACCACTCCATGAATGCAGTTTTCTTTGTAAGCATTCAATACTGAGTTGCAGAAATGAAGTTTGAATTGATGAGACAATTGGCCACAATTGTAATATGGAAACTCAGTATCAACATTTCATTGCTCCAGGTGGACCTATGACTTGCTGTAACTTGCTCCAGATGGTCAGTGGTTTCTCCAGTGTCACTTGCTCCATTTGACCTAAGCTCATTGACACGTAATCAAATGATTGCAACTCAGTAATTGAACCTTCCATTGTCAATGGATCCATGGTTGTGTGTTTGCCACTATTGCAGTGAGTGACTTGGAGTGCTGTGTGACACATGATCCAGATGGATATTAGTCTCTTATACTTTGTCTTGCAAATCTTGGGTCTGTTTAGATATCTTCTTAGTTCTAATCAATCTTGTTAGCAATTCGTATAATTTGTTTGCAGCATATTAATCAATACTACCAATATTATGGCAGTGTAGTCTAGGGTTACAGTAGTAGTGTTTCTTTGTAATTTGAACTAGGTATAGTTTTTCCCTGTCTTCATACATCTTTCTTCAGTTGTTTTTGAAAAAAGGCTGAGAAACCATTCCAGAAAAAATTCAATAGCAAATAGGTAAACTGCTTTCTTCCCTCAGACTAAGTGGGCAATGAAAATACCAGCGAAAGCAAATGCTATTTAACTCAATATCACTTATCATCGTAAATACTCTTTTCTTACTGAAAAACTTGTAATTGAAAAACATAATTTTACACATTTATGCAATTAATTCCAAGCCAAGAGCTGAGTCTCAGTATTTTCTCTAAACCTGAATTGTCTTCCCACATGTGCCTTTCTTTTCTGTTTCCAGCTGGGGGAAGACTTGTTATGATTGTAACTGATACTAATAATAGACAAGTCAGAATCCAGAGCAAATCCTGGCTTGATAGATCATAAGTTTTATTTTTGTAGTTTGATTATAGTGATGGTCAGTCACTGATCATATTCACATGAGGCTGCCAATGTGTTTTTAATAAAAGAAAATCAATGTTTATTGCACAAAAGAATTTTTAAAGATCGCTGTATTGCTATGACTCACTGGGGTAACCTTCTGGAAATAAAACCATGCTGTTCCCAGTATTGTCACGAAAGTTAATATTTTAAAAAGTAATTTACTTGACTTTCAGACCCAGATTGATAGGAAACATAAACCAGATTTCTGTATTGAACAAGAAACACTATTTATTCGAAATCTCTCGCTGCAGGTAAACAATTATAAACTGTCAGTGTACACGACTAATTAAATCTCTCATCCTCTAATAAATACCCCCTTTACATATGCAGACACCCAAATAGGTAACAAGGTAATGTTGAGGGACAAAAACTGGAAAGATAATTCAGTTGTCTTTGTCCCCAGGTACTGTTGTTCAGCTGATCCTTATGATTGTTTTCTGCAGGTTAGTACATTGATTCAGATGTCTTTCTCCAGTTACTTTCACTGATTGATGAGAGACACAATTTTATTAAAATGTTATATATCTTTTGTATTATATTCCCATTATTAAAAAGTCCCTGATTTATCAGTCAAAAGTCATTGATTACAGTAACAATTGCAAGAAAGATAACTGGCTTTCTTCAAGTTTGCAGTGAGTTTTGACTGCAGAAAACAGAGACCACTCCTGAGCTGGGGAAGAACTGAACACTTCTGTCCCTCCTGAACTTGTTCCCAGTTCCAAGTTACCTGAGAAATATTCACAAAGCTGTTGGTAGGCTAAAAGGTTTGTTTAATTGATAACTGTTCACTAATCCAGAAACCAAGCAACAACTTGTTGATAGCAAAAATCTGCATCAGGACACCCCCTGGTTGTAAATCATCTGCAACTTAGCAATTAATGCTTGTTCCAACAGTTGTTAACACAATGAGAATTTTAGAATTCAATAAAGCCGCATAAAGAGATTAATTAAGAAAGGGAAAAAGTGTACATCGGTAAGCTTGCAGGAAATAGAAAAATTAAATATAAAAGTTTCGATTAGATTAGATTACAGATTACATTACAGTGTGGAAACAGGCCCTTCGGCCCAACAAGTCCACACCGACCCGCCAAAGCGAAACCCACCCATACCCCTACATTTACCCCTTACCTAACACTTTCAATAGATATGTGAAGAGAAAAAGATAGGTGAAGGCAAATGTAGGTCCCCTACTGTGAGAAATGGTGGAATTTATAATGGGGAACAAATAAATGGCTGAACAATTGGATGCATAGTTTGGTTGCATGTTCACAAAGAAGGACACAAATAACATACCAGACATTTTGGGCGGGAGATACTGAAGGGAATTAGTATTAGCAGGACAATGATGTTAGGGAAATTGATGGGATTGAAGGCCAATAAATTTCCCAGGTCCTTACAATTCACATCCCAGAGTCCTTAAGGAAATGACCCCAGAAATAGTGGATTCATTGGTGGTCAGTACCTACAGAGAGGTAGCTAATGGAACCCCTCTATTTAAGAAGGGAAACAGAGAGAAAATGGGGAATTATAGATTTGACATCAGTGTGGAAAAGATGCTAGGGTCCATTATAAAAGAATTAATAACTGAGTGTTTGGAAAACAATGGCAGGATCAGATAGAGTCAGCATAGATTTATGAAAGGGAAATCATGCTTGGCAAATCTACTGGAGTTCTTCGAGATAGTGACTAGTAGAGTTGATGAGGGGGAGCCAATGGATCTGAGTTTTTGGACTTTCAGAAGGCGTTTGACAATCACCTGATGAAGGAGCGTCGCTCCGAAAGCTAGTGTGCTTCCAATTAAACCTGTTGGACTATAACCTGGAGTTGTGTGATTTTTAGCTTTTGACAAAGAGCACATGAAAGATTAGTGTGTAAAGTAAAAGTGTATTTAGTGTATTGAAATTATTAGAAAACTGGTTTGCAGACAAGGAACAAGGGTTGGAATAAAAGGATCTTTTCTCGAATGGCAGGTCGTGACTAGTGGGGTATTGCAGGAATTAGTGCTATTCACAATATATACTAATGACTTGAATGACGAAACTAAATGTAATATTCCCGAATTTACAGATAACACAAAACTGAGTTGGGGGAAGTGAGGGTCGGGGTGAACTGTAAGGAGGCTGCAGAGGTGCTTCATTGTGATATGCACACCTTCCGTGACTAGTGTACAAGATATCCAGGTCTCGTTGTACATTCCCCTCTCTCAATTTATGGCTGTTCACGTAATAATTTACTTTCTTGTTTTTGCCATCAAAGTAGTTAACCCCACGATTACCTTCATTATACTGCATCTGTCATGCATTTGCCTTCACAGTGAGTGAATTTGAGTACAGGAGCAGGGATACCGAGCTGTAATTGTACAGGGTGACACTATGCCTGGAGTATTGGTCTCCTTATCTGGGGAAGGATATTCTTGCTATAGAGGGAATGCAGCAAAGGTTTACCGGACTGATTCGTGGGATGGCAGGACTGATGTATGAAGAGAAGTTGAATTGGTTGGACTTACATATGCTGCAGTTCTGAAGAATGAAGGGAGATCTCATGGAAACTGATAAAATTTGAACAGGATTAGACAAGATACGTGTGGAAAGGATGTTTCTGATATTGAGGTATTCCAGAGCTAGGGTTCATAGACTAAATATTTAGGAGATTAGGGAGAAATTTCTTCACCCAGAGAGTGGTGAGCTCATGGAATTCACTTCCACAGGAAACAGTTGAGGCCAAAACTTCAAGGAGTTGGATATAGCTACTGGGGCTAAAAGGATCAAAGATTATGAAGGAAAAGCAGGAGCAGGGTATTGAGTTGGATGATCAGTCACGATAAAGTGAATGAGGGAGCAGGCTTGAAGGGCCTAATTGCTGACTTCTGCTCATATTTTCTGTGTTTCTTTGTGTTGCAGCATTTCATAAATTAGTGTGTCTGGTAACTTTATCAGCAAAGTGTATGACATGACACAAGTCAGAAACTCCCACCTTTTGCCTCCAAACCAAGCATTCTCCTCTTGTATCTGTTAACTGATAAGACTTCTTTAAAATTAATTAATGGGATGTGGAGTTGCTGACTAGGCAGTTATTGCTGAACCCTAATTGCTGAGAGGGCAGTTAAGAGTCAACCACATTGCTTTGCGTCTGGAGTTGCGTGTCGACCACACCAGAGAAGGATAGCAGATTTCCTTCTCTAAGAGACATTCGTGAACCAGATGGTGTTTTGAAGTTGTGGTGTGTTTTTCTGCAAACATTTTGTCGCCTCACTCGGTGATATCAGTGCGCCTTTGATAAGGTGTCGGTGGTCTGCCACCATCTTCCAGTACTTAAGGGACAAACTCCAAGAAGAAAACTCTACACAACCAGACACAATAGTGAACATACCATATATCAGAGACGTATCTGAGATAACTACCTGACTACTCAGACCCCTGAGAATCTTAGTGGCCCACAAACCAGGAACGACCTTCCATCAGCTCCTCACAAAGGTTAAAGATCTGATACCCACATCCAACAGGACAAACATTATCTACAAGATACCTTGCAAAGACTGAAAAGCACCACATAGGACAAACAGGAGGAAAGCTGAGCATACAAGTGCATGAACATCAGCTCGCTACCGCTAGACATGACCAGCACTCTCTCATTTCCAACCACGTAGATAACAAAGGACACAAATTCAACTGGGACGATGTAACCATCTTAGCACAGGCAAAACAGAGTCACGCCAGAGAGTTCCTTGAAGCCTGGCACTCCAACCGCAACTCAATCAATAGATACGTTGAACTATGTACAAACCACTCAGTTACAGAACTGGAAGTACCAACAAACAGAGACGTATAAATACCAGGCGGGACAGACCACAACATCTTATCAAAGACGCACTGATGATGTCACCTAGTTAGGTGACAGAACATTTGCAGAAACACACACCGGCTCAATGAGCTAATCCACAACTTCATCCACAACCCGTGATACAAATCGTTTCAAGAATGTAGATTTTTTTTTGACAATTGACAACAGTTTCATGGTCATTACTAGATTCTTAATTACAGATATTTTAATGAATTCAAATCACACCATGGCAGATGCCAGAAAATTACCTCGGTCTCTGGATTAACAACCTAGTGATAATACCACTGGGTCATTGACTCCCCAAAGAGTGGCTACTGGGCACTGAGCATGTTGAAGATTATTTATGAGAACAGGAGGAGTCTCTTGCGTACCACCTGGTGAAAGAACCACAACAGAAACATTAACCGATTTGTTCTGAGAATGAGCAGCATATTTACAAATAAAATGGTTTGGCCAAAATATGCTATTTATTAAATCTCAGTAGTTAAAAAAGGGAAAATTGCTGCTAGTAAATTTAATGTCAAAATTTGTTAGTTTTGAGGGAATACTCAGCAATTGACCATTTGTTGCATCTACTCTGGGGATCTTACAACCTGTCACACACTGCAGTGGCACTAAATGAGAGATTATTGTGCTGCTGAGTGCTTGTAATTTGTTCAATCAAAATATGATCAAGCTAATATTTCATTCATGGACACTATATTGTGAGTAATGCTATCACTTGGCCAGTTGTTGTATCACTTCAAAGCAAAGTGGTAAGGCCATCATGAAATGGAGATAGTTGATACTTTACTGGCTTGAAAATCAACTCTTTAATACTCTATGCATTTTGACACAGCGGTAGATCAGGAATTGCTTCTAATGAGATAGACTGCATATGGAACAAATTTCTTAAATTACAAGAGTTTACAGAGAAACCTGCTTGGGGTGGGAATTGTAAGTAGATCATTTCCTAACATCACGATCCCTCCTTCTTGCAGTGTATGCCCATTGTAACTGATTTTGATTTTATTGTCATGCGTACTCAAGTGCAAAAGTACAGGAGTACAGTGAAAAGTGTATATTGTTGCCACACAAGGCACCATCTTAGGTACTGTAGCTAGGTACAGAATCTTAAGGTAATCTTAAAGGTAATAACAAGAAGAAACTTAAAAGTTAAACATTACAGTAATTATATATAGCATAAAATATATGAAATTAGGTTAAAACTTACACATTGTAGACCTTCTTAGTTTATATGGAAAACACAGAGGTAAAAGTGAAAGTTCAAACATTGCTGTCTTTCTTAAGTGCTTAGCCATGGTGGGACCGCACTTCGAGGAATCACCTCAAGACCGGATGTCCATGCTGAGGCCACACTGGGTCAGGAGACTGCCACGTACAACCAAGAGACCACCATGCAGGGCTGCTGAGAGACAGCCATGCCAGGTTGAGAGACTACCATGCTGGTCCACTGAGAGATAACCATGCTAGGCTGAGAGATTCCATGCCGAGCCACTGAGAGTTTGCCATGCCAGGCTGAGAGCTCGCCACGCTGGGCCAAGAGACTGTCACGTTGGGCCATTGAGAGATTGCCAGACCAAGCCGGAAGGCAGCCATGCCAAGCCAGGAGGCCGCTGTGCCATGTCTGTGATGAGTCTGACACTGGGAATCTGTGGCTGGGAGAAGAGAGAAGGAAATGAAACACAAAAGGGAAGTGGCAGGGATATGCTAGAATTAGAGCCATTGCACCCAGAAGCTTGATAATGCAATGACGATATGCAGATACCAATGGGAGCATGTTGAATGGCCCATCCCCTTTCAGTAAAACATTGGCTCAGCTCTATTATTAGGCCGCCTATGTTTCACTGAATTACTCCCAAGACCCCTGGCCCTTTGTAATATTCATCCATTTTACCTCATATCCTTCTGTGTCCATTCCACACCCCTCATGCACACTTATCCAGTGCCTACTATGAATATAATTCATGAGACCATAGGCATCGGTAATCTTTGCATTTCTTATTATTTCATGGGAAGTTGGCAGTGCTTCCAGGGCCAGATTTATTTTTTGCCATGTGTATTTTGTTACAATAATAACGTGAAAAGTCTTCTATATTTGTTGCCCTTTCATAACTACCCTTGAAAAAGTTTGGTAAGCTAACTTTTTCAACCAATTGCACTCTTTCCTGTAATAGTTTTGTACAACTGAGCAGCTTGCTTGGCTGTTCAAAACCAGTGGGCCTGGAGTGACTTTGGTCCAGAGCAGGTAAAGACAGCAGTGACTAACCACCGCAGTAACTAACTACAAAAATTAAACTTATGATTTATCAACCAAGTTTCCATCTGTGATCCGACTTGTTGTGATCATAACATTACCAGTAAACTCAGTATTAAAAGACACCTAATGCTATGATATAGTTATCAATTAGTTATCTGTTGAACACTTTAAAGAGAAGGCTGATGCATTCAGGTGTATGTGGATTTTTAATAGTGTGACATTTATTAATCACTGCCAGCAATCTGTCTTCAGAGTTTAATTGTAGATCGACATTTTTAAAACGTATGTATTTACATTTTTCTTTCCTAGTCTTTAATCTCTCCAAAAGTTCCATGCTCATTTCTCTCTCTTCCTTTTGCTTTCGTATATGACTAACAATGAATTAAGTGTGGAAGAAGTAAATTCCTTTCCAGCATGAGGCAGATGGAGAAAGTCTGCTTAGTCTCTGCTTCCGTTCCTTTGATTTGGCTACTAGTGCCTCACCTGTTAACCTCTGCTTTTGTTCTGTAAACGACCCTCTGTGACAACTTTGTTCCTGCAAGCCTTTCTGTATCCAACTAACACCTGATAATTGTTAATACTATTTTAAAATCTGTCAACATCTGCATTATTAAATGCAGATCCCTCTGTTTGAGAGTGAGATGAACTTAACATTTACATCAAACACACATGCGATCCTTTAACACATTCAACAGAGGTGAGATATTGAGCATTTGGGAAACTGTTAACTTGGTTCAAAGGTTTCTCTCCATCCAGCAAAGCAATGAACTGTAAATAAAAGACTAAATGAATTTGAATGAATCAAGTGCTCTATAATCGAGGTCTTGAATTTTATATGCAATCCTCTTTGAAGGGGAAAGTGAGGACTACAGGTACTGGAGATCAGAGCTGAAAAATGTGTTGCTGGAAAAGAGCAGCAGGTCAGGCAGCATCAAAGGAGCAGGAGAATCGACGTTTCGGGCATAAGCCCTTCTTCAGGAATGAGGAGGGTGTGCCAAGCAGGCTAAGATAAAAGGTAGGGAGGAGGGACTTGGGGGAGAGGCGTTGGGAATGCGATAGGTGGAAGGAGGTTAAGGTGAGGGTGATAGGCCAGAGAGGGGTTGGGGGGCAGAGAGGTCGGGAAGAAGATTGCAGGTCAAAGATCCCTCTGTTTGAGAATAAGATTAACTTAACATTCAATCCTCTTTGAAGGTTTGTTAAATTCATTGCTGAGTAAATTAGAGTATTGGCAACCTATCGTGGTAAATTGTTCACATGCTTTTGTAAATATTTGAGCAATTCTGAACCAACAATGAATTAAACAATAATAATCAGATTAAACCTCACTGCACAATAGTAATTTGCTGGGCGAGATGAGGAAATTTATTTAATCCTTTTATCTAATGCACAATATAACCACTAAATAAGATTTTAAGCAGTTTATTTTCAAAATTAGACCCTGTTTCCCAAGTGGCTGCATAATAATGTCATTTTTGCTTGTTTCCATTTTTGTTTCATATTTTTGCTTCTATTGCATTTAAAAAAAACATGATTGTGGTATTGAGGTGTGAGATTTGGATAGTCTGACGAAGATGTGTATCAGCACTTTTGCAAGCTAGATACACTTACATTAGTGAAAATGTTTTAACTTGTAAGATTTTAATTTAATTTGCTCTGCATTGCCTAATTGTAAGGCCATCTCATTTGAATGGAAGAGGCATGATTTCCATTGATGTATCACTCTTAAAGGGTTGGTGGCGAAACATTTAAAGCTGCAAATTGAATGCTTTAACATTCCATAGAAACTTCCCTGCCCCTCCTGTAATTGACTGAAGATCAGCAGAACCATCAGAACCAGCAGAAATGGTTTAAAATTGCTTCTGGATCTTCTTCTCCTCTACCAATGAGGCCTGGAGAACCTGCATGGAATTCCAAGACCAGTGTATTTAAAACTATGTTAAACCTGTAGGCAGGAAAGAAAGCCACCATGATTGAGGCATAAACAGTGGCTACATTTTAAAAGAAAAAATTGTGTATGAAATTAGTTGTGTCAGTCAGAAATTACTGAATACAAATATAGCGAAGCAATTATGACCTAAACAAAGTTTAGAAATTAATGCTGTGAAAGGCTGGATTTGAATTGCAATATCAGTACAGGAACGCAAAACAAAAGCAAGGAATAAAACTATGTAACATGCAAGTTTTTGTTTATTTTGGATCTGGAAATGTACCTGGAGAAATGTACATTTAATAAATATTAGAAGGTTGCATGTAAGTCACCAATGGCAAACTGTCAGCCTCACCAAGTTACCATGCCTTCTCTCAGACAAATTCGTATGCCAGTTCAGCCCTACAGGGCTTTACTTCAAAGCTTAGGATAACCTAAAATTTGCATTTTTGTCAGGCCATTGTGCACAGGAACACATGTGCATCTCATGATTGACACAATACATCTATGGCTCGTGGTTTGCTTTCTTAATATTGGATTACTTGGGTGCTGTCAGCCCCTGTGGCTTTTATTGCTTTTTAATGCATAGGAAGAGGCCACAGTTTATCACAGTTCAGAGAACTGAATAGTCAAGAAGATGCACACATTGGTGTACAGATCTCTGATGCATATGTCAGCATCTTACAGATCACAGCATATGTCAGCATCTTACACAGCAAACACATTGCATATGCCTCAACCAAATGATTAGAAATGATAGTGTGAGGGGCATTTCCTTGCTTGCACTGTGCAGCTGGTGTGCAGCTAGCATTTAAATATAAAAAAGCAAAAGTTGCTGGAGAAACACAGAAGGTCTGGTAGTATCTGAGATGAAGAAACAGAATTAATGTTTCAAGTTCAGTGACCCTCCTTCAGTTTAGACTGATTCCATTTGCTTTGCACTGAAGAGGCCAGTTGCATAATTAATAAGTTGAAGAACTGAAGATAGCTTGAGAAGAGTAGTCATGGGCACATGGCAGACGGGGTACCTGAATCTCACTTGGAAAAACATGTTTCCAATACATGGGAAAATTCAACCCGAAGTGTCAAAGCTGGTGGCAGATTCAGCCATATGATGGCCCTCACTTACTTTCGCTCCTACTTAACAGAGCAAAATGAGAACATCTCCAATTGGGCTACAAATCAATTGTTCTTCGAACTCTCATATCTTTTCCCTTCTTTTCACCATGTTCAGCTACCTGAATGTAATTTTCTGTCATTTAACTTACATCTCAGTCCTCTTAAACACATGCTGAGTAAACATCTCCGCCCAGCTTGTGATATTTCTGTTGCCTCCACATTCTCTGATAAAGCATCCTCTTGACTTGAAACGTTAGCTTGCTTTGTCTCCATGGATGCTGCCTGCCTCACTGTGATTTCCAGCATTTTTCATTTTCGGTTCAGATTCCAGCATCTTGCAGTAATTTGATCTTACGTTATATTGGTACTGGTGTTGGTGTCAATTTTACCTCCATCAATCTGTGAAAGACCTTGAGATAGTCTAAGTTAAAGACAGTACATAAATGCAAGTTATTTCTTCTGTTGCTTCCCACCGCATCTCTGATTCACAATATCAGTCATGCAAAGAAAATCTAATTTATGTAAAATAATCCAGTGTTCAGAGATACCAATCTGTTCCAGTTTCAGAATTTAATATAATGCCTAAAAGCTCTGAAGCTGAGACATTGTCTAAGGATTAATACAAGCAATACAGTATGTACAAGAGGACCAGCTCACCAAGGGATTAAATAATGTGACCATTCTGCTTTACTCAGCATTTAAGGATAGAACTAACATTTTGTTACACTATTTAAAAGCGACATTAAAAACAACATATCTTGACATCAGCATGATCATAGTGAACAGAAAATGGAAGAGCTTTTTGAGTGAGTCCCTAGTAAGTCCATGAATTGCATTGTGAAATTTGTTTTACCTCCATGGGAATTATAGACCCCATGACATTACCCCAAGTTGCCAAATATGTTTTGATACTTTAAAATTCATTTTTGTTGTGAAATGTTTGGCTCTTGTTGTGATGGTCAGACAAAGACAGGGGAATTTAAAGTTAAAAATCACTCAATACCAGGTTATCGCCCAACAGGTTTATTTGCAAACACTAGCTTTCGGAATACTGCTCCTTCGTCAGGTGGTTGTCCTGATGAATTTAATGTAAGTGTTATGGGCTGGATGATGGGAGCGTCCCTTCCCTGCCTTTGTTCAAGAATTGGCCTCTGCTGCCCAGAAACTAGGTTTGTGATGTTGTGCAATGTTTCTTCTTGGCAGTGTGGATGGTTGATATTTTTCACTTTGGAGAGTCTGGGAAGTCCTGTCCCATGCACTGTCAGTGCTTTTGTTTAAGTCTTTCCTGTCTTATTGATTCCCTTACTGATTTTTTAAAAAGCTGTTTACCTTAATCTTGATTGTGTTTAATGATCCAGCCTCAACAGCCCTCTGTGGTAAGAGTTCTACAGATTCACTACTCTCTGAGAGGAAAATAATTCCTCCGCATCTCTGTATTCAATGGATAATCCCTTACTCTGAGATTATGCCCTCTGGTCTTAGACTTTCCTACAAGAGGAAATAGTCAATATACATATATCCTGCCAAACAATTAGTTGAAATTGGAGTCACAGGTAGATAGGGCAGTGAAGGAGGCTTTTGGTACATTGGTCTCCATCAGTCAGGGAAATGAATGTAGAAGTTGGGGAGTTATGTTGAAGTTGTACAGGACGTTGGTGAGGCCGCACTTAAGTATTGTGTTCAGTTTTGGTCACTTTGCTATAGAAAGGATGTTATTAAACTGGAAAGAGTGCAGAAGAAACTTACAAAAATGTTGCCTGGACTCGAGGGTCTGAGTTATAGGGAGAGGTGGACAAGCTAAGACCTTTTTCTTTAAAGTGTAAGAGATTGAGGGGGGGTCTTGTAGAAGTGTATAAGATCATGAGAGGCATGGTATGGGGTGAATACACTCAGTGTTTTTCCCAGGGTTGGGGAATCTAGGACCAGAGGTCATCAGTTTAAGGTTAGAGGGGAAAGAATAAAAGGGAACCTGAGGGGCAACTTTTTTACACAGAGGGTGGTACGCATAGGAAAGAGCTGCCAGCGGACATGGTTGAGATGGGTACATTAACAACATTTAAAAGGCATTTGGACAATTACATGGATAGGAGAGTTTTAGTAGGATATGGGTGACATGCAGGAAACAGGATTAGCATTGTTGGACATTTTGGTCGGCATGGACCGGTTTGGGCTAAAGGGCCTGTCTCCATGCTGTCGGACTTTATGCTTGTATGAGTCTGTGACTTTAGGAATTTTACATGCTTCAATAAAATCTCTTATTCTTCCAAACTCCAATGAGTCCAACCTCTCATAAGAAAATTTCTATAAACCCAGAATAAACTTAGTGGACCTTCTCTGGTCTTCCTTCAATGCCAGTGCGTCTGTCCTTAAATAAAGGACAAAAACTGTTCATCAAATTAGAATCCCTACAGTGTGGAAACAGGCTCTTTGGCCCAACGAGTCCACACTGACTCTGAAGAGTAACCCACCCTTCCACTAACCTATTATCCTATATTTACCCCAACTAATGCACCTAATCTACATATCCCTGAACACTGTGGGCAATTTAGCATGGCCAATTCACCTAACCTGCACATCTTTGGACTGAGAGGAAACCGGAGCACCTGGATGAAACCCACGCAGACACAGGGAGAAAGTGTAAACGCCACACGGACAGTCACCTGAAGTTGAACTCAAACCTGGGTCCCTGGTGCTGTGAGGCAGCAGAACTAGCCACTGAGCCATCGCGCCACCCCAAGCATACTCAGTGTGGTCTGATTAGTGCTTAGTATAGTTTTAGCAAATTTCCTTGTTTTGATATCCTGTTTCCTTTTAAATAAAGACCAATAGCCCATTTGCCTTCCCTTTTATTTACTGAACTTGAACGCTAGCTTTTTGTGATTCATGCACAAATAACCTAAATCCCTTTGTGCTCAGATTTCTGCAGTCTTTTCCAATTTAAGAAATATTCTGCTCTTCAATTCTTCCAAAGTGCATAATCTCACATTTTCCCACATTATGTTCCATCTGCTAAGTTTTTGCCCACATGCTTAACCTGTCTAATCCCTCTGTCGACTGTTTGTGTCAGCCTCACTCTTTGTCTTCCCACCCCTATTTGTATAATCTGCAAACTGGGTGATAATACATACACTTCTGTCATCCAAGTTACTAAATATATTGTAAATGATTGCAGTACTACACCAATCCTGTTATTGGTTTCCATGACAAACATGCCCCCTTTATCCCAACTTTCTATGTTCTATGAGTTAACCAATCGACTATTCATGCAAATGTACTACTACCAACAGCATGGGCTTAATAAATAGCCTATTATGGTACTTCATTGAATGCCTTTTGGAAATGCAAACACATTACATCCACTGGTTTTCCATTATCTATCCTGCTTGTTACCTCCTCAGATAATTTCAATACATTTGTAAGCATGATTTTCCCTTCAGGAATGCATTCTTAGTCTGCTTGATTATTTTGTATTTATAAATGTACTCTTACTATAACAGCCCAAGGTGTTAGGGTCAAGGTACTGGTATGGATAGAGGATTGGCTGACTGCCAGAAGGTTGAGAGTGGGGATAAAGGGGTCTTTTCCAGGATGGCAGCCAGTGACTAGTGGAGTTTCACAGGAGTTATTGTTGGGACCACAACTAATGATCTGGATGAAGGAATTGAGGGCATTGTTGCTAAGTTTGCAGATGACACAAAGATAGATGAGGGACTGGTACTTTTGAGGAAGTGGGGAAGCTGCAGAAGGACTTGGACAAGCTCAGAAGTGGGAAACAAAGTGGCAAATGGAATACAATGAGGGGACATGTAAGATGATGCACTTTGGTTGGAAGAATAGAGGCTTGGGCTATTTTCGAAGTGGGAAAAGGCTTCAGAAATCTGATGCACAAAGGGACTTGGGAGTCCGAGTTCAGGATTCGCGTCATGCCAGGTTCATCTGGCAGTTAGGAAGGCAAATACAAGAGGGCTTGAATGCAACAGCAGGGATATACTGCTGAAACTGTATGAGGTTTAGTCAGACCACATTAGAATATTGTAAGCAATTTTGGGTCCTGGTTCTTAAGAATGTGTTGGAGGGGAAGTCCAGAGATGGTTTACGAGAATGATCACAGGGATGAAGAGCTTGTTAAATGAGGAGGAGTTGAGTACTCTGGGTCAGTATTTGATGGAGTTTAGAAAGATAAAGAGATTCTGATTGAAATTTACAGAATACTGAGAGGTCTGGATAGAGTGGATGTGGTGAAGTTGCTTCTACTAGTAGGTGAGACTAGGACTTAGGCACACAGCCTCAGAGTGAAGGGGTGACCCTTTGGAACCGAGATGGGGAGGAATTTCTTCAGGCAGGGGGTGGTGTTTCTGTGGAACTCATTGCTGCAGAAGGATCTGGAGGCCAAGTCATTGAGTGTATTTAAGACAGAGTTAGATAAGGCAGGAGAATGGGGTTGACAAATATATAAGCCATGATCAAATGGTGGAGCTGACTTGATGGGCCAAATGGCTGAATTCTGCTCTTATGGTGTTATTTTCTATTACATCCTTTATAACCCTTAACATCTTCCTAAAGGCACGTTAAGATAACTGGCCTATAGTTACCTGTTTTCCCTCCCTACCTTCTTGAATAATGGTTTTAAATTGATAGCTTTCCAATCCTCTGGGACTTTTCCAGAATCTAAGGATTCTTAGAAGATTACTATCAGTACGTTCGCTATCTATATAGCTACTTCCTTTAAAATTCTTGTGTGTAACCCATTAGATTTAGAGGATTTTTCATATTTTAGCCCCATCAGTTTCTCCAGTGATAGTTATTGTACATAGAACCTAGAACAAAGATTATGACAGCGCAGTACAGGCCCCTCCGCCCTTAATGTTACGCCAACCTGTGAAAATAATCTGATGCCCGTCGAACTGACACCATTCCATTATTATCCATTTGTATGTCCAAGGAGATTAAATGCCCTTAACATCGGCAAGTCTACTGTGTTGCAGGCAGAGCATTCCACGCCCTAATACTCTGAGTGAAGAAATTGCCCCAAATATCTGTCCTAAATCTATCACCCCTCAATTTAAAGCTATGTCCCCTACTGTTCGCCTTCACCATCCAAGGAAAAAGGCTATTACTGTCCACCCTACCTAACCCTCTGATTGTTTTATATGTCTCGATTAAGTCACCTCTTAACCTTCTTCGCTCCAATGAAAACAGCCTCCGTTCCCACAGCCTTTCCTCATAAGACCTTCCTTCCATACCAGGCAACATCCTAGTAAATTTCCTCTGAACCCTTTCCCAAGCTTCCACATCCTTCCTATAATATGGTGACCAGAACTGCACGCAGTACTGCAGGTGCGGCCTTACCAGTGTCTTGTGCAGCTGAAGCATCATCTTGTGGCTCCAAAACTCAATCCCCCTACCAATAACCGCCAACACACCATATGCCTTTTTAACAACCCTATCAACCTGGGTGGCAACTTTTAAGGGATTTATGCACTATAACTTCAAGATTTCCCTGTTCATCTACACTGCTAAGAATTTTACCTTTCGCCCAGTATTCTGCATTCCTGTTACTTCTTCCAAAGTGAATCACCTCACACTTTTCCATATTAAACTCCATTTGCCACTTCTCAGCCCAGCTCTGTATCTTATCTATATCCCTCTGTAACGCACAACATCCTTCGGCACTATCCACAACTCTGCCTATTTTAGTGTCATCCGCAAATTTAGTAACCCATTCTTCTACGCCCACATCCAGATCACTTATAAAAATGACAAACAGCAGTGGCCCCAAAACAGATCCTTGTGGCACACCACTGGTAACTGAGCTCCAGGATGAACATTTCCCACCAACCATCACCCTCCCTCTGTCTTCTTTTAGCTAGCTAATTTCTGATCCAAACCACTAAACCACCTTCAATCCCGAAACTCCGTATTTTGTGCAATAGCCTACCATGTGGAACCTTATCAAACAACTTGCTAAAGTCCACATACGCCACATCAACCGCTTTACCTTCATCCACCTGTTTTGTCACCTTCTGGAAGAACTCAATAAGGTTTGTGAGGCATGACCTACCCTTCACAAAATCGTGTTGACTATCCTTAATCAAATTATTCCTTTCCAGATGATTATAAATCCTATCTCTTACAACCTTTTCCAACACATTACCCACGACCGAAGTAAGGCTCGCTGGCCTATAATTACCAGGGTTGTCCCGACTCCCCTTCTTAAACAAGGGAACAACATTTGCTATCCTCCAGTCCCCTGGCACTACTCCTTTCGACAATGATGACATAAAGGTTAAAGCCAAAGGCTCTGCAATCTCCTTCCTGGCTTCTCAGAGAATCCGAGGATACATCCCATACAGGCGTATGGTCCTTTCTATTTTCCGATCTTCCAAAATTGCTAAAACCACCTCTTTGCCAACTTCAATCCCATCTAATCTTATAGCTTGTATCTCTGTATTTTCACGAACATTGCCCTTTTCCAATGTGAATACTGACGAAAAGTATTCATTAAGTGCTTCCCCTATCTCCTCAGATTCCACACACAACTTTCCACTACTACCTTTGATTGGCCCTAATCTTACTCGAGTCATTCTCTTATTCCTGATATACCAAGAGAAGGCCTTAGGGCTTTCCTTGATCCTATCTGTCAACAACATCTATTGCCCCCTCCTGGCTCTTTGTAGCCCTCTCTTTAGATCTTTTCTGCCTAACGTATAACTTTCAAGACCCCTAACTGAGCCTTCATGCCTCATCCTCACATAAGCTGTCGTCTTCCTCTTGACAAGAGATTCAACTTGTTAAGTAAACCATGGCTTCTCTCTCGACAACTACTTCCCTGATCTGATAGGTATTTACTTATCAAGTACCCACAGTAGCTGTTCCTTGAATAAGCTCCACATTTCAATTGTGTCCATCCCCTGCAGTTTCCTTCCCCATCCTATACATCCTAAATCTTGCCTAATTGCATCATAATTGCCTCTCCCCCAGTTATACCTGTTTCCCTGCTGTATATACCTATCTCTGCCCATTGCTATTGTAAACATAACTGAATTATGGTCAGTATCGCCAACATGCTCACCTACCTCCAAATCTAACACCTGGCCGGGTTCATTTCCCAATACCAAATCCAATATGGTATCTCTCCTTGTTGGCCTGTCTACATACTGTGTTATATTTCCTCATATAAGATGAAAAGACCATGTCAAGATGTGGTAACTTATGATGAACTTAGATAACATATCCTGGCTAAAGTCCTAATAATGCCACATTGCTGTTGGGATCCCTGTAGTAACTTTAAACTGGAAACCCTTATTGTTTGGGCAGCAGATATATGTGTTGCACTTGTTGCGCGTTCCACATTGTGTTTTAACTCTTATATCCAGCAAAAAAAACTGAGAGTCGTCTGTTCATAGTAGGAAACAGTAATATTCATTTATTTGACACATTAGTACTATCACAACAAAATGCATTATAACCTAACAATTTCTACCAATCTACCTTGCGCTTTAACTTAAAGTGCAAGAGAAGCTCAGCAGAGCTGGCAGCATCTGTGAAGGGAGAAACAGAGTTAATGCTTTAACTCCAATGTTATTCTTCTTTGGAACTTCCGTTCTGCTGGAATATTCATGCTTATACACATCCGTAACTGCTTTACATTGATTTGAAAGAGGTAATATAATGATATGGTTAGATTGTTTACCTGGTAGGGCTTCAACATTTTTAAACTTGAGAATTATCTGATCTCTGTAATTAGCCTAAAACTGTTGAGTATTAATGGAACTTCCAATTAGTAGTTACAGATACTATTTTGGGTAATGATGGCTGTTGAAGTCATTAAGTTGCACATTTTACATCAAATACATTAACATTATTGATTTATTTTAAAAGTTTGGATGCTGGTTTGGTAATTATTGTTGTGATTATCATCCCACTGTAATATGCAGAATAGGTTCATTTTGATGTCAAAATAAGCCATGTTGGAATTAAGAAGAAATCCCTTTGGCGTGGAACTCACAGTCCAGTTAAATTCTGGGTTATTCACACACTCACATATTCTATGCATGAAAACTTTTCCGGTGCTGCCATGCTTCTCCTGCACCAGAAGCAAGTTTTTTTCCTGGTATTTGTCTAACACAATTAAGCAATTAACCCTGACTGTTTCTCTTGGCTATCCATTCCAAGCATTGTTTCAAGTAATTGATCCTTAACCTCTCTGCAACATTGCAACTAAATAACATGTCAATCCATTCAACAAATGGGGGTGGGAACAATGAATGCAAGGAAGACAAGCAGCTGCATACCCTATCAAGATCTTCCAATTGGTGTGTTTCTGGTGGGAACTATTCTCCTATCCCTATATGTATGTGTGTAGTCATTGTATAATTGTGAGAGATGAATTTAGAATACCTAATCCAGATATTTCCTTTTTGTACATACTTGGATGGTAGATTTAGTTGAAGATGCAGCAAATGTTATTGTCCTGAGGTTTTGTGATTGTAAGCTCTACCACCCATCCACAAATTTTCACCCCAGGGTTAGATAAAGTCTGAAGCATTATTTTCCATGTCATTCAGTATGGGATGTGGGCATTGCTGGTTTGGCCAACATTTGCTGTTTATCCCTGACTGCCTTCTTGAACTGGGTTGGTTAGGAAGCAAATTACAGTACCTTGTCCCAGTAACACTGAAGGAACAGTGATATACTTCTAAGTCAGGATGGTGTATGGCTTGGTGGGGACGTTGCAGGTGGTGGTGTTCCCATATATGTGCTGTCCTTATCTTTCTAGGTGGTAAAGCTCAATGGTTTGGAAGTTCTGTGTGAGGAGCTTTGTGGAGTTGTCGGAGAGCATTGTGTAGACAGTGTACGCTGCATGTCAGTAGTGGAGGTAGTGAAAGTTGAAAGTATTAGATGGGGTTGCAGTTAAGCTGATTGCTTTGTCTTGAATGGTTTTGAATTTTTTGTGTTGTTCGAGTTGCACTCAGGCAAGTGGGAAATATTCCATCGTATAAGGGTGGCACGGTGGCTCAGTGGTTAGCACTGCTGCCTCATGGCACCAGTGTCCCAGGTTCAATTCCAGCCTTAGGTGACTGCCTGTGTGGAGTTTGCGCATTCTCCCCATGTCTGCGTGGGTTTCCTCCAGGTGCTCCGGTTTCCTCCCTCATTCCAAAGATGTGCAGGTTAGGTGAATTAGCCATGCTAAATTGCCCATAGTGTTAGGTGCATTAGTTAGGGGGAAATGGGTCTGGGTGAGTTACTCTTCGGAGGGTCAGTGTGGACTTGTTGGGCTGAAGGCCCTGTTTCCACACTGTAGGGAATCTACTCTAATCTCTGACTTTTATTTGCAAACTCTGGACAGGCTTTGTGGAGGGAGGAGGTGAGTTACTTGTCTGCATGATTCCTAGCTTAGGACCTATTCATGTAACCACAGTGTTTATATAATTCGATTGCCGATGAATGATTACCCACAAGATGTTGATAGTGAGGAGATGGGTGAAGGAGTCGCTTAGTCGTAATGTCACTCGACCAGTACTCCAGCATTCTGGGCTAATTTCCTGGTGACGTGGCTTCAAATCACAAATCTGTCGGTGGAATTTGAATTTAATAAAATCTGAAATCAAGAATGAATCTAATGGTGATAGTGTGACTTGTCGTTTTCTGTACAACCAAAGTTGGGTTCACTAATGCTGTTTAGGGAAGGAAATCCCTCTTCTGTACTGGTCTGGCCTATTCGACATGTGATTCCAGAGCCATAGCAAAGTGATTATAGAGCCATATAACATGAAAACAGACCAGTTGATCCAACGAGTCCATGCAGACCCAAGTTTCCCAAACTAAACTAGTCTATTTGGCCTGTATCCCACTAAATCTTTCCTATTCATGTTCCTACCCAAATGCCTTTTAAATGTTGTAACTGTACCTGCATCTACACTTCCTCTGGCAGTTCATTCCACATACAAACCATTCTCTATGTAAAAAAGTTGCCCTTTAGGTTCCTTTTAAATCTTTCTCCTCTCATGTAAAGAAAAATGCCCTCTAGTTTTGAATTCCCTCACCTAAGGGAAAAGACTTTTGCTATTCACCTTATGTCTCTCATGATTTTGTAAATCTCTGTAAGGTCACCCCTCAACCTCCTGTGCAAAAAGTCCCAGCCTATCCTGAAAACGCAAACCTTCCAGTCGTGGCAACATCCTCGTAACTCTTTTCTGAACTCTCTCCAAATTAATAATGTTCTTCCTACAGCAGAATGACCAGAACTGTACACAGTACTCCAGAAGTGGCCCCACAAATGGAGAGGTACCTAAATTTAGCTAACTACCAAGCTTTGGCTTAAACTCAGTAGCAGATCGGTTGACTGTGATTGAACAAGGCATTTCCATTCAGCATGCAACAGTGAATGGCTGATTCCAAGCGTCTGTTCAGTTAAAAACAATACACTGTGTGCGCATGCCTTTTCTGTTTATAAACATGCCTAGTCAAACTAATCTCTCCTCACAGGACAGTGCAGCCATCGCTGGTACTGAACCTCCCTGGTTCTATCCTTTTGTGGGTAGAAGACCAAAATTGCATGTAACCGTCCAGGTGTGGTTTTATCAAGTTGCTGTATAACTGCAGTAAAGCAATCCTACTTCTGATCTCAAATCCTTTTCAATTAAAGCTAATGTACTTGTTGCCTTCCTAATTACTTGCTTTTTAGCCTGTCTACTTTCATGAACAAGGATGCTTAGGATCCTTTGTACATCCACACATCCAAATATATCACTATTTAAATAATAATCTTCCTTTCCACACCAAAGTGTATAATTTTACGTTTACTATATTTTCAAAACTATCTTAAAGCTTCCTTACATTTCCATTACAACTCCACCCAGTTTTGTATCATCAGCAAACTTGAAAATGATGTATTTTGTCCCTTCATCCAGGTCGTTTATCCATTTCATAAATAGCTTGGGCTTAAGCACTGATCTGTGCAGTACCTATTAACTACTGCCTGACAGTCAGAACAAGACCATTTAATTTCACTCTGTCATTTGTCAATCTATTGACTCTTCACTGCTCCTGAACTAGCCCATTGAGCAAGCTGCATGCTGGTTTGATTCTTTTTATTGGAGATAGCCATGTGTGGTGCAAATGTTATTTGCCACAAATCAACAGAAATATGAATATTATCCAGATCTTACTGCATTTGGACACAGGCAGCTTCAACATCTGAAAATTTGCCAGTGGTGCTGAGCATTGGGCAATCAGTAAACATTTTGACTTATGACCTCATGATGGACAAGATCAGAAGTCAGACGACAACCCAGGTTGTAGTGCAACAGGCTGATTTGAAATCACAAGCTTTCGGAGTGTTGCCCCTTCATCAAGTGAAGATTTCAAATACACCTGTCTGACTATATAATCTGGTGTCGTCTGACTTCTGACCTTGTCCATCCCAGTCCAACACTGGCACTTCCACATCATGACTTTATGATGCAGAAAAGTTAGCTAATGAAGCAGTTGATGATCATGAGGCCTCGGACACTGCCCCAATGAACTCCTACAGAGATGTACGTGGCTGAGATGGTTGATCTCTCACAACCACAATCGTCATCCTTTTTGCTATGTCGTGTCATCAAAATGTATTGGACCTTTGAGACGTTTGGGCTGCACTGCCTCAGAAATCTTGAATTTACATAATTTGTTTATTGATCTAATTTGGAACCTGCCAGTTTCAGCATGCAATTAGTTCCTTGGGTGTACACTGAGATTGGAGAAGCTCACCTTGTTTTTTTCTTCAATGAAGAGGGTAACCCAAAGTAGATTACCCCTGTTGTATGTAAGACATGAATACAGTTTTGCTTCATGGTTCATAATCCATAGTCATCAAACAGAAAGATTTCCTTCATGTATATTCAAGAAGAGATCAGGAATCAAGCTTTGCAATGTATTTGCAGCAAAAGACAATAGTTACAGAGACAGAGCATATATTTTATATCAACCTGTCATTGAATACCTTTCTGAGTATGCCAAAGCTCCACATTTGAGGACCTAAATGAAGAGATTGATAAGGAGTAAGCTTGATCTTGCAATTTGGGTGTTCAAATGTACTCATTATCCATCCTTCCTTGCTGCTGAGAGCAGATGCTCATTGTAGAACTGATCAAGTGTCTCTTATGGTGATGATCACCTGGCTGCTAGGAAAAGATGTAATTATGTAATTCTGCCTTTTTCAAAATGATTTCACAGTGTAACTCTGAAGTGACCCCCTGCACCATTCACCATCAATCCAAAAACCCCAAAATTAAGGTAATTGCTGGTTTGTAAAGTACTGTCTGTAGAAGAATTCTGCTTCCCGAGCTTCACTGCATGTACAGTCTCTGCATTGCACCAATTTTTGTCTGTGTTCCTCCTATTGCCTTTATACTCACAACACCATGTTTCACCTCTTGGATCCTTTGCACAAACTGACTAACCATGCATATGTCCTTGGTAAACCATAAATAAGTTTGATTTATTTGAAGACTTCAATTAATATATCTATACACATTACAGGATAGCTGAAGAGATAGGACTACTTCAGGGATTCAGCAATCTTTCACCATCAATCACAGCAACAACTATAAGTGCTCTCTCACACCACTGATTGACTATTAAGGCTCTTTACATAAAGAGGATACTGCTTTACATCCTAGCCCTTGATTACTTGTATCGTCTCTTATAGTGATATCACTAGAATATCTTCTTTTAGTTGAACAATACTAAAAAGAACAAAAAAGCAGCAATTGAACTACAATTTGAAAGAGTAAAGGGTATTTGGCCAGCAGAATGTATGTGCTTTCTGGTGAGTTGTGCTACTCTACATATTATGTCTGTGGATATCATAGTTTTTTGCGAGGTGGTGATGCTGGTGACAGGAGCCAAATGGTGGACACTTGGTATCAATTCAGTTATGTATGGTGAATTCAGTAAGCTTTATTCGAATTAGCTTTATTGTCATGTATACTCACTCGCATGAGTACAGTGAAAAATGTACAAGCTGACACTTGCGGCACCATCTTAGATACAAATGTACCTAGACACTGAATCTTGGTATAAGCCAAAAAAAAAGCAAGTTAAGAAGTTAAACATTATAGTTATTCTTAATAAAATCCAGAGAAACCAAGAAAAATGGTTAATAGTTTAATATCACAGTCCTGGCCATGCTCGGCTTGCACTCCTCATAAGGGCTCAACTTTGCCCACACTGTCGCCTTGTGCTACCTTCTCTGACAGATATGGATACCAGGCAGGTCCAAAATATTCCATGGCACTGTTGAAAATGATCAGCCAATTTGGATCATTAAATTTGACAGACTTCAATCTACTTCAGGGACTGATATACTTACAGTAATGTTGCCAATGATTAAACATGTGAATAGGAACCTCTTGCTCATTACCCTTATGTTGGACACCACTTAAAAGAAGGTAGAAGGAGAAATAATGTACCCTGGGTGAAGGAAATAAACATCAATTGTAAAGAGTGATTCAGTAGTGCCACTTACTACTGACCAACTGATTGAATTTTGAAGGGCAATTACTGAGTCTGAGCCAGTGGCAAGTGATGAGCGAACTTTGATGAGGAGAACTTGATTGTGACCTTACCTATCTATTTGTCATAGCTGCATCTGTCCATGATATTATTAGTAGGAGTGAACACTGCACACTCCTTGTACGGGTGAAGTCTGCCCTCACATTAAGGACACACCTCATTGCATTGTTGATATTGCCACATGCTAAAATGGCCTTGGTTCTGAACAGACCAGCAACTCAAAATTGTGTATCTAAACAACATGGTTGCCTACCAGCAGCAGCACACATCTCTCATTCTATCATTATCATCAAACCAGGGATCCACTCCGGTAACATGAGGGGTATAGCTAAGCATGCTAAGAGCAGCACGAAGAAAAATAACAGCCAGGTGAACACAGGACTAAAGGTAGCTGGTAGAGGCTTCTTGCTATTGACAGGGTTAAGCAATCCCAAAACCAACAAATCACATTGAAACTCTGCATATCTATCACATTGTGAATGGTGGTTTTAAATCAAACAACTAATAGAATGAAGTGGATGCTTAGATATCCTCATTCTCAAAGATTGGGGAGCCCAAATGAGTGTAAAAGACAAGCATCTGAAATAATTTTCAGCCAGAACGGCTGAGTGGATGATCAATCTCAGCCTCCTCCTGAGGTCCAATAATCCCTTGGTTATGGGATTGCATAGTTCTGTCTGTTGCATGCTGCTTTCACTGTTTGGCATGCAAGTAGTTCTGTGTCATGGCTTTGCCAAGTTGTCACATCATTGTAGGAATGCTGCTGCTGATATGCCTTCCTACATACTTCATTGAACTGAGGCTGATCCCTCGGCTTGATGGTAGTGGTGGTGGTGGGGTCATACTGGACCATGAGATTATAGATTGTGGTTGAGTACAATTCTATTGCTTTGATTGCCCTAAATACCTCATGGATACCCTGCTTGAGTTGCTAGATCTGTTCAGTGTCTATTCCATTTAGTACAGTAGTAAGGTCTCACAGCATGATGGATGCTATCTTCATTATGAAGACAAAAGTTTGACTCCACAAGGACTGTACAGTAGTCACTCATAATAATATAATGGGCAGATTTATCTGTGACAAGTTGATAGGTGAGGATGAAGTGGGTTTTTTCCTTTTGTTGACTTGCTCAGCACCTGTCACACTCAGTCTAGTGGCTATGTTCAATACTGGAGGGACAGTAATAGTGCCTCCACAATAGAGAGAGCTGCATGCTGTTGCAGGTAGGCAGGAGAGTGGATGTCTGCTGTGTCTTGTGGATAGCATTAGTACTAAATAATGTCACAAAATGCATGTGCTTTCTTTGAATGTGATACGGTTGCATGATATGCGGTAATTGATACATATTTAGTTCAATGCCCAAGACTTAATGCAGTTGCCAATAATGTGGCACTTTTGTACACCAACATTTGTATTTTTGTTTATTCATTTGTGGGACTTGGATGTCTCTGGCCGGTCAGCATTAATAGCCCATCTCTATTTGCCCTTGAGAAGGTGGTGATGAGCTATCTTTTGAATCACTGCAGTCCACTTGCTGTGGATTGACCCACAATGCCGGTAGGGAGGGAATTCCAGCATTTTGACTCAACGGCTGTGAAGGAACGGCGGTATATTTCCAGATCAGGGTGGTGAGTGGCTTGGAGGGGAAACTTGCAGTTGGTGGTGTTCCAAAGTACCTGTTGCCCTTGTTCTTCTAGGTGGAAGTGGTCATGGATTTGGAAGGTGCTATCTTGGGATCTTTAGTGAATTTCTGCAGTGCATCTTGTAGATATTACACACTGATGCTACGGAGTGCCAGTGGTGGAGCGATTGAATGTTTGTAGATGTGCCAATCAAGCGGGTTGCTTTGTCCTGGATGGTGTCAAGCTTCTTGCATGATGTTGGGGCTGCACACATCCAGGCAAGTGTTGAGTATTCCTTCACATTCCTGACTTGTCCCTTGTAGATGATGGATAGACTTTAGAGTTGCAGGAAGTGAGTTACTCGCCACAATATCCCTAGTCTTTGACCTGCTCTTGTAGCCCCTATGTTTATGTGCTGAGTCCAGTTGAGTTTCTGGTCAATGGTTACCCCAAGGATGTTGACAGTGGGGGATTCAATGTTGGTAATACCATTGAATGGCAATGGATGGTGGTTAGAGTGTCTCTTATTGGTGATGGTCATTGTTTGACATTTGTGTGGTGCAAATGTTACTTGCCACTTTTCAGCCCAAGCCTGGATATCATCCAGCTCTTGTTACATTTGAGCGTGGATTGCTGCAGTTTTGGAGAAGTCACAAATGGTGCTGAACACTGTGCAATCATCGACAAACATCCCCACTTTTGACCTTATGACATAGGGAAGGTCATTGATGAAGCAGCTGAAGATTGTTGGATCTAGGACATGACCCTGAGGAACTCCTGCAGAGATGTCCTGGAGCTGAGATGACTGACCCTCCACAACCACAACCAGCTTCCTTTGTGCCAAATATTACTCTAACCAACGGAGTGTTTGCTCCCTGATGCCCATTAATTCCAGTTTTGCCAGGGCTCCTTGATGCCATACTCAGTAAAATGTGGCGTTGATGTCAAGGGCTGTCACTGTCACCTCACCTCTGGAATTCAGTTCTTTTGTCCATGTTTGAACCAAGGCTGTAGTGAGATCAGGAGCTGTGATCCTGGAGAAACCCAAACTGGGCGTCACTAAGCAAGTTGTTGCTGAGCAGGTGATGCTTGATAGCACTGTTGATGACCCCTCCTATCACTTTACTGATGGTGGAGAGTAGACTGATTGTGTTGTAATTAGCCAGGTTGGATTTGTCTTGCTTTTTGTGTGCAGAACATACCTGGACAATTTTCTACATTGTCGGGTAGATGCCAGTGTTGTAAATGTGTGGAGGAGCTTGTTTAGGGAAGCAGTAAGTTCTGGAGCACACCTCTTCAGTGCTATTGCTGGAATGTTATCAGGTCCCATTGACTTTGTAGTTTCTTGATATCACATGGAGTGAATCGAATTGGCTAGAGACTGGTACCTGTGATGCTGGGGACCGGTGGAGGAGCCCAAGATGATTAATCCACATGGCATTTCTGACTAAAGATTGTTGCAAATGCATCAGCCTTATCTTTTGCCTTGATGTGCTGGGCTTCTCCATGACTGAAGATGGGTATATTTGTGGAGCCTCCTCCTCTAGTGAGTTGTTTAATTGTCCACTATCATTCACGACTGGATGTGGAAGGATTGCAGAGCTTAGATCTGATCTGTTGGTTGTGGGATCGTTTAGCTTTGTCTATCACTTGCTGTTTATGCTGTTTGACATGGAGGTAGTCCTGTTTTGGTAGCTTCACCAGGTTGAAATCTGTCCCATTTAGCACAGTGCTCGTGCCATACCACACAATGGAGAACAATCTCAATGTCAGGCAGGACTTTGTCTCCACAGGGGCAGTGTGGTGGTCAATTTTATCTGTACTGTCATGGACAGATCCTTCTGCAGCTTGCTGGTGTTTTTTCCTCTTGTTGGTTCCTTCACCATCTGCCGCAGACCCAGTTTAACCATGTTTAGTCATCAGAAATAAAGATCAGTAATGCTGCTGCCAAGTCACACTTGGTGATGGACATTGAAATCTCTCACCCAGAGTACATTTTGCACCCTTGCCACCCTCAGTACTTCCTCCAAGTGTAGTTCAACATGGAGGAGTACTGATTCATCAGCCAAAGGAGGACAGTACGTGGTAACCATTAAGATGTTTCCTTGCCCTTGTTTAGTCTGAAGCCATGAGACTTCATGGGGTCTGGAGTTGATGTCAAGGACTCCCAGGGCAACTCCCACCCAACTGTATCACTGTGCCGCCACCTCTCCGTCAATGTGAAAGTCATCTGTGATCATCAGTTGTCGAGAGTGTGGTGCTGGTAGCATCCGAGGAGCAGGAGAGTCGACGTTTCGGGCAAAAGCCCTTCATCAGGAATCTACACCTTAGGAGCCTGTGTCAGGTGTTCTGGGAGCTACTATGATGCCAATATTCTTGAGAGCTCCCATGTTGTTGCTGCATTTGATGGATCAAATGCCTTTCAAGGATGGTTACTGGGGGACAAGAACTGCTCAACAATGGCTGAGGCTGAGCGTAAGTACAGTGTAGCCCATTCAATTACTAAAGCCATTGAGAAGCAGACAACAGGTTTCCTGAAGATGAAGTTGCTTTGCTTTGATTAGTTTGAGTGTGACCTACTTTACAATCTGGACAAAATCCACCAGAGTGTGGTAAGAATCTGGAACTCATTGCCTGCAAAGGTGGTAGAGGCAGAAAGCCTTATAACAGTTGAGAAATATTTTGATGTATTGTCGCTATTGAATAAAAATGACTGCATTGAAATGTTTGAAGGCTCTCTAGTATGTGATGGTTCTACATTGAACAATGAGAAGATGCTGGCCTTTGGACTTAGACATGGTCGTAAGATGGGATGTGGCTACGGACAGTTAAGTTGTGTGTCTTGGTCGTGAAACATAGGTAGATGGAGGGAGATGCAGTTGTATTTACAATGAGGTGTCAGCTGTGCCACCTTTGTGCCCAGAAAAGATTTGGTTTGTGTTTGATGTCCCACTACATGTATGGTAAAGAACAACTCCAGGTTGCCAAAACTTGATTAGAGCTGAAAAATGTGTTGCTGAAAAAGCGCAGCAGGTCAGGCAGCATCAAAGGAGCAGGAGAATCGACGTTTCGGGCATAAGCCCTTCTTCAGGAATGAGGAGGGTGTGCCAAGCAGGCTAAGATAAAAGGTAGGGAGGAGGGACTTTGGGGAGGGGCATCGGGAATGCGATAGGTGGAAGGAGGTTAAGGTGAAGGTGATAGGCCGGAGAGGGGTTGGGGGCGGAGAGGTCGGGAAGAAGATTGCAGGTCAAGAAGACGGTGCTGAGTCCGAGGGTTGGGACTGAGAAAAGGTGGGGGGAGGGGAAATGAGGAAGGTGGAGAAATCTGCATTCATCCCTTGTGGTTGGAGGGTTCCTAGGCGGAAGCTGAGGTGCTCTTCCTCCAGCCGTCGTGTTGCCATGGTCTGGCGATGGAGGAGGCCAAGGACCTGCATGTCCTTGGCGGAGTGGGAGGGGGAGTTAAAGTGTTCAGCCACGGGGCGGTTGGGTTGGGTGGTGCCGGTGTCCCAGAGGTGTTCTCTGAAACATTCGGCAAGTAGGCGGCCTGTCTCCCCAATGTATAGGAGGCCACATCGGGTGCAGCGGATGCAGTAAATGATGTGTGTGGAGGTGCAGGTGAATTTGTGACGATATGGAAGGATCCCTTGGGGCCTTGCGGGGGAGGTGTGGGTGCAAATTTTGCATTTCTTGCGGTTGCAGGGGAAGGTGCCGGGAGTGGAGGTTGGGTTGGTGGGGGGTGTGGACCTGACTAGGGAGTCGCGGAGGGAGTGGTCTTTCCGGAACGCTGATAGGAGTGGGGAGGGAAATATATCCTTGGTGGTGGGGTCTGTTTGGAGGTGGCAGAAATGACGAAGGATGATATGATGTATATGGAGGTTGGTGGGGTGGTAGGTGAGGACCAGTGGGGTTCTGTCCTGGTGGCGATTGGAGGAGCAGGGTTCAAGGGCGGAGGAGCGGGAAGTGGAAGAGATGTGGTGGATAGCATCGTCAATCCTGTCTGAGGGGAAATTGTGGTCTTTGAAGAAGGAGGCCATCTGTGTTGTTAGGTATTGGAATTGGTCCACTTGGAAACAGATGTGCCGGAGGCGAAGGAATTGGGAATATGGGATGGTGTTTTTACAGGGAACAGGGTGGGAGGAGTTGTAATCTAGGTAGCTGTGGGAGTCAGTCGATTTATAATAAACGTCCGTATTGAGTCGGTTGTCCGAGATAGAATGGAGAGGTCTAGGAAGGGGAGGGAGGAGTCTGAGACGGTCCAGGTAAATTTGAAGTCGGGGTGGAAGGTGTTAGTAAAATGGATGAACTGTTCAACCTCTTCATGGGAGCACAAGGTAGCGCCGATACAGTCATCGCTGTAGCGGCGGAAAAGGTGGGAAGTGGTGCCAGTGTAGCTGCGGAAGATGGACTGTTCCACATATCCGACAAAGAGGCAGGCATAGCTGGGGCCCATGCGGGTGCTCATGGCTACTCCTCTGGTTTGGAGGAAGTGGGAGGATTGGAAAGAGAAGTTGTTCAGAGTGAGGACCAGTTCAGTCAGTCGAAGGAGGGTGTCAGTGGAAGGGTACTAGTTGGTTCGGCGGGAAAGGAAGAAGCGGAGGGCTTTGAAGCCTTCGTGATGGGAGATGGAGGTGTATAGGGACTGGATGTCCATGGTGAGATTGGAAAGAGAAGTTGTTCAGAGTGAGGACCAGTTCAGTCAGTCGAAGGAGGGTGTCAGTGGAAGGGTACTGGTTGGTTCGGCGTGACCTCTTCCCACCCTGCCCCCTGTAAAAATGCCATCCCATATTCCCAATTCCTTCACCTCCGCCGCATCTGCTCCCAGGAGGACCAATTCCAATACCGAACAACCCAGATGGCCTCCTTCTTCAAAGACCGCAATTTCTCCTCAGACGTGGTTGACGATGCTATCCACTGCATCTCCTCCACTTCCCGCTCCTCCGCCCTTGAACCCTGCCCCTCCAATCGCCACCAGGACAGAACCCCGCTGGTCCTCACCTACCACCCCACCAAACTCCAGATACATCGGATCATCCTTCGTCATTTCTGCCACCTCCAAACAGACCCCACCACCAAGGATGTATTTCCCTCCCCTCCCCTATCAGTGTTCCGGAAAGACCACTCCCTCCGCGACTCCCTCGTCAGGTCCACACCCCCCACCAACCCAACCTCCACTCCCGGCACCTTCCCCTGCAACCGCAAGAAATGCAAAACTTGCACCCACACCTCCCGCCTCACTTCCCTGCAAGGCCCCAAGGGATCCTTCCATATCCGTCACAAATTCACCTGCACCTCCACACACATCATTTACTGCATCCACTGCACACAATGTGGCCTCCTATACATTGGGGAGACAGGCCGCCTACTTGCGGAACGTTTTAGCGAACACCTCTGGGACACCGGCACCACCCAACCCAACCGCCGCGTGGCTGAACACTTTAACTCCCCCTCCCACTCCGCCAAGGACATGCAGGTCCTTGGCCTCCTCCATCGCCAGACCATGGCAACATGACGCCTGGAGGAAGAGCGCCTCATCTTCCGCATAGGAACCCTCCAACACCAGGGATGAATGCAGATTTCTCCACCTTCCTCATTTCCCCTCCCCCCACCTTTTCTCAGTCCCAACCCTCGGACTCAGCACCGTCTTCTTGACCTGCAATCTTCTTCCCGGCCTCTCCGCCCCCAACCCCTCTCTGGCCTATCACCCTCAGCTTAACCTCCTTCCACCTATTGCGTTCCCAACGCCCCTCCCCCAAGTCCCTCCTCCCTACCTTTTATCTTAGCCTGTTTGGCACACCCTCCTCAGTCCTGAAGAAGGCTTATGCCCGAAACATCGATTCTCCTGCTCCTTTGATGCTGCCTGACCTGCTGCCCTTTTGCAGCAACACATTTTTCAGCTCTGATCTCCAGCATGTGCAGTCCTCACTTTCTCCAAAATTTGATTAGATACATGTCTGGGTTTTAAAGATGGTATTGACACCAGAGATCCTGGGATATAGAGGTGGTGGTGGTGGAGTATGATGAGCAAGAAGCCAGAAGAGATTGATGGATAAAGGAATGAGTTTAAGATGATAACGAGGGAAAGTTTCCCTGGATTCGCGGAGAGAATCCTTCCTTGAAACTCTCCAAAAATGACACTTAGCTAACTTCTGGAAAGATTCAGTGCAAAGTTTCTAAATCACATTGCAATAGTACATCAGTATAACAGCACCTAAAGTTAGAGTTGTCCTATCAGCGCTTTTAAAATCATTGAAACTAAAATGGTCACAGCTGCCAAAATCGCCAGTATGAAGGACAAAGCCTTTGAAAGGACAGTCTGCAGCCACTGCGATAACTATTTGTAAGTTGAAGGTTTGCATGAAGTTTGAAAAAAATGATATCGTGTGCATTAATCTGCTGCCAGACTGCTCCCTCCCACTGGCTATATTTTACGCCCATTCATTGGTTACTTGGTCACTGGGAATAGGCCATTATTCCTTTGCACACCAGCACTACCTCTTTGAAAGCATCCTGATAAGAGGAAGGTGGCAGCAAGCCAGCATGATGCTGTCCCAAGTAGAGTTTTATGTTTACACACAAAATAAAATAGTGCTGGAGAATCTCAGCAGGTCTGACAGCATCTATGAAGATAAAACAGAGTTAATGTTTTGAGTCCAGTGAACCTTCTTCAGAACTGGTAGAGGTAGGAAAGGTGGTATTATGCTGATGATGGAGGGTATGAAAAGGAGTGAGCAGATGGATGGAGAGGGAGCATCGAGAGAGATTTAAAAAAGGTAGGCAGTCAAAGAGGTTGAGATGGTAAACCAGCAAAGAAAATAAACTAATAAATTATAATGGTGGTTATGAGTGGGTTAATTCAGAAATGTCAGAATGGATTTCTCAAGGGGAAATCATGTTCGACTACCTTGCTGGTGTTTTTTGAAGAGGTACAGGCTGATGAGAGTAATGCTGTTCATGTGGTAATAATAGATTTCCAGAAGGTGTTTGAAACAGTTCCACACAACAGACTTATGAGGAAAGTAATAGGTCACAGTACATAAGAGACAGGAGCAATGTAGATACAAACTTGGCTGAGTGATAGGAAACAGAATAATGGTCAATGGATACTTTTCAGGCAGGTGGAAGGTTTGTAATGAAGATCCCAAAGGGTTGTAAACTGCACTTCTCTATGCCTGTAAAAGACTTTAGGATTCCCCTTTATGTTAGCTGACAGTCCCTTCTCATAATTCTTCTTCTTTTCTCATATTTGCCTTTTTATCACCCAATAAACCTTTGGTATTCTTCTTGGTTCCCAGTCGTATTGTCTGCCTTACATCTGTCACATTTTTCCTTTCTAATGTTAATTTCTACTTCGTTTGTCATCCAGGGAACCCTGGAATTGTTTATTCTACCTTTTTCATTGGAGGGAATATATCTCAATTGTCCCTGAACCATCTGCTCTTTGAAGATAGCCCATTTTTCTGTCACTGTTTTTCAGGCCATTCAATCCTGTTGAAGTCAGTTCTCTGCCAATTAATTTCTCTTACTCTGGATTGTAGTCATTCTCCACCACTATCTAAACCTTATGATAGAATGATCACTGGGTTCTGAATGTTCCCCCACTGACACTTGATCTACTTAGCACATTTCATTCTCAAGGACCAGATCCAACAAAATCATAGAATCCCTACAGTATGGAAACAGGTCATTTGGCCCAACAAGTCCACACCAACCCTCTGAAGAGTATCTCATCCAGACCCATGTACCTATCCTATTACTCGATATTTCCCTGACTAATGCACCTAATCTATACATCCCTGAACACCATGGGCAATTTAGCATGGCCAATTCACCTAACCTGCACATCTTTGGACTGTGGAGAGAACATGCAAACTCCACATAGACAGTTACCCAAGGATGGAATTGAACCCGGGTCCCTGGAACTGTGAGGCAGCAGTGCTAATCACTGAGCCACCGTGTGTCCGTAAAACATCCTTTCTAGTTGGTCTGGATATGTACTGCTGTCGGAAACTCTCTTGCATCCAATGCATCCTTCCTGAGATATGGGGCCAAACACTGCACACAATATTCCAAATGTGTTCTGACCAGAGCCTTATAGCTTCAGAAGTACATCCGTGTTATTATATTCAAGTCCTCTCAAATTAAATGCCATAATTGCATTTGCCTTCCTAACTTCTGACTCATCTTGCAAGTTTACCTTGAGAAAATCCTGGACGAGAACTCCTAAGTCTGTTTGCACTTCAGACTTCTAAATTTTCTCTCCATTTAGAAAGTAGTCATGCCTCTGTTCTTCTTACCAAAGTGCATGACCTCAGACTTTCCCATGTTATACTCCCTCTGCCACTTCTTTACCCTTTCTCCTGAACTGCCTAAGTAATCCTTCTGCAGCCTCCTTGCTTTCTCAATGCTACCTGTCCCTCTACCTGTCTTCATATCGTCTGCAAACAAAACCAGAATGCCCTCAGTTCCTTCACCGAAATCGTTGAAGTATAAAGTGAAAAGTTGTGGTCCCAACACTGAACCCTGCGGAACATCACTTGTCACTGTCTGCCATCCTGAGAAAGACCCTTTTATCCCCATTCTCTGCTTTCTGCCAGACAGCCAAGCTCCTATCCATGCTCGCACTGAACCTTTAACACCATGGACTCTTACCTTACTCAGTAGCTTCCTGTGCGGCATCTTGTCAAAGGCCTTCCTGAAGTCCTGGTAGATAACATTCTTTGGTTCTCCTTGGTCATGCTTGGTTACTTCTAGCAGATTTGTCAAGCATGACTTCCCCTTGATGAAACCATGTTGACTTTGCCCTATTTTACCATACACGTCCAAGTATTCAGAAATCTCATCCTTCACAATGGATTCCAGGATCTTACCTATGACCGAAGTATTCGGTCTGTACTTTTCCATCTTTTGCCTTAAACAGGGGTGTCATGTTAGCAATTTTCCAGTCTTCTGGGACCTCCCTGACTAGCAATTCCTGAAAGATCACCACTAATACCTCCACTATCTCTTCACAATGTCCTTTAAAAATCTTGGGGCCAGTCCATCTGGTCCAGGTAATTTATCCACCTTCAGGCTATTCAGTTTTTGTAGTACCTTCTGTTTGGTGATGGTCACCATACTCAGGACTGCCCCCTCTCTCTTGAATTTTTGGGATATTACTCATGTCCTCCTCCATGAAGACTGACGCAAAACAGTGTGTAGAGGCTTTTACTTGGGAAGGGGTAGAGTTGCCGGAGGTGCCTGAGGTGGGGGAACACTTTGGGACCAGTGATGATAGTTCTGTTAACTATAAAATATTTATAGAAAGGGACAAAACTGGTCCACAGATTCAAGTTCGAAATTGGGGCAAGGCGAATTTGGATGGAAGAATACAGGAGTTTGCAAGGATTTTTGGGAGTAGTTTATTTACAGGCAAAGGTACCTCCAGCAACTGGGAGGCCTTTAAAAGTGAGATAGCTAGAGTTTAAGGTTTATATGTTCCTGTGAGGTTGAAGGGCAGGGTTGGCAGGAATAGGGAACCCTGGATGACAAGAGATATTGAGGCTTTGACCAGAAAGAAGAAGGAGGTACGGCTCAGTTTTACCCAGCTGGGATCAAGGGAATCTCCGGAGGTATATAGGGAATACAAGAGTTTACTGAAGAAGGAAATTAGGTGGGCGAAAACAGGGCACAAGATAGCATTGGCTGAAAAGATTAGGGTGAACCTATAGAGGTTCTTTAAGTATATTAAAGGAAAAAGAATAACTCGAGAGAGAATAGGACCCCTTAAGGACCAAAGTGGACACGTTTGTGTCAAACCGCAGGAGATGGGTGAGGTCCTCAATGAATAATTCTGTTGTGTGTTTACCATTGAGAAAGACATAAAGACTTGGGAACCTGGGGAAGTTAGTGGTCATATCTTGGGGACAGCCCATATCACAGTAGAGGAGCTATTGGATGCATCAGAATGTATGAGAATGGATAAATCTCCTGGTCCAGACCAGATATATCCAGGAACCTGCAAGAGGCTAGAGAAGAAATTACACGGGTCCTGGCTGATATTTTTGCATCGTCATTAGCCATGGGTGAGGTTGCGGACGTCTTGGATGGTAGGGAATGTTGTCCCCTTATTCAAGAAGGATGCAAAGAAAAACCTGGGAAACCTAACATCTGTGGTGGGTAAGTTACTTGAGAAGATTCTGAGAGATAAAAGATATACATGTATTTGGAAAGACAGGGTTTGATTAGGAAAAGTCAGCGTGGTTTTGTGCATGAGAGATCATGCCTCACAATTTGTTAGAGTTCTTTGATGAAGTGACCAGGAAGGTTGATAAGGGCAGGGTGGCTGACATAGCCTACATGGATTTCAGTAAGGCCTTTGATAAGGTTCACATGGTAGGCTGCTCTGGAAGGTGAGATCGCATGGGTGCTGGCAAATTGGATATACAAATGGCTTGATAGTAGGGAGCAGAGCGTAATAGTGGAAGGGTGCTTGTTGTACTGGAGGCCTGTGACGAGTGGAGTCCCTCACGGATTGGTGCTGGGCCCATTGCTGTTTGTTATCTATATCAATGATTTGGATGAGAATGTACAAGGTGTAATTAGTAAGTTTGCTAAGATTTTATGTACAGTGAGGAAGGTTATCAGAAATTGCAGCAGACTCTATAACCTTGATCAGCTTGGGAAGTGGGCCAAGAAATGGTAAATAGAGTTTAGTATAGGTAATTGCGAGGTCTTGCATTTTGGAAAATCAAATCAAGGTTGGAATTTCACGGTGAGTGGTAGGGCAATAAGGAGTGTAGTGGAATAGAGGGACCTTGGAGTTCAGGTGTACAGTTCCCTGAAAGTGGAAAGACAGGTAGGCAGTGCAGTGAAGAAGGCTTTTAGTACACTAGCCTTCATCAGTCAGAGCATTGAGTATAGAAATTGGGATGTTATATTGCAGTTGTAAAGGATGTTGGTGAGGCCGCACTTGGCGTATTGTGTTCAGTTTTGGTCACCTTGTTATGGAAAGGATGTATTAAATTTACAAGCATGTTGCCAGGACTCAATGGTCTGCATTATAGGGGGAGGGTATACAAGCTATGACTTTGTTCTTTAGAGCGTAGGAGACTGAGGGGAGATGGATAGGGTGAACGCAGTCAGTCTTTCTCCCGGCGTTGGGAAAATGAGGACTAGAGGGCATCAGTTTAAGGTTTGAGGTGAAAAAACAAAAGGGAACCTGAGGGGCAACTGTTTTACACAAAGCATATGGAATGAGCTGCCAGCAGAAATAGTTGAGGTGGGTACATTAACAATATGTAAAAGGCACTTGGACAAATAGGAGAGGTTTAGCAGGATGTGGGTGAAGTGCAGGGAACTGGGGTTAGTATTGTTGGACATTTTGGTTGGCATGGACCAGTTTGGGCCAAAGGGCATGGCTCTATGCTGTAGGACTCTGACTAATTATTCGGTTCCTCAGTCATTTCCTTGTTCCCCATTAGTATCTCTCCAGTGTAATTTTCCAGCAGCCCAATGTCCAGTTTTGCTTCTCTTTTGCTCTTTATATAGCTGAAGAAATTCTTACAGTTTTCCTTTATATCACTAGCTAGTTTATCCTCATATTTACTCTTCTCCCTCCTTATTTTCTTTTTCTTGCCCTCTGTTGGACTTTGTAAACTTCCCAATCCTCTGGTTTGCTACTGCCCTTTGCCATATTATATGCTTTCCCTTTTGCTTTTACGCTATCCCTAATTGTACATTCTACCTGTACCATGCTGTTTATTTTCAGGATGAATCTCTGCTGTGTCTCCCGAATTACTCCCTGAAACTCCTGCCATTGCAGTTCTACTGCCTTTCCTGCTACGCTCCTCTCCCAGTCAGTTCTACCCAGCTCCTCCCTCATGCCTCTGTATTTGCCTTTATTCAGCTTTGTTACCATTACCTCTGTTCTATCATCTCCCTCTCAAATTGCAGAGTAAATTCAATCATATTATGATCACTGCATCCTAAGGTTTCATTTACCTTAAGCTCCCTTATCATCACACAACACGAAATCCACTATTGCCTGTTTCCTAGTCGGCTCTACTACAAGCTGCTCCAAAAAGCCATCTCATAGACATCCCACAAATTCCTTTTTTTGCAATCCACAACCAAACTGATTTTCCTAGACTACTTGCATATTGAAATCCCCCATGATCGCTGTAACTTTGCCATTCTTACACATCTTTTCTATCTCTTGGCGTATCTTGCACCCCAACTCTTGACTACTGTTTGGACGTCTGTATATGACTCCAACGACAGTTTTTAACCTTTGCAGTTTCTCCATTTTACACACACAGATTCTACACTATCTGACCCTCCTTTTCTTACTATCGTTTTAATTTTATTTCTTACTATTAAGGCAACCCCATCCCCTCTGCCAACCTGCCTGTCTTTTGGATAGGATGTATGTACTTGAATATTCAGCTCCTAATCTTGACCCCCTGCAGCCACGTCTCCATGATGCCTACCATGTCATATCTGCCAATTTCAATCTGTGCCTCAAGCTCATTTACCTTATTCCTTGTACTGTGTGCATTCAGGTAGTAATCCAGAGATTATTACCTTTTCGGTTCTGCTTTTTAGTTTAGCTCCGAGCTGTTCATACTCCCTTAGCAGAACCTCTTGCCCTTGTTTTATCAATGTCATTGGTACCTCTGTGGACCACAACCACTGGATCTTTACCCTCCCACTCCAGGTTCCTCTGCAGCCCAGATGAAATATCTTGAACCCAAACCCGAGCGCCAAGCAGGCAACACAACCTTCGGAACTCTCGATCTTGGTCACAGAGAACATGCCTCTAATTACCCTATCCTCAATTAAAGCAACACTTCCCTTCTCTCCCTTCATTTCATTGGCTCCCTGCACCATGGTGCTGCAGTCAGTTGCCTCATCCTCCCTGTAGTCCCCATTCCTGTCTACAAGGGAGCAAATCTCTTGAACCTGCTGGACAAGGAGAGGGACTGAGGCTCCTGCAAATCTACCTTCTGGATTCCCCTACCTACCTCACTCACAGCCACACCTTCCTGTCCCTGACCACTGGCCGAATTCATGTGAGTTAGTCTAAGGGGTGCGACTGTCTCCTGAAACACAACATCCAGGTAACTCTCCCCCTCCCTGATGTGTTGCAATGTTTGAAGCTCTCATTCTAGCTCATCGACTCTGAGTCAGAGTTCTTCCAGCAACCAACATTTACTATGGACATGGTCACTGGGAACCACTATGAGGTCCACCAGCTCCCACGTCAAACAAGACATCACCTGACCCTCCATCCTTGTTTTATTTAATTAGCTTTGAATTTGTTATTTTAAAATTTTTAACTGTTTTTATATCTCTGCTTATTTTCTCAATCTGAATCTAAGTTGTAACCAATGGTTCCACAAGATTAAATTTAACACGGATTCAAGTTTAGCAGACTCCCTATTAACCGGTGAAGCCACAGCCCTCCTATGCCTTTTTTTTAGTTTCCTCTCAGTTGAAACCTTTTCAAATCAGAAACTCTTACCTTCCCAGACTGCTCTCCATTCGCCCCGGCTCACGAAGTGAAGGCCGCAGATCCCCAAGGTAAGTGTTTTATGTAACTTACTTTCCCTGACTACTGTCCGCTTGCTCCCACTAGGTACTGCTTCCAAAGTTTGTTTTTGTGTAAACTAGAATTGAAGTGTTCCATGTGGTATGTGCTCTTTCAGTCTGATCTGTCAGAACCTGGTGTGCTTGTTTAATTAGGAACACAAAAACCATGCAGGGTGTGTGGCTGAAACCATTAGGGGCTCATTTACTTTGTAAAAATAATTAAGGGTGTTACACCAGTTTTAGGACCCTTTCCAAACTACAGCATGCATCTTACAAGATGTGGTATACCATCCGTTGTTGGATGTTTCCTCGTCTTACTGTGGTCTGATGTTAATGTTGCACTGACTGACTTTTATCTTCCTTGGAATGACCTTCTCGGATGCAATTGATGGCTTACATCTGTTAGTTGTAACCTGACGACACAAGGGTCAGATTTGGAGCAACCGTGGCTGTTTCTTTTTTATTGGATGACTCATATAAAAATTATGCCAAGAAGAGAGTCATGTTTAACTTGAAGTATCAACTCTAATTGAAGCTGAAATTGGGGTTGGCAGGGGAGGAGTTGGAACTGGGTGATGGTTGAGCTGAGTAGATAAATTGAGATGGAGCTCAGAGAGGTAGGGGGTATGAAATGTTTAGGTAAACAAGGAGATTATGGGTAGTAGATCAGGACAGAAGAAAAGCTAAATAAGCGTGTTTAAGAAGTAGGAGTAGGGGAAAATTGCTGAGCTGTACTGAATGCAGCCCATATAATATGATAATGGGACTATGTGAGAATGGCTGACTGGGCTGAAAGCTACTCAAGTTATACCAGGAGCAGGTCTGAGATGGGTGAAAAACAGAAAAGGATGGAATGGGATTGAAAAGTTATTGAACTTGATGTTGAGTTCGGGAGTGTGCAGAGTCCCCAAGCATTGAATGAAATATTCTTTGAACATGCACTGAGACTTGCTGGAACACTTCAGCAACCGTGTCACAGAAATTTTGGGAACATGGTAGTGTGTTGAAGTGGCATACAACAGGAAGCTCAGGGTTATTTTTGCAGACTGAACACAGGTGTTCTGCAAAGTGATTGCCCCTGTCTGCGTTTCATCTCCCCAGTGTAGAGGATGCCACATTGCAAACAATGAAAATAGTAGATTACATTGAACAAAGTACAGGGAAATCACTGCTTCATCTAGAAGGTATACCCGGGGCTTTGGATAGTGAGGAGGGAGGAGGTAAATGGGCAGGTATTAAACCTTCTGCGATTGGATGGAAAATTGCCAGCAATGAGAATAGGGTGGCACTTGAGCACATGGCACCCACATTCTTCCCTGTATGGGGACAGGAGATTCCAGTCCCTGAAAACTACCTTCACTGAATCAGAAAATAATTAAAATATTTGCCGGAATTAACAAAGCAAATGAAGGAATGAGTTTTATGCAGAACAATAAATAATTGCTTCCAACTTCAAAGCAATATTCTCTTCAAAGTGTTAAAACAACAATATAAAATGAGAGTGGGTGCTGAGCTATTTTATCAGTGAGTAACTAAAACAGGCTATCAGGAACATCCTATGATTAATCACCAACAGCTATGAGTTAGCTAATCTCTATCAGCAATAACTATAAGGATTCGATGTTCAAGTATCCTAGAGTCAGGAAGCAGTGGATTCCAATCAGCTTTCCTGATCTTATTGGCTCCATTGTGGAACTGGATCTGGAAGTGATGGCATTGGATTTGCTTCTGAAGGTTACAGCCAGTTAAGGACAATACGGTGGGTCAGTGGTTAGCACTGCTGCCTCACAGCACCAGGGACCCGGGTTCAATTCCAGCCTTGGGTGACTGTCAGTGTGAAGTTTGCACATTCTCCCTGTGTCTGCATGGGTTTCTTCTGGGTTCCTCCCACAGTCCAAAGGAGTGCAGGTTAGGTGAATTGGCCATGCTAAAATTGCTCGTAGTGTTCAGGGATGTGTAGCTTAGGTGCATTAGTTAGGGGGAATGTAAAGTAATAGGATAAGGGAATGGGTCAGGGTGGGATGCTCTTTGGAAGATTGGTGTGGACATGTTGAGCCTAATGGCCTGTTTCCACAGGATTCTATGAAATTTGCATAGGAACTGAAATAGAACAGTACAGGCCCTTCAGCCCATGATGTTGTGCCAAGCATTTATCTTAATCTAAGATCAACCTAACTTACACACCTCTCAATTTACTGCCGTCCATGTGCTTGTCCAGCAATAGATTAAATATCTCTGACTCTACTATCCCTGCTGGCAGTGCATTCGCGTACCCACCACTTACTGCGTAAGGAATCTACCTCTGACATCTTCCTTATACCTTCCTCCAGTCACCTTCAAATTATGACGCGTTGTGACAGCCATTTCCACCCTGGGGAAAAGTCTCTGGCTATCTATGCCTCTCATTACCTTGTACACCTCTATCAAGTCACCTCTCTTCCTTCCTCCAGTGTGCATAGCTCTAGCTCACTCAACCTCTCTTCATAAGACATGCCCTCAAATCCAGACAGCATCCTGGTAAATCTCTCTGCACCCTCTGTAAAGCATCCACATCCTTCCTATAATAAGGCGACCAGAACTGGACCAGGTGTGGTCTAATCAGGATTTTGTAGAGCTGCGGCAAAATCTCGCTACTCTTAAACTCAAACCCCCTGTTAATGAAAACTAAAACACCAGACACCTTCTTAACAATCCTATCAACTTGGCTTGCAACTTTGAGGAGTCTATGTACGTGGACCCCAAGATCCCACTGTTCCTCCACTCTGCCAAGAATCCTGTCTTTAACCCTGTATTCAGCATTCAAATTTGACCTTCCAAAATGAATCACTTCACACTTATCCAGGTTGAACTCCATCTGCCACTTCTCAGCCCAGCTCTGCATCCTGTCAATGTCTTGTAGTCTGCAACGGCCCTCGACACTATCTACAACGCCACCGATCTTCGTGTCATTGGCAAACTTGCTAATCCACCTTTCCACTTCTTCATTCAAGTCATTTATAAAAACTACAAAGAGAAATCTCTGTGAACTACCTGTGTGGTTCTCATTAGCTCAGAAGTGTCATTGGGAACCTTTTGGCACGCAAATTCTAAAGGTATTTATAGTTTCATATACCATTAATAGTTAAGTATGTTGTTAACATAATGATTGAAAGTTTCATTTCATTACTTTTTAAAACCTAAGTGGCTACTAAATTGACTGGCATTATGGTCAATAAAACATCCTCACATGCATTCAAGTGCATGGTCCAATGGACAAAGGGCTTTGACTTATTGAAGAGTATTTATCTCCTATGATTTAATCTTTACATTCAATGACAACTCGACATATGTTCCTCACTTTAAAACTCAAACAGATGGCTGAGCTATTTCAATTATTTCAAAGAATTTAATATATTTAGCTCTGGAAGTTTTTCTACAATGGAATCTCATTATGAATGCTAGGCTGAATTCCAAAACTCTCACATGGCTTCAACTCAGCATAGGCTGTTGGCACTGTTGTCAAAAGGTTGAGAGTCTTATGACCATTTGTATACCTTGAGAGTCTTATGAGCATTTCAGGTGAGTTTTTAAACTGTTTTTTGAATAACTGCTTATCTCGACAAATTTATGAAAATGTCAAAGTCTTCCTAATATTATAAGAATCCATTTCTGTAGCTTGTGGTTGTTGGGTGAAAGAGACGAAGGAGCATGAGGGATTAGTGGTGTAGTGTGCCTATGGAGGATATCTGGGAAATTGATGTGAAGGGAGCATTGGGGATCTTTGGGGTAGGGGATTAGGGTTAAGGCCATAGAAACATGGAAAATTTACAGCAGTAAAGGAGATCATTCAGCCATTGTGTCTGTGCTGGCTGAATAAACTAGCAACCCATTCTAAACACAATTTCTGGCGTAGACCTGTAGTCTTGCAGGTTACAGTGCTTGAGGTGCAGATTCAGGTTCCTTTTAAATAAATTGAGGATTTCCACCTCAACCACCAAACTAGGCACTGAAGGAAAATAATGTCCTAATGTCCCCTCGAAGCCTTCTACTAATCACCTTAAACTTGTGCTGCCTGGTAATGTACCTCTGTCAGGTGTTGCCTGTCTCACTCTCACCAAATCCCTCATTATTTTGTACTGCTTTGCAGGGACAACATGAAAGGGAATAGTGATAACTTTGGGAATTACAGACCAGTCAGTAGGGCTTCGGCCCGAAACCTCGATTTTCCTGCTCCTTGAATGCTGCCTAGCCTGCTGATGCTTTTCTAGCAACACACTCTTAAGTCTTACATCGGTGGTGGGCAAATTATTGGAGAGAACTCTGAGAGACAGGATTTATGATTGTTTGGAAAAGCATAGTTTGATTAGAGATAGTCAGCATGGCTTTATGAGGGCAGGTCATGCCTCATTAGCCTTATTGAGTTCTTTGAAGATGTGACAAAACACATTGAAGGTAGAGCAGTGTATGTGGTATATGTGAATGTTAGTAAGGTGTTTGATAAGGTTCCCATGGTATGCTCATTCAGAAAGTAAGGAGGCATGGGATACAGGGAAATTTGGCTGTCTGGAATCAGAATGGGCTGGTCTACAGAAGACAAAGGGTGATAGCAGATGGAAAGTATTCAGCCTGGAGCTCAGTCACCTGTGGAGTTTCTAAGGGATCTGTTCTGGCACCTCTGGTCTTTGTGATTTTTATAAGTGACTTTGATGAAGAAGCAGAAGGGTGGGTTAGTAAGCTTGCCGGTGACACAAATGTTGGTGCAGTTATGGATAGAGTGGAGGGCTTTTTTAGATTGCAGCAGGACATTGACAGGATGCAGAGCTGGGCTGATAAGTGGCTGATGGGGTTCAACTTGGAAAAGTATGAAGTGATTCATTTTGGAAGGTCGGATTTGAATGCAGGTTACAGAGTTAAGTGCAGGATTCTTGGCGGTGTGGTGGAAGAGAGGAATCTTGGAGTCCATGTCCATAGATCCTTCAAAGTTGCTACCCAAGTTGATAGGGTTGTAAAGAAGGCATATGATTTGTTGGCTTTCATTCGTGGGTGATTGAGTTTAAGAGCCGTGAGGTTATGCTGCAGCTCTATAAAACCCTGGTTAGACCACACATGGAATATTGTGTTCAGTTCTGGTTGCCTCATTATAGGAAGAATGTGGAAGCTTTAGAGAGGTTGCAGAGAAGATTTACCAGGATGCTGCCTGCACTGGAGGGCATGTCTTATGAAGAAAGGTTGAGGGAGCTAGAGCTTTTCTCATTGGAGTGAAGAAGGATGAGAGGTGACTTGATAGAGGTGTACAAGATGTTGAAAGGCATAGATAGAGTGGATAGTCAGAGACTTTTTCCCAGGGTGAAAATGGCTATCACGAGGGGGCGTAATTTTAAGGTGATTAGAGGAAGGTTTAGGGGAGATGTCAGATTGAGGTCCTTTAAACAGAGAATGGTGGGCTGCATGGAATGCACTGGCAGCAGTGGTAGTAGAGTCAGAAACATTAGGGACATTTAAGCTACCTTAGTTAGGCACATGGATGATAGTAAAATGAAGGTTATGTAGGCTAGTTTGTGGGCGGCACTGTGGCACAGTGGTTAGCACTGCTGCCTCACAGCGCCAGAGACCCAGGTTCAATTCCCGCCTCAGGCGACTGACTGTGTGGAGTTTGCACGTTCTCCCCGTGTCTGCGTGGGTTTCCTCCGGGTGCTCCGGTTTCCTCCCACAGTCCAAAGATTTGCAGGTCAGGTGAATTGGCCATGCTAAATTGCCCGTAGTGTTAGGTAAGGGGTAAATGTAGGGGTATGGGTCAGTTGCGCTTCGGCGGGTCGGTGTGGACTTGTTGGGCCGAAGGGCCTGTTTCCACAGTAATGTAATCTAATGTAATCTAATCTAATCTGATTTTAGAGTAGGATAAAAGGTCAGTACAACATCAAGGGCTGAAGGGCCTGTACTGTTCTATGTTCTCAATTAAGCCACCGTCAGCCTCCTCTGTTCTAAGGAAAACAATCTTAGGCTATCCTATCATTCCTAATATCTGCAATTTTTAAGCCTTGGCAACATTTTTGTCAATTTCCTCTTTACATGTTTCAATTGCAAAAACATTTGTCAACCTTACGATTGGCTCCATGTCACTTAGTCAGTTTTGCATCAAATCACCACATTCCCCTCCATCCAACGAGTTCTAATTTTTCTTAACTGAAAGGACATCCTATACACATCTATAGAATCAGATTTATTTCCTGGTGAACAACAGAGGATCTTCTGCCTGCCTGGACACCCATCTGCTTTGTGACATACAGATCTCAACTCTAGCTCCATCCCTGAATCTGGTTGGGGGGGGGGGGGGGGGTGAAAATACATTGGACGGCGCAGCCACCCAAGAGACAGGATTGTTGTGCATTGGAAAAAAATGACCTGACTTCTGATTCCTGCTTCAAAGTGGAAAATCTGGTCCCAAATTGGAATTTATTGGAAGAAATACAAAGTAGTCAAAGGACAAATCAATTGTTTAAAAACACTGTTTAGGCTTGACTTGTTAAAGCTCAGTACATGTTCTGTTGTGAGCCAGAGAAATTAAAGGCAGAGAACAAGTATAAATTCTGCTTCTGAAGTGTATTTAGCTTTAGTTTGGTGATTTCCTGTGGGAAATTGCTGCTGTTTACACTGTCGGGTCAAATAGTTATCACTTAAGTTGTTGTTTCTCTCATTAATTCTAATTACATTTTCAATTCACTGCAACTTTCAAATAAATTTTAGATTGTGAATGATTTGCTTTCTAAATATGACAGATTGTTAATGAGGAAATATGGTATCAGAATGATTTGGGAATCGCAGTATAAGAACATTACAAAAACAGCAGACACACTGAGTTTGTGAGAAAAGGCAATTACTCTGACTCTGAAATTGTCATTTTTGTTTTCTATGTATTTTGGTACTTTTTTTTCTAAATAACAAGTTGAGTGATTCCCTGACAATCACTTTCCCTTAACATGAAATGTTGATCACTGAAAGGTTAGATAAAATTTCATAAACTAAATTAAGAATAATTGTTCATCTCTGAATTCTAACAAACTGCCTCAATCCGAATCTTAATCTTAAAGAGCCCTCCCTTGCAGATTGGTGTGAAATTGGTGTTGACCGTAACAACTAAGATTGTGATCTTGTAGATTGAAGTTACAATTAGTTTCTTAGTTTTATAAATTCATTTCTGCAAAATAGTCGTTAATATCTAGGCTTGAAGTGGCAAGTGCCAAATAAGATTCACTCCTTGCAACTGGCAGGTAATGGTCAACTTTATCCTAAGGCCTTAAAATAAAGGTGGTTAATGAAGTAGTGTTATGCTAATCGATTGCTGGTCCCATCAGAGTGGAAAGTAGCAAATATAACACCTCTATTCAGGAAGGGAGAGAGGCAAAAAAAGAAAGCTATAGGCCAGTAAGTTGGAATTGGTTGTGGGGAAGGCATTAGAATTGATCATTATGAAGGTTTTAGCCAGCCACTTGGAAATATTCAAGGTAATTGGGAAGGATCAGTCTGGTTTTGTGAAAGGGCAATCCGATTTAACCAATTTATTGGAGTTCTTTGAAGGAGTAATATTTGATGTGGATAAAGGAGAGCAAGTAGATTTCTGTACTTGGATTTCCAGAAAGTATTTGACAGAGTGCCACATAAAAAGTTATTGTACCAAGTAGAAATACCTGGAGTACGGGGTAACAGTCTATCACAGCTAGCAGAAATTTGAGAGTATTTATAAATGGATCTTTTACTGATTGGCAGGATATGATGATTGGAATCCCATGTTGGTACCTCAACTTTTATAATTTATATCAATAACTCAGGTGAGTGGAGTGAATATATGGTAGCCAAATTTGCAGATGTCACAAAGAGAGGTTCAAAGGTATTTTATGAAGAGAATGTAAGTAGGTTGCAGGTTGATGTAGATAAGTTGAGAGTGGACAAAATATGGCTGATTGGGTATAATATTAGAAAATGCAAAGTTGTTTACTTTGCCAGGAAAATTAAAAGCAGTATATTACCTAAATGCAGAATGACTGCAGAATTCTGAGGTACAGAGAAGTAGAGGCGATTGTTGCACAAGTTATGAAACATTAGCACACAGATAGAGTAAGTGATCAAGGAAACTAATGGAATGTAGTACCTTAGTGCAAAATGACTTGATCACAAATGTTTAGCTTCTCTTATACATGACTTTAGTAAGATCTCATCTCAAATACTCTGTTTCCTGAAATGTGCTGGAGAGGTTTATTAGATTGATACTTGCAATGAGCACTGGTCATATGAAAAAATGTTAGACATGCTGGGCTGGTTTCCATTTCCTCAGACGGTGGTGGAAGTGGTGTCTTTAAATATTTTTAAAGTGGAGGTGGGTAGGTTCTTCTTGGGCAAGAGAATCAAAGGTTATTGGGAATACATGTGAATGTAGAATTTGAAACACATGATTTTACTGAACGGCAGAACAGGCTTGAGGAGCTGAATGGCCTACTTACTCTTTAAATTTGTGTGTTTGTTTATAATAATCATCTCCAACAAGATAGAGTCTAATCATTTCCCTTTGATAACTCCATTAGCATTGCCACATACTCCAGGAGAATGATGTTGGGGTTCACCATTGACTAAAATTTTAACCAGACCAGTCACATCAATCCTTGCACTACAACATCAAATCAGCGAATTCTTCAGTGAGTGATTCACTTCTGTACTCCCCAAACCTGTCCAGGATTTAAAAAGCATAAGACAGGAATGTGACTCTCATTTGCTCGACAAATGCTACTACAACATTGCTCAAGAAATTTGATGTCATCTAGGACAGAGTGGACTTCTTTATTGATAGCCCATTTAAATACTTAGCCTCTTCCCTAAGACTTCAATGGAGCTGCAGTATGTAGTTCATGCTAGGTGCATTGCAGTAACTCACCAAGCCTCCTCAGAGAGCAGCATTCAAACCTGTCAGCTCTAACATTTAGAAGAATAACATTGGAAGGTAGCCACTTGCAAATTCCTCTCCAGTCACGCAGTATCCTGACTTGGAACTATGTCATTATTTCATTATTGTTATTGACAAAATTCTGGTACTCTTTCCTTTAAAGTACTGTGGGTATAGCTGCACCACTTGGACTGCAGTAGTTTAAAAAGATGAGTCACCAAGTTCTTCTCAAGCAATTAGGGTTCGGTAATGAATGCTGACTTTGCCAGCAACATTCAGATCCCATCATTGATTTTAAAAAGCACAGCATTCAATTTACACACTTCAAGGTCCCATAAGCAGCAGTGAGATAATGATCAATTAATTTGTTTTAATGATATTGATTGAGAGATAAATCTTGGCCAGGATAAAATGGGTACTTCCTTGCTCTTTTTGGAAAAGAAAGGGTAATTGGTTCTTTTACAAAAGGGCAGATAAGGTTGTGATTTCATGTTTCATCCAAAAAACCTAAAGTGAGGCTCTCCCTTAATGTTGGGCAGCCATCCTGGACTTCTGTATTTAAGTCTCTGCTGGGACTTAAACCCATAAGTTTCTGTCTCAGAGGTTAGAGTGCTACTTTTCGGGGTTTATTTGATTGCCAAGCAGTTTTCCAGAATAAGGGAGCAGGAAGGAGCATAGTAGCCTCTCAATGGATAACTCTCATTTCATTTGTTGTGCCATTATCAGAACACTCAGCAATAAATGATTACATGTCAATGGAATGAACAGTAGTAATATGATATTAACTGGTGTCATTGGCTCCTAAAACTATAACTGCAAGTGACATAGAAACTAGGAACAGGAGTAGGCCATTCGGTCCCTTGAGCCTGCTGTGCCATTCAACTTGATCATGGCAGATCCTTGATCTCATATTTCTACTTTTTCCACATTCCCTTGAAGCCTTCAGAATCTAAAGTTTTTATCTCTCTCTTTCTGGAGTATATTCAATGACTTGCCTCCATAGCCTTGTGTGGTAGAGTATTCCACAGGTTCAGTTTGCTTTGAGTGAAGGTATCTTTCCTTGTCTCAGGAATAGCCTTCCCCATATCCTGAAAACATGACCCCTAGTCTAGACTCCCCAGCAAGGGAAAAGATCCTCCCTGCTGTTATGGACCAGACCAGACCCCTTCACAATATTTTAAGAAGGTAGCCTGGACTCTAATGTTTTGTGATTTAAAGATAGATGGGAAGTGCGGTGTTCCAGATGTGATGTGACTGGTCAAACTACTTGACATTAAGCAAAATACAATTGATTTAAACACTATAAGTTAAAATACAAACAAAAGAAAGAGGAATTTAGAATAACTTAACTATGTAGTACCTACTACTAATTAACCGTTCCAATATACTAACATCCCATACACATCCTTGACAAAAAGTCACATTCAGACAAAGATTCTTACATGCATTCTCCAAACAAGGAAAAATGTCAAGAGAAATTTCAGAGAAAGTAGCAGCCAGGAATCATTTACTGATGTTTTTAACTCTTCGAAGACAAAAAGTGTGGTGCTGGAAAAGCACAGCCGGTCAGGCAGTATCCGAGACCCCAAACAGCTTCTGCTGCTGAAGCTTAAAAAAAACAAGAAAGCTTGGTCTTTAAGAGCTGGTCACTCTCACTCAATCTACCTCCATTGTTCCAACATTTTAAAAAATCCTAAAGGCTTTTACATGTTGTTTACTTAAAAGAGTCCTGTAAGGCAGAGGTGCGGAACTGGCTGTTGAACGCCATGTTCAGCAGCCAGTTCCGCACCTCTGCCTTACAGGACTCCTCTTCTTTAAAAAAAAAAGGACAAAATAATCTTTTAAAGTGACAACATTATCACACTGCATCTGGCCTGTCCAACCACATTAGAATTTATACTTTAAATCAGATCCCCTCTCCTCTAAACTGCAGTGAATAAAGACCCAGTTGAACCAATCTCCTCTCAGAGGGCAGCCCTGCCATCCCTGGTATCAACCTAGTGAACAACTGCTGCACTAACTCTTTTATTTGTTTAGCAATGAAGTGCGTGTTACAATTGAAATTACAGTTTGCATTTGATTAACTGGTTGGGAAATTGGTTTCTTTTCTAAATTTCTCTCCTTTGCCCTCCACTGAGCCTTGTTAGAAAACATTCCACTGGTAGTGGCACCCCTCCAACACTCAGTGTGAGTGGCTTTCCTTCATGTTTGAGCCTTAGCAACCTGCAGTGTATGCTCATGGCTGAGCATCATTCTCTTTTCAATATTTCAGCTGGAATAATTGGACATTGATAACCCCAGCACCTCCACTGCTCCTTTGGCTTCAGGCAGTTCAATCAAATCAGAAACCAAAATCTTCAAACCTGTGTGGTTTAATTCCACATTACACTTTTGCCAAGGTGTGTTTGAAAATGGGAAAGGCATTTAATTGGATGAGAAAATGCAGAACTGGGACCTTGTTGCTTTCTTGCCTCCACTATATTTAAGTGCAGGATGGGAAGGCTTGTGGGCAGCTTTCAGTACCATACAACCTCTACCCTCCCCACCCCCCACCACTCATCATCTTCAGGATTCATCTTTTTGCAGGGGTTTCTTATTGATCTTGTGCCTTGGTTGGGAACGTTTAACTATCAATTTTGATTTGGTAGCAGCTGTTGGGGGTGGGGTGAACGGGCAGGATTTCTTCCCCTTGGTGCTTAATCCCAAGAGTAGACCAAATGCTAGTTACCTTAGTGCCAAATGTGTAATTAAATATGACAGGCCTTCTTGAGTAGAGCAGCACACAACTCCCACCAGTATTCCAGCTGGTGAACAAACTCCCCATTGCAAACAGTAAATTCCAGCTATGTATTTGTTACAGAGCTACAGTAAGAATGTACAATTCAACATGTGTGAAACGTAGGCACATCCGTCAGAAGCCAGAGTGACTCCTAGAAGTCACAGAATCCCTGCAGTGCGGAAACAGGCCATTCGGCCCATTGAGTCACACTGACCTTCTGAAGAGCCATCCAGACCCATCCCGTAACCCCACATTAATCATGGCGCACCCACCTAGCCTACTCATCCCTGATCACTGTGGCCTAACCACCAAACCTGCACATCTTTGGACTGTGGAAGAAAACCGGAGCACCCAGCAGTAACCCATACCAACACAGGGAGAATATGCAAACTCTACACAGGCAGCCGTCCAAGGCTGGAATTGAACCCGGGTTGCTGGCATTATGAGGTAGTAGTGCTAACCACTGTGCCAACATGCCACCCTCAATTTAAATTAAATTAAAAATTAAAAATAAAAGAAAATTACCTTCAACATGATTGGCAAGAATTTCATTTGTTTCTATGACTATTTCAAAGATGCACCATGTGTAGATTATGCCTGCCTCTAAGTTAGCTCCATCTTAAATACAGTTAGCTGTACAATTGCTACTTTAGTATTGCAAAATTGCTTCCCATGTTTCAGTTAACAAGTTTCTGTTACAATGTCAAGTACCAGCTTTGAACATATTTTATGCCAAATGATAAAAGTCTGTTCCTATCCTCCCTTCCTGTGACAGAAATACCAGTTAGAAGCATTGAGGTTTAAGGCATGGTATAGGCCATTTGGTCTATGGGCATCTAAGTTTGTATTGTGCAAAAAAAAATATGGAGGGAGAAGATTAAATATAAGGGTAAGCTAGCCAGTAATAAAAAGGAAGGCGAAAAGAGTTTCTTTAGATATATAAAGGGCAAAAGAGAGGCAAAAGTGGATATTGGACTGCTGGAAAATGACGCTGGAGGGATAGTCGTGGGAATCAAGGCTGAGGAATCGAATAATTACTTTGCCTCAGTCTTCACTGTGGAAGACACGAGTAATATCCCAAAAATTCAAGAGAATGAGAGTGAGGGGGCAGGGCTGAGTATGGTGGCCATCACCAAGGACAAGTGTTAGAAATGTTAGGGAACTGAATCTGGAGCTGGATGAACTTTGGATAATTTGCGAGACGGAGGAGGTTATTGAGAGGAATTACAGGGAGGTAGTCACACCTCAGGCACAAAAAAAAGGCAGATGGGTTACAGTCAGGGGACGGAAAGGGAGCTGGCAGACAGTGCAGGGATTTCCTGTGGCCGTTCCCCTCAATAACAAGTATACCGTTTTGAGTACTGTTGGGGGATGCGATTTATAAGGGCAAGCAATGGGGTACAGGATACTGGCACAGACTCTGTCTCTGTTGCTCAGAAGGGAAGGGGGGAGATGAGGGAGCATTAGTCGCTGGGGACTCCCTAATTCGGAGGACAGATAGGAGGTTCTGTGGGAATGAGAGAGACTCATGGCTGGTGTTTTGCCTCCCAGGTGCAAGGGTTCATGATGTCTCGAATCGTGTTTTCAGGATCCTTGAGGGGGAGGGGGTACAGCCCCAAGTTGTGGTCCACATAGGCACGAACGAACTAGGTAGGAAAAGGAATGGAGATTTAAGGCAGAAATTCAGGGAGCTGGGGTGGAAGTTTAGAGCGAGAACAAACAGAGTTGTTATCTCTGGTTTGTTACCCATGCCACGTGCTTGCAAGGTGAGGGTTAGGGACAGAGAGGAGTTGAACATGTGGCTGCAGGAATGGTGCAGGTGGGAGGGTTTTGGATACCTGGATAATTGGGTCTTGTTCTGGGGTAGGTGGGACCTCTACAAACAGGATGGTCTCCACCTGAACCAGAGGGGTACCAATATCCTGGGGTGGGATGTAGGTGGGGGGGGGGGAACAGAATTTGCTGATGCTCTCCGGGAGGGTTTAACCTAATTCAGTAGAGGGATACGAACCTTAATTGTAGTTCCAATGTCCAGGAGGTTGAGAGCAGTGAGGTCAGAAATAAGGTTTCAACGTCATAAGAGTTCACCACCAAGCAGGAAGGTGGTTTGAAGCTTGTCTACTTCAATGCCAGGAGCATCCGGAATAAGATGGGTGAATGTGCAGAATGGGTTGGTACCTAGGACTTCGATGTTGTGGCCGTTTCAGAGACATGGATATAGCAGGGACAGGAATGGGTGTTGCAGGTTCAGGGATTGAGATGTTTCGGTAAGAACAGAGAAGATGGTAAAAGAGGGGGAGGTGTGGCATTGCTAGTCAAGGACAGTATTATGGTGGCAGAAAGGATGTTTGAGGACTCATCTACTGAGATAGTATGGGCTGACGTTAGAGGTCACCCTGTTGTGAGTTTCCTATAGGCCTCTGAATAGTTTCAGAGATGTAGAGGAAGGGATAACAAAGATAATTCTGGATAGGAGTGAGAGTAACAGGGTAGTTGTTATGAGGGCTTTAACTTTCCAAATATTGACTGGAAATACTGTAGTTTGAGTACTTTAGATGGATCAATTTTTGTTCAAAGTGTGCAGGAGGGTTTCCTGACACAGTATGTATTTAGGCCAACAAGGGGCGAGGCGACATTGGATTTGGTACTGGGTAATGAACCCGGCCTGGTGTTGGAGTTGGAGGTAGATGAGCACTTTGGTGATAGTAACCACAATTCGGTTATGTTTACTTTAATGATGGAAAGGGACAGGTATATACTTCAGGGCAAGAGTTATTGCTGGGGGAAAGGCAATTATGATGCGATTAGACAAGATTTAGGATGCATAGGATGGGAAAGGAAATTGCAGGGGATGGACGCAGTTGAAATGTGGAGCTTATTCAAAGAATAACCACTTGGGTCGTTGATAAGTATGTACCTGTGAGGCAGGGAAGACGTGGTCAAGCATGGGAGCTGTGGTCTACTAAAGAAGTTTAATCTTTTGTCAAGAGGAAGAAGAAGGTTTATGTTAGGATGAGACGTGAAGACTCAGGGTGCTTGAGCATTACAAGTTAGCCTGGAAAGACCTAAAGAGAGAGGGAAGAAGAGCCAGGAGGGCCATGAGAGGTCATTGGCAGGTAGGATCAAAGAAAGCCTTATAACTTTCTATAGGTATATCAGGAATAAAAGAATGACTGGAGTAAGATTAATGTTAATCAAGGATAGTAGTGGGAAGTCAGAGGACTTTGCGCAAGTAGTAAATGAATATTTTTTGTCAGTATTCACACTGGAAAAAGACAATGTTGCCAAGGAGAATACTGAGATACAGGCTACTATACTAGACAGATTGAACTTCACAAGGAGGAGGTGTTAGCAATTCTGGAAAGTGAGAAAATAGATAAGTCCCCTGGGCCAGATGGGATTTATCCTAGGATTCTCTAGAAAGTCAGGGAGGAGATTGCAGAGCCCTTGGCTTTGATCCTTATGTTGTCATTGTCTACAGGAATAGTGCCAGAAGATGTGAGGATAGCAAATGTTGCTCCCTCCTTCGAGAAGGGAAATAGAGACAACCCTGATAATTATAGTCAAGTGAGCCTTACTTCGGTTGTGGGTAAAGTGTTGGAAAGGGTTATAAGAGAGAGGATTTATAATCATATAGAAAGGAATAAGTGGATTAGGGATAGTCAACCCAGTTTTGTGAAGGGTAGGTTGTGCCTCACAAACCTTATTGAGTTCTTTGAGAAGGTGACCAAACAGGTGGATGAGGGTAAAGCAGTTGATGTGGTGTACATGGATTTCAGTAAGGCATTTGATAAGGTTTCCCACGGTAGGCTATTACACAAAATACAGAGGCATCGTATTGAGCGTGGTTTAACGGATTGGATAAGAAATTGGCTAGCTGAAAGAAGACAGTGTGGTGGTTGATGGGAAATGTTCATTCTGGAGTTCAGTTACAGGTGTACCGCAAGGATCTGTTTTGGGTCCACTGCTGTTTGTCATTTTTATAGTGATCTGGATGAGGGAGTAGAAGGATGGGTTAGTAAATTTGCAGATGACATTAAGGTCAGTGGAGTGATGGATAGTGCTGAAGGATGTTGCAGGTTACAGGGGGACATTGATAAGCTACAGAGCTGGACTGAGAGGTGGAAAATGGAGTTTAATGTGGAAACGTATGAGGTGATTCACTTTGGAAGGAGTAACAGGAATACAGACTACTGGTCTAATGGTAAGATTCTTGGTATGTAGAAGAGCAGAGAGATCTCGGTGTCCATGTGCATAGATCCCTGAATGTTGCCACCCAGGTTTATAGGGTTGTTAAGAAGGCATATGGTGTGTTAACCTTTATTGACAGAGAGATTGAGGTCATGTTGCAGCTGTACAAAACTCTGGTGTGGCCACACCTGATGTATTGCGTACAGTTCTGGTCACTGCATTGTAGGAAGGATGTGGAAGCTTTGGAAAGGGGGCAGAGGAGATTTACCAGAATGGTGCCTGGTATGGAGGGAGGTCTTATGAGGAAAGGTTGAGGGACTTGAGGCTGTTTTTGTTAGAGCGAAGAAGGTTGAGAGGTGACTTAATTGAGACATATAAGATAATCAGAGCGTTAGATAGGGTGGACAGTGAGAGCCTTTTTTCTTGGATGGTGATGGCGAGCATGAGCTTTAAATTGGGGGGTGATAGATATAGGACCAATGTCAGAGGTAGTCTCTTACTCATCTTAAGTACAAAGTTACCTCTGTACAATGTTTAGTTACAAAATAGAGTTTTGAAGAGAAAAAGTTATATTACAACTATACAGTGTCTGACCATAAGTTAGAAAAAAACAAAACAAAGTTAAAAGGACAAGCATCACAGTTTTCCGCCGTAGTAGATCAGCACAGGGGACCGCCATGTATCCTGACTGCTTGCTACTGTCACACTCTGCACCAGTTCGCTGATGCTGGTGTCTTTGCTGACCGCTGACCCCATTGTCGGAGGCTGAGAGAAGGGAGGAGAGCGCGAGAAAATAAAAGGAAAACGAGAAAAAGAACGGGCTGAGCAGAGGAGCTCTGCCTGCAGCATCTACTCTGCTGCCATCTTATGTATTTTGCTCTGTTGTTATGCAGTGAAGGGAAACGAGATGGCAATAGTTCCTGACTTGAAAGGCTGAGTTGTACCTGGTGGCTATAGCTCCTTGAGGTTTCCTCTGAGCTTCCATCTTGTTTCGAATGCCCCAGCATTTCAAGGTACATTTCATGGGCAACAACTCACTGAATCCTTTGTCCATAGAGGCTGGCATCAGATGACTACCAGTACGACAACATAATCATGGCACATCTCCAACTTACTTATAATACATTGCACCATCTAAATATTTTTTTTACCTCACTGACACTTTACTCTGCTATCCTGCTGCTAGGTCACTTTGTGTGCAGGGACCTCATGCATAGAACCAGGGTGCATCTCAGGGCGTTGAGCTTGTCCTGTAGCACTCACTCACTTTTGAACTGTTTGGATGCTCACAGCGCTACTACACGGCCAATTGTGTCTCATTCAGAACTTACAGCTTCAAGGTACTTCTGTCTTACTTTGCTGTGTCGCAGTCACAAAGCTAAACATCTTGTTGTGTTTGTCAGAATGATCAGTAAAAGTTGTGGACATGTTTCTGTTTGGTTCCATTAATATCACATCAGCAGCATGTATCAGCAGATTCTGGAAAAACATACTGCATGTGGTTACACCAAATAGCTATGTCAGAAATTCTAAGGAGAGGAAGACTGAGTTGAGTCCAGGGAGTCTGTCATCATTCAGTCAAGGGCATTGTCCGATATCAATCCAAGGGTACAGACACATCATTTCGGCACTTCCAGTGATGAGAATCAGGGGGTCTGTAATGTTACATCCCGAAGAGTGGGCCACAATCAGTCCTGTCGGTCCAGTTCATCCATTCAGGGGAGTTTTAAGTCAGTCAGTCAGTCATTTGGGAAGATACTTAGAAATCAGTCAGAGGTCTGGTTATTCATCGGTTGGGGCTGTCCTACCAAGTTGGTTGGGGTGTGGGCATGATGAGTTCAGGGTTTTTTTAGTTCATTCATGGGATGTGGTGGTCACTGGCTGGACCAACATTTATTGCCCATCCCTAGTTGCCTTGAGAAGATGGTGGTGAGCTGCCTTCTTAAACAACTGCCATATTTTGTGTAGCTAGGCTGCAATGCTGTTTGAGAGGGAGTTCCAGGATTATTATCCAGCAATCCCCAAGTCTGGGTGGTGATTAGATTTGAGCAGGGCTTGCTGGTAGTTGTCTTCTCGTGTATCAGCTGCAGTCGTCGTAAATTTGTAAGATGCTTCCTGAGAAACCTTGGTGAACTACTACAGTGCATCTCATAGATGGTACTGATTGCTGTCATTATGAATTGGTAGTAAAATGAGTGAATATTGAAGGCGGTGGATTGTTTGCCCATCTAACAGGCTGCTTTCTTCTGGATATTGTTGAGCTTCTAAATGTTGTTTGCACTGCAATTATCTAGGCAAGTACCGTTACCTCTGATTCTATCTTCTCCCCCTCAAATTGCAGAGTATTATGATCACTGCACCCTAAGGGTTCCTTCACCTTAAGCTCCCTTATCAAGTCTGCCTCATTGTAAACACTAAATCCACTATTGCCTGTTCCCTAGTAGGCTCCACCACAAGTTGTTCCAAAAAGCCATCTCATAGACATTCCACAAAGTTCTTTTCTAGCAATCCACTACCAATCTGATTTTCCAAATCTACCTGCATATTGAAATCCCACATGATCACTGTAACTTTGCCTTTCCTACACATCTTTTTGGTCTTGTGCCCCAGCTCCCGACTACTGTTTGGAGGTCTGCACATAACTCCAACTTTTTTTTTTACTTTGCAGTTCCTCAATTCTATCCACACAGATTCTACATCATCTAATCCTACTTCGTTTCTTACTATTGTTTTAATTTCATTTCTTACTAATAAGGCAACCCCAACCCCTCTGCCCACCTGCCTGTATTTTGGATAGGATGTATGTCCTTGAATATTCAGCTCCCAGTCCTGATCCCCTTGCAGCCACGTCTCCATGATGCCCATCGCGTCATACCTGGCAATTTTGATCTGCACTACAAGCTCATTTACCTTATTCTTTATACTGTGTGCAGTCAGATGTAACACCTTTAGTCCTGTATTAGCCACCCCCTTCTCATTGTCATTCTTTTCTCCAGTGTGTTTGAAGTTTGATTGCTAACCTTTTCCAAACACTCTTGTCCTATTTGTAACTGTGCTGGAGACTTTAATAACTTCTCCTGAGGTCTGCACTCTTCCCTCCTCCTTTAATTTGGTTGTTGGACTTTGGACACATCCTTTGATTTACCATGTTGGGATCCTTTGATTGAAAGCTGTCATCTTTGACATGACTAAGAACTACTCCCTTTAGACTTTGAGACATGGCCTTCAGTTAAAGCGCATTGAGTGTGTTTACCTTGTAAACTGACACATGGTGCAGGTGTAACAGGCACCTGAACTACCCTCTACATTTAAAAAAGTGTCAATTATCTCATAAATCTCTCTTCTCTCCCCTTAAAAATGTGCCCCGTAGTTTTGAATTCCTCCATCCTAGGGAAAAGACAACTATCATTAACTCTACCTACAGTTATTGTTATTTTATAAACTTCTATCAGGTCACATCTCAACCTCTTACATTTCAGTGAAAAAAGTCCCAGCCTACCTAGCCTTTGTTTGCACCTCAACCCTTTCATACCCAGCAACAGCCTGGTAAATCTCTTCTGAATGCTCTCCAGATTGATAATATCTTTCCTGTAACTGAGCGACCAGAACTAGACACAGTATTCCTGAAGAGGCCTCACCAATATCCTGTATAATCTCAACATGGCTTCCCAACCTCTATATTCAAAGGATTGAGCAACGAAGGCAAGCGTGCCAAATGTCTTTTTAACAACCCTGTCTACATATGAAGCAAACTTCCAATTAATTATGTACCTGGACCCCTTGGTCCCTGTGTTCTACAACGCTACCTAAGACCCCACCATTAATTGTATATGTCCTACGCCCTTGTTTGTTGTATTAAAACTCGCATTAAGTGGGTGTGGGTACAATTACAACTTTTAAAAGACATTCAGATAGGCACGTGAATAGGAAAGACTTGGAGGGATATGAGCCAGGCAGGTGGGACTAGTTTAGTTTGAGATTATGTTCAGCATGGACTGGTTGGACTGAAGAGTTTGTTTCCGTGCTGCTTGACTCTATGTAGCATGGTGTCATACAGCCACATGTCCATCTCTCCTTAACTGATTCCCCTTGCTGGCAATGATGACAAGCTGCCTGTCTTTGTGTCTGCACAAAATGGCAAGGCAACACAGAAGCACTTTGAGACTGGCAGTTCGGAAAAAGGGGCAAAATGCAAAAAGGAAAGGCAAGGTAAGACAAAGATACTGTGAGCATCCAAAAAGCACAAAGTGAATGAGCACGAAGGCAGAAAGTGAGGAAACCGGAGAGATACATAATCAAATCCATGTGGTTAGAGCTTGTTCCTGAATGTAAACTGTCCTGGCAGCAGCATTCCAATGAAAGGTGCCAATGCGCTCCAAAACGCAACACTAAAATGGAAAATGAGCAATAAGGATAGAGAGGCTGGTGCAAGTCTAATACCAATTGCAACGGGTAGTGGTGTAGGGTTAGTGGCTTGTATTTGCTGATGGTTGATCCCATGGAGCATGCCCTGATATCTTGAGGACTGCTGTCCAGGATGGAGGTCCAGAGGAGCAAGGTTTGTTTTTCATTCATTCACAGGATGAGGGCATCATTGGCTGGGCCAGCATTTATGGTCCATCCCTAATTGCCCAGAGTTAATCACATTGCTGTGGGTCTGGAGCCCTTCCCTAAATGACATTAGTGAACCAGATGGGTTTTTCTGACAATCGACAATGGATTCATTGTCATCATTAGACTCTAATTCCGGAGTCTTCTGAATTCAAATTCCCCAGAACATTACTTGGGTCTCTGGATTAACAGTCCAGTTATAATACCACTAGGCCATCGCTTCCACCAGTGCAAGCCAGAATCACCAGGCAGCCACCCTGACTTTCACGTCACCATCTAGTTTCTCTCCAACATATGGGAGAATAGGAAAACACATGTCAATGACGATATTCGCTACTAATGGCATGCTACCCACTGCTTAGTTCCAAAATTCTCATCTTGTCATTGTTAATTTAGTTGCAGAATTAGATGTCTTTTTCTGGACATCATGAATTACATTTCTGCCAATCTCAACATAATTCCCCAATTGACTCACCATTGTAAATGTTAGTTAGTGGAAGATTATGTTCAATGTTTCTAGCCCATTCCCATATTTTCTGACATCAATGCATCAATTAACTTTCCCCTTCATAATATTAAACAATTCTTTTGAGTTATCCCTGTATATCTTTCATGCTAACAAAATATTTCAAATCTTTCCTTGCAATGGTGGTTCTCAAGAGCAGGTAATCCTCCTACTGAATTTACATGGTACCTTTACCATCGCCTTAACATAGTGCCAACAGAGTGAAGGCCAAAGTTACACATTACACTCTATCTTACTGTGATTTTATCAGGATTTAGCATACATTTTTCCTTTTATATCATTTCCATATAACCCAGTGTTCTATTAGTTATTTTTCAATCCTCTTGGCTACTTTCTTAAATGCCTTTAACTTTTGTCATCCAAAAGTCCAAAATTCCTCTGGTTGGAACAATCCAAACAGGGTTATGGGAGAGACAGGCTTGCACATTGGAGGCAATATTATGTTCAAAGGCATCAAGAAAGGGAGGTGAAGATGTACGGGCATCTATCAGAGCACTTAAGAGAATCATGATATGATCAGAAAGAGTCAAAAAAAAAATTATAAAAGGGTCAATATGTTTGGCAAATCTTTAAGGGATTTTAGAAGTGGTCATTAATAGGCTACATAAGAGGGAAGCAATGGATGTAATGTTTCTGAATTTTCAAAGAATATTCCAAAATTTTCCAAAATGCCAAAACAAGCATGATAGGCTGATTGGCCTCCTCTTTTGCTGCATTATTCTATAGTCCAAAGCTAAACTGGATGAAATATAAAATTGAAAGCGGATTTCATCATGCCAGTTTTTCACTCGGCAAATTAAATTAGTTATCTCCAACCTTTAAAAGCAATTTCAGTTCCAAAACTTTCTTTAGTTGATATCTTCTTATGGCAGCTATGCTATTGCTGGCAGCAAACTGGATGGAAGTTTTGTGCAGACTTGAAATCTATGAATACTAAGCTGCTCATAGCTGTGTTATGAACATGAGGTTTCATAAGATATTAGGTTTTGGGCTGTCAGTTTAAGTCAAGATGAAATAACAATGAAAAGGGACATATAATCCACTGTTAATGCTATTTAGTAATAAGCTAATGTGACCTGGTTATCAGGAAGACAGTTGGCCCAGATCAAATATTACAAAACCTGAGAACAAAGGACAAAGCATCGTATAGAATTCCCTATATGATGGGTGGAGGGGGTGAAACAGGGAAGCAGTAGTTCTTTGAGCACCAGAAAAAGGGCTGCTCTCTGTAGCTACCAAGCAGAATGCTAATGAATACTTGTTCTCTTGATGAACAGACAGAATCCGCAGAGAACTGAAGCCAATGGAAGATTTGTCCAGCTAAGGACAAGAGACTGCATCACTAGAGTGCTAAAAGTCAATTTATGAATTATTGGAAGTGATTTTTATTGAACATCTGATTTTATGACTCAGCAAAACAGGGTGAAGTGAACCAGTTGGAAGTTAGGAGAAACTTTGGATTATCTCCTTTAAACTCTACAATTCTGGAAAAAGAATAAAGTATAAATTTAGCATGGGCTTTCAGAGTGTTCTAAAGAAGGGCTATACCCAAAACGTTGACTTCTCCACCTTTTGATGCTGCCTCGCTTGCTGTGTTCTTTCAGCCTCCTGCTTGTCTACCTTGGATTCAGCATCCACAGGGTTTTTTTTCTCTCTAAATACTGATAAGGCATTCTTTTCTGTCATTTAGAGCATTAATTGCATATTAGGTACGTTTAATAGATATGGGTTTTAGCCATTTGCTACAGTAACAGTCTAACCATAAAATCTTGCCACGTGACTTCTTTAAGTTGGACAATGGAAATTGATTTTTATTCTTTAAGTTAACAGTCTCTAAATGGATGTAACAAGGGCAACAAGAAAACTGGGGATGGACAAAATATTTTATGGATCATTCAAGATGTCTTATCCTTTAAAACTTTCTTAAATCTGGTGTTAAGATTTATTCTGGATCTTTGGAGCTTAGTGGTTAATGCAGCAGGAGGCTCTTCAAGGATTGCTCGATATTTTCTTTGGCATTTTGAACCAACATGGATTATGGCTCACCTGGTTCAAATATTCTGCATCACTCAACAAATTAAATTAAAGGAGGACTGCAGTGGTTCAAGACGACGACCACCACCACAACCTCCTCCTCCTCCTCCAGGGTAATTAGGGTTGAGCAATAAATACTGGCTTGGATAGCAATGCTCAGATCCTATAAATAAATAAAGTAAAAGATGTGGGGTACACCAAATGGAACAGGCAAATCAGATATTTAAGGATCCAGGGAGATTGAGTTGAGCTGAGAGTTATGAAATTAAATCCAGAGTTAATAAGTGCAAAGTGAGAAGACAAGGGGTAATGATTAAACATTGCAACTACAAGTACTGCACTTATCACCCCTTGTACTCATTTAGGTAGTTGATATGCAATTTCCCTTCCCGTTTGGGAATACTGATCTCTCCTTATTAATTTCTCATCAGTAACAGCTGAAACTCCTAGGCTGTCAACTTAGACCTTGATTTACTTGATCTTGTTTGGTAATCAGATAGAACATTGAGAATATTTGTTGGTTCTGCTTAAAATCTTGAATCAACAGTGAGCTGCAAACCATTACGAGTGGAATGACAAATCAGCACAGATTAATTCATGTGTGTGACCTTGTGATTTAAAGGATACAACATCAAGCAAAACCTGCAAATTTTTTCAATGACTGTCAGAGCATCCAAGATATTTGCTACTTTTCTAAAGTTTGTATGAATTTATGTAATCTTGAGTAGCATTCCTCCACCATAATATGGTTTGACATTAGTAGAAGTATTTAATACTCGACTGAACCCCACCTTCTGTATAGATAACAAGGCTAATTTTTTTTTTGATCAGCACAGTATTTTTTTGTTCCGGGCAGAATACCATTATAGATAAAACCATTTTAAGCAGAAATAGAGTCATAGTTCATAGAGTCATAGAGATGTACCTCATAGAAACAGAAACTTTGACCCAACTCATTCATGCTGACTCTAAATTAATCTAGTCCAACTTGCTGGCATTTGGCCCATATCCCTCTAAACCCTTCCTATTGTTAAAACGGACCCGCGGGGTCCCGTCTTTGCGTGTCCTTTCGGAAGGAGAGACTCACACTGGCAACTATGGTTAGACGCAGACAGCAGTTTATTCACAGAATCTTAACTGGTACAACGAATCTACAAGCATGCATTCGTTGGAGAAGGCGTTCTGTCTTCTCGTTCAAACTTGACACAATTATACTTCGCGCTGCCTGGAGTCCCCGGTCAGTTCGCCTTCCCCATTGGTCCATTCATCTGCGCGCGCTGGGGATCCGTCCTCCTATTGGCCGCATCAAAGTGCCTGTCCAGCTCCTGCTGTGCTTGACAATGGCTCAGCCATCCCCGGGAGCGGTTCCAATCCCGTATTCAATAGTTCATTGTTTCAAGGAATTACTATGCGTCTGACTGGCTAGCCATTTTCAATAGTTTCAGTTTAACTAAATTGTCAATTACACTTATCAACTTTAGACTTAAATAGAGCCATTCACACTCATAGAGCAATTCACACTTGTCTAACAGTTACAGATTCCGATCGGTTTCTTTATTAATCCCGAGTTTCGATGGGGCAATTGATACTGGCTGGTATTTACAGGCTCCAAGATTTAATTAACACTATGCATATCCCTTACAAGCTCCAGCCAGGTAGTCATGCAGTTGCCAGCAGCAGCTCGCTTGGCTGTTGTTAACCATTTCAGGGCTAGAAGTGTCACCCTCCCTAGCCCTACATTAAACACCCCAGTGAAATCTCCCCAACACTATTCATATATCCATCCTGATGCCTTTTAAATGTTGTAATCGTACCAGCCTCCACCAGTTCCTCTGGCAGCTCATTCCCTACACACACCACTCCTGTATGTGAAAGTGTTGCTCCTTAGGTCCCTTTTAAATCTTTCCCCTGTCACTCTAATCCCATGCCCTTTAATTTTGGACTCCCCACCCTAGGGAAAAGACCTTGTCTATTCATCTTATCCATACCCCTCGTGATTTTATAACCTCTATAAAGTGATCCCTCAGCCTCCGATGCTTCAGGGAAGACAGCCCCAACCTATTCAGCCTCTCCTAATAGCTCAAACCCGCCATCTCTGGCAACATCCTTGTAAATCTTTTCTGAACCCTTTCAAGTTTGACAACATCTTTCCAATCCTGGAGACCAGAATTGAATGCAGTATTCCAAAAGTGGCCTAACCAATGTCCTGTACAGTTGTAACATGACGTTTCAACTACAATACTCAATGCAACTGAGCAATAAAGGTAAGCAAACGAAACACCTTCTTCACTATCCTGTCTACCTGTGATTCCACTTTGAAGGAACTATGAATCTGCACCCCAAGGACTCTTTGTTCAGCAACCCTCCCCAGGACCTTACCATTAAATGTTTAGGTCCTGCCCTGATTTGCCCTACCAAAATGTAGCACCTTACATTTATTTAAATTCTTGTACACACTTAACAAATTCCTTTCCATCCAAGCCCATAACATTGTGGCATGCCTAGTCTGTGTTTAGAAAGTTAAAATTCCTACCATTATCATTCTATTATTCTTCCATATAGCTGAGACCTCCTTACAGGATAAAGGTAGCTGGTAGACTGTTGGGGGAGGGAAAGGGAATAGGCAGAGAATGTTTGGTGCCTTATTAACTTGATTGAATGTTTTTGGAAGAAGTGACAAAGAGGACTGATAAAAGCAGAGCGGTGGACATGGTCTATTTGGACTTCAGTAAGATGTTCGACAAGGTTCTGCATAGTAGACTGGTGAACAAGGTTAGATTACATGGAATACAGGGAGAACTAACCATTTGGATAAATAACTGGTTCAAAGGCAGGAGACAGAGGGTGGTGGCGAAGGGTTGCTTTTCAAAGTGGAGGCCTTTGACCACCAATAAGATGATCATTCTTCTTTTATTTTTCAGTTCCATCCAAATAACTTCACTGGATTTTGGATTACTCAGAATTTTTTTGGATTTAGAGTTAGAGCTATCACATTCTCATTTTGTTTCCCCTCTATTGACATTTATTTAAATATGTAAATTGAGCTATGCTCAGAATGAATAGAACCTGACTATGTTAATGTAATGGTAAAATCTCATCATTTTATTTCAAATTTTTGCTTCAAATTATTCATTTGCATAAGCCTGTGCTAATGCATTGTTCCACCCAAAGTGTTCATATTTCTTTTACACTGGGGATTAGTAACCATATTGGAGATGGAGAACTCAGGTAATTAGTCAAAGGTATTTAGTAGTGAAAGTGAGCACTGGCTAATGGATAACATATTTTGCCTTTTATTAATCTCTGTAATATTTTAATGTATATCATTTGGCTTCATTATAGCAACTGTATTTTGTTTTGAATGGATACTATATGCATTGAGATTGGTGCAAATTTGCATATACATTGCATGCCGGTTTGTGTTCATTTTGTTCTCATCGAAGTGATGGATGTTAGTTCTAGAAAATAGTACACTTTCTATTTTGTTCAGCTCATGTTTGCATCAAGCACTCCCAATGTAAGAATGTGAGAAGCTTTTCAGTTTCCTTTCAAATGGGCCTTAGCTTCACCTTCAGAACAGTCTGTACTCACTACACAAGAATGTGGGTCAAACCCCTATTGTGAGCTCATGGACTGCAACATTTCAAGAAGGCAGCTCACTACCACCTTCTCAAGGTCAACTGAGGATGGCAGTAAATGTCGACTCAGCCAGTAATGCCCATGTTCCATGAATGAATTTTAAAAAAGTGATTTTTTACAATTCCCACACTAACTGAGCAACATTTTCATGTAATCTGTATTTTGTGATTATGTGTGAGCCCTGGAGGTAAATAGAGCATGATTTGTACTAATCTGATGTCAAGAGTGTTAATCATAGAGTCATATAGCATAGAAAAAAAAACCCTTTGAACCAACCAGACCATGCAAACATAATGCGAAACTAAGCTAGTCCTATCTGCACGATTCTGGCCCATATCCCTTCAAACCTTCCCTATTCACGTAGCTTATCAAAGTGTATTTTAAATGTAACTGTGCCCACAAACACAACTTTCTCAGGAAGTTCATTCCACATGCAAACTACCCTATTGTATCAACACTTTTCCACTCTTATTGTTTTTAAATACCTCTCCTCTCCCCCTAAAAAGTGCTCCCTTGTCATAAAATCCCCCATCTTAGAGAAAAGATGCCGAGCCTTAACTTTATTTCTACCCCTCACGATTCTATAAAGTCACCTCTCCAGCTCCCATGCTCCACTGAAAAACGTCCCAGCCTATCCAGCCTTTTTTTTATATCTCAAACCTTCCAAAACCGGCAACAGTCTGGTAAATCTCTTCGGAATCCTCTCTAGCTTAATAATATTCTTCCAATACTGGATGACCAGAGCTGGACACAGTTCTCCAAAAGAGACCTCACCAATGTCCTGTAACTCTTCAACATGCCTTCCTATAATCCAAAGGACTGAGCAGTGAAGGCATGTGTTTTAAAAGTATTTTTAAACACGCTGCCTACCTGTGATGCAAACTTCAAAGAATTATGTACCTGAACCTCTAGGTCTCTCTATTCTACAACACTACCCAAGGCCCTACCATTAATTGTGTAATTCCTGTTTGTTGTACCACTATGCAATATTTCGCTTTTGTCCAAATTAAACTGCCAATCCTACTGAAAATTCAGGAAACGGCTTTCTTATAACATTCCAGATGTTAGAGAGATTTATGATTATGCGCTTATATATATTTGGGAAACATTTTGCTTTGAGTCTAGAGAATCATGCTAAGTTCATAAGATCTTTATAAGGCTAGAAGAAATAACAGCAGGAGTAGGCCATTTGGTGGTTAGGGGAATGTTGACACAACTATCCCATACATGACCAGGCTTGGAGAGAAGGAAGTTAAATGAAATTTTCAAGTCAGAAAAGCCAAGGAAAGTCTTCCGTAAACCACTCCTATGCCTTCTATTAGATGGTTTTTGCCTAATGTTAATTTGATTTGATTTATTATTGTCACATGTACCTAAGTACAGTGAAAAGTTTGGTTTTGCATGCAGTACAGGCAGATCACGACATACAAGAACATACAGATTATAGTGTGATTGAACAGAATGCATAATACAAAGTTACCAGCTGCATAGAAGAAATGCAAAAACAAGACCAACATTAGATTTGAAATTTGAGAGGTCCATTTAGCAGTCCAATAACCGTGGGGAACAAGCTGTTCTTGAAACAGTTGGTGTGTGTGTTTAAGCTTTTGTGTCTTCTGCCTGGTGGTAGCGGTTGGAAGAAATTACAACTAGGGTGAGAGGGGTCTTTGATAATGTTGGCTGCCTTTCCATAGTAACAAAAAGTGTAGATTGAGTCAAATAAATGGTCTGGACTGTGTTCACAACTTTCTGTAATTTCTTACAGTCCTGGATTGAGCAGTTGCCATAAGAAGCCACGATGCATCTATAAAAGTTGGTGAGGATCCTTATGGATGTGTTGAATTTCCTTAGCCTTGGAAGCAGAGGCATTGTTGTTCCTTCTTGATCATTGCATCTATGTGGGTGATCCAGGCCAGATTGTGGTTATCATCACTCCTAGGAACTTGTTGCTTTCAACCCTTTCCATCGCAGTTCTATTGATGTAGATAGGTATGTGTCCTCCTCCTTGCTTCCTGAAGTTGGTGATCAGCTGTTTAATTTTGCTAACATTGAGGGAGAAATTTGCACCACCTTCCCAAGAAATCCATCTCCTTCCTATATTCTATCTCAACATTGTTTGAATTCTGGCTTATAACAGTGGTATCGTTAGCGAACTTGTAGATGGAGTTCAAACAAAATTTGTCCACACAGTCATGAGTGTACAGGGAGTATAGTAGGGGCTGAATACGCATCTTTGTGGGGCGCCGATGTTGAGGATTGTTGTGGAGGAGGTGCAGTTGCCTACCTTCGCTGATTGCGGTCTATGGGTCAGGATTTGCTAACAGCAGAACAGAGACTTAGGCCTTGGAGTTTGGAGATTAGTTTGGTTGGGATTATAGCGTTGAAAGTGGAACTGCAGTTGATAAGTGGAGCCTGACGTAGGTATCATCATTAACCAGGTATTCCAGGGATGAACGTGGATCTAGGAAAATGGCATCTGCTGTGGACTTGTGTGGCAAGCTGGGAGGCTAGAGTTGATGTGAGCCATGACTTAAGGCGGCACGGTGGCACAGTGGTTAGCACTGCTGCCTCACAGCACCAGGGACCCAGGTTCGATTCCAGCCTCAGGGAACTGTCTGTGTGGAGTTTGCACATTCTCCCCGTGTCTGTGTGGGTTTCCTCCGGGTGCTCCGGTTTCCTCCCACGGTCCAAAGATGTGCAGGACAGGTGAATTGGTCATGCTAAATTGCCCATAGTGTTAGGTACAACAGTCAGAGGGAAATGGGTCTGGGTGGGTTACTCTTCGGAGGGTCGGTGTGGACTTGTTGGGCCAAAGGGCCTGTTTCCACACTGTAGGGAATCTAATCTGATCTAAACTCTCAAAGCACTTCGTAATTATGGAGGTCAGAACCACTGAACAGTAGTCATTGAGGCACGTTGCATGTGTTTTCTTTGGTACAGGGATGATGGTGGCCTTCTTTGAAGCAGGTGGGGACTTCAGATTATAGTAAGGAGAGATAAAAGATGTCAAATTACTTCTCCAGCTGGTCCGCACAGGATCTGAATGTACAGCTGGAGACTCCATCTGCCAGTTGCTTTCCTTGAGTTCACATGGGTTGTTTAAAGTATTTTGCCCATGAAGAAATGTGGTTTCCTTAATATTTATCCAGTTCTGGTTGCCCAGTCATAGGAAGGTTGTTATTAAGTTGGAGAAGGTTCAGAAAGGATTTATCAGGATGTTGCTAGGTATGGAAAGTTTGAGTTATGAAGAAAGGCTAGATAGGCTGGGACTTTTTTCACTGAAACGTAAGAGGTTGAAAGGCGACCTGGTAGAAGTTTATAAAATAATGATAGATCACATGATCTGCCACTTGTGTGTTCCCACCCATGATGGTAGTACCCATGACGATGATCTAGCACGTCTTGCACAGGTTGCCATGGCAGGGTTGTCTGGTGTTATGGTGGATGTTGTCTTGAAGGCAAACATAATTTGCTGCAAACATTGATCTGTTTACGGTTTGGTGGTTATTTGAAGGCGAGAAGTGAAAATATGGAGATGATCTTGGCAAGATCACTAATCTCTCTCCTCTCACCTTAAAAATGTGTTCCCTAGTTTTGGAATCCTCCATCCCAGGGAAAAGGTAACTACCATTAAATAGGTATATGAATAGGAAGGGTTTAGAGGGATGGGGCCAAGTGCTGGCAAATGGGATTAGATTAGCTTGGGATAGCTGGTCGGCATGGATGAGTTGGACCGAAGGGTCTGTTTCCATGCTGTACATCTCTACGACTCTATGCCTCTATGTCAAATCAGTGGCAGCATTATACACACCGAATGGTTAGCACTGTGGCTCAGTAGTTAGCACTGCTGCCTCACAGCGCCAGGGACCTGTGTTCCATTCCACCATCAGGCAACTGTCCATGTGGAGTTTGCACATTCTCCCTATGCTTATCTCTGGGTGCTCTGGTTTGCTCTCATAGTCTGAAGATGTGAAGATAGGTGCATTGGCCATGCTAAATTGTCTATAGTGTCAAAGGATTGTTATGACACAACGTAAATACCTCTGCTAATTTAAACCAGCAACACAGAAAAGATTCATCCTGTGCTGTAATCTGTTAAAATACAAGAGGCAAAGAACTATTGAGTTTGGACCCAGCCTTACAACATTTTAATGTATATGTCACGAACCATGTGTTGGAGACGGTTGTGTATACGGATCACAATCCTCTTACATTCTTGGAATGCTTTAAAAACAAGAATATGTGACTATTTTGTTGGAATCTTATGTTACAGAATCTTTTGTAGGGGTGGCATGGTGGTTTCGGTGGTTAGCATTGCTGCCTCAGAGCCCCAGGAACCCAGGTTTGATTCCTGCCTCGAGCGATTGTCTGTGTGGAGTTTGCACATTCTCCCCGTACCTGCGTGAGTTTTCTCCCACAATCCAAAGATGTATAGGTGAGGTGAATTGGCCATGCTAAATTGCCCATAGTGTTAGGTGCTTCAGTCAGGGGTAAATGTTGTGGAATGAGTCTGTGTGGGTTACTCTTTGAAGGGTTGGTGTGGACTTGGGCCGATGAGCCTGTTTCCATTCTGTAGGGAATCTAATCTAAACTATCCCAGAGGTAACTGTTTAAAGTAAAAATTAACAACTTTATTCTTGAAGTCCAACAGAGAATATTAAAACTAACAACTATTTACAACTCCTTTCTCTTAAACCTATCTTTTACCTCCCACTCTGTGGTCGGTTTTGATGTTTTGTGGCACTGACTCCCCACAACAGGTACCTTTCAGAGGGCTCTTGAGCTAGCATCCTACATGTGTTCATCTTTTGGCACTTCTCTCTAGCTGTTCAAAATGTCCGGTTTTATACTCCAAAATATTGGATCGTTTCATTGGTTTTAATATTATCAAAATACTAAATTCGAATTTGATTTGATTTTGGTATCTTGGGGCATAATGAAAACTGATTGGCCGAATTTGAATTTGTTTTTGTCTTACAACAACCCAGCTACTCTATTTGTGTCAACCATGTGTTACATTGTTACTTTGTTCAGAACACTTTGTGCTGTGTCAGGCAGTTTTGCTAGCTTTTCAACTCTCTCAAAGGTACAGCACCCCTACACCTTCATACCACCTCCCCCCTTAAGAGAAAATGAACCATCATAATGAAAACATGGCTTCATTTTTTTTCTCTAATCCCTACCTACAATATCATGACAAACATATGACTTTAATCTAAGTTCATATTAACTTCCTCCCACATAAATAAAGCATTGAATAGATATCAATTTTATTAAAACTTTATCAGTTAAATCCACGATAAGGCATCCGCGATTACATTCTTACGACCCGCAACATGTAAGATATATAAATTAAAAGACTGTAACATAAGACTCCAATGAAATAGTCACATATTCTTGTTTTTAAAGCATTCCAAGAATGGTTCTTGACATTCACATTAAAATGTAGTCAGGCCAGTACCAAACTCGATAGTTCTTTTTTGATCATGGAGTATTTCCTCTGGTGGGTGTTGAGTTTCTTCAAAAAGTAACCAACTGGCAGTTCAATCCCATCATCATCTTCCTGTAGCAGTACAACTCCAACTCCTTTATCACTAGCATTGATGGCAACTTTAAAAGATTTTGAAAGTTTGGTGTAGCTAAAACTGGTGCTGTGGTTAATGTTGCTTTCAAATGGTCGAATGCCACCTGGCATTGTTCTGTCCACCGAAACTTTATATTCTTCTTCAGTAAATCTGCTAATGATGCCATGACACTGCTGAAGTTTAGAACAAACTTCCTACAGAATCGGCTGAGTCTCAAAAATCAAAGCACCTCTTTATTCAAGGTTGGCCGTGGAAATTCCTCGATGGCCTTCGCCTTTGCATTCTGTGGGGTCAACCTTCCATGACCGATGTCACATCCCAAGAATGTCACATCTGCTTTCATGAATTCAGTTTTAAGTTTATTACCAGTTTTGCTTTGTGTAATAATTCAAGGAGCTCTGCCAACTGTACCACGTGATCTTTCCAGGATTTACTAAAGATCACTACATCATCCAAGTAGACTGCACGACTCGGCAAGATGGCGGCAATTCTGTAGAACTGCCGTGGACGGCTGTGCCTAATAGCCAAGGCATATTGGTGTTATTTGCCATCCCTGGCCAACTTATGTGGACGAATTATTAGTTTAAAACCTTACAGAACACATATTTGTTAATATTTAGGAGTGGGAACGATGCCAAAAGGAAAAGGAGTGAGCAAACAGCAACAGGGAGGACACTCCCCAGCAGCACTGGGCACACCAGAGACTGCAGCAGCAGCTTTATATGAACCCCCAGGGGACCTGGCAGACTCAGGAATTGGCAGTGGCAGTGGCGAGACTTACCTTGAAGGGTGGGGCTACGATTGAGGAGATCCGTGAAGAGGTCCTTGCCCAGGTCCAACTCATCGTGTCCATGCTGCAGAGCGTGAACGGGAGCTCCAGGGCCTTGGAGAGCAAATGGAGGTGGAGGGTCAAACCAAGGCCTCGGAAGCAGCGATCGAGTCCTCATCCTGTTGGATCCAGGTACTGGAGCGAGAGGTGCAAGCCTTATGAGACCAGATTGACGACCTCGAAAATCGAGGTTGGAGGTTGAATCTTTGGATTGTTGGGCTCCTGGAGGGTGAAGAAGGTGGGCAGCCAGTCTGCTTCTTTGAAGGCTGGTTGCTGCAGTTCCTAGGCCTTCAAACCGAGTCCAGCCGGCTGCAGATTGAAAGAGCCTATCGGGTCGCAGTGCACAGGTCTGGGTCGGTACAATGCCCCTGCCCGGTCCTGGTGCACCTTCACACGTACAAGAACAAGCAAAAAGTAATAGAAACTTCCAGATTACTGGGAAAAGACCCACTGGCACTGCTGCACAAAGGGTCAAAAATCATGTTTTTCCAGGATTTCTCAGCAGCTGTAATTCGAAAGAGAAAGTCCTTTGATGACGTTAAAAAGAGGCTGAGGAACCTGGGCATCCAGTACTCCATGGGGTAGCCGGCAGTGCTACGTTTCAGCCACGAGGACTCAGTTTATATGTTTGATTCAGTGGATAAAGCTAAGAAATTTGTAGACACTTTAAAATAAAATGGCTGGTCTGAAGAATACGGTTAATGTTCATTTTCTTTTCCTTTTTTCCCTTGTGTTTTCCTTTCCCCCACTTTTCTTTTCTTTCTCTTTCGCTAATAATGTTTTTAAAAATCTTGGAATTTGTTGTTCCTATTATATTTTTATAACTGGATTTTACCATGGGGAATTTTGTGGGTGTCCTTTATTGCCTCCCTTTTTTTCTCTTTCTATTTTAGTCAGAAATAGAGGTCACATGGAACCGGGGATTGATGAAGTGCTTATCCTGACTTTGTCTTTTTTTTGTTGGCTTAAGGATCATTTCCCTGTTTCATTTTTTTTTGCCTAAGGGGCACAGTCTGGGCTTGAAGGAGCTGTGAAAGCGGGCTTAGGTAAGGTGAGTCCCCCCTATGGACAGAGGGCAGAGTCTTCCATTCAAGGTTTTATAGTTCGTTTTCGTTGCATTTTTTTGGTAGTAATAGTTGTTTGTGTTATGATAAAGTAGTTTTTGTGTACACAATTCTGCAACTTTATGAGCCTTTATTTAGGGACCCTTGAACCCCCGGGAGGGAGAACCCTGCTTACAATGCATCCAAAGCTACAACAGGAGGGTTAAGACCTGGTATTCTTTTCATCCTTTACTCCTAAAAATCTTCCGTTCACATTATTAGAACAGGTGAAAGATGAGCAAGGGCAGTTTGTGATACTTAAGGCCTTGATACATGGGGAGGAATATGGCATTTTAAATGTCTACTGTCCTCTGGTGCATCCCCTCAAATTTTTGACTACTGCTTTCTCTAAGTTGAGTGCCTCTGGAACATGTCACATTATTATGGGGGCGGGGGGGGAGATTTTAATTGTGTTTTGGATCCGACAGTGGACAGGATGTCGAGTGGGCCCCCAACTATTTCTTTGCAGGCCAAGCAGGTGGCTGACTTATGCGAGGAGTTGGGGCTGGTGGATATTTGGAGATGTCTTCACCCTACCGGCAGGGACTTCACCTTTTTTTCAAACCCACATAAAGGTCACACAAGGATTGATCTTTTTCTGGCTCCCTTGACCCTTCCGGATTCGATTATGGGTTGTAAAATTGGGAACATAGCTGTCTCTGATCACGCGGAGGTATATTTGGCCAAGAGTGTGGGGCTAGGTTTGCGGCACTGGCATCTGGATCATTTTCTCCTTAAGGATTCCAAATTTGTGGAATATTGGGCGGCACGGTGGCCCAGTGGTTAGCACTGCTGCCTCACAGCGCCTGTAAACCCGGGTTCAATTCCCGACTCAGGCGACTGACTGTGTGGAGTTTGCACATTCTCCCCGTGTCTGCGTGGGTTTCCTCCGGGTGCTCCGGTTTCCTCCCACAGTCCAAAGATGTGCGGGTCAGGTGAATTGGCCATGCTAAATTGCCCGTAGTGTTAGGTTAAAGGGGTGGATGTAGGGGTATGGGTGGGTTGCGCTTCGGCGGGTCGGTGTGGACTTGTTGGGCCGAAGGGCCTGTTTCCACACTGTAAGTAATCTAATCTAATCTAATCTTTTGAAGGAGTTTCGGGAGTTCTTGACTATCATCTTAGGCATGGCTAGTAGTCAGTCTATGCTGTGGGAGACCGCTAAGGCCTTTGCTAGGGGATTAGCTATTTCCTATTTGGCTAGCCGGCAATGACAGAAGGGGGAGCAGAAGCATCTACTTGAGACGCGGTTGAAAGCCGCTGAGGCAGCACATTTTGCACGGCCTTCGGTGACTAAGCTACAGCGGATCATGGCCCTCTGGGCTGCCTTGAATTCAATACTGACACAAACCTCAAAGAAGGAACTTGCTTTTGCTTGACAAAGGCTGTTCAAATATGGGGATAGGCCAGGGAAGTATTTAGCATAGCTGACTAGGAAAAAGCATGCTCCCCAATCCGTTACTGCAATCAGAGACAGCGTCGAGGTCCTTACATACGATGTCAAAAGGATTAATGAGGCTTTTCGAAGCTTTTACTCTGAATTGTATCAGTCTGAAGGTTGCTAGGACAGGTAGGCTAAAATGAAAGCCTTTTTTAAGAACCTGGACCTCCCAGGGGTAACCTTGGAACAGGCCTCTCTCCTTAATGCCCCCTTAACAGTACAGAAAATACAGGAGGCAGCTAGGCAACTTCAGAGTGGAAAAGTGCCTGGCCGTGATGGTCTCCTGGGTGAGTTTTATAAGGAGTTTATAGGGATTCTGTCAGGGCCGATGTTGATGAAAAATTAATCCTATGTGCATGAATGCCTACCACCATCTTTGAGAAAAGCTAATATTTCCTTAATTCTGAAGAAGGGGAAGGTTCCTGAGGATTGTACCTCATACAGGCCCATCTCTCCATTAAATTCAGGTTTCAAGGTTCTGTCAAAGATTTTGGCACTGAGATTGGAGAAGGTGTTGCCCTATACTGTCAAAGAGGACTAGACAGGTTTTATAAGGGGCAGTAGGTCCTCTAATAATTTTAGAAGGTTGCTGAATAGGGTCCAAGCATGTTAGCAACAATTGTTTCAGGGGTTGGTGATTTCCTTAGATTCAGAGAAAGCATTTGACCGTGTGGAATGGCCGTATTTCTTTTATATTTTAAGAGTGGTTTGGGTAGGGTGGGGTCTTTGTTAGATGGATAGAGGTTTTATATTGCCATCCTCTGGCCGCAATCATCACCAACGGGGTGAAAAGTCTGGGAATTTTAGGATTGGTAGGGGTAGTCGACAAGGCTGCCCCCTCTCACCGTTGTTGTTTACATTGGTGAGAGAGCCGCTGGCAGAGGCCATTCGTCAGAACGTCCACATAACTGCTCCGAAAGTGGGATCGAGGCTTCGGCGGGTCGGTGTGGACTTGTTGGGCCAAAGGGCCTGTTTCCACACTGTAAGTAACAAGATTACACTGTATGCAGATGATACCCTTCTATTTTTATCAAACCCGATGACCTCTGTACCCCATTTGATACAATGTATCAATTCATTTGGGGCTATTCCAGGATATAAGATTAACTTTGCAAAATCGGAGGCTGTGCCTTCGGGGAACCTTAAGTATGTGCCAGAAGTTGAAGGTGGCCCTCGGTTCCCTTTTAAGTGGTCACGGGCAGGGTTCCGATACCTAGGCATTTTTATTACCCCCAAGTTTGATCTGTTGTTTCGGACTAACTTTGCTCACTTGCTCTACAATATTAGGCGAGATCTCCTGAGATGGGAGGCTCTTCCAATTTCATGACTGGGCCGAACAGCCCTCATTAAGATGAATGTCCTTCCTCATTTGCTTTATCCCATGCGTATGCTCCCTATAGTGTTTCCCGGGTCAATGCTGCAGAAACTTATAGGTTGGTTTAGTTCCTTTGTCTGGCATCGTGGGCAGCCCTCGCCAAACTTAGTAAATTGCAGTTGCCTCAAGGATAGGGAGGAGTTGATTTCCCAGATAACAGGATTTACCTATTGAGTTCCCTGCTGTCCTTTGTGTGCGATTGGGCAGGTAATGCTCCGGGCTCAATATGGCTGGATATCGAGGCCTGCCAGGCAAAGTACCCTCTTATTAACCTATTGTTCATGGATAAGATGAGGACAGTTATGGACCACTGCCGGAACTCCACTGTTATTAGTACGGTCAAGGCATGGAGGGCGATGCATCAGAATGGAGGTTGCTTATCCAAGACTTCGCCACTTACGGCCATAGTTGGTATGCTGGGTTCCGACCAGGGATGATGGACTCCGGGTTCAAACTATGGGCAGCGATAGGAGTTTCCGGTTTGGGAAATTTGAGGGGGAGGTTATGATGTCTTTTAAGCAATTGAGCAAATACGGGTTGCCCAGCAGAGATCTTTTCCATTTTTTTTCAGGTTAGGGATTTCATCCAGAAGAAGACTACGCTTCTCACTAAGCCCTATAAGCCCGATACAGAGAGGTTGTTGCTATGTTCCACAAGCACCCTTTCGGTTAGTGCTCTCCATCGCCTGCTGGGTGGCAGGGCCTGGCAGGATATTAACCAGTTATGAGAGGTCTGGGGGCAAGAGCGAGGAGTGAAGAGCTCTTCTGAAACGTGGAAGGACATATGGGAGAATGCTCGAAAGATCTCAATCTGTAATAGGACATGCACTATGCAGTTAAAAGTTCTGCACAGAGTTCATTTGGCACTGGACCGTCTGGCAAAGTTTAAAAAAGGGGCATCTTCGATGTGCCCCAAATATAAACTAAGGATAGGTACTCTTAACCATTCGTCTGGACATGTCACAGGCTCTGTGTTTATTGGAAAGCTGTGGCGGGAGAGATAAGGAAGGAATTGAGGACCGAAGTAGACCTGATATCTCTCCTCCTCGGTCTACTGAATTTATCTTCTTCAGATGGGCATGGGAAGAAACTATTTAATATTCTTACTTACTGTGCACGGAAGAATATTCTGATGGATTGGGTATCTGAGAACCCGCCAGGCTTGCTGGGATGGCGGAAATTAATTATGGAGCACATTCCCTTGGATGTTTTTTACAAAATGGTGCACCACACAACAGACCTTTTTTTATAAGACATGGCAGCCCTTTTTGAGTTATTTGGACACAGATTTGTCTGCTATCTTAACTAGGTCATTTGTTTAACCAGGATGGTTGCGTTTGCTGAGCCCTGGGCCCTGGAGGGGGGACTCCTGAGTTAATACGGGTATATATACAACGCTCCCATTCTTTTGATTGGGAGCTTTGCGGCAAGCATTGTTATTTTGTGTTTTTGTGTGTCCTTCTGTTTTTTTTTGTTTTATTAGTTACTTATTTATTATTTGGTGTTAGGTTTTGTTTTGTATTGTAGAGTAGGTTAGTAGTTAGTTGTATCGTAATTTGCATTTTTCTTTTTTATACTGGTATTTGTTATTTGTTATATTTTCAATAACTTTATATTTTTGTAAAGTTAACCTTTTTTTTCCTTGCTAATAAATATATTTACAAAAAAAAAGACTGCAGTTTGTTAACCCAGCCACAACTCTGTTCATGAGTCTTCGAAATTTGGCAGGTGCGTTCTTCATTCCAAAGGGCAGCACTTTAAATTGATTTGCCCATTTGGGATTACAAACACAGAAATTTTTTTGCCATCTCTGATAAAGGTACCTGCTAGTAACCATGCACTAAGTCCAACTTGGCGATGTAACTGGCTTGACAAGCTCTCTCAATATAGTCCTTCAATCTTGGAATTGGATATGAGTCCGATTTTGTAGCGGCGTTGACCTTCTGATAATCCACGCAAAATCATTGAGTCCCATCCAGTTTGGGAACTGCACTCGCTTTGGCTCAGTTCGTTGATATCCTTGTTGAGCATGACCTCCATTTCCTCCTGGACCTGTCTGACTTTGAAAGGATTCAGCTGACAGGGGTGGTGTTTTATCGGAGCAGTATTCCCTACATCTACTTCATGCCCAACAGCATTTGTCCTCCCCATCTGATTCTTACATATGTTCTTATACTGCAGTAACAAAGCTTTCTATGCTCCTGAGACAGATAGCTTGCTAATCTATCCCACTCTCAAGGACTTGTTCATTTTTTAATCTATTTTGAGGCACACCAAAATCCAAACCATCTGGATTTGGTTCCTCACTCTGCGGGGAAGTAACTAACACCTGGTTCTCCAGTTCTTTCTCTCTAGTATAATACGGTTTCAACATGTTCATATGACATACCCGATACCGTTTTTTACCTATCTGGCATCTTTGCTTGATAGTTCACCTGATTCAACTTTTTCTCAATTTGATAGGGACCACTAAACCTGGCTTTGAAGGGATTTCCTATCACTGGTAACAGTACTAACACGTCATTCCCTCGGGAAAATGTCAGAGTCTCAGAGCTTTTATCTGCCACCTGTTTCATTCTATGATGTACCCTCTTTAGGTGCTGTTTAGCTAACTCACCTACTCTATTTAATCTCTCCCTAACCACCGATGCATAATCTAAGTGTGAGATCTTCAACTTTGGTCCTGCCAGTTTTTCTTTAATTAATTTCAAAGGGCCTCTCACTTCATGCTGGAATATTAACTCGAAGGGAATGAACTGAGTAGGTTCATTTGGAGCATCTCTAATGGCAAACAATATGAATGGGATACCTTTATCCCAATCATTTGGGTAATCCCGACAGTATGTTCTCAACATGGTCTTCAAAGTTTGATACCACCTTTCTTAAGCTCCCTGGGATTCAGGATGATACACACTGGATTTAAAGTGCTAGCTATACTTAAGCTATCCATTACTTCATTAAACAGCCTAGCAGTAAAATTTGACCCTTGGTCCGACTGAATCTCTCTGGATAGCCCATACCATGTGAAGAAATCTACTAACCCCCCTGCTACCCTTTTTGCCTTGAATTGTCTCTGGAAATTGGTAGACTCATCATTTATGGTAAACAAGTGCTGGTTCCCACTTTTAGTTCTTGGGAGGGGAACTCACAATCAATTATAAATCGCTTGAAAGGTTCTTCAAGTGCTGAAATTGGCAACAAAGATGCTGGTTTTATTACCGCCTGTGACTTACATTTGGCATGTATGACACGTATAGCACGCATTAACCACATCCTTTGTATTTCCGGCCAATAAAAATGTTTTTGAACCTTAGCCTGAGTCTTTCGTACCCCTAGGTGACCTGCTACAGGTAGTTCATGTGCTACCCATAACACCTCCTGTCTGTATGCTATTGGCAACACAATCTGGTGCACTTCCCCCCCCATTTCTCCTCTACATTAATCTGTCGTCTCCATGTCTGATGTAGGATTCTGTCTTTCAGATAATAGCCCTCTGGAATATTCTCTGCCTCCTTTTCAGAGTATGGGTTCACATATATATCTTTTATCATCTTGTCTTGCTGTTACAAGTCCCTTAGCCTTTCAGGACTAAACACTTCTGTCTGACCCTCTGCCTGTTCAGGTTTTTCCTGCACCCATTACATCAAACAGGGTATCTGCAAACTGAACCTCGACTCCTTCATCTTTCTCTTTACTTTTTGCTTCGTGCTGTGATCTATGATAGTGGGATCTGGTTACCACAGAGTCTGGGAAAATACCAGGATATTTCTGTCTTAATTCCTCAGTTTCTTGGTCTTACTTGGGCTTCTCCACACAAAAGGTGTCATTCCCACTTTGGACCCAGCTAAATCATTCTCAAGAACAAAATGAATTCCTGGAACTGACACTCTGTCAATCACTTACACTGTAACTTCCCCAGTCTTGAGTTGGCATGCCTACCTGATCCTACATAGGGGAACACTAAATTTCTAGAGAAAGTGAGGACAGCAGATGCTGGAGATCAGAGGCGGAGAGTGTGATGTTGGAAAATCACAGCAGGTCAGGCAGCATCCGAGGAGCAGGAGAATCAATGTTTTGTGCATAGGCCCTTCAACAGAAATGTAAATGAAGAGCTTATGCCTGAAACGTCGATTCTCCTGCTCCTCAGATGCTGCCTGACCTGCTGTGATTTTCCAGCACTGTACTCTCCATGCTAAATTTCTGTCAATCTATCCCACAAATTACCACACTCTCGGATAACAGATCAGGAAGAGTGCAAATTTGCTCATCTCTTATCAGCAACTTGTTCGATCGTGTATCTCTCAAAATTATAACTTCTTGTCCTTCTCCCCTGTTCTTTCTGAGTAAACTTTACCCACAGAGGTGAAGTCTTTGTAGTGATCAGGTACTAACATCATACCCAGTCCCTACCTAGGCTGTGTACTTTCCTGCAGCTCCTCAGTTCTTCTTGGGGTTTCCTTTACTATCTTCACTAATACCACTGGCTTAGCTTCTTTTACCATATCTTTTCCCACAGTGCCTTTCTTTAACGACAAGCACTGTGACTTTACGTGTCTCACTTTACCACAGTGGAAACACCTGAGGCCTTTCACCTCCTTTCCACCCTCTTGGTCTTGTTTTTTAACTGTGGTAAACCCCTACCAGTGTTCTCTACTCTTGGTTTCGGAGTGTAGGATCTCCCCTTTTCCCGACCTCTATCTCTTACAGGACGAAATTCTGGCCAGAAGCTTGTCTCATGCACCAATGTGTATTTGTCTGCTAATTCTGCTGCCCTTCTCACTTCTTGAACTTCTGTTCCTACACATGAATTCTTACTATCTCTGGAAGTGAGTTTTTAAACTCCTCCAGCAGAATAATCTCTCTTAGAGCCTTATAGGTCCTATCTCTTTTTCAAGCATGTGCCCATGTATCAAAATGATTATGTTGAATTCTTTCGAGCTCAACATAAGTTTGACCTGGTTCCTTCTTTATATTTCTCAACCTCTATCTATATGCTTCTGGTACCAATTCATAAGCACTTAAAATAGCCTGTTTGACCTCTTCATAATCTCTTGACCCCTCATCTGACAGCGTGGCAAATAGCTCACTAGCTCTGCCTACCAGTTATGTCTGAACTAATATTACCCATAAATCCTCAGACCACTCCATCTGCCGAGCTAAGTTTTCCAATAAAATAAAGAAGGCTTCAACATTTTTCTCAAGAAAATTTGGCAGAGTTTGGACATATTTGTATATATTATTACCTTCTCTTTTAATCTCCATTCTGTTCACTTATAGAGTCATAGAGATGTACAGCATGGAAACAGACACTTCGGTCCAACCCGTCCATGCCGACCATCCAAACCCAATCTAGTCCCAAATGCCAGCACCCGGCCCATATCCCTCCAAACCCCTCCTATTCATATACTCATCCAAATGCCTGTTAAATGTTGCAATTGTACCAGCCCCCACCACTTCCTAGGACCTGATCAGGTGTACCCTAGAACTCTGTGGGAAGCTAGAGACGCGATTGCTGGGCCTCTTGCTGAGATATTTGTATCATCGATGGTCACAGGTGAGGTGCCGGAAGACTGAAGGTTGGCTAACGCGGTGCCACTGTTTAAGAAGGGCGGTAAAGACAAGCCAGGGAACTATAGACCAGTGAGCCTGACGTCGGTGGTGGGCAGGTTGTTGGAGGGAATCCTGGGGGACAGGATGTACATGTATTGGGAAAGGCAAGAACTGATTAGGGATAGTCAACATGGCTTTGTGCATGGGAAATCATGTCTCACAAACTTATTGAGTTTTTTGAGGAAGTAACAAAGAGGATAGAGCGGTAGATGTGATCTATATGGACTTCAGTAAGGCGTTTGACAAGGTTCCCCATGGGAGACTGATTAGCAAGGTTAGATCTCATGGAATACAGGGAGAACTAGCCATTTGGATACAGAACTGGCTCAAAGGTAGAAGACAGAGGGTGGTGGTGGAAGGTTGTTTTTCAGACTGGAGGCCTGTGACCAGTGGAGTGCCACAAGGATCAGTGTTGGGTGCTCTACTTTTTGTCATTTACATAAATGATTTGGATGCGAGCATAAGAGGTACTGTTAGTAAGTTTGCAGATGGCACCAAAATCGGAGGTGTAATGGACAGCGAAGAGGGTTACCTCAGATTACAACAGGATCTTAACCAGATGGGCCAATGGGCTAAGAAGTGGCAGATGGAGTTTAATTCAGCTAAATGCGAGGTGCTGCATTTTGGGAAAGCAAATGTTAGCAGGACTTATACACTTAATGGTAAGGTCCTAGGGAGTGTTGCTGAACAAAGAGACCTTGGAGTGCAGGCTCATAGCTCCTTGAAAGTGGAGTCGCAGGTAGATAGAATAGTGAAGGTGGCGTTTGGTATGCTTTCCTTTATTGGTCAGAGTATTGAGTACAGGAGGTGGGAGGTCATGTTGCGGCTATACAGGACATTGATTAGGCCACTGTTGGAATATTGCGTGCAATTCTGGTCTCCTTCCTAATGGAAAAATGTTGTGAAACTTGAAAGGGTTCAGAAAAGATTTACAAGGATGTTGCCAGGTTTGGAGGAATTAAGCTATAGGGAGAGGCTGAACAGGCTGGGGCCGTTTTCCCTGGAGCATCGGAGGCTGAGGGGTGACCTTATAGAGGTTTACAAAATCATGAGGGGCATAGATAGGGTAAATAGGCAAAGTATTTTCCCTGGGGTTGGGGAGTCCAGATCTCGAGCGCATAGATATAAAGTGAGAGGGGAAAGGGGCAATTTTTTCACACAGAGGGTGGTACGGCTTTGCTGACTAAGTTGCAATTTCTCAAGTTCAAATTTTTTTCTCTTTTTGTCTCTCCCTTTCTTCTCTCTCTCTTTGCTCAGCTAAAAACCTTCTCTCGCTTTTTCCTCTCTCTCTTTCCTTTCTCTCTCCTCTCTCTCTGTCTTTCTTCCTTCCTCTTTCTTTCTCCTCTCTCTCATTGTTTATCTTCTACCTCCATTTGCCTCAATTGTAAATAAAGTTTTCTACCTCTACTGCTCTTGTCTGTTTCTTTGATACACCTAAGTGTTTGAGTTCTTCTCTGACAATTTCAGCTTTACATTTGTCATTGGTTAAACCCAAATCTAACGTCTTTCTTAATTCTAAAAGTATGGCCTTTCTCTTCCCTTCTAAACTTTCTTGGCAAGTTTGAAAATCGTCTTCAAATCTCAGAACCTCTTTAGCACTTTTAAGAGCCATTTCTCTCACTTTTAATTTAACCAACCGCAAGTCACCGAAATTAAATAAATTGTCTCACCTACGTTTTATTTAAAGATCCAGGATATAGGCTTTCTCGTACCCCAAATCTATTCACATCTGTCCAAATCTATCTAAACCTGTTCAAATCGCGGATGAAAACCCCCAGTCTGTTACAACAAAGGGTAAACTCCTCTGCTAATTTAAACCAGCAACACAGAAAAGATTCACCCCGTGCTGTAATCTGTTAACACTCAAGAGGCAAAGAACTATCTGAGGTAAATATTTAAATAAAAATTAACAACTTTGTTCTCTAAGTCCAACAGAGAATATTAAAACTAACAACTATTTTCAACTCCTTTCTCTAAAAACTATCTTTACCTCCCATTCTATAATACAAGTCTGATTTTAAAAAAACCAATTAAGATTTACAAAAAAAAATCAGGTTTCAAATCCTGTCAGCTTTGCCGAGTTTCCTCTGTAGATTTTCCTCTGTGGATTCTCTTCAGGTTGGTTTCGATGTTCTGCAGCACAGAGTTCCCACAGGAGGTACCTCTCAGAGAGCTCTTGAGCTAGCAGCCTACATGTGTTGGTCTTTTGGCAGTTTTCTCTCTAGCTGTTCAGAATTTCTGGCTTGAAACCCCAAAACATTGGATCGTTTCATTGGTTTTAATATTATCAAAATACTAAATTCATTTGGTATCTTAGGGCACAATTAAAACTGATTGGCCAAATTTGAATTTGTTTTTGTCTCATGGCAACCCAGCAACTCTATTTATGTCGCCTATGGGTTACATTGTTACCATGTTCGGAATACTTTGTGCTATGTCAGACAGTTTTGTTAGCTTTTCAACTCTCTCAAAGGTACAGCACCCCTACACCTTCATGACAGGATGTGCAGGCTAGGTGTATTAGCCATGGTTAGATATAGTAAAGGGGATGGTTCTGGGATGAGATGCTATTCAGAGGGTTGTTGTGGACTTGATGGGCTGAATTGCCTGTTTCTACACTGTAGGGATTCTATGTTTCTATAAATTATCTTTTGAGAGAGATAAAACAAAAAAAAATGAAATGTGGCCTTAGGAATTGTAAAGTATACCTGCAGCCAATTCTGGTCCTTCCATATGACCACTGTTTGCACACTGGCAGGATCATACCCTATGCTGGCTGTCACTGCCCTGTGATTTACAGTGTCACTTGTAGGAAATAGACAAATACATTCTCTCACTAGGCAGCCTTTGCGATGTACAAACCAACTTGCTAAGCAAGGCAAATAGCAGATGGCATATTTTGACCAAGGATGAGAAATAGTTTTGAAGATGTTGATTGTTTCTGAAGCATGAGTTTCAGCACAAATCATGTACAGTGAAGAATGTCTTGTTGATTTATAGATCTGCTGTGCTATCTCTTATTAAGCCCATTCCTTAACTTGTCTTGCAAACATGCCTCAATTACTGGAGAAGTTGACATCTGTTCTCTCTGAAAATTTGCCAACCAATGTTTCCATACCTGAATCAGGAGGTATTGCTGGAACTGCTAGTAGCTCTCTTACCCCTCAAGTGTTTCTCGCAGCTAGACAATGTTCCTTTGTTTGGACATAGGTAGATCTTTAAAATGTTGAAGGCATGTAAGAAACCATCAACACTATCTTATTTTTCTGTCTTTAACCTGGCAAACAGCCTCAGGTTGAGTGCTGGCTGCTTGTGTGAGTCATGTAAATGAGTGTTTTTACTCCTCAACTCTCTGTGACCACCCTCCACATTTACAAGGCTTTTTAATATAGGCACACTTAAATTCTACCTATTCTACACCAGGAGACAAAACTTCTGAATTCTGCTGTACCCTGAATTGTTACAAAGAGCTCATGGCCTCCTTAATTACAAAGTTTGAGGCAATTGTATATGCTGCCTTGGCCATATCCCTTCCTCACACTGGCCCACTTGGTCTTTAAGTCTTCTTGCTTGAGAAAGGTGAGGAGGTTCACTATGTTGATTCTGGAATTGAGAGAGTTGGCTGATGAGGAGAGATTGTGTAGATTGGGACTATACTCATTGGAATTTAGAAGAATGAAGGGGGATATCTTATAGAAACATGTAAAATTAGGAATGAAATAGACAAGATCGAAGCAGCGAGGTTGTTTCCACTGGTAGGTGAAACTAGAACTGGGGGCATAGCCTCATAATAAGGGGGAATAGATTTAGGACTGAATTCAGCTGGAACTTCTTCACCCAAAGGGTTGTGTATCTGTGGATTTCCTTGCTAAGTGAAGCAGTTGAGGCTACCTCGTTGAATGTTTTTAAGGCAAAGGTAGATTTTTGACCAGTAAAGGAATTAAGGGTTATGCTGAGTGGGTGGGTAAATGGAGCTGAGTCCACAAAAAGATAAGCAATGACCTTATTGAATGGCGGAGCAAGCTGAATGGGACAAATGGCCTACTCCTGCTCTGAGATCTGATGTTCTTATGTTTCCCTAGCCCTTACCCTAGTTTTGTACCTTCCTCTAGTTTCTCCCTTAGCTCCCTCCATGCCCTCTCTGACCTTATTTTGTCATGAGATCCACCTCCTGTCCCTCTATCCTATTGCCTCTAAACTTCACCCACCTCCTCTCTTGACTTCCATACTATGATATTGTTAATGGTTCTGTCTCTTCAGGTGCTGTTCCCCTCTCATAGAACAGTACAGCACTGTACAGGCCCTTCAGCATAGAGGATTTGTGCTGATCTTTTATCCTACTCTAAGATCAAACTAACCTACACATCTTTCAATTTACTATCATCCATGTGCCTATTCAAGTGTTGCTTAAATGTCCTTAATGTATCTGACTCTACTACCACTGCTGGCAGTTTATTCTGTGCACCTAAGACTCTTTGTGTAAAGAACTGACCTCTGACATCTCCCCTAAACCTTCCTCCAATCACCTTAAAATTATGTCCCCTCATGATAGCCACTTCTGCCCTGGGGAAAAAAAACTTTGGCAATCCACTCTATCAATGCCTCTCATGATCATGTACACCTCTATCAAGTCACCTCTCATCCTTCTTCGCTCCAATGAGAAAAGCCCTAGCTCCCTCAACCTTTCTTCATAAGACATGCCCTCCAGTGCAGGCAGCATCCTGTAAATTTCCTCTGCATCCTCTCTAAAGCTTCCACGTCCTTGTGTTAATGAGGCGACCAGAACTGAACACAATATTCCAAGTGTGGTCTAAGCAGGACTCTGGAGAGCTGCAGCATAACCTCTCTTAAATTTTCTGTCAGTACACCATCCTCAAAAAAGGAACCATTGACAAGTCAATCTCGAACCTCCCTTTTCTATCCCTTGTTCTTGGATGAGTGATCACTTCTCAAATCCTTTCCCATCTTTCCTGCAACACTGGTTAGGAAACACAGCTGATCTCACTTGGTTTACTTGTTATCTAATCACACTTTAAGAACCACTTCCAATAGTTTTCTCTTCCTGCTCTGACACTATTATCTCTAGAAACTGTCACAGATTTATCCTTGGCTTTCTCCAGTTCTCATGTACATGCTGCTCCTCGTTTAAATATTTTTTTTATTCTTTCATGGACGTGTGCATCATTGGCAAGATCAACATTTGTTGCTCATCTGTGGCTAGGCAGTTTCAAAAGGCAGTTAAGATTCACCCGACAGTTAGATCTAGAGTCAGTCATAAGCCAGACCAGTTTAGAATGATAGATTTCCTTCCTTAAAGACGAGTGAATCAGATGAGTTTTTACAACAATCATGATCTTCTCATTGGGCAAAATCTTATGGGGATCCAAGAAATGTGGGCTATGGAAAGATGTGTGGGAGAATCATGCAATAAGTGTGGCAAGATGCCTCTTGACATTGGGAGCAACTTGCCCTGTGTTATATGCTTTCCACAAGTGGCATGGTGAGATTCTCGCTAGGTACCAACTGACTGTAACAAGTTATTACTAGCCAAATTTGCTTCGTTAATATTCAGCCGTCTTGCTAAACATTCTAAACAAGCTCAACACAGGAAAATTTGGCAAGTGAACCAAAGTGAGCATCTGGTAGATTCAGTTTGCTGCTTGGTCTGAATGACCTCCATGTTGGAAACCAAACACCAACATTTTCAGATGTGCCTCAAGGGCACAAATCATACACCCTCCCACATAATATATAATCATAGAGTCCCTACAGTGTGGAAACAGGTCATTTGGCCCATCAAGTCTACACCGACCCTCCAACCATACAAAATCAGTGTGGATGTCACCAGTTTCCTCATTTCTCCTCCCCTTACCTTATCCCAGATCCAACCTTCCAGCTTGACACTGCCCTCTTGACCTGTCCTACCTGTCCATCTTCCTTCTCACCGATCCACTCCACCCTCCTCTCCGACCTATCACTTTCTCCCCCATCTTCATCTACTTATCACATTCCCAGCTACCTTCCCCCTGGCCCCACGCCCCTCCCATTTATCTCTCAGCCCCCTTGGGCCACAAGCCTCATGCCTGATGAAGAGCTTATGCTCGAAACATCAATTGTCCTGCTCCTCAGATGCTGCCTGACTGGCTGTGCTTTTCCAGCACCACAGTCTTTGACACTGCACTACAAAAGTACTTCATTGGCACGAATACACTTTTGGATTTCATCAGTTATGAAAGGCACTATCAGAAGTCTTTTTCTCATCCTTGGTATAAAAACACAGACAATGGTTTCTTGAATGACGGCAGCATGGAATCCCAGTGAAAACCTAATGGCTTCAAAAAAGAAGTAAAGAAATCATTGGACAAATGAGAGGGGAAAGGAAAGGAACCTCCTGACTTTGTAATCTCCTCCTTCGATCGGGCACTGTATGTTTACATTTCCAGTCAGAGATATCGCAATATATTTTATTAATCCATAAGCCTAACCTATCCCATAACATACTCACTGTTTTTGAGGTCTCAGAGATATAATTGAACTGGAGACTAGTGCTCAGTTTCATTTAAAGAACACTTCACCAGATTTGAATGTAGAAAAAAGCTTCATTTGAGGTCTTTTAAATGAAGACCGAATGTGATCTGGGTGATGTGGAGAAAATGCTTTTATTTGTGAGGAGATCAAGACTTAGGCCAGCACATATGAGGGAATCACTAAAAAAAACCAAAACAGAGACTTTGGATGAAAGTTACTTCGCGAACGTGGTGAGAATTTAGAACGCATTACTACACAGTGACGTCTACAGACATTTTTGGCTGACTTGTCAGCTTCTGTGAACCCTCAGGGCTCATCTGAAATCCATTTACAAGACACTTCCTCACCTCAATGCTGCACCTTGGGGCTGCACTGGTGCCTCTCATTGTAATGCTGCATCAGGGACATAGTGAGCTCAGGGAATGCAATCTCATGGACTCTCATAGCACTGACTCGCTTTGAACCTACTTGGATGCTCACAGAAGCATTGCTGTCTTGTGCTTCACACTCCAGTTAGCAATATCAACTTATATTACTGCTACCTTGCAAGCCGTTTAGAACAGATAAGCTTAGAAGCTTGATGTACTTGTCAGTAGGCCTCAGTCGAGTTAAGGGGAAGTCCTTTGAATATGGTTCCCAGCACAGTAAGTCAAGGGCAGCATTCAATATCAGTCCAAACCCCACTAAAAGTAGTCAGAATAAGGATTAGCTCCTTGTAATGGATGAGGAACTAATGACAGGCAGCATGCCACTGTCTTGACACCTTTTTTCCTTCTTGTGGCTATTTTCATCAAGGAATGAAAGATGAGCAGGTATTAACAGGAGCTGAGAGTGCAAGAATTACTGTTGGTGCAGGTTGGGACATGTCCTGAATGAGTGAGCAGTAATGGATAGAAAGAAATTTCCTTCATCTAAATATTGGCAAGACTGAAACCATTGTTTATGTTTCGTGCAACAAACTCTAATCTCGAACTATTGATCCCGTCCTTCTTCCTGGCAATAAACTGCAGTTAACCCAGTCTGTTAGCAACCTTGTGGATCTTTGGCATCACTTTCTGGCCATTACTTATTATTTATCCCTAGTTGCCCTTGAGAAGCTGATGGTGAGCTGCCTTCTTGAATTGATGCAGACCATGTGTTATAGCTAGACCCACAATGCTGTTATGGAGGAACTTCTATAATGACCCAGTGACAGTGAAGAAATTGCAATGTATATTCAAGTCAGGAGTAGTTTGGGGGGAACTTCCAAGTGGTGAACATCCCATGTATCAGCTACCCTTTTCCTTCTAGATGGAAATGGTCGTGTGTTTGGTGGGTGTTGTTGAAGGTTCTTTTGTGGATTTCTGCAATGGCATATTGTAGATAGTACACATTGTTGCTATTGAGCATCAATGGTGGAGGGCCCAGATGTTTGCAGATGCAGTGCCAATCAAGAGGACTGGCCTGGGTGGTGTCAAGCTTCTTGAGTGTTGTTGGAGCTGCATTCATCCAGGCAAATGAGTATTCTATTACACTCCTGTCTTATGCCTTGTAAAAGATGGATGGATAGGGTTTGGGGAGTCAGGATGCAGGAGCTTTTTCCCCTGACAGGGAGTGAAGACTCAGGAGGCAGGCAGAATGGTGGCTCAGTGGTTAGCACTGCTGCCTCACAGTGCCAGGGACTTGGGTTCGATCCTGCCTCGGACGACTGTCTGTGTGGAGTTTGCACATTCTCCCCTGTGTCTGTGTGGGTTTCCTCCGGGTGCTGCAGTTTCCTCCCACAATTCAAAGATGTGCAGGTCTGGTGAATTGGCCATGTTAAATTGCCCATTATGTTTGGTGATTAGTCAGAGGTAAATGAATTGTAGGGGAATGAGTCTGGGTGAATTACCCCCAGAGGGTCACTGTGGGCTGGTTGGGCCAAAGGGCCTGTTTTCATACTGTAGGAATCTAATCTTCAAAGAAAAAGTGCAAGTTTATTCATGCAGAAACCAGTTAAAGCAAGGAGAGGGCCAAATAATCTTTCCCCAAGCCCAGCCTCAGCAGGGAGATCCATGATACACACTAGCTCATACAGGCATTTTTTAAAATTTCTGTATTACAAGGATCACATACAGAATACATACAGCCCTTCCTTATCCATACACCCAATCTTGTAGCGCACCTAATCAATGATGAGCATCCCATCCCTATGGCCAGGCTTAGGTTCCCATTACCTCAGGATGTTTACCAGGCATTATACTCTTTAGTCCGTGGGATCTTCCTATGTATCCTATTCATTCACATTCCAAAGTCACTGGCTGTCCTCCCTCAGATCTGTTTCAGCCTGGCTTATCTCTTAAGGACAGCTTGAATTCCATTATTCACTGTATTCCATTTAGTTACTCCCCTAATATTTCCCACTGTTCTAATTATGTATGTGAAAATACACAAGACAGTTAATCATTATAAGATTTGTAATATTGATTTCTGTTTTAAAATTAGCTAAGGTTAGGAATAGCTATCTCTACTCTTAGTACTTTGTGATTAATGGCTGTGAGCAATCTATTTTGTCCAGGTCGAATGAGAGTACTTCCTAAATCTAATTAAATTTCACACATAGGCATAAATGTTTTGGCTATATGAATCTATATTTATGTTGGAGAATCTCTAGCTCGAAGCTATTGCTTAATATTGCAGAATAATTAAGAAACAACTGTTTGCTACGGAATAGCTAACTTTAGTTCTGGTAGCTATTTAGGGGGTTAGTATGTTATATGTTGCCTCTGGTATTTATTCCTTTAGTAGCATAATCATTCTTTAATTAGTGAGCTGAGGATATTTGCTTGTTTGTCTCGTAGGTATGTTCTTATCATAACCATTGAGGATGGTTGCTGCTCAAGGCCCCCTTCACTGGCTTTGGAGTAGTTTTGTTCAAAGGTATCACTGTTTTCTTTACTTGAAGGCTGGGACAGACTGTTAGTCTCATTTAACTCCTTTCAGAAATCTAGTGTTTTCATTCTAAGGCAGGTTGCCTCTTTTTGTTTGTTGGCCATTTTGTGTGATCAAAAGTGTGAGAGGTGCACCCAGCTAGAGCTGGATGAACTTCAGATCATTTGGGAGGCTGAGGGGGTGATAGAGAGGAGTTATAGGGAGGTAGTCACACCTAAGTTAAGAGGTATCTTGGTGACGGTCAGGAGAGGGAAAGGGAATAAGCAGACGGTGCAGGGATCCCCTGTGGCTCTTCCCCTCAAGAATAAGTATACCAAAAAAAAGATTAAGTACACCACTCTGGGTACTACTGGGGGGACAACCTACTAGGGGAAAAGCTATGGCGGCCAGGTCTCTGGCACTGAGCCTGAGCCTGAGCTTGGCTCAAAGAAGGGAAGGGGGAGACTAGGAGAGTGATAGTGATAGGAGATTCAATAGTTAGAGGAACAGACAGGGGATTCTGTGCTCGCGAACAAGAGTCCCGAATGGTATGTTGACTACTGGGTGGCGGGGTCAGGGATGTTTCGGATTGAGTCTACAGGATTCCTAAGGAGGACGGTGAGCTGCCAGAAGTCGTGGTACACATCGATACCAATGACAAAGCTAGGAAAAGGGATGAGGAACTGAAATAGGGAGTTAGGTTGGAAGCTAAAAGGCAGGACAAGCAGAGTAGTAATCTCAGGATTGTTACCCCTGCCAGAGAGCGAGTGCAGCTGAACATGAGGCTGCAGAGCTGGTGTAGGAGGGAGGGCTTCAGATATGTCGATCATTGGGATACCTTCTGGGGAAGGTAGGGCCTGTACAAAGAGGACAGGTTGCACCTGAACTGGAGGGGTACTGATATCCTGGGATGGGAGGTTTGCTCAAACTCTTCGGGAGGATTTAAACTAGCTTGGCCATGATAAGGGAGGTAGCTGGTGAACAGGCAATTAAAGTACATTGAGAGTCTGTGAGGAAGGATAGACAGTTGATAGGTTAAGTTGCGGTTAGTGTGATGGATCGAAATGTGTCTCTTTTAACGCAAGAAGTGTGAGGAATAAGGGTGATGAACTTAGAACATGTATCAGTACTTGGAGCTACAATGTTATAGCCATAACGGAGACTTAGATATCACTGGAGCAGGAATGGTTGTTGAATGTTTTGGGGTTGAGATTTCAAAAGGAATAGGGAGGCAGGTAAAAGAGGTTGGAGAGTGGCATTGCTAATCAGGGATAGTATTGCAGCTGTGGAAAGGGAGGTCATTGAGGAGTGTTTGTCGACAGAGTCAGTATGGGTGGAAGTCAGAAACAGGAAAGGAACAGTTGCTTTATAGGGAGTTTTCTATAAGCCCTCCAATAGCAACAAAGACATGGAGGAGCAGATTGGGAGGCAGATTTTGGAAAGGTGCAGAAGTAACGTGTTGTTGTCATGGGTGACTGCAACTTCCCTAATATTGATTGGAACCTCCTTAGTACAAATAGTTTGGATGGGGCAGATTTTGTCAGGTGCGTCCAGGAAGGATTCCTGACTCAATATGTAGATTGGCCGACAAGAGGGGAGGCCATGTTGGGTTTGGAGCTTGGCAACGAACCAGGTCAGGTGTTAGATCTCTCGGTGGACGAGCACTTCAGTGATAGTGATCACAACTCCCTGACGTTTACATAGTCATGGAGAGGGATAAGAGCAGATGACATGGGAAAGTATTTAATTGGGGCAGGGGAGATTACAGTGCTATTAGGCAGGAGCTGTACAGCATAACTTGGGAACAGATATTCTCTGGGAAATGCACACCAGAAATGTGGAAGTTGTTTAGGAAGCACTTGCTCATAGTGCTGGGTAGGTTTGTTCTACTGAGGCAAGGAAGGGATGGTAGATTGAAGGAACCTTGGGTGACAAGAGATATGGAACATCTAGTCAAGAGGAAGAAGGAAGATTACTTAAGGTTGAGGAAGTAAGGGTCAGAAAGGGCTCTAGACGGTTAGGACAATGGATTAGGAGAGCTAGAAAGGAGCATGCACTGGCCTTGGAGTGTGTTCAGAGGAGCTTCACAAGAATGGTCCGGGAATGAAAATCTTAACATACGAGGAACACTTGAGGACTCTGAGTCTATACTTGATGGAGTTTAGAAGGATGAGTTGGGGGAGGGGGTGGTGGGTGGTGGGTTTGTGTGCGTGTGTGCTCTAATTGCAACTTAAAGAATACAGAATGGCCTGGACAGAGTAGATATTGGGAAAATGTTCCATTGGTAAGAGACACTAGGACCCGAGGACACAGTCTGAGAGTAAAGAGAAGACCTTTTAGAATGGAAATAAGCAGCCACTTCTTCAGCCAGAGAGTGGGTGAATCTATGGAATTCATTGCCACAGAAGGCTGTGGAGGCCCAGTCATCGAATACATTTAAGACTGAGATAGATATGTTCTTGACTTTTTGAGATGTGAAGTGAGAATGACTGCCTTTAACATCAAATCACATTTGACCGAGTATGACATCAAGGAGTCTGAGCAAAACAAGACTCAATGGGAATCAAGTGTAAAAGTTTCCACTGGTCAGAATCTTGCACAAAGTTAAATAGTTGTGGTTGTTGGAGGTCAGTCATCTCAGTTCCATGACTTCTTTGCAGGAATTGCTCAGACTAATGTTCTAGGCCCAGCTATCTTCAGCTGCTTCTTCAATGACCTTCCCTCCTTCATAAGGTCAGAAGTGGGGATGATCGCTGACGTTTGCTCAGTGTTTAGCACCATTTGTGACTCCTCAGATACTGAAGCAATCCACGTCCAAATACAGCAAGATGTGAACAATATCCAGGTTGGACTGACAAATGGCAAGACATATTCATGCCATACAAGTGCCAGGCAATGACCATCTTCAACATGAGGGAAGTTAAACATCTCCCCATGACATTCAAAGGTATTGCCATCACTGAATTCCCCTCTATCAACATACTGGATGTTATCTTTGAACAGAAACTTGACTGGACTTGCTATATTAATACAGTGAATACAAGAACAGGTCAGAGGCAAGGAATCCTGCCTCTGTATGTAACTAAGCATCTGACTCCCAAAAGCTGAACCACCATCTGCAAGGCATAAGTCAAATGCGTTACTGAAATTTCCCATTTGCCTAGATGAGTGCAGCTCCAACAACACTACATAGGCTTGATATGATCCAGTACAAAGCAGCCTGCTTGATTGGCACCACATCCCAAACATACCGTCCCTCCACCACCAATGCTCAATAGCGGCAGAGTGTACCGTCTGCAAATGGACTTCATAAATTCACTAGGGGTCCTTAAACAGCACCTTCCAAACCCACAACCAGTACCATCTAGAAGTACAAGGGCAGCAGACAAATGGAAACACACCATATTGTATTTATAAATGATAAATTTTGTTGAAATTATGAATTTCTAAATTATATATCTTGTCAAGTTGTCTTGATGAACCATATTCAAAGCACTGGATTTAAAAGAGTGAAATATCATCTCTAACTATTAATATTAAACAGATGTCTAGCTGGTGTTATTTATGTTCTGATGCATCAGTGTGATTCAGAGACAGAATTTACTTATCTACTGACTGTTTACAAATGACTTTCTGAAAATTTCAGGGGAGGTCATTGAAAAGTGTAATTAAGCCCTGAAGGACTTTGATTGCTTGGCAATCTGTACAGAGCTGTAGCTTTCTCTTTGGATCGAACCAAATGCTTTATCAAACCTTGACAATTCTTAATTCCATGAGGGAACTTAACTTTAGATAAACCCATCTGTTCCAATTTGGACTCTTTCCCAATTCCTAACTCTCTCACATCAATGATCACAGTTCTTATAAGCTGTCCCATATTTCCTCGAACAACCTTAAAGATTGAGGCACAACCGGAATGGAATAATACACTACAAAGCCAAATATTCTTTACTGTGCTCCCTCTGTCCTCGAAACTACGTTCCATTTCCTACTTCTAAGGGCAGCTAATAATGTATTGTCATTCAGACTAAAATTGGAAGAGAAATCCAGTTAATTGTTAGATAATTTCACATGAGCAGTACAACCATAGACTTAGATAATACTTAAGACTTTTGAAACAGAATAATCCCATTCTTTTCAGTGAGACCCTTATTGTCTGATTGTTTCGTCTGTGTGATTGCAGTGAAGTTTTTTTGGTCACCTCAGCAGTCATTGTGAATGAGGAGCCTTATATCCTGATGCAAAATGCCAATTCATAACTAGTTTTCTGTTGGTCCAAAGCCACGTTTCAGATCATAGATAAATAACACGATGTAAAGGGCTGAATTCTCCCATATTCCTTAACTTACAAGGAGAATTTCCTGCTATGAGGCCTTGTGTTTTAATTAGAGTACTGCTTTCACGACATACCATGCTCCAACAGTGCCTTCCCTTCAGATGCTGGCTCTCCAACTTTTAATAACAGAGGTATTTGTATTGCTGGGATAAAGAGTCATACAGTATGGAAACAGACCCTTTGGTCCGACTAGTCCACGTTGACTATGTTTCCAAACTAAACTAGTCCCACCTGCCTGCATTTGGCCCACACACCTCCAAACCTTTCCTATTTATGTACTTGTTCCAAATGTTGTCACTGCAACTGTATCCAGCACTTCCTTTGGCAGCTCATTCCACACACTAACCACTCTCTGTGTAAAACAGTTGTCCTTCATGTCCTTTTTAAATCTTTCTCCTCTCACCTTAAAAGTATGTGCTCTAGTTTAGAACTCCCCCCCCCCCCCCCCCCCCCACGAAAAGATCTTTGCTACTCAACCTTATCTATGCCCTTCATGATTTTATAAACCTCTGTAAGGTCACCCCTCAAGCTCCTACACTCCAGTGAAAAAGGTCCCACCCTATCCAGTCTATTTTTTGAACACAAACCCTCCACTTCTGACAATATCCTGATAAATCTTTTCTGAACACTTTCCAGTTTAATAATATCCTTCCTATAACTGAGTGACCAGAACTGGACACAGTATGACAGAAGAGGTCTCGCCAATGTCCTGTACAACCTCAACATGACAAGCCAATTCCAATACTCAAAGGTCTGAGCAATGAAGGCAAGCATGATATATGCCTTCTTAACCATCCTGTGATGGAAATTTCAAAGAATTATACACTGGAATACTAAATTGCCCATAGTGTTCTTGGGATGTGTAATTTAGCTGCATTAGTCAGGGTTGGTAACTCTTTGGAGGGTTGGTGTGGACTTGTTGGGCCAAAGGGCCTGTTTCCACACTGTCGGGATTCTAACTCTGATTCTAAAAAAAAGTTGTTCTATAGCAACGAGCCCAACCATTAATTGTGTAAGTCCTTCCCTTGTTTGTTTTACCAAAATGCACTATCTAGTATAGATCCAAATTAAACTCCATCTGCCACTCCTCAGTCCATAGACCGAATTGATCAAGACCTCTTTGCAATCTTAGATTAACCTTCTTCACTGTTCGCTATACAACAATTTTGGTGTCATCCACAAACTTACTAAGCATGCCTCCTATATTCTCATCCAAATCGCTTATATAAATGACAAACAAATGTAGACCCAGTGCTGTTCTCTATGGGACACCATTAGTTATAGGCTTCCAGACTGAAAAACAATCCTCCACCACATGTCTTCTACCCTAAAGCCAATTTTATATCCAATTAGCAAACTCACCCTGAATCCCATGTGATCTAACTTTACTAATTAGTCTATCACGTGGAACCATGTTAAAGACTTCACTAAAGTACAAGTAAGCAATGTCTTCTGCTCTGCCCTCATCAATCTTTTTGATTACTTCCTCAAATAACTCAATTAAGTTTGTGAAACACGATTTCCCTCACACAAAACCATGCTCACTATCCCTAATCATTCCTTGTCACACCATTTGCATGTAAATCATATCTTTCAGAATCACCTCCAACAACTTGCCCATCACTGATGTCAGACTCACAGGTCTGTCGTTCACAGATTTCTCCTTACAGCCTCTCTTAAGTAAAGGGATGACACCCTCCAGTCCTCTGGTATCTCTGCATATACTAGCATACTTGATGGTGGTGCCATCCTGGAACCTCAGCCATGCTCTTGAACAAACACTAACAGTCTCGAGCACCCTTCAGTGTTCAATATTGTGGTACAACAGCTTTAAATCAATGCTTCTCATGTCACACTGATGGCACAGCTGACACTTCCTTGCATGTAGATCTGCACATTCTTATCACTATGGCTTTTTCAGTGTCAGACCATACAACTCAGCAGTCCTTACCACATCCTATCCAGCAAGTCTCTCTAAATCAATGTTTTAGTTTCCTGAATGTCCACCATAGCTCAGGTCTTATTAATGATGAATGTGGGGTCTGATACTGCAAAGCTGTATCATGAACAAGGTTCTGTTCTTTCTGATGAACATCCTGACCGCCCTGCCTGGAAGACTGACCCTGCTCTTCCAGCTTGTCAGCAGCTGCCACATTCCCTCTTTGCTCTAATGGTGCAGAGCATAACATGCTATGATTGTAATGTGGAGGTGCCGTTGTTGGACTGGGGTGGACAAAGTTTAAACATCACACAATACCAGGTTATAGTTGAATATGTTTATTTGAAAGTACAAGCTTTTGGAGCGCTGCTCCTTCGTCAGATAGCTAGGGGGGCAGGATCGTGGGACACAGAATTTATAGTAAAAGATCAACGTGTCATACAACTGATGTGATGTATTAAATAAATTGCTGTTAAGCCTTTAATCACTTAGAATGGGGATGCATGTTTTGATTGATTAATTTGTAAATCCCAAAACTTCTTTCAAGTCACAGTCCTGAGATAACTTAAGATTTTATAAAAAAAGTGAAATCTTAGCTCAGACAATGAATTAAAGGTGTGAGGTTAGAGTCTGTCTGTATCCAGCCTAGAGTCAGACTGGTTCTATTTCCAAAGTAGGAATTTGCAAAATACCACATGGACTGACCGTGAATAGATGGTATGCTTTTGGAACAAAAAGTGTATTCCCAAGTCCGCCTTGGAGGACGGTTACCTGAATATGAGGCCGAATGTCCTTGACCACTGAAGTGTTCCCCGAATGGGAGGGAACATCCCTGTCTGGCAAATGTTTCTTTGTGTCCATTCATCTGTTGTTATAGCGTCTGCTTGGTCTCGCCAATATACCATGTATCCCTATTCTAAATGATGAAGACTAAACAGCAATGCATTGCATCAGTTGTATGACACTTTGATCTTTTAATATACATTCTGTGTCCTATGATCCTGTCCCACTAGCTATCTGATGACGAAGCAGCGCTCTGAAAGCTTGTACTTCCAAATAAACTTGTTAGACTATAACTTGGTGTGTGATTTTTAACTTTGCTTTGATTATGTGACACATTCTGTTTGTAGCCCTTGTCTCCCAGCAACCCTCATCGTAAGGCATCTTGATACTCAAACAAAGAAACACATGCGTTCTCAAGGGTGTAGGAATCATGGCAGTACTAGAATATCGCTGATCACTTACACATTGATGGTATGGAACATTTTTCTATTAATGAACTCAGCTATCTTGTGTATCAGCATGTGAGAACCTCTGAGGAAGGATCTTTAGATCTGAAACATTGACTCTGCTTTCTCTTCATGGAAGTTGCCAGACCTGCTGAGTTTCTCTGGCAATTTTCATTTTCTGCAGTTACATGATTAGTGCAAATGTCATTTCGTAGTGATACAGCATAGACACCACGTCCATACCTACTAACAAACACCTAGCTACAGTAGTCCCATTTATCTGCACTTGGTCCATAGCCTACAATGCTCTTACATTTCAAATACTCATCTAGGTGCTTCTTAAATGTACCTGCCTGCATTACCCTCTCAAGCAGCATGTTCCATGTTTCTACTGCCCCATGGATAAAAAAAAAAATCCTTAGGTCTCCTCTAAACCACTTGCTCTGTACTTTAAACTTATGTCCTCTGGTCTTAGACATGGGGAAAAGATTGTCACGATCTATCCTACATCTAAGCCTCATAATTTTATATATCTCAAGCATATCTCCTTCAGCCTTCTCTGCTCCAGACTAAACAGACCTGGTTTATCCAATCACTCCTCATAATTGAGATTTTCTATCCCAGGTGAATCTTCTCTGCACCCTCTCCAGTGCAGTCATATCCTTCCAACACAGTGACAAGCAGAACTGCAGACAGTACTCCATCTGTGGTTCAACCAAGGCTTTATAAAGTTGTTACAAGACTTTCCTGCTCCTATATTCTTTACCCTGGCTAATTAAGGCAAGCATCCATTTGCCTTCTTCAAAACCAAATCTCCCTACACTGACACCTTCAAGGATTCATGGACTTGGACACCATTGTCCATTTGTTCCTCAAGACTCCCTAGGGATATCCTTGAACACTAGGGACCCACCATTCATTGTTTATATTCTTCCCTAAGTAGACCTCTCAAAATGTATGACCTTGCACTTACCAGGATTAAATTTCTCCTGCAATTGCTCTGTTCAATTTGCCAGCTGATCAGTATCAGATTGCAGCCTGACTATCAACAGGACCACCAATGTTTGTGTCATCTGCAAACTTACTAATTATACTTTCTATATTTGTATCCAAGTCGTTGATGTAGACAGAATTCAGGAAAGGTCACAGCACTAATCTCTGTGCTACACTGCTGGTCAGAGGCTTCCAATCACATAAACAGCACTGGTAAAATTCTAGAATCCATCATTAAGGATGAGGTTTCTAAATTCTTGGAAGAGCAGGGTCGGGTTAGAACAAGTCAACATGGATTTAGTAAGGGGAGGTCGTGCCTGACAAACCTGTTGGAGTTCTTTGAAGAAGTGACAAGTAGGTTAGACCGGGGAAACCCAGTGGATGTGGTCTACCTAGACTTCCAAAAGGCCTTTGATAAGGTGCCACACGGGAGGCTGCTGAGCAAGGTGAGGGCCCATGGTGTTCGAGGTGAGCTACTAGTATGGATTGAGGATTTGCTGTCTGACAGAAGGCAGAGAGTTGGGATAAAAGGTTCTTTTTCGGAATGGCAGCCGGTGACTGAATGGCAGGGTTCAGTGTTGGGGCCACAGCTGTTCACGTTATATATTAATGATCTGGATGAAGGGACTGGGGGCATTCTAGCGAAGTTTGCTGATGATACAAAGTTAGGTGGACAGGCAGGTAGTACTGAGGAAGTGGGGAGGCTGCAGAAAGAACGAGACAGTTTGGAGGAGTGGTCCAGGAAATAGCTGATGGAATTCAATGTGAGCAAATGCGAGGTCTTGCACTTTGGAAAAAAGAATAGAAACATGGACTACTTTCTAAATGGTGAGAAAATTCGTAAAGCCAAAGTACAAAGGGATCTGGGAGTACTAGTTGAGGGTTCTCTAAAGGTAAACATGCAGGTTGAGTCCGTGATTAAGAAAGCGAATGCAATGTTGTCAATTATCTCAAGAGGGTTGGAATATAAAAGCACTGTTGTGCTACTGAGACTTTATAAAGCTCTGGTTAGGCCCCATTTGGAGTACTGTGTCCAGTTTTGGTCCCCACACCTCAGGAAGGACATACTGGCACTGGAGCGTGTCCAGCAGAGATTCACACGGATGATCCCTGGAATGGTAGGTCGAACATATGAGGAACGGCTGAGGATCCTGGGATTGTATTCATTGGAGTTTAGAAGATTAAGAGGAGATCTAATAGAAACTTACAAGATAATACATGGCTTGGAGAGGGTGGACGCTAGGAAATTGTTTCTGTTAGGTGAGGAGACTAGGACCCGTGGACACAGCCTTCGAATTAGAGGGGGTAAATTCAGAACAGAAATGCGGAGACATTTCTTCAGCCAGAGAGTGGTGGGCCTGTGGAATTCATTGCCACAGAGTGCAGTGGAGGCTGGGATGCTAAATGTCTTCAAGGCAGAAATTGATAAATTCTTGATGTCACAAGGAATTAAGGGCTACAGGGAGAATGCGGGTAAGTGGAGTTGAAATGCTCATCAGCCATGATTGAATGGCGGAGTGAACTCGATGGGCCGAATGGCCTTACTTCCGCTCCTATGTCTTATGGTCTTATGATTTTATCATCACCCTTTGCCTCCTATTTGGAAGCCAGTTTTGGATCCAGTTTTCCAACTTACTTTGGATCTCATGGGGCTGTTACCTTTTGAATGAGCAGTCCATATGAAACCTTGTCAAAGACCTTACTGAAATCTATGTAAACCACATCACTTGCATTACCCTTCTCAATATATTTAGTTACCTTCTCAAAAAAACTCAATTAAATCTCCCTCCAACAAATCTGTGCTGACCAGTCCTGATCAATTCCTGCCTTTTCAAATATCAATTAATCCTGTCCCTCAATTTTTTTTTCCAATAATATCCCCACCATTGATGTCAGACTAAGTAACTGGTCTGTAATTACCTGGCATATCCCTACTGCCCTTTTGAACAAAGGAATCGCATTAGCTATCTTCCAGTGATGTGGCACTTTATCTGTAACCACTAGAATATTAAATATCTCTGCCAGGGTCCCCCCGCAATCTCCTTTCTTCCCTCTTGCAGCAGTTTAGGATATATCTCATCAGGCCCCGGGAATTTATACACCTTTATACTTGCTAAATCATCTAATATCTTAACAGGCTCGAGAATCTCGCCATTCCGACTGAAATCTCCAGCTACACTGTCTTACTTCTTACGGATGAGAAATATTCATTTAAGACTTCACCCACATCCTCTGGCTCCTCACAAAGATTGCCCCTTTAGTCCTTAACAGGGACTACTCTATCCCTGGTAATCCTCTTGCTCGTAATATATTTATAGAATGCCTTAAGAGTTTTCTGTAATTCTGCAAAAGGTAATTAGTGGCCTCTCTTTGCCTTCCTAATTTCTTTTTTTAAGCGTGCGTGCCCCCCCCACCCCCCCGCCCGTCCTGAAGTGCCTCTCTTGTTTTTAATGCTCTGTATTTCACATATGTATGGGGATCGGTTTAGCTCAGTTGGCTGGATGGTTGGTTTACAGAACCAACAGTGTGGGTTTAATTCCCATCACCAGTTTGAGGTTACCATGAAGGGCTGTCCTTCTCAACCTCTTTCTTTGCCTGAGGTCTGGTGGCCCTCATGTTAAATCACCATCAGTTACTTCTCTCTAATAAGAGAGCAGCCCCTATGGTCTGGTGAACCCCGGTTTTGACATCTTCCTCTGTACTGTGACAGCGAGCGTTGCACTGACTCTCCAACAGTGCTACATACCCTCAGTACTGACACTATAACAGTGAAGTGTTCTGTCAGCACTGACTCTTCAGCAGTGTGGCACTCCCTCAGCACTGGCATTGTCAGTGTCAAACTGGATAATTTAGTCTAAACCTTGGAACTTCTACCTCCTAGTTTTGAAGCCTCTTTGCCATTTTTGAATGGCTGTTAAGTACCATTAGCATCATGTGGAAATTCTGAATGGTAAATTCATGAGATGAAATGTGGTAAAAGTTGATGTTAATTGAGAGTCGACCAGAGCAGGAGTGGTCCCTTTAGGAGTCAATGAAAATGTAATTAAATCATTGTTGACAATGGCTAAGTGAGACAACTCCAGTTCTAAAAGAACTATTTTATGAATGCAATAAAATTTACTTCAGAAATGTTTAACAACAAAATGGATCAAAATTCAACCTCTTCTCTCTAACTTTAATTATCTGTGCCCTCCCTCCAAGGAGATTCTCCGAATATTTCAAGAGGTGAATAAAGGTCAGCCTGTCATGGCTTGTCAGAAAATTTCTAGAAAAGATATTTAAAAATATTTTTACTGACATTTTGGAAAGGTTTTACATCAGTAAATTTTCAAGAATTTTCCCAATACTTTTCCGAACATTTTCCAAACTTTGTTTAAGCCACAGCTAGTGTATTGTGTGCAGTTCTGGAAACCACATTGTAGGAGAGATGCGATCGCAGTGGAGAGGATGCAGAGGACATTTACCGGGATGTTGCCTAGGCTGAAAGTTTCAGTTATGAAGAGAAATTGGATAGACTGGGGTTATTTTACTTTGAGCAAAGGAGGTTGAGAGGAGATATAATTGTGATATATAACTTTATAAAGGGCCTAGATAGGGTAGACTGGAAGACTTTTCTCCCTTGAATGGGGGAGATCAATGACCAAGGGGCAGTGATTGAAGGTACAGGGCCAAAGGTTTAGAGGAGATGTAAGAAAAACGTTTTTAGTCAGGGGGTGGTGGGAATCAGGAACTCACAGCCTGTAAGTGTGGTTGAGGCAGAAACCCTCAAAGGTTTAAGAGTATTTAGATGCACACTTGAAAAGCCAAGGCATAAAAGGCTATGGAGCGAGTTCTGGAAAACAGGATAGAATAGTTGGGTGGTTGTTTATGATCAGCATGAAGGTGATGGGCCAAAGGGCATTTTTCTTTGCTGTAAATCTCTATGACACTAAACATTTTGAGAATAATTTTCCAAAGGTTTTGTAAAAGTTTCACTAAACTTTGAAAAAAATTCTAAAAATTATCAACAAGTTTTAAAAGTTTGGCAGGGAACGAAAATTAATTTTCCCTGTAGTTTTCTCTAACTCTGGGAGACAATTTAGGAGCTTTTTATTTTTACTGCCAGTTTTCTCAAATTAATGACTACCTGTAAGAACAGAACATGCTGGAAATAATTAGCAGGTCTGCAACATTTGTGGAGGGGATTAATGATCACCTATTTTAGTGGAACTGAACCTGAAACATCAACTTGTTTCTCTCATCACAGAGGCTGTTGAGTGTTTTACATCCCTTTCTGGTTTAATTTCAGATTTCCACATTAACTGTATGCTTTTGTAAGAATGTACAGTATCTGTTTATGATGAAGTTAGCCTGGACTCTGGAAAATCTTCCTGATTTTATAAAATAGAGATATTCATTAATTTTAAGGGTTAGAAATCAAGCAATTTCCTGATGCTCAGTCCCAGCAGAAAAATATGTGTGCTGAGGGCACACATTTGTAAGGTTTATATTTACAATTTATATTAATGATTTAGGTGAAGGAACTAGATTTAATACCTCCAAGTTTGCAGATGACACAAAACTGGGTAGGAGGTTGAGCTGGGAGGAGGATGCAGAGATGTGATTTGGACAAGTTCAGGGAGGGGCAGAAGTATAATGTGAGGTTATTAACTTTGGGGCAGAAACAGGAAAATAGACTATTACCTCAGTGGGAAAGGGGAGGTGCAGTGAAATCTGGATATCCTTGAACATCATTCGCTGAAAGAAAATATGCAGTTGCAACAGGTGGTGAAAAAGGCAAATGTTGTGTTGGTCTCCAGAGCGAGAGGCTTTGAAAACAGGAGCAATTATATAGAGCTTTGGTGAGTCAACACCCAGAGTATTGTGAGCAGATTGGTCTTCTAACCTTAGGAAGGATGCTCTGGCAAGTGACTGCAACAAAGGTTTACCAGCCTGATTCCTGGAATGACATTTAAGAGATTGTGCAGTTAAGATAATATTCTCTGGAGTTTGGAAAAATGAAGGGGTTTGCAATGAAAACTATAACATTCTAACAGGACTAGGCAGGATAAACACATGAAGGATGTTGCTGATGACTGGGGATTGCACAATCAGTGGTCACTGCCTAAGAATACGGGGCAGGACATTTATGACTGAGATGAGGAAAAATTTCTTCACCCCGAGAGTGGTGAGTCTATGGAATTTGCTGTCACAAAGTGTGAGTGAGGCCAAAATATTGAATGTTTTCAAGAAGGTGTTAGGTACACTTCTTAGGGCTAAAGGGATAAAAGGGTATGTGCAGAAATGGGGACATTGTTCTGACTTGGAAGATCAGCCATGATAATATTGAATGGTGGACCAGGCTCCAAGAGCTGAATGGCCCACGTTTGCTTTTGTGTGTCCATGTTTTCTGTAGGCTTGAGGCAGAAGATGAAAAAAATGCAGACACAATTGAAACAAGTGCCGACTTTTCACAACAACATCTGTCCTAGTAAGAGACTATTGATCATGGTGGTGTTTTATGCTGCTTTGATCTGTTTGATTTGTAAAACCCTTGAAGATGTAAGTGTAACAAGCAATCAGTTGAATACTTTGTACTTATTGTCAATTTACCTACATCTAGATACTATTGCCTGATGAGGCATGTCATTGAAAGAATTTCAAGGATTTATAAGGGCTTGGGTGAAAATGGGGGAGATTGGGGGCTTTCTACTTAAAAAGAAGGTACTGTTTATTCCTTCAGAAATTATATTTTCTCTTCTTTGCCTTTCTGTGTTAGATATTCTCTTTGCATTCTTTGTTCTGTTAACTAGCTAGTTGAGACCACAGGATGCCGCATGCATTCTCTTGTATTTGAGGGAGACAGACTAAGCAGGAGCTACTTTGAAACAAGAAACAGATCTCTGATGAATAAAACCATGAATAATATTAAGCCTGTACCCTTCTCTTTGTACCATGCACAGTATTTGTCACTCCACTTTAGGAAGGATACAAATACATTGGAGGCAGTCCTGTGAAAGTTCACCAAGCTTGATCCCGACATTGAGTAACAGTTGATTAGATTTAGAATTGAGAAGTGATCTTATTGAAGCACAAATGATTTTTAGGGAACTTGACAGGGTAGATGCTGAAAGACTGTTTCTCCTTGTGGGAAAGTCTAAGACCAGAGGACATCATCTCAGAATAAAAGCCCACACATTTAAGTGAAAGATGAGAAGGAATTTCTTCTCAGAGGCAGTGAATCTGTGGAATTCTTTACCACAGAGGGCTGTTGAGACTGAATTGTTAAGTATATTTGATGCTAAGATAGACAAATTATGAATCAGAAAGATAATTAAGGGTTATGGACAAAATACAGGAAAACTGAATTGAGGATTTATGGATCAGCCATGATCTTATTGAACAGTGAACCAGACTCAATATACTGTCTTACATCTTATGGTTTTATGCCTTTCCTGTCTGCCCACAACTGTAATCCTTCATCCTTGGAACTATTTTAGTCAACTTTTTTTGCACCCTCTTCAAACCTTTAAATTTTTCTGCAGTTCCCAGAATTGAGCAAAAAAGATCCAGCTGGTCCAAACTCGTATTTAACTGAAGTTTAGTGTAGCCCTTTAACTTTTGTACTCTATGCCTCTATTTATAAAGGACTCCAGATGTTTTAATAATTGTTTTAACATGATTTGTAAGATAGCCCTCCCAGCTGTCTCTATTTCTACATTCCATTTGAAGTTGTACTGTTGAGCTAGTTTCATTTCTCCTCATTCTTCCAATCAAAATGTTCAAACTTACATATCCCCATTGATCTTTATCAACTTGTGTCCAATGGTTCATCCCCCATGGTGAAAATTTCCCTTTGTTCATTGGTTACAGTAAGGATGCAAATTATCTGCTGCAGAAAAAAAATGACCTTGCTTTCTGTCATTTAATCCTTGAGAAAAAAAGCTTGGGTCTATATTTTTGTACAGTCGTTGACATTCCTGGGATCTTTCAAAAACAGTGATCAGGACAAATTGGACCGCAGGGTCTGTTTCTGTGCTGTACGTCTCTATGACTTGCATCTGGAAATCCTACCTCTAATTCCAACAGATTATAAATTTGCTGATAGGGGATGGATTGTGACTTGTGCAAAAAGGACACCAGGACTCAGCCATGATAAACTTTTAGAATGGACAGGAATGTTTGTGAAGCGTGGATAAGATCTATAGACTTGTCAGCTATAAGTTTATTTAAATATAAAAGCCCTTTAAAATTGAAACAAAACTGCTTGCCTGTGCCTGTGAGTTAATAAAAAATACTGAGCTTGTAGTTTCATAGCTGTTTGATGAAATAGCCCTAAGTGTTATCATTATAGCATTATTCCCACATTCTTTCATTATCATAATGTTGGGGGGGATGGGGCGGGTGGGGGGGGGGGTGAAAGTTCACAAATCAAAGATGTTGTTAAAGAATTAGATATCTTTGGCTTGAGGCTTTGAATCCAAATGTTTTCATAAGGAATTGAGCACATGAGCAGATTTAAATGGGCTTTCATGAATGTCTTTAATCAGATGTATATCAGCAAAGTATGGAATAGATATTTAAAGCTTAATTTTATTTCATCTCCAAGAGTCTGCTCATGCTGCGCTTTGAATGAGTTGGCATTGAGGGTGTATGAACAAATAGTGGTGGTGGGTGACGTGTGTGGGTTGGCAAAAGCTGAAATATGTGGGGAAGGGTGTAAAGCACATGGGGAAGGGTGTGAGGCTGAGTGTGAGACAGGTTAGGATGGGAGGACCATATATTTAAGGAAACATCTGGGACCAGGCCTCAGAACTGAGGTGGACCGTTTAACAGTAGGCCTTTGCATTTGCAGTCCACGTGGCCATCTCAGATCTGCATCCAGTAGTTTGATTCCATCCATGTGGCCTCCTCTAGAGATGAAAATCCCAGCATTTATGGCTCTTTTTCCCAATTGGGTATTGCTTTTCGACTTTACAAATGTCCAGGGGACTCAATGAATCAGGATAATAGAACAAAAAACAAAGAACAAAGAACATTACGGTGCAGGAACAGGCCCTTTGGCCCTCCAAGCCTGCGCTGATCCATATCCTCTATCTAAATCTGCCACCTATTTTCTAAGGATCTATATCCCTTTGCTCCCTGCCCATTCATGTATCTGTCTAGATACATCTTAAATTATGCTATCGTTCCCACCCCCACCACCTCCGCTGGCAACACATTCTAGGCACCTATCACCCTCTGTGTAAACAACTTTCCACATATATCTCCCCTAAACTTTTCCCCTCTCACTTTGAACTCATGACCCCTAGTAATATTTGTTTATTCAAACATCTGCAAGGTGAGTCTGCCTTTTTAGTGTAATACTAACTGTGCAAAGTCTCATTGGATGCCATCTTCTTTACAGATCTCATATTAAATTATTTATTTGATAAATTCACACTGTTATGTTGACCAGATATCTTAGGTATTAATTTCCCACAGTATACCTGACAGATATTTGATCTTTTGCCGCCTTTATTTTTGCTGATCGTGTTACTCCTTACATGCGTGGCCCTTGCTCTTGTTATGGACCAGGCCAGACCTGCTCAAAATGTTTTGAGAAGGTAGCCTCGACCCTAAATCTTTTTATTTGCTTTAGGCAGATGTAAGTGGATGTGCCAGGAGTGATGTAGCTGGTCAAACTACTCAGTTTTAAACAAAACGGACTTTATTTACAGATTGCCAAATGAAGCACAAACAAAGGAGAACAGAATATGGAAGAACTTAACCTATCCGAAAACCGAACCAACTCTATGGCAACTTGATGATACTGTTCCAATTTCCTGCAATATCCCCATAAACACATTGCTTAGCAAAAAAATGTCATTCCAAACACATTACAGACAGGAGAGGATTTAGAGAGAAAGTTCAAGAAAGACGTCTGTTGAAACATGGAACCTCTTTTCACTGTAGCTGCTTCTCTAGCTGCTTTTCTTAGCTAAAACTGTACCAAAGTAGAAAAACCCCTGAACTGGGCAAACTCCCCTTTTGTTGTACGAGTCTTTTGAAAAAAAAAATCCTATAGCTCCTTTTCCTTGATTGTCACCTTCGGTACTATCCTGAAGAATCTTAATGTACTTAAAGCTTAATTTTATTTCATCTCCTAGAGTCTGCTCATGCTGTGCTTTGAATGAGTTGGCATTGAGGGTGTATGAACAAATAGTTCATCACACTCTTCAGTTTGTTTCTGTACATCTGTGTTCTTTATCTCTGTCCCATTTGCTTTAACTGAAAATTTAACCATTATCTAACTGATTCAGTCTCTTCATGGCCCTCTGAGCTATGAAAGTTGGGAGCTTTTCTGGCTTTGTATAACTACCTCAGGAGCAAAATTTGACGCCTCTGTTTTATGTTGAGGTTTTATAAACTAAGGATATACATAAACTCTCTGTAGCTCATAAAGTACTTTGGTAAGGTGTTCGCTCCTGTTGAATATAGGAAATGCAGCATCCAATTAGCACATGGTAAGGTTTTACAAATTGATAGTCCTGCCAATTGTAGCTGGAAGTAAAATTGTCCCCCACACTTTGGCAGTATCTAGCCTCACACAGCTGCAATTGGGAAATATTGAGCTATTGTGGGTGGAGAGAAATTCAGTAGCAAATTTAAATAAAATTATGCTTTCAATCAAATTCATCATTTACTAAATTCTTTTCCATTATGATCCATTGTAGGTGAGGATATCTTTATCCATTTGTATGGAGCTGCAACAGACATAAATGTAAGACTGGACAAAAACTCAGTAATGATTGAGAAAACCTACATATCATTGGCTAACCAGAGAGTGGTTTCCATTTGCAATAGGAGTGATGTAATTGTGCATTTTGAGTGGAAGGCCTTTGCAACTCCAGAAGAAGAGGAGCAGCAAAAAATCAGGTCAGTCAATTAGTACCTAAGACTCTTTAATTTATGTAATATTTATTATCTAAGTGTCATAAGGACATTTCTGTAATATGTATTAGATCCACCTTCAGGATTTGAAACCTCATTTGCAACCAGCCTCCCAAATAGTCATTATATCTGCCATTATTGGTTGCAGACTGGTTCTCATTTTGATCCCAACTGATGGATGAACATTCCTGATGAATGAACATTCCTGATGAAGGCTTTTGCCTAAAAAGTTGATTTTCTTGCTCCTCAGATGCTGCCTGATCTGCTGTGCTTTTTCAGCACCACTCTAATCTTGACTCTGATCTCCAGCATCTGCAGTCCTCACTTTCGCCCTGATGGATGAGACAAGGCAACTTATCTTTTGGTGACCTCATAGTGTTGGGTAGAGATCATGCTTTTGCAAGGTCCTCTGATAATTGTTACCCAATGGCTAGATCTTTTGATATATTTTTAAAAACAAAGTTTGATGCTATGCTGGTGTTGTAGAAAAATTCAATAAATGTTCCCATACTGACTCCAATTTTTATCCTGGAAGCTCTATGGAAGCCCTCCCTATATCTATCACATACAGTACAGTTCATCGGCTCTCACATATCTGTAACCTCATCGTGGATGAGTAGGCCTACATTCTGTCTTGGCTAAAACCTGGCTCTGAAATGATGACGTTTTCTTTTTCACTGAGACTTATTTATCAGGTTACGTATTCTATTATGTTCTATCCGTAAACTGCTATGAAAAGTAACTGGAACTCAACTCATGGCTTCAACTTGACATCCTTCCCAATAAAGGGTCACCTACCTGAAACATTAAACCTGAGATCACTTTTTGCAGGGATGTTAAGAATGTCTGAACTTGCTAAAATATTACTGGAATCCCAATTCCAGAAGTACTGGCTCCAAATGCGTACAAATATATGTCAGGGATTAAGTGCATGAATGGAATGTTTGTTTTTATAAAGAATTATGTTCTTGAAGGAATGTATCACTAAGGTTTTTTTTAATTGATGACTTATTTTTAGACTTAGAACTTCATTTTATTTCACCTCAATTTTGCATCTGAGATCTATAGATGATAGATTCTCAGTGAGTTGACATAAAGTAGTGGTCGATGTGGGAGAACATGTCGATAAGAGTTGACAGTAATTTGGTACGGGCGCTATAACAAACCCTGGTAAAGGGGGATAGATTGACATGGAGGGTATGAGGGGCTGTGGAGGAGAGTGGCAGTATGAATTGGGATGAGTGATGTAGATGAGTCATAGGTAATGGATGGACATAAGGGCTCGAGGTCTGTTTTTTTAATTCTTGTCTATTTTTATGGGATGGCAGTCATGGATCACCAAAGCAGGCCTTTAAGCCAGCCACCACCTTGGCCCCTAACAGTGTGTGTAGTACCTCTGAATTCTTTCCAGGGCAACAGCCTGATTTCCGTTAACCCCCACCACACCCCATATTTCTTGGTGTTCTGAAGAAGAGCCATCTTGGTCTCACAATGTTAACTCTGTGTCACTTTTCACAAATGCTGCCAGACCTGTTGGATTTCTCCAGCACTTATTTCAGATTTCCAGCATCCACTTTCTTTTGCTTTTAAAAAAGCCAGTTTGACTTAAGTCCCAACAATTACAATTTAAACAGGCTTTTCATTAATGCTGGTGTGTATTTCTCTAAAAATGCAACTTGGGATCTGATGATGTGTGCAATTTTAACTCTGACATTCCTGCAGCTTTCAGTCTATGAGTTGGGCCTATTTCTGAACTCTACTGTTATCTAATAATGCTATATACCCATAGAGAAGACATGCAGCAATACCACTTAAACATCCAAATACTTTGTGCCAGCTGTCCTAATGCCAGTTATCCCGCTAACAGGAATATTGGCTCACACTATGGTTGCCAGCGCATATGCAGTTTCTCCCACTACTGACACCATTGGTGTGTGTTCATTGCCAGTACTGGCAACTTTCCTTGCTCAGTTGTTGTCTTCAGTGCATCCTGTTGTCTGCTGGTCTGGTCCCATTATCTCTCCAAACAAAAACCCTCTCACTATAAATCTTCTAAGCCCTTACCTGTTAGCTTCAGTTTCCTTTACTCCTCCCAATTCCCCACCTGCCTTTTCCTGTTCCCTACACCTCTCCCAAGCCCCTGTCTGCTGCCACCTATTCCTTTCACTTCTACCCAGTTCCCTTCAGCCTTCTCCTGTCGCCTTCATCTCTGCCAAGCCACTACCTGCGTTCTGCTGTTCCCTTTGCTTCTCCTGAGCTTCATCTGCCCTCTCCTGTTCCTTTCACCTTTCCCGTGCCTACCTTCTCTCAAACCTTTACAAGGAGTCTGATTAAAACTGTGTATATTGATGGTGATTATTAATGGTGAACTTATAGGTTGGAACTGGTTTTGTTTCGAGTTTTTCAGAATTCTAAACTATTTGCTTCGTACTTCATTATTCTGTTAATGATCATGAAAGGGACATCAGTGGTACTGTTGTAACACTTATAATGGCACAGAAATGTGAGTTGGCATTATTAAGAAAACTGAGATAAGTGCTGAGTACTAAGATAAGATTAGAAACTGATTGAGGTAGGATAAGCGGAAATAGCAGATGTTCTTTAGTGCAGCAAAGTAAAATATTGTGAACATTGAAGTGGATAACTTCAGGATTTCTCTCCTATTTAGGTATGCAGCAGAGAACTGACACATATACCAAACTGACAGTACCCTAAAGACATAGGTCATGCCTGGGTGATCTCCAAATATAAAAACTGTAAAGAGACTTGGAGGTATTCACTGACTCGTCTTTAAAGGCTAACTGATAACTTGAAGTATCTTCAGGGAACCAAATTGGATTTGAGAATATGTTATCAGGTGAATGTTGTATAAATAAATTAAAACTATGAACAGGATTTTCTTCACATGTTTCAGCATCTGGGACAAATGTGGGTCAGAAACCTGCGCTGAGTTACCCAATTGTAATTTATGAAGTGCAAACTTTGCAGAACACCTACATTCTTTCTGCAAAAATAATCCTGAGCTTTCAGTTACTTGCCATTTCATTACAAGAGCTATGTTCCCAAGCTAACATCTTTGACTAGGCTTGCTGTAGTGCTCCAGTGAAGCTCAGCGCAAGCCGGATGAATACCATCTCATTTTCCGCTTGGAAACCCTGCAGTCTTCTGGACTCAGTATTGAGTTCAATAATTTTAGGTCTGAGCACCTTCCCTGTGTCCTTCCCCCAACCTCCATACATCAGCTCCTGTCATCACAAGGGTTCTGACCTACTGTCAGCTAGTAATGGTCCCTGTTACCAGCTATTCATTCTCCCAGGCTGACTTCTTTCTTTTCCTTTGTCTCCCCAAGTGTTTTTCTCCCTCTCTGGGCTCCAGCTGTTGTTTATTCCTCCCTTCTTCCCCCACCCCTTCTTTAGCATTTATACTAACCTTTTCCCAGCTACAATCAGTTGAAAGGTCAGTGGACCTGAAATGTTAACTCTGTTTTCCCTCCACAGCTGCTGCTAGACCTGCTGAGATTTTCCTGAAAATTCTATTTTTGTTTCAGATTTCCAGCATCCTCAACTCTTTGGCTTTTTGCTTCACATTCGAATTATTGTGTGTTTAGTTCTCTGGATTTAGTTACAGAAAGACTTTAAAGCCATGGACAGATTTCAAAGGAGATTTACTAGAATTATACTGGGAATGAGGGATTTTAGATACAAGAAAAGACTAGGGAAATTGGGCTTATTCTCCTTGAAACAGAGAAGATTAAGAGGTAACCTTACTGAGGTATTCAAAATTACGAACAATTCTGTTTATTTAAGAAAGACTTCAATGAGATGCCTGGGAACAATAGAGTCTAACGTCACTGGTGAGTATGTTGCTTGAGGACATGATTTACATGCATTTGGAGAGGCAAGCACAGTTTAGGGATCATCAACACAGCTTTGTATATGGGAAATCATGACTCTGACACTTATTTGAGGATGTGACCATAAAGAAAGGTGAGGACAAGGTGTTGCTATAGTTTCTCTGGACATTAGTATGGCATTTGACAAAGTTCTGCATGTTAACCTGGTTTGCAAAATTAGATTCTATGAGAATCAGGGAGAGCTTGCCAATTGCTTACTAAATTGGTTTGATGATAAGAGACAGGTGGTGGTGGAGGGTTGTTTCTCGGACTGGAGGCCTGTGACCAGTGGTGTTCCACAGAGGTGGATGCTGTGACCACTGTGTTTGTCATTTGTGCAAATGATTTGGATGGGAATATAGGAAGTATGGTTAGTAAGTTTGCAGATGACATCAAAATTGGTGGTATAATAGGCTGTGAGGAAGGTTATCTCAGATTACAAAGGAATCTTGATCACTTGGGCCAATGGGCTGAGGAGTGGCAGATGGAGTTTAATTGAAATAAATGCGTGGTGTTGCATTTTGGTCAAATGAACAAAGGCAGGATTTACACAGTTAGTGGTAAGGCCCTGGGTAGTGTTATAGAACAGAGAAACTTAAGCATTTAGACAAAGTTCATTGAAAGTTGCAACAGAGGTAGACAGATTGGTAAAGAAGACATTTGGTGCACTTGCCTTCATTGCTGAGACCATTGAGTATAGAAGGTGGGATGTCATGTTGTGATTTTACAGGATATTGGTGAGGCCATTTTTGTGTACAACTGTGGTTGTCCTACTATAGGAAGGATATTATTAAATTGGCAAAAGATTCATTGCAGAAAAGATTCATTGATGTCACAATAACTCGAGGGGTTGAGTTGTAAGGAGAGGCTGGATAAGCTTGGACTTTTTTCGTTGGAATGTAGGAGGTTGAGGTCACCTTATAAAATCAAGAGGGTCATAGATAAGGTGAATAGCAAAGATTTTTTCCTAGAGTGGGGGAGTTCAAAACTAAGGAGCATAATTTTAAGACGAGAAGGGAAAGGTTTAAAAGGGACCTGAGGGACAACTTTTTTACACAGAAGGTGGTTCGTATATGGAGTGAACTGCCAGGGGTGGAAGGGAATTACAAACAGTTTCCTTGAAACTGAATGAACGTTTTTAATGCCTTGGTATTTTGTTGCCTTCAGGTTGGAATATTATCAGATGCTAGGGCACTAATTCAAGAGATATAGTGAGCAATTTGTGCTGTTTCTTTATTGCTTTTATCCTCATATAATTCTACAGATGATTGGAGGTGCTGTAAAAATCAGTTTCATTTGATTTGTAGATATATTCTCAGAATCATTAACAAATGATATCTTTTTTAAGTTGAGAGAAAATTTCAAGTTGTTTTCTTCATCAAAACTAAAGGTTGGGAATTTCCCTGCCCATCTGATGCCAGCAGAGTGTGCATTGAGATCCACACACATTATTTAAAATAATCTCTACATTATGATATGAAGTTATGCGAATTGGCAAATAAATGAGCTGCGGATATGCTTGTTCTGAACTAGATTTGTAAAGGTGGGGTCATGTTCATTTGACCAAACAAACTGGCAACCCCAAATAAAAACAAAATATCGCAGATGCTGAAAATTTGAAACAAGTGCAGAGAATGACGGAGAAACTTAGCAGGCCTGCCAGCACCTGTGGACGGAGATGTGGAATGTTTCGCTTTTCATAGATGCTGCCAGTCCTGCTGAGTTTCCTCAGCATAGTTTGTTTGATAAGCCCAAAAGTATGATCTCCGATGCAAGAGCAGTCAAGAACATCACTGATTTGTAAAACAGACCATTCACTAGAATCACAAAAGAAGAGCAGAATTGATGGAATATTAGCCGTACTTTATTTGACTCTTGATCTTCTGTTTTCCCGAGTTACAGAGTCATAGAGTCATGCAGCATGGAAACAGACCCTCCGATCTAACCAGTCCATGTCGACCATAATCCCAAACTAAACTAGTCCCACCTGTCTGCACTTGGCCTATTATGCCTGCAAACATTTCTAATTTGTGTACTTATCTAAATGTCTTTTAAATGTTGTAACTGTACCCGCATCCACCACTTCTTCTGGAAGTTTATTCCACATACGAACCACTGTCTGTGTAAAAAAATTGCCGCTCATGTCTTTTTTAAGTCTATCTATAAAAACATGCCCCCTAGTCTTGAAATCCTCCACTTTAGGGAAAACATACCTACCATTCACCTTATCTATACCCCTCATGACTTTGTAAACCTTTATAAGATCACCTCTCAAACTTCTATACTTGAGTGAAAAAAGTTCCGCTTTATCCAGCCCCTCCTTATTACTCAAACCCCCCATTCCCGGCAACAGCCTGGTAAATCTCTCCTGAGACTTCTCCAGCTTAATAATGTCCTTCCTATATAGGACAATCAGAACTGGACACAGTATGACAGAAGAGGCCTCACCAATATCCTGTACAACCTGTACATGGCATCCCAACTCTGGTTTAATTACCGGTAGTTACTCTGATTTGCCCTTGGTACATGAGATCTGAAGCCAGCAGTCAATTGAAACCCCACACGTGCATCTTGCTCTGCTCTATTTAACTGAGCTTAGACTATCTTTCAAGGAATTTAAAGTAACTGAAGGGAAACAAAACCTGTTCAGCTTCATTTGACTGCTGGACGTAAATTATTATTTTCATATATTTGTTTTTGGAATGGGGGTATCATGGAAATACCGTCATTTATTGCTCATGCCTTCTCCTTGAGAAGGTGGTGACCTGTCTTCTTGAACTGCTGCAGTCCCTGTGGTGCAGGAACTCCCACATTGATGTTTGGAAGGCAAGTCCAGATTTTGACCCCACAACAGTTAAGGAATGGCTGATATAGTTTCAGGTCAGGTTGATTTATGGCTTATCCTGATGTAGCCATGATATTTATTTATTTTTATTCTCTTGTGGGACATGGCCAGCATTTATTGTCTATCCAAAGTTGCTATTGAAAAGGTGGTAGTGAGCAGTCTTCTTGAACCACTGCCATCCATGTGCTGTACGTGGACTCATAATGCTGTTCGGGAGGGAATGGCTGGACCAGTTAAGATAGTGGTCAGACCATAATGTTGATGGTGGGTTTTCAGTGATGGTAATGTTGTTAAATGCCAGGGGCTAGTTGTTGTGTTTTGTCTCATGGTTAGGATATCAATATGCCTTTATGAAATATTCTCATAATTCCATTACCACATTCTAGTAGGTGACCTGAGAGTATAAAGATTTCTTACTCAGTTGTATCTGGGATTACTTGAAGCAAGACACAACTGAAAGTACACTTTTTTGTTATATACTACTATCTTAATATTAACTGATGCATGTATATGCCTGAAGAGCATAATATTTGTCGATATTGAGGGGGCTTGACAGGCTTCATGTGGTAAAGATGTTTTCTTTTGTGGGAGAATTAGGTATTACAATTTAAATATAAGAGTTCAGCCTTTTTAAAACAGATGGAAATTGTTTTCTCTCAGAAGATCATTAGTTTTTAGAACTTCCTTCCTCAAAAGTCAGTGGCAGCAGAGTCTGTGAATTAGTTTTAAGGCAAACATGAATAGATCCTTGGTAAGCAAAAATTGAAAGTATATGGGAAATCCTAGCAGCACTGGGACAAGGCCCTTCGTCAATTTGTCCACAGGTAGGCAGACCTCCTGACAACCTCATGCAGGTAATTTGTGGCAGATTGGGTGGAAAGGTTGCAGACACCTACCTGGCTACCTGCCCATGAGTGGAAAATCAGCCCATAATCTGATGCTTTGTGATTGGAACCAAGCATTGCATTAGTATGTTTGAACACCTACATGAACACTGAACAAGAATAGTTGAACATCCGCGTTTTGTAGATGAGGTAATTGGCCTCCAATGAACACAACCATCTTACTTTATGTTTGGTATGACTGCAACCTGCGGAAAATGTTCCCACTGATTTTTATTGAGTTTAGTTTACTAAGGCTCCTTGTTATCACAGTTGGTCAAGTGCTTTCTTGATGTTAGAGTCAGGAACTCTCTGCTCTTCATCGGAATTCCGTTCCTTTTTTTCATTTATTCATGGGATGTAGGTGTTGCTGGCAAGGCCAACATTTATTGCCTACCCCTAATTTCACAGAGGGCATTAAAAGTTTTGTCCATGGTAAGACCAAAGCTCTAATGAGAGCAGGAGCTGAGCAGACTTGATGGAACCTATACAAAGCAACAGTGTGCAGGTTATTGTTGAGTAGGTTCTGCTTGGTAGCACTTCATTTATTTTTTTAAATCTATTTTCCGAATCAACCTGTTCAGAGGTATTATTAGACATTAAGGTGAAATCAGGAAGGCAAAGAGGGGTATAAGAGAGCATTGGCAAATAAGGTTAAGGATCATCTAAAGAGATTCCACAAGTACATTAAGAGCAAGAGTGTAACTAGAGAGAGGGAAGAGCCTCTTAAAGATCAAGGAGGTTATCTTTGTGTTGAACCACGGGAGATGGAAGAGATACTAAATGAACATTTCATGTCAGTTTTTACTGTGGAGAAAGAAATGAAGTGTAGAGAATACAGAGAAATAAACTTTGATGTTTTAAAATAAATCATGTTACAAGAAGAGGATGTTTGGGAAGTGGTAGAGAATATGAAGGTAGATAAACCTCCAGGACCTAATCTAATGTATCCCAGAATGTTATGGGAAGTAAGAAAGGAAACTACAAGATCCCTTGCAGAAATATTTACATCATCTATAACTACAGCTGAGATGCCTGATGACTGGAGGGTGGCTAATGTTGTACCTTTGCTTAAGAAATATTGTAAGGTGAAACTGAGAACTACAGACTTGTGAGTCTGACTTTAATTGTGGGTAAATTGTTGGAGGTGATTATAAAGGATAGGATTTATGGATATTCAGAGAGGCAGAAATTGATTAGGGATAGTCAGCATGGTTTTGAGTGAGGAAAATCATATCTCACAAACTTGAATGCATTTTTTGAGGAAGTTACCAAAAAGGTTGATGGCAGAGCAGTAGACATTGTTTATTTGGATTTTAGTAAAGTCTTTGACAAGGTTCCACATGATAGACTAATTAGTAAATTTAGGCCACATGGGATTCAGGATGAGTTTGCTATGTGGGTACATAATTGGCTTAATGGCTGGAGACAGACTAATGGTGGGGGGTTGCTTTACACACTGGAGGTCTGTGACCAGTGATGTTCCACAGAGATCCTGTTTTTTTTGATATTTATATAAATGATTTGAACAAGATATAGAAAGCATGGTTAGTAAGTTTGCGGTGGCATTGTAGACAGTGAAGAAGGTTTTCTAAGATTATAAGAGGATCTTGATCAAATGGGTCAATGGGCTGAAAAATGGCAGATGCAGTTCAATCTGAATACATGTCGAGGTATTGCATTTTGGTACAACAAACAAGGATTACCTTATGCAATTAACAGTAGGGCCTTGAGTAGTGTTGTAGAACAGGGGGAGCTAGGGGGTGCAGGTATATAATTCTTTGAAGTTTGTGTCACATAAGACAGGATGGTTAAAAAGGTGTTTGGCATGCTTGCCTTCATTGCTCGGTCCTTTGAGTTTGGGGGTTGGGAAGTCATGTTGAAGTTGTACAGAATATTGGTGAGGACTCTTCTGAAATATTATGTGTTCAGTTCTGGTCGTTCAGTTAAAGGAAGGATATTATCAAGCTGGAGAGCATTCAGAGGAAATTTACCAGAATGGTGCTAGGTATGGATGGTTAAATAGGAGGAGAAAGTGAAGACTGCAGATGCTGGAGATCAGAGCTGAAAATGTGTTGCTGGAAAAGCGCAGGAGGTCAGGCAGCATCTGAAGAGCAGGAGAATTGACGTTTCGGGCATGAGCCCTTCTTCAGGAATGAGGAAAGTGTGTCCAGCAGGCTAAGATAAAAGGTAGGGAGGAGAGACTTGGAGGAGGAGCGTTGGAAATGCGATAGGTAGAAGGAGGTCAAGGTGAGGGTGATAGGCCGGAGTGGACGTGGGGGGCTGAGAGGTCAGGAAGAAGATTGCAGGTTAGGAAGGTGGTGCCGAGTTTGAGGGTTGGGACTGAGACAAGGTGGGGGGAGGGGAAATGAGGAAACTGGAGAAATCTGAGTTCATCCCTTGTGGTTGGAGGGTTCCTAGGCGGAAGATGAGGTGCTCTTCCTCCAGCCGTCGTGTTGCTATGGTCTGGTGATGGAGGAGTCCAAGGACCTGCATGTCCTTGGTGGAGTGGGAGGGGCACCGACCTTTACACCACTGAGGCTGAACGCCAGCTCGCGACACCTCCTTCTACTGCCCCCTTCACCATGACCCCACCCCCGACCACCAAACCATCATCTTCCAGACCATCCATAACCTTATCACCTTGGGGGATCTCCCATCCACTGCCTCCAACCTCATAGTCCCACAACCCCGCACCGCCCGTTTCTACCTCCTGCCCAAAATCCACAAACCTGACTGCCCCGGCCGACCCATTGTCTCAGCCTGCTCCTGCCCCACCGAACCCACCTCTGCATACCTCGACACGGTCTTGTCCCCCTTAGTCCAAGAACTCCCCACCTACGTTCGGGACACCACCCACGCCCTCCACCTCCTCCATGATTTTCGCTTCCCCTCCGTGATTTTCGCTTCACCATGGACATCCAGTCCCTGTACACCTCCATCCCCCATCACAAAGGACTCAAAGCCATCCGCTTCTTCCTTTCCCGCCGTACCAACCAGTACCCTTCCACTGACACCCTCCTTCGACTGACTGAACTGGTCCTCACCCTGAACAACTTCTCTTTCCAATCCTCCCACTTCCTCCAAACCAAAGGAGTAGCCATGGGCACCCGCATGGGCCCCAGCTATGCCTGCCTCTTCGTAGGATATGTGGAACAGTCCATCTTCCGCAGCTACACTGGCACCACCCCCCACCTTTTCCTCCGCTACATCGATGACTGTATCGGCGCAACCTCATGCTCCCACGAGGAGGTTGAACAGTTCATCCACTTTACCAACACCTTCCACCCCGACTTCAAATTCACCTGGACTGTCTCAGAATCCTCCCTCCCCTTCCTAGACCTCTCCATTTCTATCTCGGGCGACCGACTCAACACGGACGTTTATTATAAACCGACCGACTCCCACAGCTACCTAGATTACAACTCCTCCCACCCTGCCCCCTGTAAAAATGCCATCCCATATTCCCAATTCCTTCGTCTCCGCCGCATCTGCTCCCAGGAGGACCAATTCCAATACCGAACAACCCAGATGGCCTCCTTCTTCAAAGACCGCAATTTCCCCCCCGACGTGATCGACGATGCTCTCCACCGCATCTCCTCCATTTCCCGCTCCTCCGCCCTTGAACCCTGCCCCTCCAACCGCCACCAGGACAGAACCCCACTGGTCCTCACCTACCACCCCACCAACCTCCATATACATTGTATCATCCGTCGTCATTTCCGCCACCTCCAAACGGACCGCACCACGAGGGATATATTTCCCTCCCCTCCCCTATCAGCGTTCCGAAAAGACCACTCCCTCCGTGACTCCCTCGTCAGGTCCACACCCCCCACCAACCCAACCTCCACTCCCGGCACCTTCCCCTGCAACCGCAAGAAATGCAAAACTTGCGCCCACACCTCCCCCATTACTTCCCTCCAAGGCCCCAAGGGATACTTCCATATCCACCACAAATTCACCTGCACCTCCACACACATCATTTACTGCATCCGCTGCACCCGCTGTGGCCTCCTCTATATTGGGGAGACAGGCTGCCTACTTGCAGAACGTTTCAGAGAACACCTCTGGGACACCCGGACCAACCAACCCAACCACCCCGTGGCTCAACACTTCAACTCCCCGTCCCACTCCGCCAAGGACATGCAGGTCCTTGGACTCCTCCATCGCCAGACCATAGCAACACGACGGCTGGAGGAAGAGCGCCTCATCTTCCGCCTAGGAACCCTCCAACCACAAGGGATGAACTCAGATTTCTTCAGTTTCCTAATTTCCCCACCCCCACCTTTTCTCAGTCCCAACCCTTGAACTCAGCACCACCTTCCTAACCTGCAATCTTCTTCCTGACCTCTCCGCGCCCACCCCCACTCCGGCCTATCACCCTCACCTTAACCTCCTTCCACCTATCGCATTTCCAACGCCCCTCCCTCAAGTCCCTCCTCCCTACCTTTTATCTTAGCCTGCTGGACACACTTTCCTCATTCCTGAAGAAGGGCTTATGCCCGAAACGTCGATTCTCCTGCTCCTTGGATGCTGCCTGACCTGCTGCGCTTTTCCAGCAACACATTTTCAGCATGGATGGTTAAATAGAGAGGCTGGAGTGTAGGAAATTGGTTGTTTATCTGATAGAAGTTTATAAAGTAAGGGGAAGTGTTAAGATAGAGTTAATGGTAGTTGTCTTTTCCCTAGGGTAGAGGATTTGAAGACTAGTGGGGCACACTTTAAGGTGAAAGGAGAGAGGCGTGAGGCAAATCTTTTACAGAGAGGATGGTTTGCATGCACAGTGAAATTCCTCAAAGTGGTGGATAGATACATGAATAAGATAGGTTTGGAGGGAGCAGGCAGGTGCGACTTGTTTAGTTTGAGATTATGTTCAGTATGGATTGCTTGGACTGAAGTGTCTGTTTCCATGCTGTATGACATTATGACTGTATGTATCTACATCTGGAGCAGGTGGGACTTGACCCTCTGTCACACATGCTTCACAAGACAGCCCTCTTGATAGCACTTCAAAGTCTTTCCCAACACTTCACTGATGGTTGGAAATTGGTTGAATAGTGTGGTGATTGGCTGGATTTGATTCATCCTGCTTTTTTCTGAATAGGACCTGGACAATTTTATATTTTATTGAGTAGATTAGATTAGATTTGATTTGATTAGATTCCCTACAGTGTGGAAACAGGCCCTTTGGCCCAACAAGTCCACACCGACCCTCTGAAGAGTAACCCACCCAGACCCATTCCCCATATTTCCCCCTGACTAATGCACCTAACTCTATAGGCAATTTAGCATGGCCAATTCACCTAATTTGCACACCTTTGGACTGTGGGTGGTATCCTACACAGACACAGGGAGAATGTGCAAACTCCACACAGACAGTCGTCTGCGGCTGGAATCGAACCCAGGTCCCTAGTGCTGTGAGGCAGCAGTGCTAGCCACTGTGCCACCCCGGGTAGATGCCGTTATTAAAGCTGTACTGGAAAAGATGGCAGAAGACGTCCGTTTGGCGCATTATCACTTGTTGGGCTCCATGCTGTATGACTCAATGACTCCTGTTATCTTCTGCTGTATCCACTGTGCTCAACTGTGCCATCAAGAACACTGAGCAAAACTGGAATCATGGAGAAAATTCTGCATTGATTGAGTTCATGCCTGGCACAATGGAAGATGGATGTGATTGTTGGCAGTCAATCATCTCAGTTTAAGAACATCTCTGCAGGAGTTTAGTGTTCTAGGCCTAGTTACCTCCAGCTACTTCATGAATGACCTTCATTCCTTGCTGATAATTGCAGAAAATTCAGGACCATTTGTAATTCCTCAGATAATAAAGTCATCCATGCCCAAATGTAGCAAGACCTGGGCTGACAAGTGGCAAGTATGATACGTGCTACACAAGTGCCAGGTAATGACCATTACCAAAAAGGCAAAATCAAACCATTGACCCTTGACATTCAATGACATTGTTATCACTGAATCCCCAACTATCAATATTCTGGGGGTTACTATCGACCAGATACTGAACTGGATTAACAACAGAAAAACTATGGTTACAAAAGCAGGTTAGTGCCTCGGATGTATGCAGCAAACAACTCACCTTTTGACTTACCGAAGCCTATCTACCGTCTACAAAGCACAAATTAGCAATGTTATGGAATATTCCTCAGTTGCCTGGATGAATGTAGCTCCAACAACACTTACATCTTGACACCATCCAGAAAAAAACAGCCCATTTGATTGACACCACATTGACAACCATTTACTCCCTCTACCACCGACACCTTGTAGCAGCAGTATATACCATCTACATGATGCACTGCAGAAATTTACCAAGGCTTCGTAGAAAACAAGTACAAAGCCTACAATCATTATCGTCTGGATCCCCTCACCACACGGACTTGGAAATCTATCAGTGTCGTTGGATCAAAATGCAGGTACTTCTTCCATAATGGAATTGTGGGTGCAGCAATTCCAAAATGGCAGCTTATGAGTCTGAGCTTGTCCGCTCCTTCTTTTCTTGCTTTTTTTCTCTCTTTTTTTAGTCTTTTTCCTCTTTGCTCACCTTCTGGAGGGAGCTTGGTGGTGAAGGCAGCAGCTGGGACCCAGACAGGGACTTTAATGGTGAGCCATGAAGTGGTTGGTGTGGCCCGGGCAGAACTCTGGTGCTTAGTGGCATTGTGGAAGCAGCTGGGGGCCTGCTGTGTTATTCCAGCCTGCTGCCTATCTACGTTGGATCGGCACCACAGTGGGACTCTAGCAGCCTGAGGCAAGGTGGATGGTGAGCCTAGGTGACGGTCAGCAATCAGATGGCAGCTTGGAGGCATGGAATTGAGTGATTGAGCCTCTGTGGGGAAAGCCCAGCATGGAGTGACTGTTGGCCCATAGATAAAGAAGACGTGTAATTTGGAACTTTTAACTTTATTTCTTATTTACTAGTTTATATTGACAGGAACAGTAATGTTGAATTTTTAACTTATTTATTTTTCTACTTTTTACCTAAGTACCTTGTACCTAACATGGTGCTGTGAAAGTGACATTGTGAATTTTTCACTGTATTCCTATACTTGAGTACACATGACAATAAAATGTAATTCTAATTCTATATCAAATCGGCTGCAGTGGTTCAAGAAAGTAGCTCAGCACCACTTTCTCAAGGGCAGCTGGAGTGGTCAATAAATGATGCCCCTGCCATCAAATCCCTCATCCTCTGAATGAATGAAAAATAAAACTGTTTCTTCATATTATGAGGAATGAATCTAATTGGATGAAGATTGGCTTTTGAAATGATGGTAACCTCAGGAGGAGGCTGGGATGGTCCATCCATATGCCATTTATTGCTGAAGATTGTTACAAACATTCAGCCACGTCTTTTGCACATGCTCCACCATCGTTGAGGCGGTGGAAGTTTGTGAAACCTCCCTTTCCTGTTAGTTCCTGTTTGGATGTGACAGGACTGTAGAGACTTGATCTGGTTCAGGATTGTGGGATTGCTTAGCTCTGTCTACAATATCTTGCTTCATATGTTTAGCTTGCCAGCAGTTCTTGAATTGCAGCTTCAGTGCTTTCATTGTCTTGGTTTATCGACCATCGCTGCCAGTCCCTGTATTCCAGTAGTGACTACACTTTAACAGAACTCCATGAACTGTAAATCACTTTTGGGACGTGCTTTATAATGTAATCCTTAATGAAGAATATAATTTAAGCAAGAGTCCAAAGAATTACTGGTGCCTTACAACCATATGCCATAAAAATACCAGGCGGGGACTCATTATTGTCAAGAGAAAGATGTCTCTTTTAAAGAGAGATTGATTTTCTATAGCATATTTTGCAACCTCAGGCTGTCCCAATACAATATGTAGCTAATGCAGTACAGTTTGAAGTGAAGTCAGCGGCGTAATAAAGGAAACACCACAACCAATTTGCATGAGTAGGATCCCAGAAATTGAATATGATAATACCACTTTTTTTTTAATGGTGATGGCTACACACCAGAACACTCTGGTTGTCTACCCTGCTTTTGAAATAAGGTCATGGGGTCTTTCATAGTCACTTGACAAGGTAGAGAGAGCCTCAGTTTAATGTTTTATCTAAAAGGCATCATCTCCAATAGTACATCAGTGTTACAGTGACATTTATATACTGTAGTCTATGAAAAGACAAGAATATTACCCATTGAGTCACAACTGACACTTCACATAAATGGTCTATGAAGGGTTTTTTTCCTTGCTTTGTACTGTCACAAATGTGAAGTAGATGAGTAAATAGCGAATATTGATAGGTATCAGAGGACAGCTATTTTACAGATGCTGGTTTATGCCTTATGTTAGCATGAGAAGCATATGCTGCAATCTTTATCAAAAGCGTACCTCATGCTCATTAATTGCTGCAACTAAATTGTTTCATCCCAATCCTCAAACACTGGATGTTGTTCCTGAAAAATGTTCTCATATTGTATGCTGCTGCTCATGGCGATTTACCTAATACAGTTACTTTTTTAAAGAGAGGCATAATTTGAAATGAGTGTAAATTACAGTTTCAGTTCTAAACACTAATTTAACTTTGAGTTTATCAGTTCTCTTCATCTCATTGAAGTGTTCTTGTTGGGTAGAACAATTTTTTTACATTGCATTTGATCTCTCCTGCGTGGAAATTTTAGTAGCAATCAACTTGTTTAAATGTCCTCTGCTGAGTATTTGTTAAAATGGTGCATATAAAAATAGATGGAAATGCGTTTGCTTAAAATAGCACAAAGGAGATGTTAAACAAGTGTTCAATGTGTTACTGTTCAGTGATTTTATTGCTATCATTAAGATCAACCCATGAACATCACAGTATAGAATAGCAGTGAAATACTCCTAATTAAGCATAGCTAATTCAGCACAGGGTTATTTCTAAGGTACATTTGATTTCAAGTGTGTTTAAATTTTTTGGGGAAACTATATTTGAATATTGTTTACAATAGTGAAGTTTTGGATGATGGATCATTTTAGATTTTGGGTAATTTCTGATTCAGAGAAGAATTATAGTATTACTCAGTATTTGCAGCCCCTCCTTCACCTACCTGACTACCCACTTCACTCATCTACCCATCCTGTCACTGATTCACTAGTCCATTGACCAGCCTGCACTCATTCATTAAAAGACTGGATCTTTAATATTTACCAGAATATGGAAATCATCACCATTAAAGGGGTATGTGCTGTGCTGCCTCTGCTTATGCCCGAAACTTCGATTTTCCTGCTCCTTGGATAATGCCTGACCTTCTGTGCTTTTCCAGCACCACACTCTTGACTTATTAACTTTATTGTCTGATTCCGTCATGCCATGTTTTTTATCCAGCCCCACACCCTTGTTCTATCACGACATGAGTTGCTTTCAGTACAGGCAACTCATTTCCACCTACTTACGGTCCCTATTATCAGCTTTTCGTTCTCCCTAGCTTCCCATTATCCATCTATTTGTCTGCTTAACTGTCTTTCTCTCTCTTTGGCTCTGTCTCCACCAAATCACTTACCTGTTCCCTCACTGTCTTTAGCATCTACACCACTTTTTACTAGCTACTAATAGCTGTGAAGAGAAAGGTAGCACCTGCTTTCACTCCAGGGCAGTGATACTGCCAGACCTGCTGAGTTTCTCAGCAATTTCAGGTTTTGTTTCTGCTCATTTAAGTGTTGGCTGCAACTGGAATGTCCTTGAAGACATGTGCAGTAGTGCTGCAATGGGAAAATATTTTGGGAAGAATTGATATCGCTGGAAGATTTGAACCTGGCCTTTGTTCCACCCCTCAAGAGGAAATGTTTTCTCTACATGTATGCCATTAAACTCTGTATTATTTACAGGCCTTCATCTAGTCAGACCTCAATCTTCCCTTTGCCAGAGGAAATGTTGTCCTGTCCTGATGGGTAAACTTTTCACTTAGAGCAGAGAACATAGAACAGTACAGCACAGTACAGGCCCTTTGGCCCACAATGTTGTGCTGAGCATTTATCTTAATATAAGATCAACCTAACCTACACACCCCTCAATTTACTGCTGTCCATGAGCTTGTCCAGCAGCCACTTAAATGTCCCTAATGTCTCTGACTCTACGACCATCTGTGGCAGTGCATTTCACACACCCACCACTCTGTGTTGAGAACCTACCTCTGACATCTCCCCCATACCTTTCACCAATCACCTTAAAGCTATGACCCTCATGACAGCCATCGCTGCCCTGGGGAAAAGCCTCTGCTCTCTTTTCTATCTATGCCTCTCATGACCTTATACACCTCTATCAAGTCACCTCTCATCCATTTTCGTTGCAATGAGAAAAGCCCCAGCTCACTCAACCTCTCTTCATAAGACAAGCTCTCTAATCCAGGCAGCATCCTGGTAAGTCTCCTCTCACCCCCTCTAAAGCATCTACATCCTTTCTATAATGAGGTGACCAGAACTGGACACAATATTCCGAGTGTGGTCTAACCAGGGTTTTATAGAGCTGCAGCAAAACCTCATGGCTCTTAAACTCAATCCCCTTGTTAATGAAAGCCAAAACACCATATGTCTTCTTAACAACCTTATCAACTTGGATGGCAACTTTGATGGATCTGTGTAACTGGATTCCAAGATCCCGCTGTTCCTCCACTCTGCCAAGAATCCTGTCTTTAACCCTGTATTCAGCTTTCAAATTCAACTGTCCAAAATAAATCACTTCACATTTATCCAGGTTGAACTCCATCTGCCACTTCTCAGCCCAGCTGTGCATCCTGTCAATGTCTTGTTGTAGTCTGTAACAGCCCTCGACACTATTTACAACACCACTGACCTTTGTGTCATCGGCAAACTTACTAAACCACCCTTCCACTTCTTTTTCCAAGTCATTTATAAAAACTACAAAAAGCAGAGGCCCAAGAAGAGATCCCTGTGTGATACCACTGGTCACTGACCTCCAGGCGGAATACTTTCCATCCACTTACCACTTGCTGTCTTATTTTGGCCAGCCAAATTTCCCTGTATCCCATACCTCTTAACTTTCTGAATGAGCCTACCATGGGGGAACCTTATCAAAGGCCTTACTGAGGGGGGGATCCAAGATGGCAGCGATCTAGGAGGATCGCGTTGCAGACCTTCGCACCATAGCACAAGCAGGATGAACTTCTAACCCGCTTAACCTGGATCATTGTGATATCCTGGGACTCTAGAAAGGTCATGGAGTCCCAGGAAATTGTGAAAAATCATCATACCTGTGTTTTCACCGTCCAGGGATGCTGAAGAAGGAAGGAGGAGTGTCTGAAGCCAGGCCCACAGCGCAGCCTATAGGACCCTTGGACTCGATGACCTACCAGGCCTTGGTGAAGGAGCTTCACAATCTCATGAGATGTTGAGTAAGCAGATAGAGGAGAAGCTGGCCTTGATCTCTATCATGCTGCAGAAGCATGAATAACAGCTGGAAGACCTGGAAAAAAGGACGGATGAGGTTGAACGCAGAATCACAGTGGTGGAAGCTGGTACCAGTTCCTCCAAGGATAGGATTCAGGCCTTGGAGATGCAGGTCCATAATTTGTGTGACCAAGTAGATGATTTTGAGAACAGGGGCAGCAGGAAAAATATTCAGATTGTCGGTCTGCCGAAGGGTAAGGAAGGTGAGCTGGCAGAGTTTATTGGGAGTGGTTGCTGAAATTCCTTCACTTGGAGGCTGGAATGAGAGGCTTGAAGATTGAGAGGGCTCATGGGGTCACGGCGTGGATGTCAGGGCTGGGTCAATGTCCTCGTCCTCTCTTGGTGCGGTTTCATCATTATAGAGATAAGGGGAGAATTGTGGAAGCTTCCAGAATCCTGGGAAAGGATCTGAAGGCCCTAATGTACGAGGGCTCGAAGATCATGTTCTTCAAGGACCTGATGGTGTCAAGAGATAACTGAGGGAGCTTGGTATCCAGTACTCTTTGAGGTGTCCAAATAGTAGTGTTTAGATTAGATTAGATTAGATTAGATTACAGTGTGGAAACAGGCCCTTCGGCCCAACAAGTCCACACCGACCCGCCGAAGCGAAACCCACCCATACCCCTACATTTACCCCTTACCTAACACTACAGGCAATTTAGTATGGCCAATTCACCTGACCCTGCACATCTTTGGATGGTGGGAGGAAACCGGAGCACCCGGAGGAAACCCACGCAGACACGGGGAGAACGTGCAAACTCCACACAGTCAGTCGCCTGAGTCGGGAATTGAACCCGGGTCTCTGGCGCTGTGAGGCAGCAGTGCTAACCACCGTGCCACCGTGTTGTTTGGGTATGTGTCTGTTTTTTCTTTAAAAAAACAGAGGAAGCCTGGTTGGGGCTTTCTTTTCCTATTTTTATTATTGGTAATAATCTGGTTTAAATTATATTTGGTGGCGGTTGAGATGTGTACTTTCAATTTCTAAGAGGTTATACCAAAGGATGGGTGTTGAATTTATCCCTTTTTATTGAAAAGGAATTTTTTTCTTTTCTGCTTGTGTTTGCAGTGCGGCTCTAGCTAGGAGAAGGGAAAGTGGTTGGGATGGCTAGATGCCTGGTTTATGGACAGTTTATACCCGGTTCAGGTATTTAAATGCCCGGGCTGCAGTCTTGGCAGCGGGATGGGAAATTGGGTTTTGGGATGGGTAGTTGTCCCTTTGGGCAGGATGTGAGTTCCCTTATTCAACGCTGTTGGCACTTTATATGTTGGTTTGCTTTTTGGTTTTTGTTGTATGTAATCTTTGATAGCTTTGTAGGTTTGTTAACTGTAGTGGTTTTAGTTTATGTAGTTTTTATGTTCGATGGATCTTGTAACACTATGACTCGGCAACTTGTGGTTTGAGTTCCTCCTCCCTGGAGTTTAAATGTTACTGCAGAAGGTTATGGCTAATGACTTAATTCCCGGCAGCTCCCTGGTCCCTGGTTTCGGAAGGTTCCCAATAATATGTTCGGGCCTTGGTAAACCGCAGGTAGCTGAAACCGTGGAATTTAATTCCCCCATTCCCCTGTAATATGGAAACTTGAAGTACTGTACTGCAAGGGTGGTCTTACGAAGATCTATACATAATTAATATAACATCTGTTTTTTAATTCTATCCTTTCTGAAGAGAATTGAGCCTCTTTGAGGCAGAGTTTTATTTGCACAGCCATTAAAAATATTCTCACTATTTTTCCACTCTTTGCATGTTCACTTAGTGACTTCTAAGAATTGTTGATTCCAATCTCCAGCTTGGTTCGTCTCTCTCTCTCTCTCTTCCCCCTCTGATTTCACTGCCCTTTCATCCTTCCCTGTTTTTCCTGTTTTGATTTCAGATTTAGTTTGAGCTTCATGGGCTTGTCTCTGGCCAGATCTTTTTTAGGACCTCACATTCTCAATTTACCTTAAAGGAGTCAGTTTCAAACATCTTGCTGCTTTAATAAATGATAAAACTAATCTGTTTTAAAGAAGCCAATTATAAAATATTGATTGAAACACAATGGGGTTATTTTGACATTAGCTGACAGCTATAGCTGTTGTGAATGTGCTACTAGTATTGGATGACTATCAGTTCAGTTGAATTAAAATATTACACTATTACCTGAAATAATTCTGAATGGTTCTGGTGGATCATGTATAAACATGTCACCCATGAGATGTACCTCGTGATGATTCAATAATATGCATTGGAACTGGAGTAGATTATTCAACTCCTTAAGCCCATCCCATCATTTAGTTAAATCATGATTAACCTTAATCTAACATAACTTCATCTACCCATCTTAGTTCCAGAATTCTTTATCCTTTTTTAAATCATAAATTTGTCAGTATCAATTCTAAAATTTTTCAATTTATTTTACAACCTTTTCTTAGATGGTGGGCAAAAGAGTCCAGATTTCCATGGCAGTTTGGGTGAAGAAATACTTTCTAACATCACGCCTGAACAGCCTAGCTCTACGTTTAACAGGACCATTTATCTCTATCTTATTGTGTCAAGTAATTTGACCACCTTAAATAACTTAAATAGATCATTTATGAATTTTCTACATTCATGGGAACTCTCTTAGGCCCAGTGTCAGTCTAGTGAATTTGTGATGCACCTCCTTCTTTCTGAGGTACTGTCAAGAACTGAGGTGAATGCAGTAATCTAGACTGGACTGAGTCAGAACTCTTTGGTATAGTCAAATGTCAGCTTTCGGTGAGCCTTTTTAATCACATTTCCTGCACGCTAGCTTTTAGACATTGTGTACCAAGCCTCTCAACTCCTCAGCTCATCTGCAGTTCCTAGTTTCTCACCATTTGGAGAATATTCTGATCTTATCTTCGATAGCTATGATGTGGAAGTGCCGGTGTTGGACTGGGGTGGACAAAGTTAAAGGTTACCCAACATCAGGTTATAGTCCAATAGATTTATTTGGAAGTACTAGCTATTGGAGTGCTGCTCCATCAGGTAGCTGTGGAGCAGGATAAACCAGTTGAACTATAATCTGGTGTTGTGTGATTTTTAACTCTCTTAAGTAAGCTGTGTATGATCTCACATTAAATTTAATTTGCCAGACTGTTATGTACTTACTTAATGTATTCTTGATTCTTTGCAACTTACTGTTCCTGTCAACAGTGCTGTCAGAGCAATTGGTCCAGGTTTTCCAATGGCCAGATAATTGTTTCAGTAGCATAGATTAGATTAGATTACATTACAGTGTGGAAACAGGCCCTTCGGCCCAACAAGTCCACACCGACCCGCCGAAGCGAAACCCACCCATACCCCTACATTTACCCATTACCTAACACTACGGGCAATTTAGCATGGCCAATTCACCTGACTTGCACATCTTTGGACTGTGGGAGGAAACCGGAGCACCCGGAGGAAACCCACGCAGACACGGGGAGAACGTGCAAACTCCACACAGTCAGTCGCCTGAGTCGGGAATTGAACCCGGGTCTCTAGCGCTGCGAGGCAGCAGTACTAACCACTGTGCCACCGTGCCGCCCAGATGTGCATTCAGAATCTCTGACATAGCAGTCTCCAAGGGAATTATCCAGAAAATGATTCTAAAAATATCTGTATGAATCAAGAATTCAAAGGGCTCCTTTGCAATTAAGTAAATAGTTACTCAGGATGAGGTAAGTTATTAAAAACCGAGTGTTGCTTGTAAGTAACTGTTAAACTGACCACCCTTATTGAACTCACCTGCCCCAAAATACACCACCTCAACACTCCTTAGATGTGGACCCAACATGCCCCTCTTTCCCTGGGACCTGACACCCCTCTCTACTCTCAGGATCCAAAACACCTCCCCCACCGACAGCTCTCCCTTCCCTCAGGACAAGGAGTGCCTGTGACTAGGCCTTATGGATTGTGCTCTGAGATGCCGTTGCATGATGAGGAACATGAAAGCTCCTCTTTGCAGCCAATGGTGAGCTGAAGTCGCCAGGTAACCCCTCTGAGTCCCGTGGTAAGAATCCTCACCATCCAGTTTGCTCATGCCAAGTGATAGTATAGGAAGCTGCATATTAATGAGGCAAAATGTATGCGGTTAATAAGATAATTAACAAGCATAATTCCTCTTAATAGACAATTCACTTCTGTGTTCAGGGAATCTCACTTTGACATCCAGTGAAACGTTAGCTAAAAGATGTAGTGAGTTGTTCCTGATGTCACGATCAGCCTTACTGGACTTCTCAAATATTCTGCCATATTTTTCAGCACAGCCCAAGTTGTTCAGGTCCCTGGAAGATTCCATCCATAACTTTGTTTTTAAACCACTGAACTGATAGAAAGAACTAGAACTATTTCCTCATTATCATGCAGTTTATTTGTGTCACATACCAGCTGTTACTGCCCTGCTTTAATTTTGAAACTCAGCTGTTCAATTAAACTTAATGAAAGTTGAGAGACTTTAGTGGGTCTCTACACATATGTTAGAGAGTAAGCTCCAGGATATTCCTGATGATGATAGGTGACTCAGCAAATCCTTTTTTTTACAAGAAATGTCATTTTAATAGATAAACATATTTATGTCTATATATCTACGTATATGGCAGTATATCTGGAAACACCAAGCGTGTATGCTGGCATCTGTGGAGAGAGAATTATTAACACTTCAGTTCAGCGATCCACTGTCAGCAGCTGTAAGACTTCCTTAATATTTCCAGCATTTTACGTTGGTACTTGAAATTTTCAGCACTTGTTAAATGGCAGGTGGGGAGAGTTCAAAGGCAATCTTTAGCACTGATCCCACAGCTTTCCATTGGAAGGCCGTATCCACCCCGAAGGAGAGTCAAAGAGCCACTGGCCTATTCCTGCTCTTAATTCCTCATATTCCTATATTTCAGGTAGCAGGTTTAGACCACAATGCCTCGGCAGACCCAGAGTCTGAGCAGAACAATTCTGGTTCCACATCTGACGATGGATCTTAATTGGTTTGAATTGTCCAATGCTTTGTGAATTCATCCCAGCTCTAGGAAAATGGCTGTAGGCCCAGTATTCTGCTGGCATGAATTCTCATGTCTGGACCCTCACCACTATCTCGGGTGGCTGGGAGGCAACACTATTTTAAAAATCCTTTTAATAGATAGAAAAAGAATCTAAGAAACTTGAAATAAATGCACAAAATGCTCAAGTTAGTTACCATCAAAAAGTGAATGCAGGTCAATATTTTGGGTGTGTAAGAATCTTCCTGAGGGTAAATGTATAGATAATGATGGTTGTGGTTCGTGTTGACATGATGAGCTGTGTGAGTTCATAGCTGATCTGTATGTCTTTGTTCAGATTTATTTCAGACTTGATGACTGAGGAAGAAGAGGAAACTAACCGGTTTATGAAGGAGTGCACTGAAGACCCTACTTTACGTGAACAGATGCCTCTCCTTGCCCGAACCTTCCAGAATCGTCGCCATTTGGTGGAGGATGACACAATGCTGTTGTCTGATGATATTTTCATCATTGAACCAGTGGTTAGTGCTTAAAATGGTTTGCAAAGAGAAGTGTGCTTTTGAGGGCAATGGTGCAAATATGTTTGCAGTTGTATATTAGAGGTGGATTATGGATGTAGGTTTGCTCGCTGAGCTGGAAGGTTCATTTCCAGACGTTTCCAGAACCTTCCAGCTTAGCGAGCAAACCTACAACCATAACCACAACCTGAGCTACAAATCTTTTCAGAACTCGCTATGAGGTGGATTATTTTGTTCCTCTACCTAGAAGCCATATGGAATGAAACATTTTTTTCCATTTCATGAACTCAGCATCAGTAAACTGCTTTTGCAAGATTGGCACTTTGTGCTCCATGATTAAAACACTTCCTATCCAACAAAGTTTCACCTGCACTTCCACACGTCATTTATTGTATCCGTTGCTCCCGATACGGTCTCCTCTACATTGGGGAGACAGGGCGCCTATTCATAGAGCGCTTCACAGAACATCTCCGGGACACCCGTGCCAAGCAACTCCACCGTGCTCTTGGCCAGTCACTCCCCCTCCCACTCTGTCGAGGACATGCAGGAGGAAGAACACCTTACCTTCCGCCTCGGGACCCTCCAACCCATGGCATCAATTTGGATTTCACCAGATTCCTCATTTCCCCAACCCCTGCCTTATCCCAGTTTCAACCTTCCAGCTCCGCATCGCCCTCATGACCTGTCCCATCTGTCCATCTTCCTTCCCACCTATCCGCTCCACCCTCCCCTCTGACCTATCACCTTTACCCCCACCTCCATCCACCTATTGCACTCGCAGCTACTTGCCCCAGTCCCAACTCCTCCCATTTATCTCTCCACCCCCGAGGGTCCCAGCCTCATTCCTGATTAAAGGCTTTTCCCTAAAATGTCGATTTTCTTGCTCCTCAGATGCTGCCTGACCTGCTGTGCTTTGTCCAACCCCACACTCTTGACTCTAATCTCCAGCATCTGCAGTCCTCACTAATCATTACTTAACCCTATCCTGAAAGGAACTCTCATGTCTGCACAGGTTGACATTCTTTAAGGAGCTGCCTACTGTCTTTGGCAAGGCAGTGGCAGTCCCCAACATGGCTGTTGGCAGCAGGCTAGCAGTTCCTGCCTTCTGCTGTCTCTCTCATTATTAGGATGTCATCCTCGCCAGTTAGGGCATCTAAAGTTAAAACAACATCACCAGAGTGACACAGTTGTGTTCAGCATGAAAACCTGCAATTCAAATTCCAAACTCTGTGCTTAGAAAATCACCCCACAAGCACCATCATGTAGCCTCTTGCCACCATCCTGTGTTGCACATTCACTGTGTAAAATATATATTTGGTACAAATCTGACAGGTCAAAACAAGTCATTCATGAGGTGCTGTGAGCCATCAGCAGCAGCGTTATATATCATGACAATCTATAATCCCATATTATCTACCCTATCTTTCACTCCTCTATCAACATCAACACCGATCTACACAGTTCTATGACAGGGTTGTCTTATGAGCAGAATTAGATGCCTGAAAATGAACCTAGTGAAACTGTAATAGATATTGGTGGTAAATGACAAAAGTAACAAATCTAGGCAAAGGTAAGCTATCCAGTAAGCAACAGTTAGGGCTCATATTCTGCAACCCTACCACATCCAATCAGAAATGCCACTGGACACTTAAACAAATGGGGGAAGGTGTTCTCATGAATATGTCCCTTCTCAATCACGGCAGAGTACAACATATGATTACAAATGCCAAGACTGAAGCTTTCACAATCAAATTCGCAACGAAGTGCCAAATAAATGATGGTCTTCAGTCATCTCCTGAAGTACCACTACTACAGATTCCAATCTTCAGAGAATTTAATTTATTCTTCATCAGATAAAAATCAGTTTACTGCACTGTACATAAGCGCAGGCATCAAAAGCCTCCTGATTGTCATCCAAAGGATCTTAATCCAGAATTACCTGTACCCTTAGCTAAAATGTTCCACCACATTTACAACATTAGGGGAAATTCAATTTGACCAATTACTCCCCCATCAGGTTATTCCTAATCATTAGCTCAACAATGCAAGGTGCTGTCAACAGTTCTGTCAAGTCATTCACACACACCACTGATTTGTCTTCCAATGCTCAATTTGAGTTCCAGAGGCTACTTGTCTTCAGCTCACAACTTTTACGAGGCATTTGGATGGGTATATGAATAGGAAGGGTTTGGAGGGTTATGGGCCGGGTGCTGGCAGGTGGGACTAGATTGGGTTGGGATATCTGGTCGGCATGGACGGGTTGGACCGAAGGGTCTGTTTCCATGCTGTACATCTCTATGACTCTCATTAAAGGCTTTGCCCTAAGCAGTTCTGGAATATTAGGCCAATGAAGCTGAAGGCACAAATGTCACTGATGGAATAAAGGAAATCGATGATGTATGCGAAGCCAGAATTGGAAGAGGAACTGAGAGGTCACAGAGGATCATGAGACTGGAAGAGGTTAAACAGCCAGGCAGGATGAGATTCGAGCATATCCATCTGCCTCAGAACACAGACTCGACAGCTGTGATAATTTTCCATTTTTCACAACACATATTTTCTAAGCTCAGATATGAAGATTGGATATTTCAACGGGTGATAGAGAAAAAAAGTACATTTGAGTGGATTGGGTCTATATTCTCTTGAGTATTAAAAAATGAGAACATTGGACGTTAACTTTGCCATTGAGAGATGACCTTTAAGGACTCCATATGATGTCTATACACAATGTTGTGAGTCTGCTGTGGGTCTGCGAACTGCACATACAAATGATGAACTATAGATTATTATACCATTGTTATTAACATGTCAGTGAACGAATTAATATGTCTAAAATTCTGAGAGGGCTTGAAAGAATAAAGGCTGGAATATCTGTTTCCCCTCCTTGAAGCATCTAGAACTAGGGTCACTGTCTCAGGATAAGATGTCAGCCAGTTAGGAATGAGCTCAGAAATGTCTTTATCAGAAGGTTAGGGATTTTTATCCGGGGAACTGTGGATTCTTAGTCGTTGAAACAATTGATTTTCCTGTCATTAAGTGAATCAAGGTGTAGGGAGGGAGTGTGGAAATGTGGAGTTGAGGTGCAAGATCAGCTATGACCTTGAATCAAAGGACCAAATATCCAAATCATGGTGGTGAGCTTCCAGGGAAAGGAAAGAAAAATTAATAGAAAAAGAATCAATAGATATTATCTAACAAAAATAAACATTTATATGCATATGAAATGTCTACAGAATGTATACACCGTTTTACAGGCCTCATACAATGAATGATCCAGTTGGATGTACTTTATTTGTTCTGGTTAGCATGAACTGCTATTTCATTAATTATGCAATGGAAGCAGTGGGTGACAGGGTTGATCAAGTTTATTGCAAATTAAAATCAGGCTTTCAACATCTCAAGCATTTAATTAGATTTTGTTAACTTAGTCTTTTACAAATTGCAATTGAGATTCTGTGATTGACTGAAGTTTTTTTTAGTAACAGTATTAGATCTGATCAATGTACAAGTTAAGTTACTAACTTTAAAGTATTTTCGAGGCAATGCGATGTGGAGGTGCTAGTGTTGGACTGGGGTGGACAAAGTTAAAAATCACACAACACCAGGTTATAGTCCAACAGGTTTATTTGGAAGCACTCGCTTTCAGAGCGCTGCTCCTTCATCAGGTAGCTAGTGGAGCAGAATCATAGGACATAGAATTTATAGCAAAAGATCATATTGTCATACAACGATTGTGAGTAATAATTCCAGCGTGTGGCTGTGAAGGGCAGAAGTTTTAATACCACAAAAATATCACCAACTTTAACACAGAGCGTAATGAAAGTACATAGGTCTGCAGAGACAGGAAGTGAAAAGAAACAGTTTTTGTTCACCTGATTTTCCTCCTTTAGCACATTTCTTGTGAAGGCAAGAGTAAATGCAAAGGATGCCAGTTTTCCCCTTGCATCCAAAGCTGCTGAAGGCTGGAGAGCATTTAAACTGTTAAAAGATGTTTCTAAATACAAATCTGACTGTTTTGAGGATTTGGCTTTAGAGTAACTGCACTTTCTTTTACAGTATACAGTAGCGCCTCGACTTACGAACTTAATCCGTTCCGGGACCCGGTTCGCGAACCGAAAAGTTCGCGAACTGAATTAATTTTTACCATTGTTTGGATAGCGTAAGAATGCTTGGACGGCTGTTCACAGCGCACGCGCCAAAGACGAACTGAATGAGATCACGTGGGGCACGAGAGCTTTTGCATTCAACAAGCGCGTAGCAAAGCAGAACAATGAAACCACATGGTCGCACACGGACTTTTTGCGTTTGTACCATGAATTTCGTACGTACGTTGAAACAAAATTTTACGTACAATCCTGTTCATAAACCGATTTGTTCGTGAACGGTGTCGTTCGTATGTCGAAGCGCTACTGTATTGTGGCCTTGAAATGGAAGAGAACTCACTAGCCAGCTGAGGTGGGCACCCTGACCATTAGAGTCACAGAGCAGAGAAACAGACTCTTCAGTCAACTCATCCAAGTTTTCCAAACTAAACCAGTCCCAATTGCCTGCATTTGGCCCATATCCCTCAAAATCTTTCCTATTCATGTACCTGTCCAAGTGTCTTTTAATTGTTGTAACAACAGTAGACCCAGCACAGATCCCTGCGGAACTCTTCTGGTCACAGGCTTCCAGTCTGATTAACAATCCGCTACCATCACCCTCTGTCTCCTACTGTCAAGCCAATTTTTGTATCCATTTAATAAGTTGTCCCTGAACCCCATGTGACCTAATTTTACTTACCAGTCTACCAAGCGGAACCTCATCAAAAACTTCACTGACACTAGCCTTCGTAGGATATGTGGAACAGTCCATCTTCCGCAGCTACACTGGCCCCACCCCCCACCTTTTCCTCCACTACATCGATGACTGTATCGGCGCTGCCTCGTGCTCCCACGAGGAAGTTGAACAGTTCATCCACTTTACCAACACCTTCCACCCCGACCTCAAATTCACCTGGACCATCTCAGACTCCTCCCTCCCCTTCCTAGACCTTTCCATTTTTATCTCAGGCGACCGAATCAACACAGACATTTACTATAAACCGACCGACTCCCACAGCTACCTAGACTACACCTCCTCCCACCCTGCCCCCTGTAAAAACGCCATCCCATATTCCCAATTCCTTCGTCTCCGCCGCATCTGCTCCCAGGAGGACCAGATCCAAATCCGTGCAACCCAGATGGCCTCCTTCTTCAAGGACCGCAATTTCCCCCCAGACGTGGTCGATGATGCCCTCCACCGCATCTCTTCCACTTCCTGCTCCTCCGCCCTTGAGCCCTGCTCCTCCAACTGCCATCAGGACAAAACCCCACTGGTCCTCACCTATCACCCCACCAACCACCATGTACAGCGGATCATCCGCCGTCATTTCCGCTACTTCCAAACAGACCGCACCACCAGGGATATATTTCCCTCCCCTCCCCTATCAGCGTTCCGAAGAGACCGCTCCCTCCGTGACTCCCTCGTCAGGTCCACAGCCCCCACCAACCCAACCTCCACTCCCGGCACCTTCCCCTGCAACCGCAAGAAATGCAAAACGTGCGCCCACACCTCCCCCCTTACTTCCCTCCAAGGCCCCAAGGGATCCTTCCATATCCGCCACAAATTCACCTGCACCTCCACACACATCATCTATTGCATCCGCTGCACCCAATGTGGCCTCCTCTATATTGGGGAGACAGGCCGCCTACTTGTGGAACGGTTCAGAGAACACCTCTGGGACACCCGGACCAACCAACCCAACCACCCCGTAGCCCAACATTTTAACTCCCCCTCCCACTCCACCAAGGACATGCAGGTCCTTGGACTCCTCCATTGCCAGACCATAGCAACACGATGGTTGGAGGAAGAGCGCCTCATCTTCTGCCTGGGAACCCTCCAACCACAAGGGATGAACTCAGTTTCCTCATTTCCCCTCCCCCCACCTTGTCTCAGTCAAATCCCTCGAACTCAGCACCGCCTTCCTAACCTGCAATCTTCTTCCTGACCTCTCCGCCCCCACCCCACTCCGGCCTATCACCCTCACCTTAACTTCCTTCCACCTATTGCATTTCCAACGCCCCTCCCCCAAGTCCCTCCTCTCTACCTTTTATTTTAGCCTGCTGGGCACACGTTCCTCATTCCTGAAGAAGGGCTTATGCCCGAAACATCGATTCTCCGGTTCCTGACCTGCGCTTTTCCAGCAACACATTTTCAGCTCTGATCTCCAGCATCTGCAGTCCTCACTTTCTCCACTGTATACAATAAACAAAGTCCAGATTTTGGAACACGATTCAGGAGAATATCGACAGATCAGATGAGTATTCCACTTTGCCTGATATTAAGTGCTAAGTTTCAGCATCCCTGTTGACAAAGAAGTGTGCTGTTTTCAGGGAATCACCTACACAGTCTGAAAACCACAAATTTAGGGACTGCATTTGTGGCGTATTGGCCCAATTTCCTAAACAATCTAAATCTCTGAACCTGGTTGTCACATTCCCCATTATTTATATTGTTAAAAGTTTTATTCTTATCCACATGTTTGGAGCTCTTCTTTCAATTAATTTCCATGTGTATTAAAATGTAACAGATCCAAATCATCCATTTATAACATTCTTCCAGAATACCCCTTTTATCTACTCAAAACTCGTGAAGTTTGTGCTCAAGATATTGATCTTGGAAATTGAATACTTCCCATTTGGATGTCTGGTAACAAAATCAAAAACAGTATTACCTTTCTGCTCCCACCGATATGCTCTCTGTGTAATTGCTAATTTGTGCCAAATTATTGTCTCAACCCACTGCTACAATTCTGAATGTTTATAAAAGGTTACTTAATAGTCAATATGTGGTTCCCTTGAAGTGTGCATGACATGACCCGGAAGCAGTATTCCTTCTAGAATTCATCTTAAGCAAGTTGCATCTTGGAGGAATAATAATTACTCCATGTGTAAATGAGGAGCGTAATGCCAGTTTTCAATTTTCTCAAAGAACTTGATAAGTAATCAGCTGGGCAAACAGACAACCAACTACTCGGGAAGATTCAACAGTCTCTGTGGCCTAAGCAGCAGCTGTCAGCTAAAGGTCAGCTCTTTGAAAACATTTTTGAAAGAATCTTCCCATAGTTCTGGGAAGAGCAGGAGTAATCCCCTGATTCTTTAGTCATCGCAAACTTCCTTTGCCTAACCTTTGCTAGCCATACCACTCTATGCTTCCCAGAATTTCCCTCTGGGGCTACTCCCATGAAGCAGGCTTATCTGTATTCCTCTGTAAGAACAGCCTGTGAAGGTCTCATGCAAAAGTGAAGGGATAGCTCATGATTCCAGAGGAGAAGTGTGCTGTATTAATTGTCACAGTTGGTGTGAAGGATTGGACCAAACCTATCTGTTTTGCCTTCTGCAGCTAGATAGATTACTGACACTAATTGTTATGGTTATTATTATGGCTACTAGGATGTAGGTCAAGAAGGCAAGTGATTCAATCTTATGAATCTGTGTTGAACAAAGAGTCAAACGTTTTCACAAAAGACTGGAAGAAGAAATTGAAGAGAAATACTTGTGGGGAAAGGTGGGTATAAAGCTCCCAGAGCTCATGGTGCTGAATTGTGGAGATTAGCAAGGCCGCAGTACAGTATGTGGCCTGTCCTGAGTTAGTTTTCTCAACCAAAGGGAATTATGTGGGTGAAATATAGTTGCTCATAGTTTTCTGAAGCTTGGCAGAGAAAATAATAAGAAATATTATTCCAAGAAACTGGAATAAAACTAGGCTGTTATATTTGACTGAAAAAAGTATAAAAATTGAGTATAAAAACCAGATACTTGGCTATTGATGGTACATGTGAAGAAATTCCATGAAACTCGGTAATCCATAAGCAGTCTTTTTCATAGCATCCCCATGGGTGAGACTCTTCACTGGCAGCTCACCTTTCAAACCTAACCTCAGGCATGAAACAGAGCTGAATGTTATTAAATGGAGAAAGACTGCAGAAAGATGCAGAACATCCGTATTCTATGGGTAACAGGGAAGGCAAATGGAATGTTGGCCTTTGTTTAAAATAAACTGGAGTATGAAAGTAGGGAGAATTTGCTAAAATTATACAGAACACTGATAAGACAACAGCTGGAATACTGTAAACAGTTTTAGTCCCCTTACCTAAGGAAAAGATACACAAGCATCGGAGGCAGTCCAAGGAAGGTTCCCTCGAGGCCAATAGCAGGTATGGAGGGACTTTCTTATGAGGAAAAGTTGAGAGTTTGTGCCTGTACTCATTGGAATATAGACGAATGACAGGAGATCTTATTGAAACATGAAACATTCTTAGGGGACGTGGTACAGTTGATGTAAAAAGGTTATTTCCCCTGTGGGAAGATTTAGGACCAGAGGGCACAATTTCAAAATAAGGGATGGCACAATGAAGACAGAGATGAGAAGGACTTTCATAGAATATAGAACAGCGGTGCACAGGAAGACATGGCCCACCATATCTTTGACACCACGATGCTATTCTAAACTAATTCCATTTACCTGCATATGGTCCTTATCCCTCTATTCCTTGCGTCTGTGTAAATATTGTTTAAGTATCTGCTTCTACCAACTTCCCTGGCAGTGTTCCAGGCACACATCATTTTCTGTGTGAAACACTTGTCTTTCACGTCTCCCTTAAATATTTCCATTCTCACCTTAAATCCATGCCTCTTGTATTTGACATTTCTATCTGGAAAAAAGGCTCCCACTATTCACCCTGTGCATATCTCAATTTCATGTAATTGTATCAAGTTCTTCCTCAGCCTTCGATGCTCTAGTGAAAGTAATCCAGGTTTATCCAACCTCTCCTTACAGCAATCCATTCCAATCCAGGCAACATATTGGTGAACCTCTTCTACACTCTCTCCAAAGCCTCCACATCCTTCCTACAGTCTTACACACAATATTCCAAATGTGGCCTGATTATACACAAGTAATGAAGGCAAGCATGCCTAATGCAGTCTTTACCACCTTATCCACTTGTGTTGCCATTTTCAGGGATCTATGAACCTGGACCCCAAGATCACCCTGTATATCAATACTTCTTAGGGTTCTGCCATTTACTACATACTTTCCTCTTGCATTTGACCTCACAAAATAAATCACCTGACGCTTGTCTGGACTACTCCATTTGCCATTGCTGCACCCAACTTTTCACTTGATCTTTATCCTGCTGTATCCTTTTATAACTTTCCTCACTATCCACAACTCTACCAATTTTTGTGTCACTTGCAAATTTATTAAGAGTCAAAGCATGGTGCTGGAAAAGCACAGCAGATCAGGCATCTGAGGATCATGAGAGTCGATGTTTTGGGCATAAACCCTTCGTCATGTCTTTGCCACCATGATGCTGGGAGGGGAAAGGGGCTGAGAGATAAATAGGGGGTTTGGGTTGGTGCTGGGGGAAATGTAGATGGGAAGGTGATAGGTGGATGCAGGTGGGAGGTAATTATGATAGGTTGGTGGGGAGGGTGGAGCAGATAGGTGGGAAGGAAGATGTACAGGTAGGACAGTTCAAGAGGGCGGTGATAAGTTGGAGAGTTGGATCTGGGATGAGGTGGGGGCGGGGAGATTTGGAAAGTGGTGAGGTTGTTCTTGATGCCATGTGGTTGGAGGGTCCCAAGGCAGAAGAAGAGGCGTTCTTCCTCCAGGTGGTGGGTGGACTCGGTTTGGTGGTGGAAGAGGCCCATGACTTGCACATCCTTGGGGGAGTGGGAGGGGGAGTTGAAGTAGTTGGCCATAGGACAGTGGGGTTGTTTGGTGTGTGCATCCCAGACACGTTTCCTGAATGTTCCTTGAGTTGGTGTCCTGTTTCCCTGATGTAGAGGAGACCACATTGAGAGTAATGGATGCAGTAAATGAGGTGGGTGGATGTGCAGGAAAATCTCTGCCACATTTGAAATTCTCCTTTGGGGCTAAGGCCAGAGATAAGGAGGGAGGTGTGGACGCAGGTTTTACACCTCATGTGTTGGCAAGGGAATATGTCAGGTGTGGAGGGTGGGTTGGTAGGGGGTATGGGCCTAACAAGTGAGTCGTGGAGGGAATGGTCTCTGCGGAATGCTGATAGAAGTGGGCAGGTTTTGATTGATTAATATGTAAATCTCAGAACTTCTTTCAAGTCACAGTCCCGAGGTAACTTAAGGTTTTATCAGTATAGAAAAAAATGATACCTCAGGTCAGACAATGCATTAAAGGTGTGAGGTTAGAGTCAGATTCTGCTTCCCCAATCTAAGTGATTAAAGACTTAACAGCAATCTAAGTTTGTTCAATACATTGGATCAGTTGCATGAAACTTTGATCTTTTACTATGAATTCTGTGTCCCATGATCCTGCCCCACTAGCTACCTGATGAAGGCGCAGCACTCCGAAAGCTTGTACTTCCAAGTAAACCTGTACAACTATAACCTGGTAATGTGTGATGTTTAAACTTTGTCCACCCCAGTCCAACAACAGCACCTGCTAATCATAGCATGTTATGCTCTGCACAATTAGAGCAAAGAGGAAATGTGATAGCTGCTGATAAGCTGGGAGAGCAGGCTCAGTCTTCCAGGCAGGGTGATGAGGATATTCAGCAGAAAAATGGAGTTGAGAATTATCAGATCAGTGATGATCTCATTGAATGGCAGAATGGCCTCCTCCTGTTCCTATATCTTATGAGTTTATAGTTAACCTGCATAGGTTACTGATCAAAATAGAGCAGAATTGTAAGTGAAAAATGGGAGGCTGAAAGGGATATGTGAAACGGAGGCAATCACTGTTTTTCCTATCTTTTTTGACATGCTGGGAAAGCTGCTGTTGCAGAATGACTTTACCTGGTTCAAATGATATGTGTAGAATTTCTGACAATGCTGACTTAGAATAGCTGTTGTAGGATAAGGAGAATTGTGCTGACACATTGCTTTCTTAACGGCATTGCTTCCTCTGAATGTTTGCCGTCTGTCACAACCTTCTGCAGCAGGGTAACGATTCCATGCTTGTCCTGCTGTTCCTTTTGGCAATTTGACTATTTGCACTCTACTGCTTTCAAAATGTGTGTGACATGCCTTTGCATTTCACAAAACTTAACTGTGATTTTCTTGATTGAACTTTTGTTGAAAACTTAAATTCGGCCAGTGAACAGCATGATCTGCTAGTATTGGCTGCCTATTAGCTTCTGTTGTAATCCTTCGACCCCTGACAATTTTCTTTCATCACTGTTGGCAATTAAACACCTTATGAAGCAGGCATTGTCCTTTTTGTCTGTCAGTTTCTCCTTTTTTTCTTGTTTTGAGATCAGTTTTGACTTAGTTTTCAGATTTACTTTGTGACTTGAATATACAATCAGGTTGACACTTAAGTGCAATGCCGAAAGAGTGCTGCCTTCATAGAATATCTGGCTTTCAGAGGAAGTGTTAAACCAATTCTTGTTTTTCACCCTGATGGACGCATCTTGAAAAAGTGTCGAGAGTGTGGTGCTGGAAAAGGACAGCAGGTCAGACAGCATCAAAGGAGCAGGAGAATCTATGTTTCAAGTGTAAGCTCTTCAGTAGGATTCCTGATGAAGGTTCTATACTCAAAATGTCGATTTTCCTGCTGCTCAGATGCTGCCTGACCTGCTGTGCTTTTCCAGCACCACACTTTCGACTCTGATCTCCACCATCTGCAGTCCTCACTTTCTCCACATTTTGAAAAAGAACAGACAAGGTTGTCTTAATGTTCTTGCCAATGTTAAATTCTCAATCAATATTACTAAAAATAATTTTGTTGATTTTGTTGTTGTTTATGGGATTTTGTTATGGGAAAACAGTTGCCTCCTTTCCCTAAATTGTTGTTGTAGCTTCTCTGCAAATGTTTATAACTATTTATGAAATATATTGGGAGTTGTTAAGTGAAATCAAAGGCTTCAAAGTTTGGCTTTATAGTTTCTGTATTACTTGTCCTGTTTTGTCCCAAAATGGCCTCCACCCATGATGTACATTCTCCTGGCATGTCCTATGTTACTTTGGTAATAACTTTATGGCAGGGTGTTTACTGTCAGTAGAGTTAATAGATCAGTCACACTGTCGTTTTTGACATTGATAATTTTTCTTTAACATGCAGAACTGAGAATACATTTAACACAGGAAGACTCTCTTTGAAGGTCTTGGCTCTGACTTCAAGTGCCTGGTCATATTATTTGCTTCAAACCATGAATGCCTTGGCCTATCCCCAAGATCTACGGCATAAGAAGAAAACTGAGCAGAGTCTGGACAAAAGTGGGCAAACTGTTTGTAGATGGAAGGGGAGGAGAAAACCTTTCCATTCATGGTCTCCTGAAAGGCGAAAGTAAAATAATGACAATCCTGGTAATGCTGGGTTGTTGGTTTGGAAGGAGAGTGTTGCTTCAGTGGGACTGACATTAGTGGAGATTGTAGTGCACAAAATATTCAATTTGATCTGCTCAAGAGGGTGTTCCCAGACCATGGCTGGATAGGCAGAGGGCAAAGGATTTTTTAAAAGATTTCTGTTCATGGGACAAGTGACCCAGTAGAAGATGATGTTTTCAAGAGAATGTGAGATACTTGGACACCATACGGTCTGCTGCACCCTGACTTGTCACTTAGAAATATCAAGATCTCCCTGGTGAATCTTCTGGAGGTTGTCTAGACAGTGTTTGTGAGACCACCAATCCCTCAACATATACCAAAAGGTCATCAATAATATCGATGTAATGGTACTGTCCAAATTCTTTGCTGCCATAGGACAAGGTTCTTAGGGATATACTCTGGCCCATGGTCAAGGTAGAACAATGAAATCTGTGTACTTTCTTCATCACATAATTGAGCCTCATGAAATTCCTTTAGCTTCCTCACTTTGGCTGGTAAATATTGAGTACCTAAGGCCACAAAAGCCTCAACTTCTTGGGAAAAAATGTTTCATCTTTCTGCCCCTTGATTGAGGTTAAACAATAGTTTGACACTTATCTTGCAGGACTCCAGTTGTGTCATTTCACATTAGTTACAGTTGGAACTTGTGAATTCTGCTGCATTTATGTGATTTCCTTTCTAATAAGTGAAGTTAACAATGGCTTGAAGTTAGTTTTAATCTTAAGCGTTGGACAAAATCTGAGAATTTTCCACAAAAGTTGTTGCAAGCGATTCCATCTCAGTGACAGCATAATGGCTTCTAAGGGCTTACACATTGTTCTGCCCTTGCTCAGGCCATTGAGTGCCTTCTGCATTTTAGAATGTTGGGTTAACAGAAATCACTGCTCACCTGAGGTTTTGTCTCCGGCGGTGCTGTCCAGGTATAAGATCACTCCGAGACATGTTTGAAGGCTGTGGAGCCCTTAATCAGGCAGGAGCATGCCTCCTTCCTGATGTTCTCCAATAAAAGTCAGAATAGATTGAGTGATGGATGCTTCTCCAGGTAAATATATGGTTCCTTTAATCCTTGTGGCGAGCAATGACACAGAACTCCCACAGCTATTCCATCTGTTGGTTGAAGCTCTTGCCATACACATTAAATTCCTTCCTTTATGGCATTGTGTTGCACTCAATTTGCCATTGCCATCAAGTCAGGGGACTAGCCTCAGTTCAATGAGGAGTACAACATGACAGGTCAGCATCAGTATCAAGTTTATGTAAAAATGAGGTGTCAACGAGGGGCATGGATAGGATAAAAAGGTCTTTTCCCTCTGGTGGGGGAGTCTAGACCTGAGGGCATAGGTTTAGGGTGAGAGGGGAAAGATATAAAAGAGACCTAAGGGCCAACAGAGGGTGGTAAGTGTATGGAATGAACTGCCAGAGGAAGTGTGGAGGCTGGTTCAATTACAACATTTAAAAGGCATCTGGATGGGCATATGAATAGGAAGGGTTTGGAGGGATATGGGCCGGGTACTGGCAGGTGGGACTAGATTGGGTTTGGATATCTGATCGGCATGGACGGGTTGGATCGAAGGGTCTGTTTCCGTGCTGTACATCTCTACAACTCTACGATTCTATGACAAGACAGGACTATGAGGATGCTGAACATGGAAGTCCCATACTATATACAAATGTAAACAATCCTACAACCACCAGATCAGATCAAAGCTCTATAGCCCTGCTACATCCATTTGAACCACTTGAAGGCACCCCCTCTGCCAACTTAAACATCAACACTCTCACCACAAATGTGCATTCGGAGTAATATGTACCAGCCACAAGATCCACTGCAAAACCTTGCCAAGGCTGTTTCAACAGCTCATTCCAAACATCTATCATTTAGAATGACAAGGGCAGCAGACTCATAGGCGCCACCACTTGCAAGTTCCCTCCGAGTCATTCCTGACTTGGAACTATATCACTGTTCTTTTATTGTCACTGGATCAAAATCCTGGAATTCCCTTCTTAAGTGCACTGTAAGGTGCTGTAAGGTCTTCTCACAAACTTTGCATGAAAGGTACCTATCTCATAAAGTCTGCTGTATTTTTCAGGAAGGTGGCTCCCCAACACCCTCTCAAAAGGCAATTATGAATGGGCAATAAATGCTGGCCTTGCCTGTGATGCTTACAATCTATAAATGCAGAACTACTTTGAATCAAGGAATCAAAGGTGCATGAGAAGCGAGCAAATTATCAGTAAATTCCAGAAATTGGATCATATATTTTTGAAATTTCTTTTAGCTGCCAACTTATTTTCTCTACTATGTTTAGTGCTGGAAACAATTTGTAATTTGTCAATTTACAACTTTTGTAGTGTGATACAAACCATGGAAATTACAAAGATTGCCATTACTTTGATACATTTCTCTATATATCAGCAAGTTTTAGGAGGAGGATGCTGTGTGGAGGTGAGTTTGGGTTTCCCGTCTTGTCTGCATCTAGTGCAGACACACGGTAGTGGTAACGGTGGTGTGTTTGGGTCCAGTGTGAGACCTGGCAGCATCAGTAGTGATTAGATTATTTACAGTGTGGAAACAGGCCCTTCGGCCCAACAAGTCCACACCGACCCGCAACCCACCCATTCCCATACATTTACCCCTTTACCTAACACTAAGGGCAATTTTGCATGGCCATTTCACCTGATGTGCACATCTTTGGAAGGAAACCGGAGCACCCGGAGGAAACCCACGCAGACATGGGGAGAATGTGCAAACTCCACACAGTCAGTCGCCTGAGTCGGGAATTGAACCCGGGTCTCTGGCGCTGTGAGGCAGCAGTGCGAACCACTGTGGTTGCATTGGTGAGGGGGGCCCTGAATGGACTCTTGGTGTTGGCAACAGAGTCAGGTGTTGGGCCGGTGTGGGATACAGTGGCATCGGTGGAGGTGAGATGGCGCTGGAGATTGGTGAGTTGTTCCGGTGGCATGGAGAAGGCACTCATAGCTGGCAGCTCGAGGCCTATGTCTGAGCCCTTAACCAGAAGGACTGTACAGTTGAACTTTATTTCTTTATTTTTTTTCTTTTACATTCCAAAACCAATGTTTTGGTTTATTTTTCTGTTTTAAGATGGCGCCAGAGAGTGGTGACACTATACAATGCTTTTCACTGTATTTTGTAACAAAATACATGTGGCAATAAATAACTCAAATCAAGCAATGTTATGTGCAATTCAGGCCCCCCTCCTATTGGAAAAATGTGATACTTAAAAGGGTTCAGAAAAGATTTACAAGGATGTTGCTAGGGTTGGAGGATTTGAGCTTTTGGGAGAGGCTGAATAGGCTGAGGGGTGACCTTACAGAGGTTTGTAAAATCATGAGGGCCGTAGATAGGGTAAATAGACAAGGTCTTTTCTCTGGGGTGGGGGGAGTCCAGAACTACAGAGATTGAAGCCGAGAGGGGAAGAATTGAAAAGGGACCTAAGGGGCAACTTTTTCAAGCAGAGGGTGGTGCATGTGCAGAATGAGCTGCCAGAGAAAATGGTAGAGGCTGGTAAAATTACAATATTTTAAAGGCATCTGGATGGGTACATGAATAGGAAGAGTTTAGAGGGACATGGGTCAAGTGCTGGCAAATGGGAGTCGATTAATTTAGGATATCTGGTCAGTGTGGATGAGCTGGACTGAAAGATCTGTTTCTGTGTTATACATTTCCATGACTAAATCAAATCTGATTATACAAATCTCTAACTTAACCAATGAATGGGTCGAGCTGCTAGCTAAACATAAAAAAAATTATGCAAAATAATGTGCTTATTTCCATGATATGTTACAGTGGAGAAACAATTTTATTTAAATGAAACATAAAGGCAATTTTGTAACTTGAACCTGAAACTTATAGATCTCTGATTTATTTTGCTGATTTTTGAGAGCTGTGGGCTTAAAGTATCAGGTGAAGTTAGCAGTTATGTTTTACAATTAAACCTCTGGATGTCAGAATACCATTGAGAAACTGTGGAAAATCCATTGCTGTTGGATCATAAAATTACTTATTAAACAGCATTTAGCTATTTTGTGCTTTTACCACCCTACTGTCATGAAATATATCATAAATAACTGAGTATAGAAAATTGATTTTTTTCCCAAGTTTTCCTTGGCTTGCAACAATACCTGTTGTGGGAATGGAAATGTCACAATGATTTATGTATTGTATTAACTAATTAGTCTTGGTTTGATGTGGATTTGTTTTCAGAGATGAAGGGCATTTGTCAGACTTTATTTACACTGTGGAAGTCAAACACAATTTGGCTTCAAGTTTAATGTGTAGCAAGAGCAATAAAAGTTAAATCATTCCAACATTAGACAGGAGGAACTATTCTCTGCTGTTAACTTATCACTTCAAGTTAAATTAGCCTCGGTTAAATACACAAAGTTGAGACCTCACTGGTCTTTTCCTGCCCTTGGGGCAATAGCATGGTTTCTACTGAATTCAGATTCTTATTATGTATGGGATGTTGCTTTCAAAATTGGTGTATACCCGATAAAAGACATCTTTCAGCTAATATAATAGATGACAGTAACACAGTATGTTTTTTTGAAATATTGTTGGTTACTATTACATTTAACTGGCTATGCCTTTGGGATTCTTTTTCAGGAAGGGGATATCTGGCCCAATTCCACCGCTGAAGTAAAGGTAATCTGCAGACCTAAAGAAGCAAAGGTCTACTACCAAACAGTCTACTGTGACATCACAGGTACATAACATCAATTATTCGTCACCTACGATCTTAAATTTTCATGTTACCTATTCCAACCCACTTCCTGCTATTTATCCATTTCTCCTGCTGCCTGATTGAGTTCTATCTGACTTGTCTACTGGCTCAGCTCAAGAATATGGAGGCGGAACTCAGTACCATCGCCATCACTAGAGAAGTAGTATTCGACAAACTCACGGGGCTAAAGTCCCCTGGCCCTGATAGCTTGCTTCAGTGGATCTTAAAAGAAGCAGCTACAGAGGTAGTGGATGCATTAGTTGGTATTTTCCAAAAAGCCTTGTATTCTGGAAGTACTGCAGGATTGGAAAACTGCTAATGCAATATCCCTTTTCAAAAAAGGAGGGAGGCAAAATAATGGGTAACTGTACGTGATTAGCCAATAATCACTGGATAAATTTTGGAAACTATTGTTAAGGAAGTAATAGCAGAACATTTAGAAAATCATAATCTTACCAAACAGAATCAGTATGGCTTCCTGTAAAGAAAATTGTGTCTGACAAATTTATTAGAGATCTTGAGGAGCTCTCAACCACACATAGAACCAATATAGAACGTTACAGTGCAGTATAGGACCTTCAATCCTCGATGTTGCACCAACCTGCGAAATTAATCTGAAGCCCATCTAACCTACGTCATTCCATTATTATCCATATATATGTCCAATGCCCATTTAAATGCTCTTAATGTCGGCAAGTCTACTACGGTTGCAGGCAAGCCTTTCCATGCCCTTACTACTATCTGAATAAAGAAACTACCCCTGATATCTGCCCTAAATCTATAACCCCTCAATTTAAAGCTATGTCCCCTTGTGTTTGCCTTCACCATCCGAGGATAAAAGCTCTCATTATCCACCTGATCTAACCCTCTGATTATCTTATACGTCTCGATTAAGTCACCTCTCAACCTTCTTCTCTCCAACGAAAACAGCCTCAGTTCCCTCAGCCTTTCCTCGTAAGATCTTCCTTCCATACCGGGCAACATCCTAGTAAATCTCCTCTGAACCTTTTCCAAAGCTTTCACATCCTTCCTATAATGCGGTGACCAGAACTGCACGCAATACTCCAGGTGTGGCTTACCAGTGTCTTATATAACTAAAGCATGATCTTGTGGCTCCGACACTCAATCCCCCTACCAATAAATGCCAACACACCATAGGCTTTCTTTACAACCATCTCAATCTGGGTGGCAACTTTCAGGGATTTATGCAACTGGACACCGAGATCTCTCTGTTCATCTACACTGGCAAGAATTTTACCATTAGCCCAGTATTCTGCATTCCTGTTACTTCTACCGAGGTGAACTACCTCACACTTTTCCACATTAAACTCCATTTGCCACTTCTCAGCCCAGCTCTGCATCTTATCTATGTCCCTCTGTAATGCACAACATCCTTCGGCACTATCCACAACTCTGCCGACCTTAGTGTTATCCGTACGTTTACTAACCCACCTCCAGATCATTTATAAAATGACAAACAGCAGTGGCCCCAAAACAGATCCTTGTGGCACACCACTGATAACTGAGCTCCAGGATTAACATTTCCCATCGATCACCACCCTCTGTCTTCTTTCAGCTAGCCAATTTCTGATCCAAACTGCTAAATTACCTTCAATCCCGAAACTCCGTATTTTGTGCAATAGCCTACTGTTTGGAACTTTATCTTAGCTTTCATAGCCTTACTGAAGTCCATATACACCACATCAATCGCCTTACCTTCACCCACCTGTTCTGTAAGCTTTTCGAAGAACTCAGTAAGGTTAGTGAGGCACGACCTACCCTTCACAAAACCGTGTTGCCTATCCCTAATCAAATTATTTCTTTCCAGATGATTATAAATCCTATGTCTTAAAACCTTTTCCAATACCTTACCCACAACCGAAGTAAGGCTCTCTGGCCGATAATTACCAGGGTTGTCCCGACTCCCCTTCTTAAACAAGGGAACAACATTTGCTATCCTCCAGTCCTCTGGCACTGCTCCTTTCGACAATGATGACATAAAGGTTAAAGCCAAAGGCTCTGCAATTTCCTTCCTGGCTTTCCAGAGAATCCGAGGATACATCCCATCCGACCCTGGGATCTTATGTATTTTCAGATCTTCCAAAATTGCTAAAACCTCCTCTTTGCCAACTTCAATCCCATCTAATCTTGTAGCCTGTATCTCCGTATTTTCACTAACATTACCTTCTTCCAATGTGAATACTGACGAAAGTACTCATTAAGCGCTTTCCCTATGCCCTTAGGTTCCACACGCAACTTTCCACTGCTACCTTGGGCCTAATCTTACTCTAGTAACTCTTTTATTCCTGATATATCTATAGAAGGCCTTAGGGTTTTCCTTTATCTTATCCGCCAACAACATCTGATGTCCCCTCCTGGCTCTTCTTAGCCCTCTCTTTAGATCTGTTCTGACTAACCTATAACTCCCAAGCCCCCTAACTGAGCGTTCACGCCTCACATAAGCCTTCCTCTTCCTCTTGACAAGAGCTTCAACTTCTTTAGTAAACAATGCCATCTCTCTCGACAACTACCTTCCTGCCTGATAGATATATACTTAACAAGGACCCTTAGTAGCTGTTCCTTGAATAGGTTCCAAGTTTCAAGAGTGTCCGTCCCCTGCAGTTTCTTTCCCCATCCTATGCATCCTAAATCTTGCCTGATCACATCATAATTGCCTTTCCCCCAGTTATACCTCTTTCCCTGTGGTATATACCTATCTCTGCCCATTGCTGTTGTAAACATAACCGAATTATGGTCACTGTCGCCAAAATGCTCACCTACCTCCAACTATAGCACCTGGCCGGGTTCATTCCCCAGTACCAAATTCAATATGGCATCGCCCCTTGTTGGCTTGTCTACATACTGTGTCAGAAACCCCTCTTGCACGTATTGAACAAAAACTGACCCATCTAAACGACTTGAACTGTAGTATTCCCAGTCAATATGGGGGAAGTTAAAATCCCCCATAATAACTACCCCGTTACTCTTGCCCCGATCGAGAATCATGTTTACTATCCTTGTTTCTACATCCCTGGAACAATTTGGAGGCCTAAAGAATACTCCCCACAGGGTGACCTCCTCCTGTTTCTAACTTCAGCCCAAGCTACCTCAGGAGGTGAACCCTCAAACATTATCTCAGCTGCAGTAAGTTATTGGAGGGGAATGTGCAGACATATTTGGACTTCCAGAAGGCATTCAATGAGGTACCTCATAATAGCCCATATGATACGAGCCCATGTGTTGGAGGTAGTATATTGGTGTCGATAGAGAATTGGCTAATGGGCAGGAAACAGTTAGTAGGGGTTCTTGTTTAGGTTGTCAACCTTTAACCAGTGGGATTTGAAAGGGATCAATACTAGGACAGCAACTATTTACAATTGGATGAAGGAAGTGACTATACTGTAGCCAAATTTTGCAGACAACACAAAAATAAGTGGAAAGGCAAGTTGCAAAGAGGATACAAAGAGGATACAGAGAGACAAGTTAAGTGGGCAAAAGTTGTCAAAATAAGTATAATATGGTAAAATGTCAAGTTGTTTATGTTGGAAGGAGAACAAAAGAACAGTATTGATTAAATACAGAAAAGCTGCAGAAATCAACAATACAAAGGAACTTGGGGTACCTCTTCACAAAATGCAGAAAACTAGCACATAGGGACAGCAGATAATCAGGAAGGCTAATAGAATGTTTGCCTTTATTTCAAGGGAGTTGGTGTATAAGAATTGGGAAGTCTTACTGCAACTGCACAAAGTGCTGGTGAGATCGTACTGTGAGCGGTTTTAGTCCCCTTATTTAAGTAAAGATATCATTTCATTGGAGGAAGTTCAGAGAAGGATGATTCCTGGCATGGAGGGATTGTTTATGAGCAAAGGCTAAACAAATTGGGACTGTACTGACTGGAGTTTTGACGAAGAGAGGTGATCTTCTTGAAATTACCTTGGCCTGAATTGATAACTCTCTCTGTCTACACACTTGCTGCCTCAGTCACTCACTGTTGTCTGTACTTTCTTTTACATTTTATCTCCTAAAAACATTCTGCCCAGTTACATGTCTCCCTACATCCAAAGCATTTTGAAGCGTATCTGTTTGAACTTGCTATTGGCTAACTGCTCTTGTTCTTCTCCAGTGATTGTTCAGTGTCAGGTTGCTTCACCTCTGTGTGTTTCAGACTGCTTTTTTATATTGGTGCAAGTTGCTGATTATAAATCATGTAGGTCAAGAAAAATAAATCAGTACAATTCTAATAATGCTCATCCCATTGTTGAATAGATAAATGCAGCACAGAGCCAACTAAATGAGGAATTCCTCTGGTTGAATTTCTGGCCACGATGAATTAGTTGGTCTCAACAGGTGCTGGATATTGGGCTATTCTCCATCATCACTTTAGGATAGTGGAGAAAACTACAGGGAAGGAACTCAGATACTTGTACACCCTCATTCATTCAATTTCTATACAAACTTAACACTCCATCAACTAAATATTCAAAAAGAAAAATGCAGTGGATACTCTGCTGTTAAGGTCAGAACTTTTTCCTTCTTCCTTCTGTATTATATGTAGGCTTATTCTGGACCACAACCTAGTTTTTGACTGGAGGCGGTTGCTCAGGTGAGAAGGAATAATGGTCAAGCGCTGTGCTTCGTATGCAATCGGTGATCTGCATGTAAATAGTGTACAAAATGGAGCTTGCTTTTAACAGTGTTTGTTTTTGCTCAGGTTTCTGTTGAAGACATTTGCATATTGCTGAATGTAATGTGTTCCAGTTGGGCAGCAATAAAATTGCCATTTTGTTTTTGAAAAATTGTTTGCATGTGAAAGTATTCTCTGTTACATTTGAGAGTTGTAAACTGGTGCAGTTATTTAATAAGCTGAAAATGTGTTCATCACAAAAACTAGGCACTTCTTAGTTGAGAAACTGTTTTCCTCTTGACCTCCAAATAACCCAACTTTAAATTGCTGACACATAGCTGAAAGAGGTATACAGCTTTACCAGCTAAAATTATTTAGATTTGAAAGCAACAAATCAGTAGGGAAATCTCCAGCACAAATTGAGGTAACCTCAAAGGCGACTGCCCTTTAAGAAAGTGGATCCAAATTGGCTGAATTCGTCAGTTTTCATTTCATCCCATTTCTGAGAATAAGTCTCTTATAGTTATCAGATTTATTTGTCCTTCGCTCTGTGAGAGCTTCCAGCTGGATAAAAAGATGCATTGGGATCTTCTCAGCCTTCAGCCTGCATATAGTGCAGGCTACCATGCTCAATATAGATGTACACTATTAACATCCGTTCCTGCTGACACACCATTACCTCTGTCAAAAAGTTCCATATTCTATAATGTTTTGAAATTGAAATATTGATGCCAATGCATCAACTAATGGGATACAGTATTTTATTATTTTTTTCTCTTCAAACTGGAAATTTTCTGTTGGATTCTTCCATTGTTAACCTCCAATAATCTTCTAAATTCCATCATAATCTGTTAGTCCTGTTTTTATTTTATCAAATCTGTCTTAAAATAGGGTTTCCGGGACTGTACACAACAATTCAGCTGAACCAATCTCTTGCTCACACTCAGCATTCTATCTTGCTTTCAATTTATTGCCCTAACATATAAAACTCTGACTACTGTTTTGGGACACCTTTAAATGTTTTTCTGTGTAGGCAGCACCATATAAGATTTTGAAGTAACTAAGCTAATATGATATACCGTAAGTATATTTTATTTATATTTTTAAAGAATCCATAGAATCCGTCAGCTAATTCATTAGCAAAGCACTCTTATGCTCAAGAGGTATTATGTTATTATTTAAAGTTTAATCAATTAATGCAGCAGATATATAATGCTACCAATTGTAAGGACCTTGTCTTTTCTGTCTCAACAGGCAGAATGTACAGTTTCATGCCATGACTTATTTTTAGTTTAACTATTTTGGAGATTAATAGCTTGTTAATTGAATCAAGAGCATCCTTTTGGTCTTGTTATTTCAAAATCTATCTCACTAAGTTCCTCTTGGGCTGTTTAGCATTTGATTTGGAAAATAGAGCTTTTAACATTACAGCTCTCTCTGTTCTTGGTTAGACTTTAAGCCTAAATGTTTGAGTTCTGGGTGAAGATAGATGTAAATGTTTTAGCCTTTTTCTTTTTCTGATGTGCTGGGTTCCCACATCATTGAGGATGGGAAGATTTGTGAAGCTTCCTTCTCCGAGTGGCTGCTTACTTGTCCATCATTGTTCTCAACTGGAATTGGCAGGACTTCAGAGTTTCGATCAGGTCTGCGTGTCCATCACAAGCTACTCTGCTGTTTGGCATGGAAGTAATCCTGTGTTATAACTTCATCAGGTTGATACTTCATTTTTTGATATTTCCAGTCCTGTTACTGCTTTTCCCTTCAGTATTCCTTATTGAACCAAGCTTGGTTCCAAGCTTTGATGACAGTACTAGAGTGGGGAGTATGTTGGGCATGAGATACCACGCTGTGGTTGGATAAGCTTCTGCTGCTGGTATCCCACAGCACCACATAGATTGTCTAAAGTTGCTAAATCTGTTTAAAGTCAATCCCACTTATTACTTTGGCAGTGTAAGACAAAACAAGGGTATTCTAATTGTAACAATGGGACTTAGTCTCCACAATGTCTATGTGATGATCACTGCTACTGATACTATCATGAGCAGGTGTATGGTGGGCACAAGGTCAAATATCATTAAATTGTGGAACCCTACAGTGCAGAAAGAGGCCATTCCCTTTCATTCCCTCACCACTTTCTGCAAACCAGGTCAGCTATGTCTGATAATGAATGATATCTAAACTCCAAAAGTCTAAATTATAAGGAGAGATTACACAAAGTTTTTTGTATCCTGTAGAATTTAGAAGGTTGATCAGCAGTTTGATCAAGGTTTTCAAGATTTAAGATGGCGCTGACACTGGGTGACTTTTTGCTAGCTCTCTGCAGCACATCTTATTTTCACATTTCTTATAACCGTTCCACACTTTTCTTGCATTGTGCGCCTCCTGTGCAGCTGTAACATTGTATGCCTTGCTCTATCTAAGCACCCTATGCTCTGTATATCTTTGTTTACTATGATCTGTCTGTACTGCTTACAAACAAAGCTTTTCACTGTACTTAGGTACATGTAACTACAATAAATGAAATCAAATCAGACTTTATCAGTACAGATTGAATACATGAAAAATGCATTGGCTAATATGGGAATGTGAGACTAAAGGACATTTTCAAGAGATTTGAGTCTGACATTTTGGGAATGAATTTAAGAAAAATGTCTACATGCAATTGAATGCTATTTCACATTAAAAAAAGTTGACACAAAATCAATTTCTAATTTTGAGATCAAGGATGATAGATTATTCTTGACCAGAGCTTTGAAGGGATGTGAGGCAAAGGAAACCAGATGGACTTAGGTTGCAAATCATCCATGATCTCACTGAATAATGAATGAGCTAGGTAGCCTATTTGTTTTCCCATTTTTGAACTATTGTGATGTAGATTGTGTGATTTATATAACCATATATGGATGTTTAATACTGTTTTATTTGTAAGTTTAGGTTTTGGTTTTTGAATGTGTGACATATGTTTTAAGTGTATTTGGTTAATATATAACTTATACATACCTCTGTAGATATGGTGATTTTTTTTATAAAAAGGTTTTTGAGGCTTAGCTTTGGAATTATTTGCTTTTTTGTATACATTGATGTGGTTTTATGACTGACCAAAATAAACAATCTTAGTTCAGGTGGTTAGGAGATGGTAGTTTAAACTGAAGTGAAATACCCTATGTTAAGAGAGAGATTTGTTTTCTTGTTTTACTTTCTGTTTTTGGACAGTCCTGTGAATTCCTTCAAGGAAACTTGCTTCTACAGACTACTGCTCCTGAGTAGGAAAGGTAATAGTGAAACTAGGGTAAAGAGATGGTGATATTCCCAGACCAGAAGTGTTGCTATAAAACCTTGAAGAGCTTACTTAAAGCTGAGAGAAGTTAAACTCAGATTGAATAATAGGAAGAAGCTTGGCAGACCCAGTCTCGAAATTAAAGTTGCAAGAGACTTAAAACTGCTGAGGTGTTAGAGGCAGGGGTTCAGCTGTGAGTATTGTACTTTGGGTCTTTTGGGTATGATACAAGGAATGCTTTGGGATTGTAGAAAATCTGTTACCTTTCTTTTCAGTTTATAAATGAGTGTTTTGGGATTAAAAGCTCTGAATTTGTGTTATAAGTAGATAGTTTGATTTAGTTTATTGTTGTTTCTTTTGTTAATAACCTTCAGTTTTGTTAATGAACTTCTAGCAATGAACTGAAAGCATTAGCTGATGATCATAAATTGATTTCTGGTATAACTTTTAGCACAGTCTGACCTTTTGTTACAAGCCTCAGAAAACTGAAATCAGAGCTTTCTCAACATCAAACACTTCTAGCACAGTAACATCACATGGTTTTAGTGCGGAGTTGGTGCCTCTCTACTCTTTTAAACCAAAACTAAAGCTCCTTCAATGTTGTCACTATCAACACTTACTGGAGAGAGATAGTGCACGGTTAGTTGGAGTTTAACTCTACCTCTACTCTTCTAAATTGAAAGTAAACCGAAACTAAAGCTCCCTTGACACCATCCCGTCAAACATTTCCAGGACAGTAACTGTGTGAGGTTAATTAGCGTAACAATCCTGCTACTCATTTTAAAAGAAAAATATTTTTAAAAGCCCTCCTACATCAAAAGACACAAATTTAATGGAATCTTATACAATGGAACAGAAACATACTAATTAAAATAATATTTTCCTGTCATGCCCATCGGTCTTGAAAGGCCTTGACCATGCTGTTGATCACTGCACACTCCCCCTCCAGGGACACCTGAGCACAGACGTAACCCTGAAAGATGAGCAGATTGTTCAGAATGATGAGTTCCTCGATGGCATGCTGCCTGGACCCAGGAGCAGACTCACGAGAAGGCCCTTAGACTTGACGAGACTTCCCCCCTTCCACCGGGTACCCGTCGATCAGTAGTTTGGAACTAAAGTGTAACCAAAACTTAAGGAGCAGCCCCTTCAAGAAACTATAAAAGGACTGCAAACTGAAACATTCTGCACTAATGTGAAAAACCATTTCCTCCAGGCCTCAAAAAACTACAAATAGCTCGGTACCTGGTGAACTTGCTTAGTCTGTAATTGCGCAGCACTTTTCATCCCAGATACCAGAAAAGCGGAGGACCTCTTTGTAGAGGCCAGTCCACTGGAGGGCAAAACTTCATGCCAAAATCTGTCCGAGTGGCGGGTGAAGGTGGGGAAGGGAAGAGGGTGCAGCAGCAGGTCTGACATGAAAAGTCTTTGTGCCGTACAAAAGGGCACAGGGAGAGCTCCCCCAAGACGATTCCAATTGTGGGACACTATGCCCTGAGGGAACCTTTGTTCCATGAGGCCGATGTTGAGTTCCGGATGGACAGGGATCAGTTCGTCCAGAAGCCCACTTCAAGTCTGAGTCACTTAGATCCAATGTGAAGTGTTGGGGTTGTCACCTAGTCCCTGAAGCACTGGATGACTCGGGTCACCAACTGGGCATTGACTGATGCCCTCTCAGCCAGCTGCACTGGCATCATCCAGCATGCTCTGCCATCCAACCTGTTCCCAACTCTGGTCAGTCCAGTGACCCAAATGGTCTCCTCCCTCAGCCAGCAGAGACCACACTGATGGAAGAACCAGTCTTAACTTTGGCTCCCGAACAACAGCCACCACTCCAGCAGGGAGTGTGCTCCAATTTGAGACAACTGTGTCCCCAGACTTTGAACAGGTCCACTTCCTGCAAGAACATCCGAAAGCAGGACCATTCTGTCACCAGGAACTACATGTCGTAATTGAGGCCACATAGCTGATGGAAGAAATACATCATAAGGGTGCACCACCTTGGAGGAGATGCAACGTAAAAGTGTCGCTGCAAGGTCTGAAGGTGGAAAGTCGCTGGGCTCAGTGCCTAACCGCCCTCCTCAAGCAGGAGGCTTGGAACGTCAGCAGCGAACCCGTGTTGACTTTTGTCCCAGAAAATCTCAATAAGCTTTTCCTGGATATCTATAACAAGTCCTGGGAGAGGGACCAAAGTGATCAGCTGGTACCAAAACATGGCAACAACCAGCTGGTTTAGAACCCACACTTGCCCCCTGTAAGATAACACTCAGGGTTACCTGTTCAGCCACGTTTAATTTGTAATGTTCATCTGTGAAGTTAGCCAGTTTCTTATCTACCTTCTTTATCCTTGATTTCCATTTTTTCTTTATGTCTTTATGTGAATAGGAACCTCACCAAGTTATGACCATGATTTATAGTGTCCACATACTTTCACATTTCTTTATTGTCTCAGCCTCTGACCAGAACCAGATTGTTTGGGAGACACCATGTGAATGAAGAAAACAAGCTTATAAATATTTGAAGTGTCTTTTAAAATTCTAAACATATTTTAGATTATTCCAATCTACCTTTAGGTAGTTTAATTACAACTTTTGTAATTGCTTAAAAAACCCATAAACTGTTCATACGTTTCTCCCTCAATTTTTTTTTTTCATTAGTTGGTGATTTATTAGATGACTATAATTTTTTAGTTCTATTGAGGTAGATGCCGTCTCACCTATTTTCCCTACAGTATGTTTTATAACTTTTTCTTTAAAATTATTATTTTTGATCAATTTTTCTTTTCACTGTACTTCCTCTTCATCTCATTGACTTCAAGATTTCTGCATGCTAATTAGAATTACAATGAGAATATCCTGTAACATAGAAAAGGCCATTCAGCTCATTGAGTCTATTTCAATGCCATGCTTCCACTCTCTCTCCACATCCCTTGACACATTTAACTTCTACAAATCACCTATTTTTGTGTCATCAAATGTGCAAATACTGCTCTTGATTCCCTTATCTAAATTGTTGACACATATTGTGAATAGCTAGGACCCAAGCACTGATCCCTGCAGTACCATACTTGTTAATGCCTTTTACTCTGCTAACCAGTTCATAATCCATAACTGTATAATAATGGCAATCCCAAATCATTGACATATACTGAAAGCAGAAAGGGACCCAATATTGAGCCTTGTGGAACACCACTCAAAACCATTTTTTATTCACAAACACATCTGTTGATTACCCTTTGATTCTTCTCGCTGAGCCAGTTTTGGATCCTAACTCACCGTTTTCTCCTGTATCCCATGGGCTTTAACTTTGGAGCGATTTGCCCTGTGACACCTTGTCAAATGCCTCACTGCAATACACAAAGACAACGTCGACTACATTACCCTCATCACTTCTCTTTGTTACAACCTAAAAACATTTAATTATTTTACTAAAACACAATCTTTCCTTAACAAAATCATGCTGACTATATCTGAATAATCTGCGTCCTCTTGAGTAATAGTTAATCCTGTCTCTTTGGACTGATTCTAGTAATTTGTCTACCACAAAGTCAGACTCGCCAGCCTCTGTTTATTTAAGCATTCCCTCACACCTTTTGAAAAATGATGCAATATTCACAGAGTTCTATCTCGTGAAGATTGGAAAATTATCCTCAGAGCACCTACTATTTCCTCCCTGGCTTTCTCTAAGAACCTGGATTTCCAGAAGGTGTTCGATAATGTGCTGAATAAAATACTCAACCATAAGATAAGAACATATGGAGTTGCGCAGAATGGACTAGCATAAATAGAGAACTGGATAACCAATAGAAAGCAGAGAGTTGGGATAAATAGGTATTTCTCTAGTTGGAAATCAGTGGTGAGCGGGGTGCTGCAGGGTTCAATTTGGGCCCGCAACTGTTCATGATGTATATAAACGATTTGGAAGAGGAGACCGAGTGTAATGTATCCAAGTTTGCTGATGACACTAAACTGAGTGAAAGGGCAAACTGTGCAGAGGATGTGGAGGGTCTGTAAAGAGATTTATATAGATTAAGTGAGTGGGCAAGAGTCTGGTAGATGGAGTACAATGTTGGTAAATGTGAGGTTATCCACTTTGGAAATAAAAATAGTAGGTCAGAATATTATTTAAATGGTGAAAGATTGCAGCATGCTTTTGTGCAGAGGAACTTAGGAGTTCTCATACATGAATCGCTAAAAGCTGATTTGCAGTTGCAACAAGTAATCAGGAAGGCAAATGGAATATTGGCCTACTTTGTGGGGGGAATTGAACTTAAGAGCAGGGAGATTCTGCAATTGTAGTGTTGGTAAGGCTGCACCTGGAGTATTGTGTACAGTTCTACTCTGCTTACTAAAGAAGGATATACTGGCTTTGGAGACAGTACAGAGGAGGTTCACCAGGTTGATTCCGGAGATTAGGGGTTATCCTATGAGGAGAAGTTGAACCACATGGGACTGTACTCTCGAGGGTTTAGAAGAATGAGAGGGCATCTTATAGAAACTTATTAAATTATGAACGGAATAGATAAGATAGAGACAGACAAATTGTTTCCGCTGGTGGGTGAGACTAGGACGTGGATGAGTGATCTCAAGATTAGGGGGAGTAGATTTAGGATGGAGATGAGGAGGAATGGTTTTTCCCAGACAGTAGGGAATTTGTGGAATTCTCTGCCCAAGGAACAGTAGAGGCAGCTTCATTAAATATATTCAAGACACAGTTGGATGTGTCTTTGCATGGTAGGGAAATTAGGGTTATGGGGATAATACAAGTAGGAGGAGCTGAGACGATGGATGCACCAGTCATGATCTTAATAAAAGGCAGAGCAGGCTTGACAGGTCAAATGGCCTACTTCTGCTTCTATTACTATGAAACTATGAATTCACCTGACTCTGGTGATTTATCCACCTTCAAATAAGTAAGTCACTCCAGAACTTCCTTTGTCTTATACTTAAATTATTTAACACTTCACAATCATTTTTAAGTAGAATGGCTGCATGGTCCATCTCTTTTCAGTGGTCTACTAAGCTTCCTAAAGTACTATTTTTATTGAGGTTGTTATAAGCTCAATTTTTATGCTTTTCTGAAAATCTCTTAACTCTGCTGTAATGAACCCAATGTTTATTTTGGCTGATATTTTCCTTTATACATAACTTTTTGAAGTTTTTACGATCTGCTTTTATGTTTCTTGTGAGTTTACACTTATTCAATTTTTCTTTTATTAATCTTTTTCTTCATCCTTCTTTGCAGAATTCTGAATTGCTCCCAATCCTCAGGCTTACCTTTGTTGGAAACTTTATAACCCTTATCCTTAAATCCAACACAATCCTTAATGTATGTTTTGTTAGTCATGGTTGGAACACTTTCATTGGTGCATTTCTTGTGCCATAAACATGTATTTTTGTTGTAAATTATGTAATACTGCTTTAAATGTGAGCAGCTGCCTATCTATCAACATACATTTTATTGAAGATTCCCAATCCACCATAGCCACTTTACTATTCATACCTTCATTGCTTCCTTTGTTTTGATTTAAGGCACTAGTTTAAGACCAAAGGTAGAATACATACGAACAAGAGTAGGCCATTCAACCCCTCAAGCCCGCTCCACCATTCAGTAGAGTTATGACTGATCCAATATTCTTCATGTCCACTTTCCTGTAGTTTCCTTGTAATCATTGATTCTCCTGCTGATCAAGAATCTGTTATCTCAGCCTTAAATATACACTGGGATCTGTCCTTAGCTCTCTGCAGCAATGAGTTCCAAAGACTATCAACCGTCTGAAAGAAGAAATTCCTCCTCATCTCAGTCTTAAATTGTCCTCATTTATTCTGAGACTATTCCCTCAGGTTCTAGACTGTCTCATGTGGGGAAACATCCTGTCAGCATTTACCCTATCAAACCCCTTAAGAATCCGATATGTTTCAATGAGATCACCTCTTATTCTTATAAACTCTAGTGAGTAGATTCCCAATCTGTTTAACCTTTGCTCATAAGGCAGTCCTTCTGTAGCAGGGATCATCCTAACAAACCTACTAGTAGCCACACACGCAGACGACAAGCAACATGAATTTGACTGGGACAACACTACCATTATAGGGCAAGCGAAACAAAGAACAGCCAGGGAATTCCTAGAAGCTTGGCACTCATCCACAAACTACATCAACAAACACATCGACCTGGATCCAATATACCGGCCACTACAGCGGACAGCTGAAACTGACAACCGGAAGCGGCAGAGACAGGCCACTATAAATGCCGGAGGAAACACCACAGAAGCGCTTCACAGGAGGCTCCCAAGCACTGAGGATGTCACCTAGACAGGGGACGAAACGTTTGCAACAAAAACTTCCAGCTCGGCGAACAGAACCACAGCAATGAGCACCCGAGCTACAAATCTTCTCACAAACTTTGTACATAGGTTGATATTACAGTTTTTTTCTTCTATAGTATGATATTCAAATGCCTGTGTGACCCTGTACATGAATTGACCAATACAAAGAACACTTAAAGTGTTGGTGATGCGATCTCGCTATAGCCAACACATGTTACAAAAGTTTGGACTTCAGAAACAGCAGTAGAAACCTATTTGTCAATCACATTACAAGGAATTCATGATGATGAAATGCGTGTTATAGCAGAATGACCTGTACTCAATTACTATATTGTTCTATTTATAAGCACCTCTAATATACTGATCTATACGATTTATAATTCATAATCCACTAACAAGGATCTACGTTGGCACTGTCCCTTTTTACTCCCTGGCCTCCAACCTTTCTGGCAACTTCATTAAGTGACACCTGACCAATACATTTTAAAATTCGATGTACACTATACTAACTGTGTTATGCATTACACTCATCAAAAATAAACAAGTTTTGCATTTTACAAATCCTTGCAGACTTTCACTAATTAATCCACACGTCCAAGTTACTGTTAACTTTGCCCCCAGGTTAACATTTCCAGAAGGTTTCCTGTCATAGGTTAAACTGATCAGCCTATAGATCTTGGCTATATCTTTTTGATGAACTGTGACATTTTCTGTTCTTCAGATCTCCAATTTAATGAGAATGAGAAAATTATGACAAGTACCTCTGCAATTTTCACACTGACTTTCTTCAGCATTGTCAGTTGTTTGGAGGCCTATAGGAACACCCCTATTATGGTAGTTATTCCGTTTATGTTTAAAAATTGTAACTACATCAATTCTACCCTCGTTTTCCAATGTGCAATGTATTAGATTAGATTACTTACAGTGTGGAAACAGACCCTTCGGCCCAACAAGTCCACACCGACCCTCCAAAGAGCAACCCACCCAGACTCATTCCTTTACATTTACCCCCTCGCCTAACAGTATGGACAATTTAGCATGACCAATTCACCTAACCTGCACATCTTTGGACTGTGGGAGGAAACCGGAGCACCCGGAGGAAACCCACGCAGACACGGGGAGAATGTGCAAACTCCACAGACAGTTGCCTGAGGTGGGAATTGAACCCAGGTCCCTGGCGCTGTGAGGCAGCAGTGCTATTCCATACCTCTTTCCTCACTCAACAAATTGCATGAGTTAGTGCTCTGTGGAAGAATGCCATGGAATTGTTCTTCTTGTATTAGCAAAAGCTTCTTATACTCGCAATAATTCTAAACACGAGTCATCTCTTGGCAATACTTAGCAGTTCAAGCTAGCTATCTAAGTAACTAATTGTATATCTGCCAGCACTTTCGTTACCAGTGGCTAACACTGTGAACCACACTACAAGTTACATTGCAACAATTAATTAAGTTCTAGAAAGAGATCGATTCTCAAAAACCTTAAAGTTCTCTCATTCAATAAATTCAAAAAGACCCAGTACAACCCATGGACAAAACCAACGTCATCTATAAAATTCTATGCAAGGACTGCCACAAACACTACGTAGGACAAACAGGAAGAAAGTTAGCCACCAGGATACACGAATACCAGCTAGCCACAAAAATACACGACCCCCTCTCCCTCATAGCCCTACACACGGGTGAAAAAAACCACCATTTCGACTGGGACAACACATCTATCCTGGGACAGGCTAAGCAAAGGCATGCCAGAGAATTCCTAGAGGCCTGGCACTCCAACCACAACGCCATAAACAAGCATATAGATCTAGATGCCATCTATCAACCCCTCAGAAAACAAGCAGGAAATGACATCACCACAAACCCCAGGAACCCCATCCTGGAGAAAGATATAAATAGAAAGCAGGAGACAACAGCTTTGTTTCACTTGGAGGTCGCCACTGATGATGTTACCTAGCCAGGTAATGAAACGTCTGGATATCAAACCTACAGCTCAGCGAGCAAACCTACACTCTAAAAATTCAATATGCTTGGTAGTCCGTCTAAGTGTTTTATAGGACTGGATTTTTGTCTTTTCTATTTGCTCTGAGCATTTTGCATTTAGCCACTTGTACTCTCAAAATGACAGAAGTCATTTACCACTTTTTCTGCTTTATCTTAGTCTCTACTTCCTTGTTCATCTAAGGAGCTAAGGTTTTCTCCCTCACATGAATATACTTGATCCATCTCCCCTTTAAAATAGAGTGTGTTGTTTCCATACAATTTTGTCAGCCATCTTAATTCAAGCTATGACAGAGCCATTATTAAAAACTGAAATCAGCCGTTCTTTCTTTAATTATATTTCACTTTAGATTGTTCTGCATCCTTTACTGTCACATTCAGAAAGTCTTCCCCATACCTGTTCTTTACACTATTGCCATCCCAATCTGCATTAGGTCGAGTAAAATTCCTCTTTTTCGTTACTTAATAGTTTTTGAGTCTTGAAATAACCTATCTGCAAATTTTCTCCCACTATGTCTTTCCCCATAACTGTTGATGAATAGAGTACACACAAGGACGTAGAATACATTGATGTACTTCCTTAACTCCAACCAAACCAGTCCAGAACCCCTCTCTACAGTACTACAATATACCCTGTAATAATCTTTCTGCTATTCTCTGAATTACTTTGCATTATTCTCTGAAATGTTCTCTCTAATATTCTGTAATGTTCTCTGTATTGTTCTTTGTAATACTCTCCATAATGTTCCCTGTAATTATTCTCTGGAATACTATTACCCTCTGGAATATTCTCTGTAATTTCATAATGCCATGTGCCATCCTTTCTTTTCTTCCCTTCCCTTCTGTCCTGAACATTCTGTCTGCATGAATATTTACAATGCAAGCTTGCTCTTTATTGACATTGTTTTGTCATGATACTATATTCTTGAGTGATTAAACTAGTTATTGAATAGTGGACACTTCTCAATGTAAAACTAAAATAGTTTGAATGTGAATATTATATCCTGAATAACAGTTTCTGTTCTAAAATTTGATGCCTGCCACCAGCAGTAACATCACCATCTCAAACCCTTCCTTCAAAATGAAGGAGAATATGTCATTTGATTCCAGAAATTCCAGGATCTTTACAAGCATACTCTCTTCAATTAGCAAACTCCATAAGTCGTCATCACAATACTTATGCATAGATATGCAGGGTCTTATATAAGGAAAGGTGTATGTAGTATAGGATCTCCTGAGATTGCATAACAAAAGATTGTCTGTTTCTCTTAAGCAGTGCTGAACAAAATAGTGGCTGGGGCTTTGAAACTTTAGGTTAGGAATGGAAAAATTGGTCTGTAATTGTGCAGCTCTCAGTGATTCTTGCCAATGTGTGTATATTAGGTATGCTCCGTATGGTGGTCTCACTGTGGAATACTGTTACCCATTAGTTAGACTCCCAGAAGAACAATGAGTGAAATCTGTGGAACTACTCAAAGATGAGTGGATATAATGCAAAACATTAAATTTGTTAATTGCTGATTTTGAATGTGAAACCTTCTTGATGTTGAAATGAAAAGGATTAATAAATTGTTCTCTTTATTTCTTTGTTATTTCTCCTTTTAAAGATTGGATAAGTAGAAATCTATGATGTCACCTAATTTATCATTCCTACATTCCCATATTACAACAGGGACAAGATTCAATGACAAATTTCTAATTTATTTTCAATTGGGATGAAAATAAAATGCAATTTTTTTTGTGATTTCCTAGTCATTGGATTAATGTACAAAGACAATTCACAGCTGGAAATGTGTTGCTGGAAAAGCGCAGCAGGTCAGGCAGCATCCAGGGAACAGGAGAATCGACGTTTCGGGCATAAGCCCTTCTTCAGGGCTTCTTCGTCTCTGTACCAAATCAGACTAATCGGAGCCCTGTCTGGTTTATTGCCCCTCTGAAAGAAATCAAGGACAGAGTATCCTTGAGCCAAGGAACAGCTTTTAGAAAAAAAGTGACTAGCTTTGTGACAAAAGACATACCAAATAGAGGCTAAACATTTCCCAGCAAAAGAGCTGTTCGCAAAAGCTATTGTGAGATCTCCAGCCAATGGCTTATTGAAACAGAGACAGTTCACAGCTCTGCAGTGCTGACTTCAATACTGACATGTTAATGAATATCCATTGTGAGGATACCACGTGAGCTTTGCACATTTAATATTTTAAAGTTACTGTTGTGAGAATTGAGATTAAAAGTTTCATGGGAATGCGTTGAACATTCTAGTCGGTGGTCTAGTGATATTTTACAATTTTTGTCATGTTGATGAGGAATTTGTTGAACTATGCATGTCACTGGGAAAGCAATTAGATTTAAACTTAAATGTTTGTGCCCAAAAAGCTCCTTTGTAAAAATGCTATTCCTGACTTCACTTCTCTGTTTCTTCCTGCTGAAATATTATTTCCAGATCCCAATTCTTCCTTACTAAAAGAAGTGATCCTGAGCTTCTGCATCTGTATGTTGTTGTTGTGATTACCATTGGTACACACTGAGTAGAAATTTACCTTTTTGGGAACTTACATCTGCAGACACCAGTTCTGTTAATTGGATCCAATTAGTGATCTAGAAGATGGGAATTCAGCTGTAGGAGAACTGTCTCAATGTTGGCTCGCTGCACAAAATATGGTTTTCTCTCTGCACCAAGATTAAAAATTAAATAGCTCAGAGCTGAGATTGTGGAACAAAAATCTTCACTTCATGAAATACAAAGTTCAACTTGACAGGCGAGTCTCTGCTTTCTTTTATGTGTGTTTGTTTCACGTCATTAGCTTTCCCTGCTCCTTGCTTCATTTCCCAGCTGAGAGAGCAGGCAGCCTCCGGTCAATTCATGTCCATGTTTCAATAAGCCATTGGCTGGTGATCTCACAATAGCTTTTGCGAACAGCTCTTTTGCTGGGAAATGTTTAGCCTCTATTTGGTATGTCTTTTGTCACAAAGCTAGTCACTTTTTTTCTAAAAGCTGTTCCTTGGCTCAAGGATACTCTGTCCTTGATTTCTTTCAGAGGGGCAATAAACCAGGCTGGACTCCGATCAGTCTGATTAGGTACAGAGATGAAAAGGATTTTGAGAGGCCTTTTGTGTAAATGTAAACAGCTGACTTCAGGCCAGAGTGGTCATGTTTTAGAAGTGACCTCTATAATGAAAGGCGAGTGGTCAGCTCTTTAGCTGAGCTGAGCTGAGTGGTTTTAGTTCAGTCTTGAGCTGGTTGGAAGTTCAATAGGGAGCTGTGTGGAAACTCTCTCTCTCTGCCTGTCAGTGTGTGTTCCATTTATACTGGTTTTTAAAGGGAGTTTACATATTGTGATTATTGTGTATATTCAGAACAGCATAATTAAGTCAAGTTGGATAGGTTGAGTTCTGCAGGGGTTCTATATTCTGTTCTTTGTGTTTCATTGTATAATGTTGTGAATAAATTTTTGTCTGTTTTGAAATCTAGTAGTCAACCCAGCTAACTTAATCCGGGTAATTTTCACTGTACAATTACCAAAACAAATTGCAAAGTTATGGTCTGGGGCTGCCTGCTTAAGAATGTTTTGAGTGGTCTGGCTTAGTTCATAACAGATTGGGAGCTCTTTGCGGGATTTTAACCAGTGAGTGGTACGTGTTACTGTCTTTATTTCAGCTGTTGGTTTGGTTGGGTAGTCAAAGCTTGGGATAGCAATGGCTCTTTCAGTCAGCAAAAGTTTTCTGGATGTGGATGCGGTGACTCTGGAAGTTTTGCAAAAAGTGAAAAAGACCAAGTTGCAAGACTTAGCAGAGAAGCTGGAATTGGAACTGCCTATTTCTGTGAGGAAAGGAGAGATAATCACAGCAGTAGTTCAGCATTTAAGCTTGCTGGAAAAATGATCAGAATCTATAGAGATGGCAAGAATTCAATTGCAAATGAAGCAGCTTGAGTTAGAGACAAGAAGCCAACACAAAATATTTCAGGAATCGAAGAAGGGACCCTGGTCAAACCTATATTGAGTTTGAAAGGATCAAACAGGGTAATTTCGAGAAGATGGGTAAGAACTTTAAAAATCTAGCAAACCTATGCTGCCCATAGAGAGGTAATTATTTTGGAGGAATTCAAAAATTCACTGCTTGAAGTAGTGCGAACTCATGTGGAAGAGCAAAGAGTTAAAACAGCAAGGTTAGCAGCTGAAGTGGCTGATGATTATGAACTGGTCCATAAAACTCAGATTGGCTTCCAGAATCAATTTTAGTCCGAGGGATAGAAATTGGGGCAAAGAGAAATCCTTACATGGAAAGAGAAAGGTAGATCTCAGTGAAGATCATAAGGATAATTTACCACAGGGTAAAAAAGAAGCCTGTGAGGGGGACAAATAAGTTAAAAAGCTCCGGTGTTTTCATTGTAATAAAATGGGCCACACAAAATCACAGTGTTGGTGGGCTGGGAGAAAGCCAGATGTCGGAGAACCGGACAAGTCTGGAAGTTTTGTTGCACTGGTAACAAAAAGCACAACAGAAGTTCAACAACTGCCTCAGTGTACAAGATGATCAGAGATTAATGTACATGCAAGGGTAGAGTTTACTCACAAAGGCCAGGAGTAATAAGAAAGGAGGTTACAATATTAAGGTGCACAGGATCCTCTCAGTCTGTAATGCTGAAGGATGAGGAGATGAGATATGCACTCCTGAGAGACTGTTGTCAGATAAGGTACTGGTATATGGTGTGACAAAAAGTACTTAATTATGTAAAGTGAGGCTAGAGAGCCCAGAGAAGAGTGAAGAAGTTGTGGTAGAAGTACTGGACAAACTTTGCCAGATATGTCATACATGTCAGCTAATTGGAAAACCACAGGTAGTAATAAAACATGCACCTTTAATACCTATTCCAGCATTTGAGGAATCTTTCATAAGAGTCTTGATTGATAGTCTAGGCCCCCTACCTCAGCCAAAAAGTGGGAATAAGTATTTGTTAACAATAATGGATGTGTCAACTAGATTTCCAGAGGCAATCCCATTATGCAACATCACAGCTAAAAGGGTTGTAGAAGAACTACTTAAATTCTTCACTAGATACGGACTACCAATAGAGATCCAGTCAGATCAAGGATCAGACTTCACATCCAAGCTATTCAAGGAGGTTATGGATAACTTGGGAATAAAGCAATTCAAATCTACTGTGTACCATTCGGAATCGCAGGGAGCGCTAGAGAGATGGCATCAAACACTAAAGACCATGTTGAGGGCTTATAGTCAGGATTATCCAGATGATTGGGATAAAGGAGTTCCGTTGGTACTTTTTGCAATCAGAGATGCAGTAAACGAATCAACCAAATTCAGTCCATTTGAATAAATTTTTGGGCATGAAGTAAGAGGACCATTGAGATTCATTAAGGAGAAATTAATAAGTCAGAATTCAGAGACCACCCATTTGGACGATGTGTCAAATTTTAGAGAACGATTAAATAGAGCTGGAGAGTTGGCTAGATAGCATTTAAAAGTATCACAGCATACAATGAAACAAGAAGCAGATAAGAAACCACAAATTCGCAATGTTGCAATTGGGGATAAGGTATTGACATTACTTCCAATAACAAGTTAGCCTTTTAAAAGCAAGGTTTAGTGGACCGTATCAAATTGAGACGAAATTGAATAAGGTGAATTACTTAATAAATCTCAGAGTGTGTCATGTGATTATGCTCAAAAGGTATTTTGAAGGAAAGCAAGAAAAGAATGTGCCAATGATTACAGCACAGAAGGAAGAACCATGTTCAGAGGATTCTGAATTGGACATTCCTCAAATCAAATTGGACAATGAGGAAGTTGTCAAAAATTGGAATAAATTATTGAGTTACCTTCCAGAAGAAAATCAAAATGACCTGAAAGAGTTAATACTGTCACATGGGGAGATATGTGGAAATAAACTGGGAAGTACTAACCTAATTGTGCATGATGTAGATATAGGAAATGCTGTTCCGATTAAGCAACATCCTTAAAGGTATAACCCTCTAAAGTTGGCACAGGTTCAGAAGGAGATAGAGCATATGCTCCAAATGGCATAATCAAAGTGAGTTACAGTGACTGGAGCTCACCCATAGTCATGGTGCCAAAGCCAGATGGTACCCAATGGTTATGTGTGGACTATCGCAAAGTCAATGCCGTTACAAAGACTGATGCGTATCCAATTCCATGGTTGGAGGACTATGTCGAAAAATTGGGACAGGCAATTTACATCTCAAAGTTAGTCTTGCTCAGAGGCTACTGGCAAGTACCTCTGTCAGAGAGAGCAAAGGCAATTTTGGCTTTTGCAACGTCAAATGGACTATATCAATTCAAGGTCATGTCATTTGGAATGAAAAACGCTCCAGCCACATTTCCAGAGATTGACTAATAAGGTCATTGCCAGATTACCCAACTGTGTGGTGTATGTAGATGACCTGGTAATTTTAGTCACTCATGGAAAGAACATTTATGACATTTATCGAGCTTGTTTGATTGGCTTGGGAAGGCAGACTTGATGGTAAACCTAGCTAAAAGTGAATTTGCCAAAGTCAAAGTGACCTTCCTGGGCCATGTTATTGGACATGGACAAATGGCCCTATGAAGTGTGAGAATAAAGGTAAGTGGGGAATTTCTTTCACTGTTGATGAAAAAGCAGTACCAGGGTTCCTGGGGTTGAGTGGATTATACTGAACGTTTGTGCCGAACATTAGCAGTGCGCTGCTCTGCTCACCAAATTGTTAAAAAAGGGCAAGAAGTTTCAGTGGACAGCAGACTGTCAAAAGGTATTTGACAGCCTAAAACCTGTGTTAACCACTGCCCCAGTATTAGCCACACTGGATTACACAAAGCCTTTCAATGTGGCTATCGATGCCAGTGATGTGGGTGTTGGTGCATTGCTCTTGCAGGAGGATGATGAGGGAATAGAAAGACCCATCGGGTATTTTTCCAGGAAGTTGAACATGCATCAATACAAATATTCAACGGTGGAGAAAGAGACTTTAAGCTTGGTGTTGGCATTACAACATTTCAGTGTTTATATTACCAGCAATGCATCTGAGACAATCGATTACACTGATCATAACCCATTGACATTTGTGGAATATTGTAATGACAACAATGCCAGGCTGTTTAGGTGGAGCTTGTTGTCATTCAATTTGACAGTTGTGCAAGTGGTAGGTCGCGAAAACATGATTGCTAATGAGTTATCAAGACTCGAGTGGGATACAGAGGCGTTCGGTGGTGGGTGTACTGTGGCCTGACTTTGCATGTGGTTGTGCATGTTTGCATGTCGACAGTTAGTATAGTGTATATGTGTGTTTAGTCTACCATCTGGGTTTTGAAGGGTTAAAAATGAAGACATCTAGAGTCATAGAGATGTACAGCATGGAAACAGACCCTTCGGTCCAACCTGTCCATGTGGACCAGATATCCCAACCCAATCTAGTCCCACCTGTCAGCACCCAGCCCATATCCCTCCAAACCCTTCCTATTCATATACCCATCCAACTGCCTCTTAAATGTTGCAATTGTACCAGCCACCACATCCGCTGGCAGCTCATTCCATTCACGTACCACCCTCTGCGTGAAAACATTGCCTCTTAGGTCTCTTTTATATTTTTCCCCTCTCACCCTAAACCTATGCCCTCGGGTTCTGGACTCCCCGGCCCCAGGGAAAAGACTTTGTCTATTTACCCTATCCATGCCTCCGACGCTCCAGGGAAAACAGCCCCAGCCTGTTCAGCCTCTCCCTGCAGCTCAGATCCTCCAACCCTGGCAACATCCTTGTAAATCTTTTCTGAACCCTTTCAAGTTTCACAACATCTTTCCGATAGGAAGGAGACCAGAATTGCACGCAATATTCCAACAGTGGCCTAACCAATGTCCTGTACAGCCCCAACATGACCTCCCAACGTCTGTACTCAATACTCTGACCAATAAAGGAAAGCATACCAAACGCCTTCTTCACTATCCTATCTACCTGTGACTCCACTTTCAAGGAGCTATGAACCTACACTCCAAGGTCTCTTTGTTCAGCAACACTCCCTAGGACCTTACCATTAGGTGTATAAGTCCTGCTAAGATTTGCTTTCCCAAAATGAGGCACCTTGCATTTATCTGAATTAAACTCCATCTGCCACTTCTCAGCCCATTGGCCCATCTGGTCAAGATCTTGTTGTAATCTGAGGTAACCCTCTTCGTTGTCCACTACACCTCCAATTTTGGTGTCACCTGCAAACTTACTAACCGTACCTCTTATGCTCGCATCCGAATCATTTATGTAAATGACAAAAAGTAGAGGATCCAGCACCAATCCTTGTGGCACTCCACTGGTCACAGGCCTCCAGTTTGAAAAACAACCCTCCCCCACCACCCTCTCTCTTCTACTTTTGAGCCACTTCTGTATCCAAATGGCTAGTTCTCTCTGTATTCCATGAGATCTAACCTTGCTAGTCAGTCTCCCATGGGGAACCTTGTTGAACGCCTTACAGACGTCCATATGGATCACATCTACTGCTCTGCCCTCATCAATCTTCTTTGTTACTTCTTCAAAAAACTCAATCAAGTTTGTGAGACATGATTTCCCACGCACAAAGCCATGTTGACTATAGCTAATCAGTCCTTGCCTTTCCAAATACATGTACATCCTGTCCCTCAGGATTCTCTCCAAAAACTTGCCCACCACCGAGGTCAGGCTCACCAGTCGATAGTTCCCTGGCTTGTCTTTGCCACCCTTCTTAAACAGTGGCACCACATTTGCCAACCTCCAATCTTCCGGCACCTCACCTGTGACTATCCATGATACAAATATCTCAGCAAGAGGCCCAGCAATCTCTTCTCTAGCTTCCCACAGAGTTCTAGGGTACACCTGATCAGGTCCTGGGAATTTATCCACCTTTAACCATTTCAAGACATCTCGTACTTCCTCCTCTGTAATCTGGACATTTTGCAAGATGTCACCATCAATTTCCCTACAGTCTATATCTTCCATATCCTTTTCCACAGTAAATACTGATGCAAAATATTCATTTAGTATCTCCCCCATTTTCTGTGTCTCTGCACAAAGGCCACCTTGCTGATCTTTGAGGGGCCCTATTCTCTCCCTAGTTACCCTTTTGTCCTTAATATATTTGTAAAAACCCTTTGGATTATCCTTAATTCTATTTGCCAAAGCTATCTCATGTCCCCGTTTTGCCCTCCTGATTTCCCTCTTAAGTATACTCCTACTTTCTTCATACTCTTCTAAGGATTCACTCGATCTATCCTGTCTATACCTGACATATGCTTCCTTCTTTTTCTTAACCAAACCCTCAATTTCTTTAGTCATCCGGCATTCCCTATACTTACCAGCCTTCCCTTTCACCCTAACAGGAATATACTTTCTCTGGACTCTCGTTATCTCATTACTGAAGGCTTCCCATTTTCCAGCCATCCCTTTACCTGCGAACATCTGCCTCCAATCAGCTTTCGAGAGTTCTTGCCTAATACCGTCAAAATTGGCCTTTCTCCAATTTAGAACTTCAACTTTTAGATCTGGTCTATCCTTTTCCATCACTATTTTAAAACAAATAGAATTATGGTCGCTGGCCCCAAAGTGTTCCCCGAATGACACCTCAGTGACCTGCCCTGCCTTATTTCCCAAAAGTAGGTCAAGTTTTGCATCTTCTCTAGTAGGTACATCCACATACTGAATCAGGAAATTGTCTTGTACACACTTAAAAAATTCCTCTCCATCTAAACCTTTAACACTATGGCAGTCCCAGTCGAAAGTTAAAATCCTCTACCATAACTACCCTATTATTCTTACAGATAGCTGAGATCTCTTTACAAGTTTGTTTCTCAATTTCCCTCTGACTATTGGGGGGTCTATAATACATTCCCAATAAGGTGACCATCTCTTTCTTATTTCTCAGTTCCACCCAAATAACTTCCCTGGATGTATTTCCGGGAATATCCTCCCTCAGCACAGCTGTAATGCTCTCCCTTATCAAAAATGCCACTCCCCCTCCTCTCTTGCCTCCCTTTCTATCCTTCCTGTAGCATTTGTATCCTGGAACATTAAGCTGCCAGTCCTGCCCACCCCGAGCCATGTTTCCGTAATTGCTATGATACCCCAGTCCCATGTTCCTAACCATGCCCTGAGTTCATCTGCCTTCCTTGTTAGGCCCCTTGCATTGAAACAAATGCAGTTTAATTTATTAGTCCTACCTTGTCCCTGCCTGCTCTGACTGTTTGACTCACTTCTGTTCTCAGCTGTACCCGTCTCACTATCTCCCTGAGTCCCACTCTCCCACCTTACTAGTTTAAATCCTCCCAAGCAGTTCTAGCAAATTTCCCTGCCAGTATATTAGTCACCTTCCAATTTAGATGCAATCCGTCCTGCTTGTACAGGTCACTTCTACCCCAAAAGAGATTCCAATGATCCAAAAATGTGAATCCTTCTCTCATAACCAGCTCCTCAGCCATGCATTCATCTGCTCTATCCTCCTATTCCTGCCCTCACTAGCTCGTAGCACTAGGCGTAATCCAGATATTATTACTCTTGAGGACCTCCTTTTTAAATTTCTGCCTAACTCTCTCTAATCTCTCTTCAGAGTCTCAACCTTTTCCCTTCCAATGTTGTTGGTTCCAATGTGGACATTAACCTCCTGCTGGCCCCTCTCCCCCATGAGAACATTCTGCACCCTCTCTGAGACACCCTTGATCCTGGCACCAGGGAAACAACACATCATTCTGCTCTTTCTCTGCTGGCCACAGAAACGTCTGCCTGTGCCTCCGACTACAGAATCCCCTAATACAATTGATCTCTTGGAAGCCGACGTACCCCTCGTTGCATTAGAGCCAGCCTCAATACCAGAAACTTGGCTGTTCATGCTACGTTCCCCTGAGAATCCACCACCCCCTACATTTTCCAAAATAGCATACCTGTTTGAAATGGGTATATCCACAAAAGACTCCTGCCCTGGGTGCCCATCTCTCTTACCCTTCCTGAATTTAACCCATTTTTGTGAATGTATGTGAGACTTTCCCCCCTTTCTATAACTGCCATCCATCACATATTGTTGTTGTTGCAAATTCCTCATCGCTTCTATCTGTCTCTCCAGCCGACCCACTCGATCTGATAAGATTTGCATCCAACAGCATTTATGGCAGATATAATCCGCAGTAACCCTTAAACTCCCTTTAAACTCCCACATCTGACAAGAAGTACATATCACTGCAAAGGCCATTTTTGCTCCTTCACAATCTACAGACTCAGAAAATAACACCGCCTTATTCCTCTACAAACACTGCCCCAGGTTAAATTAATAGCTCTGGCTTATATTTTAAGTTTAATCAAGAGACTTATCTCCAAAAACATATAATCAAGAAAGAATCCACTATACTCACTACTGCAGCCTTTCCCTTGGACAGACTTAAAGCAACAATTAACTTTTCTGATTCCGTGCTATGAACTTTGCCCAACAGTTCCTCCAAGATTAGTTGTGAATTTCACTGTTTGTTAATTTTCCCAGATGCACTCCGATGTCCAGTGATATACGAATTCAAACAGCAAAGGAGGTAACTGTGCAGGTTTTCTCTCTCTCTCCCCTGCACTGTCCTCACCATTTGCCTATCTTTTGGTATTGATGGTTTTTTTTTAAGGGTGGAGGTGTCACAAAGCTAGTCCTTTTTTTTCTAAAAGCTGCTGCTTGGCACAAGGAGACTCAGTCCTTGATTTCTTTCAGAGGGGCAAGAAACCGGGCTGGACTCCGATCAGTCTGATTAGGTACAGAGATGAAAAGGATTTTGAAAGGCCTTTTGTGTAAATGTAAACAGCTGACTTCAGGCCAGAGTGGTCATGTTTTAGAAGTGACCTCTATAATGAAAGGCGAGTGGTCAGCTCTTTAGCTGAGCTGAGCTGAGTGGTTTTAGTTCAGTCTTGAGTTGGTTGGAAGTTCAATAGGGAGCTGTGTGGAAACTCTCTCTCTCTGCCTGTCAACTTCAACCTGTCAGCGTGTGTTCCATTTATACTGGATTTTAAAGGGAGTTTACATATTGTGATTATTGTGTATATTCAGAACAGCATAATTAAGTCAAGTTGGATAGGTTGAGTTCTGTAGGGGTTCTATATTCTGTTCTTTGTGTTTCATTGTATAATGTTGTGAATAAATTTTTGTCTGTTTTAAAATCTAGTAGTCACCCCAGCTAACTTAATCCGGGTAATTTTCAATGTACAATTACCAAAACAAATTGTAAAGTTATGGTCTGGGGCTGCCTGCTTAAGAATGTTTTGAGTGGCCTGGCCTAGTCCACAACAGCCTCAAAAGCATGACTACATTGGTAGAATTGCTTTTTTTGATGCAGAGTGATCATTTTGTATAATGATTGTGTATCTTGTGTGAAAGGATTTCAGGTCTGTAATTCAGTGTCAACTCTAATGTCATAGAATCCCTACAGTGTGGAAACAGGCCCTTCGGCCCAACAAACCCTCCGAAGAGTAACCCACCCACACCATTCCCTACCCTTTTATTCTATATTGACCCCTGTCTAATGCATCTAACCTACACATCCCTAAACTCTATGGGCAATTTAGCATGACCAATTCACCTAAGCTGCACATCTTTGGATTGTCGGAGCACCCAGAGAAAACCCACACAGACATGGAGAGAATGTGCAAACTCCACGCAAACAATCTCTCAAGGCTGGAATCGAACCTGGGTCCCTGGTGCTGTGGGGCAGCAGTGCTAACCACTGAACCACCATGCCGCCCTGTTGTTGTTTATTAACTTTGAGATCTACACCATTACTGCAACTATTTCTTGAATCAGAGTCTAGTGGATTACTCCCTAATATTCTACATATACCCTCTCTCATTGAATACTGTCCAATAATAACTTGTTAAGTACTGTTTGTTTTCTTTTGATGGCTCAATTCTTCATTTGCCTCTGTCAGCATTCAGTTGCTTTAGAATAATGTCTCTCTTTTATTTGCCAAGGATTATGCTATACTGGTATTGATTCACCAATTGATTTATTCATACTGAGTCAGGAGAATAATTGACAGATGTTGAAATGCTGATTTTTACATCAATGTCTATTTAAGCTTATTACATTTTCAAAGGGAATAAAAGTCTTCTTTCTGTTTAGTGTAGCGGATACATTGAATAACTCTAAGATGACCCCAAAGGTAGCAATATTATTCAACAGAACTTCAGAAAGATTGTTAATGTTAAGTCATGGGTGAACTATATCCTCAAAAACTAATGTCTTATTTTTAACTTTTCTAAAACTTTTCTTATCTTTTCTTGTATTTATTACTGTGTAACATTCTTCAGTTTAGATGATGAAAAACAACATTAAAAAAGCTCCCATGCCAGGTGTAAAATGTTTTGTTCATTTGTGGGATATGGATGTTGCTATCTGGTTGGTATTTATTGCCTGTCCCTAGTTTTCCTTGAGAAGATGGGAATGAAATGCCTTCTTAAATTGCTGTAACCCACATGCTGTAGCTTGATCCACAAAGCCCTTAGGAAGGGAATTCCAGGATATTGACCCAGCAATGCTGAACAAAACTTTGATATATTTCCAAGTCAGGTGGGGAGATGGTAGTGTTCCCATATATCTGTTGTTCTTGTCCCTCTGGACAGAAGTGTTTGTAGGTTTGGAATGTGATGTTTAAACATCTTTGTTGAATTTCAGCAGTGCATCATAAGACGGGTAAACACTTCTGCTCCTGAGCATCGGTGGTGGAGGGAGTTGTTGTTTGGTGATGTGGTACCAATTGAGTGGGCTGCTTTGTTCTGGACGGCATCAAGTGTACTTGTAGATGAACCCATCCAGGCAAGTGGGGATTATGCCATCACACAGCAGACTTGTCCCTTGTAGATGGTGGACTGGCTTTTGGCGAATTAGGAGATGAGTTACTCACACCAGTATTCCTACACTCTACCTGCTATTACAGTTGATCAATCTGTTTATGTAGTGAGGAGAAAGTGAGGACTGCAGATGCTGAAGATCAGAGCTGAAAATGTGTTGCTGGAAAAGCGCAGCAGGTCAGGCAGCATCTAAGGAGCAGGAGAATCGACGTTTCGGGCATGAGCCCTTCTTCAGGAGGGCTCATGTTTATGTAGTGAGTCCATTGAGTTTCTGGTCAATGGCAACCTCCAGGATGTTGATAGTGGGGGATTGAATGTTGTTTGATTGTCTCTTATTAGAGATGGTAATTGCCTGGCATTTGTTTTGTGCAAATGTTACCTGTCATTTGTCAACCCAAGCCTGGATATTGGCCAGATTTTGTTGCATTAGAAGATGGACTACTTCAGTATCTGAGGAGTCACGAATGATTAGATTTTAGGTTAGATTAGATTTCTGACAGTGTGAAAACAGGCCCTTCGACCCAACTAGTCCACACCGACCCTCCAAAGAGTAACCTAACCAGACCAGACCCATTTCCCTCTGACTAATGCACCTAACACTATGGGCAATTTAGCATAGCCAATTCACCTGACCTGCACATCTTTGGACTGTGGGAGGAAACCCACACAGACACGGGGAGAATGTGCAAACTCCACACAGATAGTCACCCGAGGCTGGAATCGAACATGGGACCCTAGCGTTGTGAGGCAGCAGTGCTAACCACTGAGCCACCGTGCTGCTCCAAGTGCCACGGCGATTCTGAATATTGTGCAATCATCAGTGAACATAATCACTACTGGCTTGATGGTTCATTGGGGCAAAATGTCGAGCCAAGAGGTTGCAGATTGTTTTGGAATACACTTCTGCTGCTGTGATAGCCTACAGTGCCTCATGGATGCCCAGTCTTGAGTTGCTAGATTTATTCCAAGGTCTGTTCCATTTAGCATGGTGATAGTGCCGCACAACAGGAAAGATCATTGATGAAGCGTCTGAAGATGATTGGGCCGGTTATAGAACCGGTGAAGGCACAATGGATCAAATAGCCTCCTTCTGTGCCATGGCATTGCTGTAATTCTGAGCGACATGTGTTCAGAATGGCAAGTTACAAGAGAAGGAAGAGTACAGGTTATGCTAAAAAGTTGATTTTTGCCGCATTCTTTTCACATATATATGAGCTAATCATAATACTCTGCCTTAGTTTTGTGCAGCACAACATTTTTAAGCACTACATCTGTTGCTTTTCTGTGCTTCAGTTGGTAACTGAGTTACACAATCGCAGTTGTAAGTTTGATTCCATCTCTGTCCTGTATTAGCTAATCTTAGCTTGTGGAAGTAGCTGAGACTGTAATGCCCCAATAATAGGAGGAAATACTGAACTGGCATTGTACATAGTTCCTACTTTTGTTATTCAAAGACCCTTGCTGGAAAATAAGCATATGTGATATCATATGACGGTCGGATTGGGAAAGTCTCTGATCTTTTAAACTCATTCGTGTTTGGGATGTGAGCTCTCTTGGTAATGCCAGGATCAATTGCACATCTGCATTTGCTTTGAGGAAGTTGTGGTGAATCATTGGGGGTGGTATGGTGGCTCAGTGGTTAGCACTGCGCCTCACAGCACCAGGGACCTTGGTTCGATTCCAGCCTCAGCGGACTGTCTGTGTGGAGTATGCACATTCTCCCTGTGTCTGCGTGGGTTTCCTCCTACAACCACAAAGATGTGCAGGTTAGGTGAATTGGCCATGGTGTTCAGGAATGTGTAGGTTAGGTGCATTAGTCAGGGGTAAATGTAGAGCAGTAGAGGAGTGAGTCTGGATGGGTTACACTTTAGAAGGTTAATGTGGACTTGTTGGGCCGAAGGGCCTGTTTCCACACTGTAGGAATTCTATGCTACATTTCCTACCAAGTGGCTTTTTCAGTCATCTCCGATGGTAGTCAAGAGTCAACTTGGTGTGAATCTAAAGTCACAAATGAGCCAGACCAGGCTGGCACAACACACTTACTCTTCTTTATGAGAGCAACAGTAGAATACATAGATTTTGCTTTAAAGGCACTCTAGTAGTTCCATAATCATTATTAATGAGACGAGCATTTTATTTCAGGTTTATTAATTGAATTTAAATTCCCCCCTAGTTGTGCTGGTGGGATTTGAATCCTTGTCACACAGTAGTAGTCTGGTCATCCAGATTCCTGACGAAGTGCTCCGGCCCGAAACGTCGATTTTCCTGCTCCTCGGTTGCTGCCTGACCTTCTGTGCTTTTCCAGCAATACACACTCATCCAGATTACCAGTCCAGTAAATTACCAATCTGTCAACATCCCACCATGCCTTTTCTGGCCATTATTGTGTCGACTCCTATTTGAATAATAGCAACTTGACCAAGGTATCAAAAAGTTACATGGTATCCCAGGAACTGGAGCTCAGTAAAACCTACTTTCAAGACAGGAAAAGAGAGAGAGGACTGGGATAAAATACCACATTTCTTATTCTGTCATCATATACTTGCAGGCATGTATACCCTTGAGGATTCAATTTCCCATTCATCCACAATGAGGTACCAAGTATATTAAAGATGACTTCACAACACCAGTGACCCATTTGGCTCTTGAGCTGCCACTCCACCTTTAATACATAATAATTTTGTCTAATTCCAAACTGCTACTATTTCTCCAAATCGCACAATCCTCTTCATTTCCAAGTAAGTATCTTCCTTTAAAGACCTCAGTTTGTGCTTATGCCCTTATGGAAGTGTGCTGCATATTCTCACAACACGTTGATGTTTTTCCTAAATTTGTTGAGTGTACCATTGGTGAGATAAATGTGTTAAGACTTGGTGAAGTTGCATGCTGGTTGCTGCTGGGATTTCAATTTACCACAATCTGATTGGCTTACTCCAGGAGCCTCCATTGTAGCTAACCAGCAATCTATTAGTGTACATTTCAATGAACTCTCAGAAATAATCAAGAATTGCAAGCTGCTGCAACTACAAGGTGATACTTATAAATGTTTCATGGGTCATGATCTCACAGTTAAAAGTTGATATTTTATATCATTGCTTTGGTTCTTTAGGTCGTGAAACTCGCTTGCCCCTCCGTATCAAGTGTGAAGGTTTAGGTCCCAAGGTGATCCTGAATGTGGACCAAGTTGAAATCGGAAATGTCTTCATTAACTCAAAGCAAACCTATGAGGTCAGTTGTACAGTTGGTTTCTGTTCATCTTCAAAATCGACCCAAAGGCTTAATCTGAATCCATTAGAACATGGCTGAATGAAAAGTTCAAGTTAGGGATTCATGGACAAACCTATTATTGAGTAGTTAATTAGGGCATTGTGTTCCAAGCCAAGCTGTTATTTATTTACCTGGCCATACATCTGTCATACCATTGCTGTTTAATTTTTAATTTTGCATGTATCTTGTGCTTACAATATTGAAAGATCTGAAGAAGCTCATTGCCCTGTCCATCTGCTATCTGTCTACAGTATTCTGATGAATTGGCTTGACGTGTAGGTGATTCAAAGTTTGGTTTTTAGAGAATTAAATAGAGCAGAGTCTGGGCGTCTACCATGAGGATTTGATTTCAAATTCAGTCCAGGCTTGTCTGGCTGATAACCTCAATGGGTTTATGTGAAATTAATTGGGGCAGTCGAAAGGGGCCAATTCAAAATTGGCCTTTAATTGAAACTTTCTCTTGTTAACTGATGGATGTGGACATCACTGACAAGGTCAGCGATTGGAGCTGATCTCCGAATGTGCTGGAAAAGGTGCTAATGAATGATCATCTTGACAAATGAGTTGAGAGGACAGTTAAGAAGCAACCTCGTTGCTGTGATCTGTGGTCACAAATTTGCCAAACCAAGTATGGACAGCAGATTTCCTTCCCAAAAGGGTAATAACCAAATGGCTTATGAAAACAATCTGATAGATGCATGTTTGCTAATACTAATTTTAGATGGAGCTGATTTTATTTAATTAACAACATTTTAAATATCCCAGCTGCTATAGTGACATTTGAACTCTCATCAGTATTCTAGGCCTCCAAGTTATCAGTCTGGTAGCAGAACCACTGTGTTACTATTCCATCTAAAATTAGAATCTCACTCATTGAGGGCTGCAAGTGCTGGGACAATTTGAAATACCCTTCCGTAATAAGAGCTGTTTTGAGATTAGGATTGAGATACAGTAGAGTGAGATTCCTTTTACATAAATTTATTCTATATGCATCGTCTGGGATTCTACTAGCGTGATTCATTGTGTACAAAGTAAAAAGAAGCAAAGCAAATGCCTGAAATCTGAAATAAAAAAGTGAACATGCTAGAAATATACATCTAAAAAGAGAAAGAGATTTCTTTTTATAAATACAATTCAAGCCTGCTGTATATTTCCAGCATTTTCTATTTAACTCTTATTGTTGCAGTTTGTGATTGCTTCCTTTGGGAAAAATGCAATCTATTTGTAATTTTCAATATTTTAAATTAAATTAAGATGCCAGTACCATCCTATTTATCTTGTTAGCTGTCCATCTCAAATAGAGTCATAGAGATGTACAGCATGGAAACAGATCCTTCGGTCCAACCCGACCAGATATCTTAGACCATAATTCAATAAGATTCAGGAACAGAACTAAGCCATTTGGCCCATCAAGTCTGTTATACCATTGAATCATGACTGATATGGTTCTCAACCCATTCTCCTGCTTCTGCCCATAACCCTTGATCCTCTTGCCAATCAAGAACCTATTGGGTATCAGAGAAATCATAGATGCTGCCCTACCTGCTGAGATTTTTCAGCAACTTCTGTTTTTGTTTCTGATTTACAGCATCTGCAGTACTTGTGTTTTTTTTTGTTTTTTTTTAAGAACCTACCTTTCGTTGTCTTAAGTACATTCAATAACTTGGTTCTACAACAGACAATAGGTGCAGGAGTAGGCCATTCTGCCCTTCGAGCCTGCACCACCCTTCAATATGACCATGGCTGATCATCCTCAATCAGTATCCTGCTCCTGCCTTATCTCCATAACACTTGATTTCACTATCCTTGAGAGCTCTATCCAACTCTTTCTTAAATGAATCCAGAGACTGGGCCTCCACTGCCCTCTGGGGCAGAGCTTTCCACACGCCCACCATTCTCCGGGTGAAGACATTTCTCCTCATCTCTGTCCTAAATGGTCTACCCTGTATTTTTAAGCTGTGTCCTCTGGTTCGGCACTCATCCATCAGCGGAAACATGTTTCCTGCCTCCAGAGTGTCCAATCTTTTAATAATCTTATATGTCTCAATCAGATCCCCTCTCAGTCTTCTAAACTCAAGGGTATACAAGCCCAGACACTCTAGTCATTCAGCGTAAGGTAGTCCCGCCATTCCAGGGATTGACCATGTGAACCTACGCTGCACTCCCTCAATAGCCAGAATGTCTTTCCTCAAATTTGGAGACCAGAACTGTACACAGTACACCAGGTGTGGTCTCACCAGAGCCCTGTACAGCTTCAGAAGAACCTGCTGTGGTTCTGTTCGCCGAGCTGGAAGTTTTTGTTGCAAACGTTTCGTCCCCTGTCTAGGTGACATCCTCAGTGCTTGGGAGCCTACTGTGAAGCGCTTCTGTGGTGTTTCCTCCGGCATTTATAGTGGCCTGTCCCTGCCGCTTCCGGTTGTCAGTTTCAGCTGTCCGCTGTAGTGGCCGGTATATTGGGTCCAGGTCTATGTGTTTGTTGATGGAGTTTGTGGATGAGTGCCATGCTTCTAGGAATTCCCTGGCTGTTCTTTGTTTCCTCAACACCTACCAAAAGAGGGAGTTTGACCCCACCCCACAGCTCACCAATAGGATAAACAACACACTGAGGAACCTACAAAAAAAACGGACAGATAACCAGGTCTGACCTACAAAGAATGAAACCTGAAAGCAACAACACCCCCAGATTCTATGGACTACCTAAAGTGCACAAACCAGACATCCCACTCAGACCCATAGTATCACTGCCAGGGACACCATCACACAAACTGGCTAAAGAACTACAGCAGAAACTGAAACACCTGATCAGCGGATCCAGACACTCTATACAATCAACACAGGAATTCTTGGACATCATCAGAAATATACACATAGACAAGGAAGAAACCATGGTCTCATTCGACGTAACGACACTGTTCACCTCTATTGACAAAGCCCTAGCCAGAGAAACAATAGCCAACCTGCTGAACAGACATTACTGACAACAGGACGTTGAACCCATCAACAAAGACGGCATACTTAAACTACTGGACTTGTGCCTCACAACACACTTCACATTCAACAACCAGATATACGAACAAATCAACGGAACACCCATGGGCTCACCGATCTCGGGACTCATAGCAGAAGCAGTAATGCAAAGGTTAGAACAAACAGTCTTACCACAAATTCAACCCAAACTCTGGGTCAGATACATTGATGGCACCTTTGTAATCATTAAAAACACGGAAATAGAGAAAACACACCGGATCATCAACTCCACACTCACAGGAATCCGATTCACGAGAGAGGAAGAAAAGGACAACCAACTCCCATTCCTAGACGTGAGGGTACAGAGAACACCAAACGGAGAATTCACCACTAAGGTACACAGGAAAGCCACACACACAGACCAAGTCCTGAACTATGAAAACAACCACCCCAACACACACAAACGAAGTTGCATCAAGACACTATTCAAAAGGGCCACAACACACTGCAGCACACCAGAACTGCAAAAAGAGGAAGAGGAACACCAATACAAGGTATTCGCCAAAAACGGATATCCTCGCAATTTCATCAACAGATGCCTAAGGGAAAGACAACAGAACGAGGACATGCCGCAACCCAAAGGACTAGCCACACTACCATACATCAAGAACATCTCTGAAATGACAGCCAGACTACTGCGACCACTAGGACTTATAACAGCACACAAACCAACAGCCACACTCAGACAACAACTCACCAGAACGAAGGACCCGATACCCAGCATGAGCAAAACTAATGTAGTGTACAAAATCCCATGCAAGGACTGCACAAAACACTATATAGGACAAACAGGAAGACAGCTAACGATCCGCATCCACGAACATCAACTAGCCACGAAACGTCACGACCAGCTATCCCTAGTAGCCACACACGCAGACGACAAGCAACATGAATTTGACTGGGACAACACTACCATTATAGGACAAGCGAAACAAAGAACAGCCAGGGAATTCCTAGAAGCATGGCACTCATCTACAAACTCCATCAACAAACACATCGACCTGGACCCAATATACCGGCCACTACAGCGGACAGCTGAAACTGACAACCGGAAGCGGCAGGGACAGGCCACTATAAATGCCGGAGGAAACACCACAGAAGCGCTTCACAGGAGGCTCCCAAGCACTGAGGATGTCACCTAGACAGGGGACGAAACGTTTGCAATAAAAACTTCCAGCTCGGCGAACAGAACCACAGCAACGAGCACCCGAGCTACAAATCTTCACACAAACTTCAGAAGAACTTCTTTGCTTCTATACTCAATCCCTCTTGTTATGAAGACCAGCATGCTATTAGCCTTCTTCACTTCCTGCTGTACCTGCATGCTTTCCTTAAATTGGCTGGTGTACAAGAACACCCAGATCTCTTTGTACTGTCCCTTTACCTAAGTTGATTCCATTTAGGTAGTAATCTGCCTTCCTGTTCTTGCCACCAAAGTGGATAACCATACATTTATCCACATTAAACTGCCATGCATCTGACCACTCACCTAACCTGTCCAGGTCACCCTGTAATCGCCTAACATCCTCCTCACATTTCACTCTGCCACCCAGCTTAGTATCATTAGCAAATTTGTTAATGTTATTACTAATACCATCTTCTATATCATTAATATATATTGTAAAAAGCTGCGGTCCCAGCATTGATCCCAGCGGTACCCCACTGGTCACTGCCTGCCATTCCGAAATGGAACCGTTTATCACTACTCTTTGTTTCCTATCAGCCAACCAACTTTCAATCCAAGTTAGTACTTTGCCCCCAATACCATGTGCCCTAACTTTGTTCACTAACCTCCTATGTGGGACTTTATCAAAAGCTTTCTGAAAGTCCAGGTACACTACATCTGCTGGATCTCCCTCGTCCATCTTCAGAGTTACATCCTCAAAAAATTCCAGAAGATTAGTCAAGCATGATTTCCTCTTCATAAATCCATGCTGACTCTGACCTATCCTGTTACTACTATCCAGATGTGTCGTAATTTCATCCTTTATAATAGACCCCAGCATCTTTTCCACCACTGAGGTCAGACTAACTGGTCTATAATTTCCTGTTTTCTCTCTCCCACCTTTCTTAAAAATTGGTACAACATTAGCCACCCTCCAATCCGCAGGAACTGATCCCGAATCTATCGAACTCTGGAAAATAATCACCAACGCATCCACGATTTCTCGAGCCACCTCATTCCTGAAGAAGGGCTTGTGCCCGAAACGTCGATTCTCCTGTTTCTTGGATGCTGCCTGACCTGCTGCGCTTTTCCAGCAACACATTTTCAGCTCTGATCTCCAGCATCTGCAGTCCTCACTTTCTCCACCTCCTTCAGTACCCTGGGATGTAGACCATCAGGCCCCGGGGACTTATCAACCTTCAGACCTAACAGTCTCTCCAACACCAATTCCTGGCAAATATAAATTCCCTTCAGTTCAGGTCCTTCAGACACTGTTACCTCAGGGAGATTGCTTGTGTCTTCCCCAGTGAACACAGATCTGAAGTACCAATTCAATTCTTCTGCCATTTCTTTGTTCCCCGTAATATATTCCCCTGTTTCTGTCTTTGAGGGCCCAATTTTCATCTTAACCATTTTTTTGCCTTTCACACACCTAAAAAAGCTTTTACTATCCTCCTTTATATTTTTGGCCAGTTTACCTTCGTACCTCATTTTTTCTCTGCGTATTTCCTTCTTAGTAATTCTCTGTTGTTCTTTAAAAGCTTCCCAGTCCGCCGCTTTCCCACTCATCTTTGCTATGTTATACTTTTTCTCTTTTAACTTCATATGTTCCTTAACTTCCCTCATCAGCCACGGCCACCCTTCCCCCCTCCTAGGATCTTTCTTCCTTTTTGGAATGAACTGATCCTGCATCTTCTGCATTATACACCGAAATATCCTCCATTGTTCCTCCACTGTCATCCCTGCTAAGGTATTGCACCATTGAACTTTGGCCAGCTCCTCCCTCATAGCTCCATAGTTCCCTTTATTCAACAGAAATATTGTCACTACCGATTGTACCCTCTCCCTCTCAAATTGCAGATTGAAGCTTATTGCACTATAGTCACTACTTCCCAATGGCTCCTTCACTTCGAGGTCCCTGATCAATTCTGGTTCATTGCACAATACCAGATCCAGAATTGCCTTCTCCCTGGTCGGCTCCAGCAATCAGCTGTTCTAAGAATCCAGCTCGGAGGCACTCCACAAAGTCTCTTGAGGTCCAATACCATTCTGATTCTCCCAGTCTACCTGCAAATTGAAATCCCCCATAACAACTGTAGTAACATCTTTGCGACAGGCCAATTTCAGCTCCTGATTCAACTTACATCCGACTACTGTTTGGGGGCCTGGAGATAACTCCCAAGAGGGTCTTTTTACCCTTAGAGTTTCTCAGCTCTATCCATACTGACTCTACATCCCCTGATTCTAGGTTGCCCAGATCAAGGGACTGAATATCATCCCTTACCAACATGGCCACCCCACCCCCTCTGCCTGTCAGTCTGTCCTTACAATAGCACGTGTAGCCTTGAATATTCATTTCCCAGGTCCTGTCCACTTGAAGTCACGTCTCAGTTATCCCCACAATATCGTATCTGCCAATTTCCAAAAGAGCCTCAAGCTCATCCATCTTATTTCTAATGTTTCGTGCATTCATGTATAGTATTTTTAATTTGTTACTGCCCTCACCCTTCCCATCAACTCCTATTTCACCCAACCTTACAGCATGATCCCTTTTTGAGTTTTCTGCCTCATTGATACAGCTATCTTTCTTGACTTCCCTTGTACTAACTTTCCCTTCAATTTCTTTCCTAAACATCCAGTTTGTCCCCTCCCCCCGCTACTTAGTTTAAACATAGCTGTGTTGCAGTAGCAAACCTGCCTGCCAAAATGCTGGTCCCCAACCTATTAAGGTGCAAACCGTCTCTCTTGTACAGCCCTCTAGCAGTTAATTCCACAGATTAACTATCCGCTGGCTGAATAAATTCTTCTTCATCTCAGTTCTAAAGGGTCATCCCTTCACTCTGAGACTATGCCCTTGGGTCTTAATCTCTCCTACTATTGGAAACATCATCTCCATATTCACCCTATCCAGGCATGTCAGTACTCTGTAAGTTTCAATCAGATCCCCTCCTTATTCTTCTGAACTCCATCAAGTACAGACTCAGAGTCCTTAACCATTCTGCTTATGACAGGCCTTTCATCCCCGGGATCATTCTTGTAAACCTCCTCTGGACTCCCTCCAATGCTGGCACAGCCTTCCTGAGATACGAGGTGCAAGACTGCTCGCAATGTTCCAAATGCGATCTGACCAGAGCATTGAAGAGCTTCAGTAGTACATCTCTGCTCTTGTCAGATCACATTGGAACTTTGTGAGCTGTCTTGCACATCGTATCTAAGAAAGGCTTCTTGAAATCAATGCTTAAAAATGTGTTGCTGGAAAAGCGCAGCAGGTCAGGCAGCATCAAAGGAACAGGAGAATCGACGTTTCGGGCATAAGCCCTTATATGCCCTTATAAGGCTTATGCCCGAAACGTCGATTCTCCTGTTCCTTTGATGCTGCCTGACCTGCTGCGCTTTTCCAGCAACACATTTTTAAGCTCTGATCTCCAGCATCTGCAGTCCTCACTTTCTCCTTCTTGAAATGAATGCCAACATTGCATTTGCCTTCCTAACTGCTACTGAAACTGCTTGTTAAACCTTATGAGAATCCTAAATTAGGACTCCCAAGTTCCTTTGTGCTTCAGATTTCTGAAGCCTTTCCCCATTTGGAGAATAACCTACACCTCTGTGCTTCCTACCAAAGTGCATAACCTCATACTTTCTACCTGACACGTCTTTGCAGTATAGAAAATGGCTGTTTGCTCACAGTACCAATGCTGTTCTGAAAACGTTCCCACCACTTTGCTTTACTCCCTGTAACCATTTAACTTCTGCTTCTGAAAATATTTATCAGGTTTTCCCTTAAATGTCACTGCCTAAAATGCATTCTGTGTAAACTAGTTCAGACACTCGATATACAGGCTATACTTGTATGTTATTTTTGGTTGTTGGAGAGGACATAAGCACTTTAACTAATCTGTTTACATGGGCCAAAATGGCCCTTATTAAGGCACATTTAATTACTGTTGTAGTTTCTGGTGATCATTTATTACAACACCATTTCTCATGTCACCCACACCATTCAAAGTTTTCCATACCTAGTTTATCTTCCCAAAATATTATACTATACAGAGTAAATTGTATTGACATCTATCTGCCCTTTGCACTGTCTTGTCAATTGTTGAAGTAATATACATTTTTTCTCTCTGTTTGCTAAACTGCTTGCCTTAAAATTGTCAGCATTTTTTTGTTATTTGAATCCCAAAATTATCATCAACCATTGGACTTTATTCAACAGTATTTGAAATGACAAACTTCAAACTTTTTTTAAAAAAGTCAAAGTAAACCATTTTACATGTGAGTTTTATGTTGTACTTGATTAACCTTTTGATTAATCACTCTATTCAATCAGCCTTTTATTGTGTTAACATGCTACCTGTGATCTAACAGTATATTTAAAATAATTTATGAAAACTAAGCTGATTCAGCATGTTCTTGTGCAGTTTATTTTTATTAATTCTTTCCACATTGTCAGGTGTTAAAGTAATCAAGGTTTCATCTCTAATTTGCAGTTGATGAATCGATTGATCATTAGTGCACACAAGGAAGACATTTGTGAATGGCACTCCATGACGTTAAGTCATGGTGCAAACAATTTAGATGTCAAAAAGTACCTTCCATTGGCTGTAAATCTGATTACTACTCAACCAATGTGATAAATTTCATGCACACCAGGCTAATCGCAATTTGGAAATTACGTTCTTGAAGAGTGACACTGTATCCTATCACCTCCAGAGTGTGAGGTAGTTTTCAGTAGGAGTTGTGAGGAATGTCTGGAATCCACTGTGCCTTTAATATGTACCTGTTAAGCTAGTTGAGAGATGTGAATAGGCTACAGTACTCTGATATATATTAGAACAGCAGTGATGTACTGTACAGGAGGAGGTTTGCGGAACGCAATGGAGAGTGAGGTGCTACCCATGATCATACTGCCACGAATCGGGTATCTGCAGGTGACAGCAGCACTGCTAAATCAGCTGTGCCTATTCAGGTCGATAGTTTGGAGATTTACACAATGATGACCTGATGCCTCATGGCCTCCATGGCTGTCTCCTACCAACAGCTGTAAAAGCTACTTTTACCTTGAATTTTTATGCAGTCAGATTGTTCCAGGGATTAACTGGGATTTGGATGGCATTTCACAGTTAATAGCTTATAATACCATCAGGCAGGTAATAGATACTCTATCTCAAATAACATGGGGAAAACATCCATCTTGACACAGATATGCCAATCCAGGAACAGAGAGCATAGGACTTTGGCACCATCAATGGATCCACCTATGCCCAAGCAGTCACTGATTGTGCCCACATAGATACCAAAGGACCAACCAGTCAGATTCCATAACTGAAAAAAAATTCCACTCATTGACTATCCAGCTGGTCTGTGATAAGAAGAAGCAAACCTTACAGGTCTGCTGTCAGTTCTCAGAAAGCTGTCATGATTCCTTCATCCTGCAAATGTCTCAGGTACCATACCCCTTCATGTCAACATTTGCTGATGACTCTTCTGCTCCTTCACACTCCCATAACGGAGGCCACAGAGGTGCTCACAATCTCCACACCCCCTACATCTTAGCATTTCTTTTGTTGCTGTTCCAAATGTCCTGCAATGAATTTGTGTTATCCCTTTATCCGACTGCAATAAATGCCACTGCTTTAAGCCCACTACACTTCAGCCATCATTCACTCATCCCTTCTTCCATTGATCCCACAATCCTCCCCCCTCCACCATTAGCTATCCATGTTGAACTCTCCTGAATGATCGATGGATTGAATCTCAGGACTGTATTTGCCCCAGACCTCTGACCTATGTCAGTAAGCAGTTCCTAGACATGACTGACCAGACCCCCAACTGCTGTGTTTGCAACTTCCTGAATGATGATACCCAATTCCCCTGACTGCTGCAGCCCCTACAGGACTGCCCACAAACACCCCCACATTGTGCTGGGACAAATCTCCTAACAATGAGCTATGTAAATGGACAACATACTGTTGTGAAGCCTCTAGATTGTGTGTGGACTGTGCCCTTGAATAACAATGTAAAAACAATGACTGCAGGTGCTGGAAACCAGATTCTGGATCAATGGTGCTGGAAGAGCACAGCAATTCAGGCAGCATCGAGGAGCTTCAGCAAAATCGACGTTTCGGGCAAAAGCCCTTCATCAGGAATAAAGGCAGAGAGCCTGAAGCTTGGAGAGATAAGCTAGGGGAGGGTGGAGGTGGGGAGAGAGTAGCTTAGAGTACAATGGGTGAGTGGGGGAGGAGATGAAGGTGATAGGTCAGGGAGGAGAGGGTGGAGTGGATAGGTGGAAAAGGAGCTAGGCAGGTCGGACAAGTCCGGACAAGTCAAGGGGACTGGAAGTTTGAAACTAGGATGAGGTGGGGGAAGGGGAAATGAGGAAGCTGTTGAAGTCCACATTGATGCCCTGGGGTTGAAGTGTTCCGAGGCGGAAGATGAGGCATTCTTCCTCCAGGCGTCTGGTGGTGAGGGAGCGGCGGTGAAGGAGGCCCAGGACCTCCATGTCCTCGGCAGAGTGGGAGGGGGAGTTGAAATGTTGGGCCACGGGGCTGTTTGGTTGATTGGTGTGGGTGTCTCGGAGATGTTCCCTAAAGCGCTCTGCTAGGAGGCGCCCAGTCTCCCCAATGTAGAGGAGACCGCATTGGGAGCAACAGATACAATAAATGATATTAGTGGATGTGCAGGTAAAATTTTGATGGATATGGAAGGCTCCTTTAGGGCCTTGGATAGATGTGAGGGAGGAGGTGTGGGCACAGGTTTTACAGTTCTTGCGGTGGCAGGGGAAAGTGCCAGGATGTGAGGGTGGGTCGTAGGGGAGCGTGGACCTGACCAGGTAGTCACGGAGGGAACGGTCTTTGCGGAAGGCAGAAAGAGGTGGGGAGGGAAATATATCCCTGGTGGTGGGGTCTTTTTGGAGGTGGCGGAAATGTCGACGGATGATTTGGTTTATGCGGAGGTTTGTAGGGTGGAAGGTGAGCACCAGGGGCGTTCTGTCCTTGTTACGGTTGGAGGGGCGGGGTCTGAGGGCGGAGGTGCGGGATGTGGACGAGATGCATTGGAGGGCACCTTTAACCACGTGGGAAGGGAAATTGCGGTCTCTAAAGAAGGAGGCAATCTGGTGTGTTCTATGGTGGAACTGGTCCTCCTGGGAGCAGATACGGCGGAGGCGGAGGAATTGGGAATACGGGATGGCATTTTTGCAAGAGGTAGAGTGGGAAGAGGTGTAATCCAGGTAGCTGTGGGAGTCAGTGGGTTTGTAAAAAATGTCAGTGTCAAGTCGGTCTTCACTAATGGAGATGGAGAGTTCCAGGAAGGGGAGGGAGGTGTGAGAGATGGTCCAGGTAAATTTAAGGTCAGGGTGGAATGTGTTGGTGAAGTTGATGAATTGCTCAACCTCCTCGCGGGAGCACGAGGTGGCGCCAATGCAGTCATCAATGTAGCGGAGGAAAAGGTGGGGAGTGGTGCTGGTGTAATTACGGAAGATCAACTGTTCTACGTAGCCAACAAAGAGACAGGCATAGCTGGGGCCCATACGTGTGCCCATGGCTACCCCTTTGGTCTGGAGGAAGTGGCTGATTGATGATGTCACTTCCGCCCCCATCATGGCCACTCCCACAGCCACTTCCGGCCCTCACATCATTGCCGATGCCACATGCTCAGTGACTTCCGCCACCCCTACTGCTGTGTCTGCCACCACTTCCACCCCCACCAGCGCCACTCACCTGCATTCTGCTGACACGCCCCCCACAGACCCCCACTGTCACTATCCCCACTCCCCAGAACCCCGAGGGGAGCACTTCCCCTGCTCATGCCTCCACCCCCATTCCCCCCACCATCACACCCACTCCAGGTACTGGCTCTGACCCCACTCCCAGCTCCACACCCACACCAGATCCCAGCTCCCAGCCCTGCCGGGTTTTCACCATCCCCCCGGACCTCCCACTCACTGAGGACGAACGATCAGTCCTCAGCAAAGGACTCACATTCATCCCCCTCCGTCTACGCATCAATGAATTTAATACACGCCGTGACATCGAACACTTCTTCCGTCGCCTCCGCCTCTGAGCTTACTTTCACAATCAGGACCCCCGCCCACCTTCCGACGACCCCATCACCCATCTCCAACACACTGCGTCCACCTGGACACCCCGCGCTGGCCTATTACCTGCCCTCGACCTCTTCATTTCCAACTGCCGCCAGGACATTAACCGCTTCAACCTGTCTACCCCCCTCCCCCACTCCAACCTCTCACTCTCACAACGCGCAGCCCTCCAATCCCTCTGCTCTAATCCCAACCTCACCATCAAGCCAGCGGATAAAGGGGGCGCAGTGGTAGTCTGGCGCACTGACCTCTACACCGCTGAAGCCAAACGCCAACTCGAGGACACCTCTTCCTACTGCCCACTTGACCATGACCCCACCCCCCATCACCAAACCATCATCTCCCAGACCATACAGAACCTCATCATCTCAGAAGATCTCCCACCCACAGCTTCCAACCTCATAGTCCGGGAACGCCGCAATGCCCGGTTCTACCTCCTTCCCAAGATCCACAAGCCTGACCACCCTGGCCGACCCATTGTCTCAGCATGCTCCTGCCCCACTGAACTCATCTCTACCTACCTCGACACTGTCCTATTCCCCCCTAGTCCAGGAACTCCCCACATACGTTTGAGACACCACCCACGCCCTCCACCTCCTCCAAGACTTCAGTTTCCCCGGCCCCCAACGCCTCATCTTCACCATGGATATCCAATCCCTCTACACCTCCATCCGCCATGACCAGGGCCTCCAAGCCCTCCGTTTTTTCCTCTCCCGACGTCCCCAAAAGTACCCTTCCACCGACACTCTCATTCGTTTGGCCGAACTGGTCCTCACCCTTAACAATTTCTCCTTTGAATCCTCCCACTTCCTCCAGACCAAAGGGGTAGCCATGGGCACACATATGGGCCCCAGCTATGCCTGTCTCTTTGTTGGCTACGTAGAACAGTTGATCTTCCGTAATTACACCAGCACCACTCCCCACCTCTTCCTCCGCTACATTGATGACTGCATTGGTGCCACCTTGTGCTCCCGTGAGGAGGTTGAGAAATTCATCAACTTCACCAACACATTCCATCCTGACCTTAAATTTACCTGGACCATCTCTGACACCTCCCTCCCCTTCCTGGACCTCTCCATCTCAATTAGTGACGACCGACTTGACACTGACATTTTTTACAAACCCACCGACTCCCACAACTACCTGGATTACACCTCTTCCCACTCTATCTCTTGCAAAAATACCATCCCGTATTCCCAATTCCTCCGCCTCCGCCGGATCTGCTCCCAGGAGGACCAGTTCCACCACAGAACACACCGGATGGCCTCCTTCTTTAGAGACCACAATTTCCCTTCCCACGTGGTTAAAGGTGCCCTCCAATGCATCTCGTCCACATCCCGCACCTCCGCCCTCAGACCCCACCCCTCCAACCGTAACAAGGACAGAACGCCCCTGGTGCTCACCTTCCACCCTACAAACCTCCGCATAAACCAAATCATCCGTCGACATTTCCGCCACCTCCAAAAAGACTCCACCACCAGGGATATATTTCCCTCCCCACCCCTTTCCGCCTTCCGCAAAGACCGTTCCCTCCGTGACTACCTGGTCAGGTCCACGCCCCCCTACGACCCACCCTCACATCCTGGCACTTTCCCCTGCCACCGCAGGAACTGTAAAACCTGGGCCCACACCTCCTCCCTCACCTCTATCCAAGGCCCTAAAGGAGCCTTCCATATCCATCAAAATTTTACCTGCACATCCACTAATATCATTTATTGTATCCGTTGCTCCCAATGCGGTCTCCTCTACATTGGGGAGACTGGGCGCCTCCTAGCAGAGCGCTTTAGGGAACATCTCCGAGACACCCGCACCATCAACCAAACCGCCCCGTGGCCCAACATTTCAACTCCCCCTCCCACTCTGCCGAGGACATGGAGGTCCTGGGTCTCCTTCACCGCCGCTTCCTCACCACCAGACGCCTGGAGGAAGTTAGCCTAATCTTCCGCCTCGGAACACTTCAACCCCAGGGCATCAATGTGGACTTCAACAGCTTCCTCATTTCCCCTTCCCCCACCTCATCCTAGTTTCAAACTTCCAGTCCCCTTGACTTGTCCAGACTTGTCCGACCTGCCTAGCTCCTTTTCCACCTATCCACTCCACCCTCTCCTCCCTGACCTATCACCTTCATCTCCTCCCCCACTCACCCATTGTACTCTATGCTACTCTCTCCCCACCCCACCCTCCTCTAGCTTATCTCTCCAAGCTTCAGGCTTTCTGCCTTTATTCCTGATGAAGGGCTGTGCCCGAAATGTCGATTTTGCTGACGCTCCTCGATGCTGCCTGAATTGCTGTGCTCTTCCAGCACCATTGATCCAGAACCTTGAATAACAGTACCAGGATCTCCTGACAGACAACGACCCCGACCACAACCCCCCCCCCCCCCCGCCCCGCCCCCCCCCCCCCCCACATACATACACACACACACACACACACCAACAAACCCTTGTCTTAATTGAGGATTAGCCCACACCAGCTTCTGACTTGGCTATTTGATTCAATAAATGTATAGCTGAAAATGTGTTGCTGGAAAAGCAGGTCAGGCAGCATCCAAGGAGCAGGAGAATCGATGTTTCGGGCATGAGCCCTTCTTCAGGAATGAGGAGAGTGTGTCACTCCGGCCTATCACCCTCACCTTAACCTCCTTCCACCTATCACATTTCCAATGCCCCTCCCCCAAGTCCCTCCTCCCTACCTTTTATCTTAGCTGCAAATGTGTTGCTGGAAAAGCGCAGCAGGTCAGGCAGCATCCAGGGAACAGGAGAATCAATGTTTCGGGCATAAGCCCTTCTTCAGGAATGAGGAACGTTTGTCCAGTAGGCTAAGATAAAAGGTAGGGAGGAGGGACTTGGGGGAGGGGCGTCGGAAATGTGGTAGGTGGAAAGAGGTCAAGGTGAGGGTGAAAGGTCAGACTGGGGTGGGGGCGGAGAGGTCGGGAAGAAGATTGCAGGTTAGGAAGGCGGTGCTGAATTTGATGGATTTGACTGAGACAGGGTGGGGGGAGGGGAAATGAGGAAACTGGTGAAATCCGAGTTCATCCCTTGTGGTTGGAGGGTTCCTATGCGGAAGATGAGGCGTTCTTCCTCCAACCGTCGTTTTGTTGTGGTCTGACGATGGAGGAGTCCAAAGACCTGCATATCCTTGGTGGAGTGGGAGGGGGAATTGAAATGTTGAGCTACAGGGTGGTTGGGTTGGTTGGTCCGGGTGTCCCAGAGGTGTTCTCTGAAACGCTCCGCAAGTAGCCGGCCTGTTTCCCCAATATAGAGGAGGCCACATCGGGTGCAGAGGATGCAATAGATGATGTGTGTGGAGGTGCAGGTGAATCTGTGGCAGCCTGCCTTTGGGGCCTTGGAGGGAGGTGAGGGGGGAGGTGTGGGCGCAAGTCTTGCACCTCCTGCGGTTGCAGGGGAAGGTGCCGGGAGTGGAGGTTGGGTTGGTGGGGGGTGTGGATCTGACGAGGGAGTCACGGAGGGAGTGGTCTTTACGGAATGCTGATAGGGGAGGGGAGGGAAATATATCCTTGGTGGTGGGGTCCGTTTGGAGGTAGCAGAAATGATGGCGGATGATGCGCTGTACATGGAGATTGGTGGGGTGGTAGGTGAGGACCAGTGGGGTTCTGTCCTGGTGGCGGTTGGAGGGGCGGGGCTCAAGGGCGGAGGAGCGGGAAGTGGAAGAGATGCGGTGGAGGGCATCGTCGACCACGTCGGGGGGGAAATTGCGGTCCTTGAAGAAGGAGGCCATCTGGGTTGTGCGTTTTTGGAACTGGTCCTCCTGGGAGCAGATGCGGCGGAGTCGAAGGAATTGGGAGAATGGGATGGCGTTTTTACAGGGGGCAGGATGGGAGGAGGTGTAGTCCAGGTAGCTGTGGGAGTCGGTCGGTTTGTAGTAGATGTCCGTGTTGAGAACGCCTCATCTTCCGCCTAGGAACCCTCCAACCACAAGGGATGAACTCGGATTTCACCAGTTTCCTCATTTCCCCTCCCCCCACCCTGTCTCAGTCAAATCCATCGAATTCAGCACCGCCTTCCTAACCTGCAATCTTCTTCCCGACCTCTCCGCCCCCACCCCAGTCTGACCTTTCACCCTCACCTTGACCTCTTTCCACCTATCACATTTCCGACGCCCCTCCCCCAAGTCCCTCCTCCCTACCTTTTATCTTAGCCTGCTGGACAAACTTTCCTCATTCCTGAAGAAGGGCTTATGCCCGAAACGTCGATTCTCCTGTTCCCTGGATGCTGCCTGACCTGCTGCGCTTTTCCAGCAACACATTTCCAGCTCTGATCTCCAGCATCTGCAGTCCTCACTTTCTCCTACCTTTTATCTTAGCCTGCTTGGCACACTCTCCTCATTCCTGAAGAAGGGCTCATGCCCGAAACGTCGTCTTTTCCAGCAACACATTTTCAGCTCTGATCTCCAGCATCTGCAATCCTCACTTTTTCCCTCAATAAATGTATAGTTGTGTTTGCCACATAGGCAACTGGCACATGCTGTATGTGTTACATTGCTGTCTTGGTGTGCAGTTCATCAAGATGTCCACACCCCGGACAGTTCAAAACTGATAAGCATGAGAATAGCCTCTCTGTATATCCGCACGATAGAACCTCTTAAAACGGTAGTAATGACAGCCTTTGACCCAAGTTAAAGCTTCAGCTTTCAGGACAAGGTATGAAATGGTGCGAGCATGCAGGTAAGGCACAAATTGAATAAACAGTTAGAGAGCAAGCGAGCAGTCCTGAGATGCAGTCTGATCCAATCTGTGAACCACTCCCTGCCATTGTGTGCAAAATGTCCTTGCAGTAACCATCTTGATGGGTGTAATTACTTTAATGAAATGCTTGAAGGAATATTCATTCTTCATGATGGCACTCATGACAAACATTCAGTTGAAATGTGAGGTAACTCTGTACAGCACGTATGACTGGTGCTGAGTTTAACTTGAGGGTTACCTTACCTCAGACAAGGGGTGATGTTGAGAAGATGGGACCTTCACTGTAACCCCAGCTGGTATGAGATTTGAACCTGTGCTGCTACAAACCAACCAGCTAGACAACTGACCTAAACTTCATCCTATGATCTTAAATGATGTGGCTGTGGAAATGGTCGATGAATTGATTTTAATTCTCCAAAGTTTTCTAGATTCTGAAAAGATTCCATCAGTTTGGAAAATAGTGAATAGAACTCTTCTATTCAAGATTGTGGGAGACAGAAAGTAGGAAATTACAGCCCAGTTCATCCAATGTCTGTCGCAGGAAGAATGCTAGGATCTATTATTAAGAAGATTATAACGGGATACTTAGAAAGTGGTAATGCATTCAGACAGAGTCAACATGATTTTGTGATCATGTTTGACTAATTTATTGAGAGGGAATGAATGGATGTACAGCACTTAGATTTCCCGAAGACATTTGACAAGGTACCACATCAAAGATCACTATAGAAAATAATGATGTGGAGGAGCTGGTATTGGATTGGGATGGGCCAAGTTAAAAATCACACAACTTCAGGCTATAGTCCAACAGCTTTATTTGGAAGCACAAGCTTTCAAGGTGCTGCTCCTTCATCAGGTAGTTGTCAACACTCCGAAAGCTAGTGCTTCCAAATAAACCTGTTGGACTATAACCTGGTGTGTGTGATTTTTAACTATGTAAAATAAGGATGTTGTAGGGGGTAACAATTTAGCATGGATAATTGATTGGTTGGCTAATAAGAAACAGAGGATGGGCTTTAAGGGGTTGTTTCAAAATTGGCAGGGTTTAGTGAGTGGTGTGCCACAGGGATCAGTATTCAGGCCTCAGTTATTTACAATTTACATCACAGACTTGGATGAAGGGACCAATTGTATGGTTGTTAAATTTCATCCTGATACAAAGAAAGGGAGGAAAGTAAGTTGTGAATGGATGTACGGAGTTTGTAAAGTGATATAGAGAGGTTAAATAAGTGGGAAAAAATTTGGTAGAAAGAGTATAATGTAGAAAATATGAACTTATCCACTTTGGCAGAAAGAATAGAAAATGGAGAGAGATTGCAGAACTCTGAGGCACGGAGGGATCTAGGTTTCTTGGTGCATGAATCACAAATATTATGCAGCTGAAGAGTATTGGTTACCTTTCATAGAATTCCTATAAATATAGAAGTAGGTCATTTGGCCCATTGAATCCACCCAGACTCACCTCCTACCCTATAACCCTGCATTTCCTAGGGCGAGTACACCTAGCCTACACATCCCAAGACACTATGGGCAATTTAGTATGGCTAATCCACCTAACCTGCATAATCTTTGGACTATAGGAGGAAACTGGAGCCCCGGAGAAAACTCACGCAGACATGGGGAGAATGTGCAGACTCCATACAGACAGTTGCCTGAGGGTGGAATTGAACCTGGGTTCCTTGCACTGTGAGGCAGCAGGGCTAACCACTGAGCCACCATGCCGCCTCTTATTTAAAAAAGAATGTAAATGCATTGGAGGCAATTCAGAGAAGGTTCACTTAACTGATTCTTGAGATGGGGACATTATCTTATGCGGAGAAAGTGAGGACTGCAGATGCTGGAGATCAGAGCTGAAAATGTGTTGCTGGAAAAGCGCAGCAGGTCAGGCAGCATCCAAGGAGCAGGAGAATCGATGTTTCGGGCAGGAGACCTTTTTCGGGAATGAGGAAAGTATGCCAAGCAGGCTAAGATAAAAGGTAGGGTGGAGGGACTTGGGGGAGGGGTGTTGGAAATAGGTGGAAGGAGGTGAAGGTGAGGGTGATAGGCCGGAGAGGGAGTGGGGGCGGAGAGGTCAGGAAGAGGATTGCAGGTTAGGAAGGTGGTGCTGAGCAGCTCTCGAACTCAGCACCACCTTCCTTACCTGCAATCTTCTTCCTGACCTCTCTGCCCCCACCCCCACCCCCACCCCCACTCCGGCCTATCACCCTCACCTTAACTTCCTTCCACCTATCGCATTTCCAATGCCCCTCCCCCAAATCCCTCCTCCTTACCTTTTATCTTAGCCTGCTGGACACACTTTCCTCATTCCTGAAGAAGGGCTCATGCCCGAAACGTCGATTCTCCTGCTCCTTGGATGCAGCCTGACCTGCTGCGCTTTTCTAGCAACACATTTTCAGCACATTATCTTATGCATAAAGATTGGAAAGGCTCGATCTGTATACATTGGAGTTGAGAATAATGAAATGTAAAGTTATTGTGACTCATAAGATCCTGAGAGTTGTTGCTAAAAGGATGTTTTCTCCTGTGGGAGGGACTGTTACTAGGTTACACGTTTTGATAATAAAGGATATCCTACTTGAGATGGAGATGAGGAAGATTTTTTTTCTATTAGAGATTCATGAGTTTTTGGAATTCTCTTCTCCCGAGTACAGTGGAGGCAGGGTTATTGGATATATTTAAGACAACAGCAGAGAGATTCTTAGGTCAGTTGTCATTTGGAGTAGGCAGAAATGTAAGGTGAAACCACAGTCAAATCACCCACAATCTTATTGAATGGTATGATTCATATAAACTTATTTGAATATGATACTTATTCAAGTAAGTATTTTGAAGGACAAAAGAAGCAGGCATTTGGTAATGCCCCACCCCTTTAAGTCCCTCTTTAAGTCACTCACCATCCTGACTGGCAAAATTCAGAATTTATTTATTCGGTCGCATTGTTGAGAGTTCCCTTGCCACAACTGCAATGGTTTGCCATTGTGTCCTCATTGCCAACTGGGGATGTTCAGAAAGTGCTGAAAGAATAAATTTGATTTTTATTGATGTTATGGGATGTGATTGTTGCTGGAAATGCCAGCATTCATTGTCAATCCATACTTACACTTGAGAATATGATGAAGCATATGTGGTGCTAGTACTCTTGAGTGCTATTAGGGAGGGAGATCTAGTGATTTTGATCCAGCGACCGTGAAAGAATTGTGAGACTGTTTCAAGTCAGGATGGTGTTTGAATTCAAGGGGAGCGTTTTCTTCTATCTATTTTGCCATGGTATATCAGTGTTGCTCACATCTAGTTTCACTGAACTCAGTGACTGACTAGGCCATTCAGAAATCAACTGAGAGTCAACCACATTATTGTTATTCCTCATTCAAAGACACTCAATGCCTTATCAAGACAGCTGACATCAGGAAGAGGCCCACTGCGATTCAACCCTGCCGACCTGCTACCTCACAACTCCCAGCCCTTGCTGCTGAACCCCTCTTGTCTTGCAACCACCACACTGTGACCATTCCTCTCACTATCTCTCACCTCTTGCCTGGATCAGTCAGCACTTCTGGGACTCATTCAGGCAGTACTGGCAGCAGAACCAATGCCTCCCAAGCATCAATGTTGAGCAATAAAGAGATGCCAACCTCTGATTATCGAGCAGCTCTTGTCCAGCAGGAATTCTGCACATCATTGATCCTGGAAGACCCTCCACTGTCCAGTAATGTGCCTGGAAAGAGTTGACACAATTTTCTGGCTTCACAGCCAGGGGGTGAGACCGCTGTTGCCGAAAGTATTAAAATATCCAATTCTGAGGAAAAGAGACAGATGTAGGAATATTAATTTAATTTGTGGCCACTTAGAAGTTTTATCTTGTAGGTGGGATCAAAGGGAGAGAAATGCGAATAATATCTAGGAAAGCCAATTTGAAATTGTGACTTCATTTTGGAAATAGAGTGATGATTCATGGCTTGCACAAGGGAATATGACTTCGATTTGCAAGAGTAAAGGATATAGAAAGGACATTTGGAATGGTGGTCTATCACTTTCCAAAACAATTAACTAAGGTTTTGCCTTTGTGAATGCTCAAGATAATGGACCAAAATTTTTACATTGACTAGAGAGGTTAAGATTCTAGTCAGCCGACAGGGAGCAATGTAGTATTCTGAAAGAGATTGAAATAAATATTTCAGAAGAGACAATGCTTCTGATATATATTATTAAATGTGAGCTATGAATAAAAGAACTTGAGACAGTAAGTTATGAGATAACTGGAAGATCGTCATTGGCTGCTGAATAGTCAATCCTGCAACATTTATAAGAAAACTTTGGATGTTCTGAAGTGTGCCCTATTTTAGATATAACTCTCTTCTGATCTTTCCATCATGTAAAAATCAGAAACTTGGTTGCAATTTACAACTTATGTTGACAAATATATATTGCATAATAGATGTAATCTCTGGAGTGGTCCACATTATAGTCCAAATTATACTACTATTCAATCAAACCAAGCCAAATCAAATCAACAGAACACTGATCCAAGAGTAATTTGACCACATGTAACAGAGCAATTACAGATGAAATTTCAAGTACATTAACTAATTCATTAAACAAATTCAATGATTAACCAATATCATCACAGAATTAAAATTGATTACAGGAGAATTTGAGGTTCTTCGCTTAGAAGTATACCCTTTGGCCCATTATACCTGTACTAACTCTTGAAAGAGTAGTCATACTGAATTCTAGACTCCCCTTATTTACCCACAAACCTTTTCCTCAATATAAAATTATTTATGTAATCAGCTTTTGAGGTACAGCATTCCAGATCCTGACAGACCTCTTAGAATCTGTGCCATTTACTAATGTTCTGAAACCTATGGTGATTTATTAATTGTTGATTAGTTGCATACTCAATTGTGTTCAGCTGGCAGGCTTTAACTGAGGATTCATGTGTGCTCCTACAGCAGACTGATACAAAGTTGGTTGTGCTTTTGTATTGGAGGTGCACATTTCTGAAGTATATCTCCATGTATAAAATCTAACTGCGTGGAGATTCTGCTCAAATTTTATTCCTCATTGACTGGCTATCAGAGATACAAATAGAAAAAATTGTATTTTTAACAGAAAAAATTAGTTTTCATTGCAATTAATTAAAAAGACTCCTCATCTTGAAAGCCTTGATGAGTGACATAGTAACTTATTTTATTGCAAGAAAAATAATTTTAACTTTTTACTTCTCTCCTTATAACTGAATCCTTCAACCCTGGTAAACAATCTTTGTATCCCTGTGGTATCTGTTTGATTTTACATTCAGAGACTTGATGCCCATGTAAGCCAGTCATATGTCTTTTCTCACTAACCACTGTCCCTGCCATCTTTAATGACATATATGTGGACAACTAGATAAAAGAATAACAATGAGAAGATGAATGTCAATACAAGACTGTAGGTGTTGTGTCTGAATGCCGACGGTATACAAAATAAGGTAAATGAGCTTGTGGTGCATATCAAAATTGGCAGGTATGATGTGGTGGGCATCATGGAGACGTGTCTGCAAGGGTTCAGGAGTGGGAGCACAACATCCAAGGATATACATCCTATTGAAAAGACAGGCAGATGGGCATAGAGGGTGGGGTTGCCTTGTTCATAAAAAAAATGAAATTAAATCAGTAGCAATAAATAAAATAGGGTCAGATGGGCGGCGCGGTGGCTCACTGGTTAGCACTCCTGCCTCACAGTGCCAGGGACCTGGGTTCGTTTCCAGCCTCGTGTGATTGTCTGTGTGGAATTTGCACATTCTCCCTGTGTCTGCGTGACAACTTTCAGGGATCTATGTACATGGACACCGAGATCTCTCTGCTCATCTACACGACCAAAATCTTACCGTTCACCCAGTACTCTGCATTCCTGTTACTCCTTCTAAAGTGAATCACCTCAGACTTTTCTGCATTAAACTCCATTTGCCATCTCTCAGCCCTGCTCTGCAGCCTATTTATGTCCCTCTGTAACTTGCATCTTCGTTCAGCATTATTCACAACTCCACCTACCTTCGTGTCATTAGCAAATTTACTAATCCATCCTTCTAAGCCTGCATTTCAGTCATTTATAAAAATGACAAATAGCAATGGACCCAAAACAGATCCTTGCAGTACACCACTAGTAACTGAATTCAAGGATGAACATTTCCCATCAACCACCACCCTCTGTCTTCTTTCAGCTAGCCAATTTCAGATCCAAACCGCTAAATCACCCTCAATCCCATGCCTCCATATTTTGTGCAATAACCTACCGTGGGGAACCTTATCAAATGCCTTACTGAAATCCATATACATCACATCAACTGCTTTACCCACACTCACCTGTTTGGTCACCATCTCAAAGAACTCAATAAGGTTTGTGAGACACGACTTACCCTTCTCAAAAATGTGTTGACTATCCCTAATCAACTTATTCCTATCAAGATGATTATAAATCCTATCTCTTATAACCTTTTCCAACACTTTACCTACAACAGAAGTAAGGCTCACTAGTCTATAATTACCAGGGTTGTCTCTACTCCCCTTCTTGAACAAGCGAACAACATTTGCTATCCTCACATCTTCTGGTACTATTCCTGTAGACAATGACGACACAAAGATCAAAGCCAAAGGCTCAGCAATCTCCTCCCTGGCTTCCCAGAGAATCCTAGGATAAATCCCATCTGGCCCAGGAGATTTATCTATTTTCACACTTTCCAGAATTTCTAACACCTCCTTTTTGTTAACCTCAATCCTATCTAGTCTAGTAGCCTTTTCTCAGTATTCTCCTCAACAAAATTGTCTTTTTTTAATGTGTATAATGACAAAAAATGTTCATTTAGCGCTTTCCCTAACTCCTCTGACTCCACGCCAACTTCCCACTACTGTCCTTGATTGGCCCTAATCTTACTCTAGTCATTCTTTTATCCTTTATCAATCGATGGAAAGCTTTAAGGTTTTCCCGATCCTCTCCACCAACATGTTCTCATGTCCCATCCTCGCTCATCTTAGCTCTCTTTTGGTCTTTCCTGGCTACCTTGTAACTCTCAAGCACCCTAACTGAATCTTCACATCTCATCCTAACATAAACAACTTTCTTCCTCTTGCCAAGAGATTCAATTTCTTAGTAAATCACGGCTCCTGCACTCCCCAACTTCCCCCCTGTCTGACAGGTACGTCCTTATCAAGGACACGCATAGCTGTTTCTTGAATAAGCTCCATAGTTCTATTGTGCCCATCTCCTGCAGTTTCCTTCCCCATTGTATGCATCTTAATTTGCATATTTACATTTTTGTAATTTACATACAGGATGCCTAGGTCTCTGAGAACCACAGAGGTCTTCAATCTCTCACTATTTAATTGATTTGCTGTTCTTGTATTCTTGCTGCCAAACTGGGAAAGTTCATATTTACCCATGTTGTACTCCATTTGCCAAATTTTAGTCCAGTTGCTTAACTTGTCTAGATTTCTTTGAGACTTCTTATATCCACTTGGTAATTTACTTTCCCATTTCTTTGTATCATTGCTACTATTGATATGATCCCTGCATCCAAGTGATATCTATAGATTGTTAAACAGTTGAGGCTTGATTCCTGTGGCATTTCTTTACAGGTTGGAAAGCTGAAAATCACCCAGTTATGCTTATGTTATCCTTCCTGTTAGCTAACCAGTCCTCTATCCATGCTTAGATGTTATTCTTTATGTCACAAGCTTTTATTTTCGGTAGTAAGTTTTGATGTGATGACTTACTGATTGAAGAGTTGTACCAGATCTCTGGTATCCCTTGTATTTACAAAATCTCTGCTTTAAGTTATTCTTCCTTCAGTAAGTTATAAAGATGTCAATAAAATAAAGCTTGCATTAGTTGTATCTGTGTCACTACTGCCTGCTGGGATAAATGAGTTAGTAATTCTCAGAGTTCAGCTAACTATTTATAATAAGGCCTTCCAGAAGAACAGACATCTTGCTGTCTGTTTGAATGACTTCTGTTGATACAATTGTTTGTAGGTCTCAATCATTAATACAACAACAGGGTCTTTAGGTGTGCAGATTCGGTTGATTGGCCATGTCAAATTGCCCATAGTGTCCAGGGATGTGCAGGCTAAATGGATTATTTATGGGAAATGCGGGATTACGGGGACAGATTAGGGAGGATGGGAACATCTTTGGAGGGTTGGTGTGGACCTCATGGTCTGAATGGCCTGCTTCCACTGTAGGAATTCTATGATTTCTGTGATTTAGCCCAGTAAATAGAGATCATCCTTCTAGCCTGCCTGCTTCATCACCCACCCACCTCCACTGCAGTTACAGGCTTACCTCTGGAGGTAATAGGCTCAATGCTATCCTGCTCAGGCTTCCTGAAGAAAAAATGTGAAGGTGATTTTGCAGAGTCAAGAGCTTTCACTTCCTGCATCCTTCACAAAAATCTTGAATCTTAATGCAACCGCCTAGTGTTCATAATGTATTGGGGTGTGTAATATATTTCCTCAACAAGTTAGAGAAAAAAGAGACATCCAGTGGAACTTAAGCCATAAAGGTTACCAAGGCCGTTTAAAAGAGCAAGATTTTCATGGCCCTTTATCTTTAACCCCCAGAATTCCTCAGGAGACCATTTAGTGATGGATTCTGGGTGTTCAGAAATGTTTACCAGAATTTCTGCAGTGACTCTGACTCAATTCATATCCAAGGTCACAGTTATTTGCAAATATTGGGGAGGTGCCCCTGTTGTTTTTAGCAGTTTTCAATGGGAATATATTTTGAAGTGACATTTTGCCACAGAGTTCTGCAACCCAGGAGGAAAACATGTCATTTCTCAGTAAGAGAATTGAAATTTTAATTGAAGTTGAAATAATTCAAATTTTAAAATTGAAAGGTCTTTCCACACATCTGCTCCTCAATTCCATCAATACTCTTATCATTTGCAGAATAAAGTAGTTTAAGGGAAAATACAGCGGATTAGAAATTGATTTTTCCTGACCTTTGGATCTGAGAATCGTAATTCACACACTGGCCCAGCAGATCCATTTGAACAAAGAGCTCTTAATTTCTGTAGTTGTGGTACAGGGCTCGCTGCCTGTTTGCAGTGCTGGCTACCTGGATGCTCAGGAGGAGGGAAGCAGCCATGTATTATCAAAACTCATGGTGGAGATGGGAAGCAGATGATGTGCTATGGTTTCCCTGGGGCCCATGGGATGTGAGGAGATGCATCGTCTTATGGGAAGTGCAGGAAGCCCTTGAAAACATCGAAAGAAAGGAGTGACAGCAGGTAGTCAGGGATGTCAGTAGCTGGTGTTTGAAAGCAAGGACCTGGTAGCAGTGCCATGAGGAATCAAATGATCTCATATGGCTTGCCAAGTTCAATCAATACATTTTTCCTTTACATCTTTTCAATACATCTTTCCGCCTACTTGCGGAACGTTTCAGTGAACACCTCTGGGACACCCGCACCAACCAACCCAACCGCCTCGTGACTAAACATTTTAGCTCCCCCTCCCACTTCGCCAATGATATGCAGGTCCTTGGCCTCTTCCATCGCCAGACCCTGGCCACATGACGCCTGGAGGAAGAGCGCCTCATCTTCCGCCTAGGAACCCTCTACCCACACGGGATGAATGTAGATTTCTCCAGCTTCCTCATTTTCCCTCCCCCCACCTTATCTCAGTCCCAATCCTCAGATTCAGCACCGTCTTCTTGACCTGCAATCTTCTTCCCGATCTCTCCGCCCCCACCCCTTCTCCAGCCTATTACCCTCACCCTCACCTCCTTCCACCTATCGTATTCCCAGTGCCCCCCCCCCAAATTACCTCCCCCCTACCTTTTATCTCAGCCCGCTTGGCACACCAGCCTCATTCCTGAGGAAGGGCTTATGCCCGAAACGTCGATTCTCCTGCTCCTCGGATGCTGTCTGGCCTGCTGTGTTTTCCAGCACCACATTTTTCAACATCTTTTCTTTACCCAATATCCTTTACAGCCTCAATTGGTCACCCTGCTAAATGTATCATAGCTGCATTACTCAGCCAGAAGTGTGCTCTGACTGTCCAGACTTACTCCTAACGTCTAGATGTTGCATTTCACTCTCTTAGACTTAACAATACCTCAAGCCTCACCCTCACTTCTCAGTGCCTACACATATCTCCTGCTGTTCAGTTGTGGCTGTCACGTCACTCAAACTCCATGCTTCAGGACATTCTGATGCCCTTTTTCTTTGGAGAAGATGGCACAGATAGAAGAGAGCCAGGCAGGAATGCCAGCATCTCCTGAGCCATAGAGAGGAGATGGCTCTCCATATCATGACCTTATTAAATATGACAATATGTTTCTATCTGCTTTGCTTTCTTAACATTCATTTCATCCTCATTTGGTATGATAAGCTGCTTAGGGTGCTGATAACTGCCCGAATTTCCTTTCACTTACACCAGTACTACCCTATAACATCCTGCTATCAGACTCCTAAGAAAGACCACTTTTTTTATTCCCTCATGAGAAGTGGGAAGTGATGATCGAGTATTAGTACCATTAGACTATTAATCAAGAAACTCATCTAATATTCTGGGGACCCCAATTCGAATCTTGCAATGGCAAATGGTGGAATTTGAATTCAATGAAAAGAAAATCTGCAATTAAGAGTCTACTGCTGACCATGAAACTGTTGCTAACTATTGTAAAAACCCATCTGGCTCACCAGTGTCCTTCAAGGAAGGAAATCTGCCATGCTCACCTGGTCTGACTCTCAGCTGACTTCTGAATTGGCCAAGCAAGTCACTCAGTTCAGGGGCAGCTAGGGACAGACAATGAATCCGACGAGTGAGTGTTGCTGACTGGACCAGCATTTATTACCTGTTTCTAGTTGTCCTTGAGAAAGTGATGATGATAAACCTTCTTGAATCTGCAGTCCATGTGTAGTAGGCACACCCACAATCCCATGAGGGAGGCAATTCCAAGATGAAGGAATGGTGACATATTTCCAAGTCAGGATGGTGAGTGGTTTGGAAGGAAACCTGCAGGATCTGTTGATCATCTACCTGGAGGGGGGCTTGGGGAGGCGGGGTAGGGGTGGGAGAATGAGAGAGAGAGAAAGTACAGTGTTGAGGAAGAGGCCTTTTTAAAGCCCTTTTCCTTATTAAGATTTATGTGCTGCATGATTGTCTATTGCTCCAATCTTTCAATACACTCCTGAAGTCTATTCTTATACTCCTCCCATTTAGCTTGATATTCACAAGTTTTGTGTAATCTGTAAATTCTAAGGTCTCTTTCCCAAAACTATGTAATCAAAGTAAATAAAGTAAAGCAGAGGTCCTAATAACAGCCCTTGGGGAACCCCATTTGTACCATGATTCAATCTAAAAATGACCATTCTCCACGAATCTGTTTTCATTTTTGAACCAAAGGGACTTGAAATGTTAACTCTGTTTCTGTCTCCGTAGATGCTGCCGAACCTGCTAAATTTCTCTTGTGTTTTCTGTTTTTATGCCTTGAGGCAGCTTGCTTGGGGCTGGCCTGTGAAGGGGGTAGGGGTTGCACGTTAGGGGATGGTTTGTCTGTGAATCCTCTCTTTTAAATCCTCATCATCAGCAGCATTCCACAGCTGGTGCCATTGGTCATCATGTGTAGTGGGTTTCTTTCCACGGGGTGACTTCACTTCTGACATTTTTTAAAATTGCATCTCCTTAAGACACTCATGTTCATCTCTCTGACTGCGGTACTATTTATTTTTCTAAAGCCTGCAGACACCTGAATTGGTCTGTAGCCTCAGCAATTCACCTACTGTCCATAACTGAGCAGTTGATCACAAGGTTGTCTTTTAAACGTCTTCTTCTGAGATCTGCCTCACCAGCATCTTGACTGACAGAGAGGGATTGGGATCTGCAAATGGACTAATGGCAGAGGATTATCGGAGGTTCCTCAGGGTAGTGGCCTAGGCCCAACCATTTTAGATGGTTCAGCAATGACATTCTTCCATTGTAAGGTCAGAAATAGAGATGCTTGATGATGATAGTGCACTGTTCAGCACCATTCATAACTGTTCCAAAGTTTGTGTTCAACTTCTAAGTCTCCCTGATGCCCATCTGATTATCTCCCACACTTCTTAGGAGAGGAAAATTCTACCTTTTCTCGTAGAAGCAAAGTTCCCAATTTTTAGTTTTATGATCAATAGATATATTAGTAAATGTAGAGTTAACATAAACTGAAGGACATTGCCAGTCAGAGTCTTGTATTGCAATCATTATACAGCTCATATTGACTTTACCAATTACGTCTGAGCTGGGTTTAAGCACTTTTCCCTCTTGATGTGACCTTTTATATTGAAACTTTCAATCTCATCAGTAGATGGTCTGCCTTAATTTGCAAGTAGACAAGCAGGAGGCTGGAAGAACACAGCAAGCCAGGTAGCATCAGGAGGTGGAGAAGTTGATGTTTTGGGTGTAACCCTTCTTCATGACATGGGGTGGGTGTGGCGGGGGGAAGCTGCAGATAAAGAGGGTAGTGGAGGCAGAGTGGTGAAGTGGGGATGGGTGAAGGCAGATAGAGGGTTCAACCTGGTTGGTCAGTGGGAGGAATTAATCCGATTGGTGGCAGGGAGCAGTGGAAGGGATGAGGAGGGGCTGGGAAAGGAGTCGGGGCATGGGGAGTGAGGTTTTTTGGAATTGGAGAACTCAATGTTGAGTCTTCCGGGCTGTAGGCTGCCCAGGTGAAAGATGAGGTGGTTTTCCTCCAATTTGCGGTTTGGTTCATTTTAACAATGGAGAAGGCCAAGGATGGTCATGTCAGAAAGGGAGAGGTTGGGGGAATTGAAATGGACAGTGACTGGGGATCCGGTCGGCCCCTTATAATTTCTTATAATCTCCTTCACTGACCAAGGTTTTGTTCAGTTGTCATTTTATTTCATTTTGTTCAGTTGTCATTTTATTTCATCTTGTGACTTGATGCCAATTGGTGATTAACAGTCCTTTGAAAAAGGCATGAAATGTCTTCTCAGATTGAAGGTTGGATTGACTGTGAGATTTAGATTTATTTTTAGTTTGCTTTAATTGTTTTTTTTTCATTTATTGATCTTTTTCTCTGGCCAATTTACATGTCACTTTTGCATTTTATATTGTTTGTTTTTCACCTTCTATTGAAGTAGTGGGAGACCCTCAATCCAAATGCCCTGAGGAGTAGAATTCAGGCAATTTCTCTCTGCCTCACTGAATTAACATTAAGAAGGTGTTGCAGAACAGAGATCGTTGCCAAAATGTTCCCCCTTCACCTAAGAACTAAGCTTCACAAAATCCATTTTAAACTTTATATTGATTTGCACAGCTCTGAAAACTTTCTTGCTGAAATACAGTAATTTCCTTAATACAAGGGACAGCAGTAATAAATAATTTCAAGTATCAGCAATGTTAATTTCTGTAAAGTTTTAACCACATACTTTCACTATCATGGATTACAAATTATTTAATTCTTACAGATCCATATGCTAAAGATTTAACATGGTTTCTCAGTGCAAGTATGTAAGTTAAGGATTTCCCATGGCAATCTTGTAGCCTTTTGGCTATGGTGCAGCATACAACTCACAGGTTCTCTCACTGTAAGTAGATGTTAAGCATACTTAGTTGAGAGAAAAAGTGAGAGGCAGCACCATGACTGGATAGTGATTGTGCAGACACTAATGGTAAGTTCCACATTTCCAATGGCAAAGATTGTACCTGTTTGAGGTAGATATTGCCTGAAGACAATAAAGTTAGAAGTGGGATTGACATAAAATGGGCCACTGACTTACGGCTGCCCATTTTGCACGACTGCACAAAGTCAGAATGACTCGTTTTTCTGATTTAAAAATAAAAGAAAATGACTTTGTATTTTTAAAAACGGCAACAACTTTATCACTTTGTATTTATATTTTCAGCTTGTGTTGATCAACAAGGGAGATATTTCTGCTGCATACACCCGGATTCCTGCACGCAGCGCATTGGGCTCCTGTTTCTGTTTTAACCCAAGTGAAGGGACCCTGTTGCCAGGCAAATACCAGTTGTTGGAAGTGACTTTCAAAGCTGCAATTCTCGGGAATTTTATAATAGATTTATTTATTTCTGTGAAAGGATCCCCTGAACCAGTCCAAGTGACTTTCAAGTAAGCCGCTTTCTCTTTATACAGATTCAATTTGTGTCTTTTCTTGTTTTTTTTTCTCATTTCGTGTGGTGAAAGGTAATATAATGCTCAAGGAACCCCTTGAAGATTAACAAAGGATATATGTGCAGAATTTGGCCATTTGGACTATCGGATCTGCTCTGCATTTGATCAGTGCTGATATATTTCTTAACTCCATTCTCATGCCTTCTCCCTGTAATCCTTGACCCCCCAACTAATTAGGATTCTATCTCTCTGTATCTTAAATACATTCAATGACTTGGCCTCTGTAAAGTTCTGTGATAATGAGTTCTACAGATTATTCACTGTCTGCATGAAGAAACTCCTCATCTCAATACCAAAGCGTTGTCCCTTCACTCTCAGCTCAATGAGATCCCACTCATCCTTCCAAACTCTTGAGTACAGATCCAGTGTCCCCAATAGCTCCTAAAGTGACAAGCCTTTCATCCCTGGGATCATTCTTGCAAACCTCCTCTGGACCCCACCAACACCAGCACATCCTTCCTATCGACAGAGGGTGATGGTGGAGGGTTGTTTTTCCGACTGGAGGCCTGTGACCAGTGGAGTGCCACAAAGATTGGTGCTGGGTCCTCTACTTTTCATCATTTATGTAAGTGATTTGGATGTGAGCATAAGAGGTATAGTTAGTAAGTTTATAGATGATACCAAAATTGGAGGTGTAGTGGACAGCAAAGAGGTTTACCTCATTTACAGTGGGATCTTGATCAGATGGGCCAATGGGCTGAGGACTGGCAGATGGAGTTTAATTCAGATAAATGCGAGGCTGCATTTTGGGAAAGCAAATCTTAGCAGGTCTTATACACTTAATGATAAGTTCCTACGGCATGTTGCTGAACAAAGAGACCTTGGAGTGCAGGTTCATAGCTCTTTGAAAGTGGAGTCGCAGGTAGATAGGATAGTGAAGAAGGCATTTGGTACGCTTTCCTTTATTGGTCAGAGTATTGAGTACAGGAGTTGGGAGGTCATGTTGCGGCTGTACAGGACATCGGTTAGGCCACTTTTGGAATTTTGCGTGCAGTTCTGGTCTCCTTCCTATCGGAAGGGTGTTGTGAAACTTGAAAGGGTTCAGAAAGGATTTACAAGGATGTTGCCAGGGTTGAAGGAGTTAAGCTATAGGGAGAGGCTAAGGAGCGATCTTACAGAGGTTTATAAAGTCTTGAGGGCATGATAAGGTAAATAGATAACATCTCTTCTCTGGAGTTGGGGAGTCCTGAACTAGAAGGCATAGGTTTAAGGTGAGAGGGAAAAGATGTAAAAGAGACCTAAGGGCAACTTTTTCATGCAGTGGGTGTTACATGTATGCAATGAGCTGCCAGAGGAAGTGGTGGAGGCTGGTACAGTAGTAACATTTAAGAGGCATCTGGATAGGTATATGAATAGGAACGATTTGGAGGGATATGGGCCGGGTGCTGGCAGGTGGGACTACATTGAGTAGGGATATCTGGTCGGCATGGACGAGTTGGACCGAAAGGTCTGTTTCCATGCTGTACATCCCTGTGACTCTATGACTCTATGACAGAAGACAGAGAGTGGTTGTAGATGTAAAGTATTCTGCCTGGAGTTCAGTGGTGAGTGATGTCCCTTAGGGCTCTGTTTTTGGGCCTCTTCTCTTTGTAGTTTTTATAAATGACTTGGATGAGGCGGTTGAGGGGTGGGTTAATAAATTTGCTGATGACACAAAGGTTGGAGGTACTGTTGATAGTCTTAAGGGCTATTGCAGACTGCAGCATGACATAGACAGAATGCAGAGCTGGGCTGAGAAATGGCAGATAGAGTTCAACCTGAATAAATACGAAGTGTTGCATTTTGGAAGGTTGAACTTGAATGCTGAAGATGGGATTAAAGACAGGTACATAGATCCCTCAAAGTTGCCACTCAAGTGGATAGGGTTGTGAAGAAAGGATATGGTGTTTTGGCCTTCATTAACAGAAGGATCAAGTTGCTGCAGCTGTACAAAACCCTGGTGAGACCGCACTTGGAATATTGTGTCCATTTCTGGTGGCTTCATTATAGGAAAGATATGGAGGCTTTGGAGAGGGTGCAAAGAAGGTTTACCAGGATGCTGCCTGGACTGGAAGGCTCCTCTTACGAAGAGAGGTTGACTAAGTTCGGACTTTTTTCTCTGGAGAGAACGAGGAAGAGAGGTGACCTGATTGAGGTATACAGGGTAATGAGAGGCATGGATACAGTCTATAGCCAGGGACTTTTCCCCAGGGCAGGATTGACCTGATATTGAGGGCTCATAGTTTTAAGGTATCAGGAGGAAGATATAGGGGGGACGTCAGAGGTAGGTTATTTACGCAGAAAGTTATGAATGCATGGAATGCGTAGCCAGCAGTGGTGGTGGAAGCAGAGTCATTAGGGACATTTAAGTGACTGCTGGGCATGCACATGAACAGCAGTGAATTGAGGTGTGCATAGGTTAAGTTATTTTGTTTTAGATTAGTATTTAATCCTTGACACAGCCCTGTACTTTTCTATGTTATTAAAGGGCTTGATGGCGTTAATGTTGTGAGGATGTTCCTCTTCATAGGAGAGCCTTGGACCAGAAAGTGCAATCTCATAATAAAGAGGCGCCAATTTAAGATTCTGAGGGTTGTTGTGCAGGCAGAATACTTGCTTATATTTACATATAAATATGTATATTTATATCAGAAGGAGAATCAAGCGTTATGGGAAAAATTGCAGGACAGTGATTGTGAGGAATGACAGATCTGCCATGATTCTATTAAAGGGTGAAGCAGGCTTAAGGGGCTGAAAGTGTTACTCCTGTTCCTATTTCTTAATGCCTTGTGGTCTTTGGAGAAGACGATGACTTTCTTCTGCCACTCTCTGGGAAAAGAATCTCCAGCCCTTTCATCCATAACTTGCAGCATTAAATACAGGCCAGCATTGCGTGGCTGCCCTCATCTTAGTGGCATGCTTTTGGCTTCCCATGACACCTTGCTTCCCTCTGGTAAAATGGACGGCTTTGGAGCAATCAGCAGGTTCTCACACAGGTCAGCCAGATAGCTTCTGTGGCATGTCGAAATCAGCTGCATACCTTGTGCAACCCACCTATCCCCTTTGGCAGTTTGGGTGTCAAACTAATCTGCATACCAATTAAAGGCTCAGTCAAGTAACATCTGAATTTTCACTGGAGGTTTTTTCTGACATACAAAGAAACCCAGCTCCTAATACATAGAAGAAGCATTGAACTCTGTTTCTCCCCTCACAGGTATTACCAGACCTGCTGAGTTACTCTTTCTGATTTTATTCTTATTTCCCATATCTATGGTGAAAATTCAGCCTAATGCGTAGTCTGCCAGGGATTATATAGTTTTGAGCATCACTTTCACTGGTTTGTACTCTGTGGCTTTAGCTGTTTAATTCTGCATTCCATTTGGTTTATTAATAATTGTGGTGTAATGATTAGACAGGTTGAAGATCAGCGCTAAGCTCTAGATCGTTTTTAGTTTCATTCACAGGATATTTGAGGCAATAATGAAATCTAAATGAGCATCATATTAATTTTGATAACTGATAGGTTTTCGTTGTTTTCAACATGTATACAGTCTTTGACACATTTGACCACATCCCCCCCCCCCCCCCCCCCCCCCACCCCCACCAATCTTCCCTTCATTGTCTAGTAGAGGGGAACTCCATTCACCTGGTTCCAGTTTTATACAGGTAATTGTAGCCAACAATTCACCTATTATGACATTTCACCTTGCTCCCACACCATTTCTCAAGCCTATTTTTGACCCCTTCATTTCTCATTTACATCTTTTCTCTTGACAACATCACTTTCCACATGTACATTGATGGTATTTATCTCTACCTCACTGCCACCTCACTCATCTCTTCCACTGATGCCACATTTTCAGATTTAGTATCCAACATCTAATTTTAAATGGCTAGATTTTTTTTTCATTTAAACATTGAAGAAATAAGGCTATTGTCTTTGGTTTCTATTATAGCTATATTACCTATTCACTGACTCAATTCTTTTTCCTGGCGATTTTCTGAGACAGAATCAGACTGTTTTGCATTAAAATGCTCAGGTGACCCATTTTATGAGGATTTATTATGTCACAGGTACTGTATTTTTGTAATTGGTCATGGTTCAGGAATCAGACTTGTTTACTCCACAGTTGCTACACCAGACTGGAAGCCAAGACTGTTAATCAAACTGATTTGTAGGCAGAAAATCTGTTAAAAATCCACATCCATTTTTCTATCCAACATCTACACTCCCTGTCTATTTAATCATCACTATTAATATCAGGCTCCTGTCTTTCCAAAGCTGTTACTTCATATGCTAGAATCCTTCTATGGGACTCTTAATGTCATTGTTTCGGGTGAACACAGGCAGGAGAAGTCACAAATGGGTAGACATAATGACACTTTGTCATGCTGATAAATTGAATTTTCAACTGACTAAAGTTGAAAATAAACCTGACCTGACTAGTGGGTGAGATGTACATTTTTCTCATTGCTGTTTTTGCCTTAAATCTATTTTTTTTAAAGTGTGAGAGTTTTAAGAATGGTGCAATGAATCTGGTGAATCTAATATCATCTTAGATTGGGTTCTGAGAGTACGTCTGCTGGAAATCCTGTAAAATGTTGACTCTAACCTCAGTTCCAGTCAGAAACATACTGCTGCTCTGTTGTATTTGGAAAGAGATTGCCCATCTTGTTTCACTGCTTTTGTATTGACATGTTCACCTTTGATTGTATTCATTATCATTGAGACTTGCTGAGTGTAGGTATTGCTAACAATTATTCTCTTAGTGGTCTCCTTGCAGATGCATCGCTAATTGTTACAGCGCACTGCTGCATAAAACATGCTGATAACTACTTTTTTCTTGCAGGGGACATGTCATTGGACCTACATTTCATTTCAATGTGCCTGTACTGAACTTTGGGGAAGTATCCTTTGGTGAGTATATGTATATATATATCACACAGTGTTTATTAGGAAAAGAATCGCAAAGAAATGAAGAATTCCTTTTCCATTTAGTAATAGGGAATCAAGCTGCTATCAAGTGTCCCCAAAACTATACCTGATCATTTATAATGGTAAAGCAGGTATCTTCATTTCCACACTGGCCTCATGCACGTTCTGTGGCTTTGTTTGGCTCATTTTGAGTTAATCGTACACTCAGAGTCTCGCAGTAACTCAGGAATGCTGGGTTTCAGCAGTGTAGGGGTGGTTCTTTTAGCAAGATTGTCATAGATGATATTTTCAGTAAAATATTTAGTGACAGATAATTAGATGGGATCCATTTATATTCAAATTTATGATCACTCTATGAGCACCAGTCATTAATAATAACTGATTTATGGATGACTGATTGATTATTCAGTGTATTGTTACTGACAAGCCATCTGCATAAGGTTTAAATTGCAGTTCTAAATTAGACACAGTTCTATACTTTATAAAGCTGGACAAATTGATCTATTAGAAGAGGTATTGTTGGATCAACTTAGATTAGTTGTGGATGAGCTGAATACCAACGTAAGAGAATCATGTTTTCTAATGTTCATTCAAAAAAAACATAAACTGTGTCATCTTAATTATTCAGTCTCCTTGTTGCAGTGACCTTTGGCTCAGTGGAGTACATCACCCAGAGCACACCTCTGTTATTTGATAAGATAATCCCGTTACTGATATTAGCATCTGTCCCAAGAAGAGTGATGCAAGTTACCTGTGAGCTTCCTTAAAGGAAATTATTAAGGATACTTGTATTATTTTGCTTTGAAGTCCTTTACCATCAGAACTTTGTCAAAATGTCTAAGTGAAATTGGTCCAGATGGGTCTACTACTCAAGATCTCTGGCTGTTTGTTTGACAGAAGAAGGTAGACATTGTGGTCTCTGATAGAGAAGCAAAAACTGAGTATTCACATTGAGTTTGGTGAGAGAGATAGTGGATCCCTTTGTTGAGGTATGCACTGATTTCCAGTGCCCTCTTATGGAGAACGAGAGCAAAAATATCAGAGAAGTTGCCTTTTTCTGTAGCTTTGGATAGAGTGGGTTTGTCTGTACAGCTTCTGACATTTTTTTGTTAGCTCCAAGAAAGTCCAGCAAACTTGTTCAAGGATTTTGACAGGAGGCCCAGAAAAAGTTCTGATCTAGTCTGAGTCAGAGTCTGACTTGCTTCACATCTGGGTTAAAAATCACACAACACCAGGTTATAGTCCAACAGGTTTAATTGGAAGCACACTAGCTTTCGGAGCGACGCTCCTTCATCAGGTGATTGTGGAGGGCTCGATCGTAACACAGAATATATAGCAAAAATTTGCAGTGTGATGTAACTGAAATTATATATTGAAGAATTGATTGTCTGTTAAGCCTTTCATCTGTTAGAATACAGTGATAGTTTCACTTAATAGTTTCCAAATCATGTTCACATCTGGGGGCTTTGACAAATAAGGATTTTATATCGAGCTATAGTGGTAGACATTTTAATCAATCTAAACTTTTTTGTGTTTCTTTTAGTACTCATTGCAACAAAGTTTCTGGGACTTTTCTAGTGGAATGCCACATTCTGAATATGGTACTGTGAACAGTATGATCTTTGTGGAGGGGGTCACTGGAACAGGGGCAAAGGACTGTTTCTGTTTGTCCTGATTGACCTGCTGGTTGCCTGTTGTAAATGCAGCAAACTTACTGCTTAAAAGAAAGACTGAATTTCTTCTGAAAAGGTGTTGAAGGGTGTACAAGTTGGATTAAAAGCATTATTGAAAGGGAATATTCCAAAAGCCAGTGTCTGTTTAAAGTTTGTGCAATAATACTCTTCACAGATCGATTCAGTAACACAGTAGAATCATGGACTGGATTTCAAAGATATGGTATGATTTCAGAAACGGAAGATGGTAATCTATCACTGTTCCCTCATCCCAGGAGTCATTCGTGTAGATTGGAAAATTGAGCAGGTTGTGCATGCCACTCTGCCATTTAAAGAAAAGCAAGACAGGGAAGCCAACTCACTGTTGACCAGTTAGCCGGATATCTTGTTGGAAAATGTCTAATCTGTTATTAAGTATACCGTGACTGAACAGTCTGAAATTTTTCAGCTGATCAGAAAGAGTCAGCATAGATTTGTAAAGGGTAGATCACTTTTGATGAAATTGATAGAATCTTTTGGATAGATGGCTAAAATAGAAGGCAAGGAAGACAAATGGATGTTATTTATATATATACTTCCAGAGGACAATTGACAAAGTCTCAAATTAGAAAGTGTTACCTAAATATGGACTCTGTTGAACTGAAAGCAGTTATCGATCTGGTTAGGAAATGGATTGAGAGGTCGTAGTCAGTGATTAAAGTTAATACCAGGATGTGATAAGTGGTGTCTTGCAAGGATTTGTGTTTGGGGGCCTTCAGCTATTCACTGTAGCTTTCATGACTTAGTCAATGCTGTTAAAGTTTTTACCAACCCAAAATAAGGCTTAGACGAGTATTTGAATTGTCCAAACCCATGCATAGGGAGAGATCCAATAAACATATAAAAGTAATTTCTGAAGAGTTATTCGAATTAGTCTTTTATAACAAAAATCATGGGAAATTCGATGCATGACTTATTCTTTTTAGTAGGCGGAAGTGGGCACTGCAGATGTTGGAGATTAGAGTCAGATTAGCAGGTCAGGCAGGATCCGAGGATCAGGAAAATTGACTTTTCAGGCAAAAGCTCTTCATCAGGAAGGGCCAGATTCCTGATGAAGAGCTTTTGCTGGAAATGTTGACTTTCTTATTCTTTTTAGTAACAACCGCAGTTATGATAAAATGCCATGCTGATAAGAAAAGAAATAGACTCGCCAACTGTAAGGGCATTTAAATGGTCATTGGATAAACATATGGATGGAAATGGAATAGTGTAGCTTAGGTGTGCTTCAGATTGGTTCCACAGGTTGGTGCAACATCAAGGGCTGAAGAGCCTGTACTATGCTATAATGTTCTATGAATGGAGCTACAGTTTTATAGTTACATAGTATGGAATAGGTGACAGCAGCTGTGGGTTCCTTCCCTGGGATTCCAACTAAAAAGATTTATACTTGCTAAAACTCTTGGATTATGACCACAAGACTAACAATTTGTCATTTTTAAAATGGTTACTTTTATGCTTTTAGCTAAATACCTTTATTGTTAATAATAATACATTTTAATCCTTACACTGTTTTGTTCTTTTCTGTAATCATTAAGCTATTCCACGTTCATGCTGGCCTATTAAGCAGTTTTATTCTTTCATAGAAACCCACATATCCAGATCGACTCATGACATATAGATAGACTGCATTATAAACAATGCAAATTAAAGCATAAAATTACAAAGTGATATTGAAAGCTTAAATAGTTTGGAACATTGTGGAAAATGGAGATTATACATTTTGGACTTAAAGAATAACAGAACAGAAAACTTAATAATTGGTGAAGTGTTAGAAACAGTGGAGATCTGAAGGGATACATAGATCATTAAAATGACAAACTAAGTACAGAAAATATTTTTAAAAACTTTTTCAGTCACAGAATTAGAAGGCAAAGAGGTGAAGGTCCTTCTTTAGCTATATGTCTCGTTAACCCATGTTTTTTTCTGTATTTTTCTGGAGTATTGCCTTGCAACAGACTTATGAGGAATGTAATAGGTCATAGTATAAAGGGACAGAAGCAACTTGGATAAAAGAAATTGGCTGAGTGTTAGGAAGCAGGGAATAATGGTCAGTGGATATATTTTGGTCTGGCGGAAGATTTGTAGTGGAGTTCCTCAAAGGTAGGTATTGGGATTGTTGTTTTCCTTGACATATATTGATGATCTGGTTCTTGGAACAGGAGACAACTTCAAAGTTTTCAGATCACACAAAAAGTGGAAGAGTTAAAAACTGAGAGGAACACAATGTGGAAGTCAAAAAGGGCATTGACAAGTTTGTAGAGTGGGCAGATAGGTAGCAGATGAGGTTCAATGCCGAGAAATGTGAGGTAGTGCACTTTGGTAGGAGATACATTGAAAGACAATATAAAATAGGTATACAATTCTAAAGACGCTGAAAATGTGTTGCTGGAAAAGCGCAGCAGGTCTGGCAGCATCCAGGGAACAGGAGAATCGACGTTTCGGGCATAAGCCCTTCTTCAGGCATAAGCCATTCCTGAACATAGAACATAGAAGAATACAGCGCAGTACAGGCCCTTTGGCCCTCGATGTTGCGCCGATCCAAGCCCACCTAACCTACACTAGCCCACTATCCTCCATATGCCTATCCAATGCCCGCTTAAATGCCCATAAAGAGGGAGAGTCCACCACTGCTACTGGCAGGGCATTCCATGAACTTACGACTCGCTGAGTGAAGAACCTGCCCCTAACTTCAGTCCTATATCTACCCCCCCTTAATTTAAAGCTATGCCCCCTTGTAATACCCGACTCCATACGCGGGAAAAGGTTCACACTGTCAACCCTATCTAACCCCCTAATCATCTTGTACACCTCAATCAAGTCACCCCTAAACCTTCTTTTCTCTAATGAAAACAGCCCCAAGTGTCTCAATCTTTCCTCATACGATCTTCCTTCCATACCAGGCAACATCCTGGTAAACCTCCTCTGCACCCGTTCCAGTGCCTCCACATCCTTCCTATAGTATGGCGACCAAAACTGCACACAATATTCCAGATGCGGCCGCACCAGAGTCTTATACAACTGCATCATGACCTCAGGACTCCGGAACTCAATTCCTCTACCAATAAAAGCCAGTACGCCATATGCCTTCCTCACTGCACTATTTACCTGGGTGGCAACTTTCAGAGATCTGTGTACATGGATACCAAGATCCCTCTGCTCATCCACACTACCAAGTATCCGACCATTAGCCCAGTACCCCATCTTTTTGTTATTCTTCCCAAAGTGAATCACCTCACACTTAGCTACATTGAATTCCATTTGCCACCTTTCTGCCCAGCTCTGCAGCTTCTCTATATCCTGCCGTAACCTGCCACATCCTTCCTCACTGTCAACAACTCCTCCGACTTTCGTATCATCCGCAAACTTGCTCACCCAACCTTCTAACCCCTCTTCCAGGTCATTTATAAAAATGACAAACAGCAATGGTCCCAAAACAGATCCTTGCGGAACACCGCTAGTGACGGCACTCCATGAAGAAACTTTGCCATCAACTACTACCCTCTGTCTTCTTCCATCCAGCCAATTCCTAATCCAAACCTCCAACTCACCCTCAATGCCATATCTCCGTATTTTCTGCAGTAGCCTACCATGGGGAACCTTATCAAACGCCTTACTAAAATCCATATATACCACATCTACCGCTTTCCCCTCATCAACCTCCTTCGTCACCTTTTCAAAGAATTCAATAAGATTTGTGAGGCACGACCTGCCCTTCACAAAACCATGCTGACTATCCTTGATCACATTATTCCTATCCAGATGTGCATAAATCCTATCCCTTACAATTCTCTCTAAGACTTTGCCCACAACAGAAGTGAGACTCACCGGCCTATAGTTACTAGGGTTATCCCTACTCCCCTTTTTGAACAAGGGAACCACATTTGCTATCCTCCAGTCTTCTGGCACTACTCCAGTAGACAAAGAGGACATAAAAATCAAGGCCAATGGCTCTGCAATCTCCTCCCTTGCTTCCCAGAGAATCCTAGGATAAATGCCATCAGGCCCAGGGGACTTATCTATTTTCACCTTTTCCAGGATTTCCAACACCTCTTCTCTACATACCTCAAAGCCATCCATTCTACTTATTTGTGACTCAGTATTCACATCGACGACAATGCCCTGTTCCTGAGTAAATACTGAAGAAAAGTATTCATTCAGTGTCTCCCCAATCTCTTCCGCCTCCACACGCAACTTCCCACTACTATCCTTGACTGGACCTATTCCTACCCTAGTCATTCTTTTATTCCTAACATACCTATAGAAAGCCTTAGGGTTTTCCCTAATCCTACCGACTAAGGACCTTTCATGTCCCCTCCTTGCTGCTCTTAGCTCTCTCTTCAGGTCCTTCCTGGCTACCCTATAACTCTCAATCGCCGCAATTGAACCTTCACGTCTCATCTTGAGATAGGCCGCCCTCTTCCCTTTAACAAGGGATTCCAATTCCTTATTAAACCACGGCTCCCTCGCACGACCCTTTCCTCCCTGCCTGACAGGTACATAATTATCAAGGACACTCAATAGTTGCTCATTGAACAAGCTCCACATATCATTTACACTCTTGCCTTGGAGTCTACTTTTCCAGCAACACATTTTCAGCTCTGATCTCCAGCATCTGCAGACCTCACTTTCTCCTCAATTCTAAAGACGGTACAGGAACAGAGGAAATTGGGTCTATATGTGAACAGATCATTGCAAATGGTGGGAAGGTGGAGAATGTAGTTAATAAAGTTTATTAATAGGGGTGTAGAGTGCAGGAGCAAGGCGGTGATAGTGAATTTGTATAAGACGCTTATTAGACCTCAACTGTTATATTGTATACAGTTGTGGGCAGCACATTGTAATAAAGATGTGAGTGCACTGGAGAGAATACAAGAATGGTTCTCGGAATAAGAAACTTCAGTTATGAGGATAGACTGAAGCAGTTTGGACTGTTCTCCTTGGAGAAAAGAAGACTGAGAGGCAATCTGATATACATTCACAAAATCATGTGTGGGTTGGACAAGGTAGTTAGGGAGAAATTGTTCCCCTTGTAAAAGGAACATGAATGAGAAGGCATAGATTTAAAGTGATGTTCAAATTAGACAAAAGTGAAGTCAGAAAAAAACCTTTTCACAAAGCTAAGTTTCGGTATCAAATGCACTGCCTGGAAATATGGTGAAGGCAGGTTCAATTTAGGCATTCAAGAAAGCAGTGAAGGATTATTTTGAAAGGTCACCCTACTGGGAGTTTACTATAGGCCTCCGAATAGTTTCAGATATGTAGAGGAAAGGAGCGAAACTAACAGGGTAGATATGGGGGACTTTGACTTTCCAAATAATGACTGGAAATACTACAGTTCGAGTACTTAGGATGGGTCCGTTTTTGTCCAATGTGTGCAGGATGGTTTCCTGACATAGTATGTGGACAAGCCAACAAGGGGCAAGGCCGCTTTGCATTTGGTACTGGGTAATGAACCTGGCCAGGTGTTAGATTTGGAGGTAGGTGAGCAATTTGGTGACAGTGACCACAATTTGGTCATGTTTACCTTAGCGATAAAAGGGATAGATATATATGGCAGAGCAAGAGCTATTGCTGGGGGAAAGACAATTATGATGTGATTAGGCATGATTTAGGATGCATAGGATGGGGAAGGACGCTGCAGGGGATGGGCACAATTGAAATGTGGAACTTATTCAAGGAACAGCTATGTAGCTGTCAGGCAGGGAGAAAGTGGTCGAGCGAGGGAGCCGTGGTTTAGAACATAGAACAATACAGTGCAAAATAGGCCCTTCGGCCCTCAGTGTTACGTTGACGTGTGAACTAACCTAAGCCCATACCCCTACACGCCTCATCTTCCGTCTCAGAACACTTCAACCCCGGGGCATCAATGTGGACTTCAACAGCTTCCTCATTTCCCCTTCCCCCATCTCATCCCAGTTTCAAACCTCCAGCTCAGCACTGTCCCCATGACTTGTCCGGACTTGTCTGACCTGCCTAGCTCCTTTTCCACCTATCCACTCCATCCTCTCCTCCCTGACCTATCACCTTCATCTCCTCCCCCACTCACCCATTGTACTCTATGCTACTCTATCCCCACCCCACCCTCCCCTAGCTTATCTCTCCACGCTTCAGGCTCACTGCCTTTATTCCTGATGAAGGGCTTTTGCCCGAAACGTCGATTTTGCCTGTCCTCGGATGCTGCCTGAACTGCTGTGCTCTTCCAGCACCACTGATCCAGAATCCTATGTTATTATCGTCCATCAACCACCACTCGCTGCCTTCTTCCAGAAAGCCAGTATCTAATCCAAACTGCTAAATCACCCTCAATCCTATGACTCTGCATTTTCTCCAAAAGCCTGCCATGTGGAACCTTATCAAAGGCTTTACTGAAATCTATGTACACCAAGTCAACTGCCCTACCCTCATCCACATGCTTGGTCACCTTCTTAGAAAATTCAATGAGGTTTGTGAGACATGACTTACCCTTGACAAAACCAAGTTGACTATCTCCAATCAAATTGTTACTGATTGAAGACAAATTAATGGCCGAGAAAGTGGGGCGGTATTTAAAAAAGGAAAAATGAGAGGGAATTATGGAAGTGCTGGCTGCCAAATGTCTCATGAAGCAAAAGGGCATTTCATTAGCTCATTAAAACAACAGGGAGATAGACAATGTTTCCATTTGTCTAGAAGTGTGTCAGCAAAGGAAGGTGGGAGCTCAAGAATTAAGTGCCTTTTTTTAAAGCAAATCTTCGAAGCCAAAACAAGCAAGAGTACTCATGCTAGGCTCTGAAGATGTCCTGGAATTCCCAATGTCTCCCCCCACAAAAAGAACAACTGTTAAACTCTCTTGCTCCAACCCAAATGGCCTCTCTTCTCCAGTTTGTGATGGCTAATTCCACCTTCAAAGCCCCAGTCTATGAATGTGCCCCTCCATTGAATTTGCTTGTCCACTTCCTTCTCACAACCAACTCTGATCACTGACTTCTTCCATACCCCAGGTAAAAGCGTTCATCTTTCCTTCACCTGAAGTTTGGAGACCATCCCTAAGAATCCCTATCACTGTTTATTTCACCAAATGGCTTCCCAGGCTGTCAATATGTCCAGCTGCTGGAGCTAAAACAAAAGATTTAAATAACGAGGAGTTTCTGGTGTTAAAATTCGTACTCTCTCCCTCCCCTGGCTTTGTCAATTTGTCAGCTATTTTTGGTCTCCTTACATCCTCTTCATCGCATTGTAAATATCAGGACCGTTGAGTGGTTTTGAATTACCATCTGTTTTATGTTTGTTGGGCTAAGATGGCCAGTGAAAAGAAGCACTGCAGTGATTATAAGGATATAAAATTGGGAATATTAGAATCACCCAAATGAGAAAATGAGAACGTTTGGTTTAGCATTCTGGATAAACATATGATATAATGTCACTGTTGCAATTTGCATGTTTCTGTTAATGCTAACAGGAGTTCTGAGGAGCTCTGATCAATCTGCTTATTGAATATTGCCCCATTGTTTATGGTAAACTGTGAGTTGTATTGGGTTAAAATGGAATTGACTACAGTACATATGGGTAATTTTTATCAATCTTACTTTCCAAAAATTCTAGGTTTTCCCAAGACCATATCATGTTGCCTTACCAATACGTCCCTTGTACCAATGTCAATTAAGTTGCAAGTTCCTAGTGATGGTACTGGTGAAATCAGCCAAACAAGCTTCAGCCAGGCCTCAGAGCGCAAAAGCATAAATTTGTGGATGAACATCGAATCAGGAGCACGACCTAAGGAATTTACTATAAATCCCAGTGGTGGTAACATTAAGTCCCATGTTGGAAAAGAGATTCAGGTAATAAAATATCACTTAGCCTTCACTTATCTGTATCCATACTGACACGAACAAAAGACTTTCAGTGGAACTTCTGCCAGCTCATGTGAGTATCTGGGCATTGAGATGGAGAATGAAATAACATGATTTGATTTGACTTGGCTTCTCTTTAAAAAGTTATACTGTCCTGACTGTAAGTTTCCATTTTATCATACTTTTGAACTATGGTGGATGTGAATTACCTCTTCAGGTTGTCCATTGAATTTTATGTGAAAGAATTAAAAAGAAGTTTGATTGCAGCCCCATTATTATTTACATTTTTGTCATGAAATCCCACGCTGTGAACCTGAAAATAATGATATTGATGCAGACTCCACACCTGCAGATTTCATCATTCTATAATCATGATTAAAGCTGAAACCATCCATTTTTCTCTGTGAAAGTCTACTCTTCATGGGAGATAATGAAAAGAATAATTTATATTTATGTGTTTAATTTAGCAGTTTGTACATCGAGCAGCCACTTAAGCAGATTAATTGCTCTCATTTCCACCTTTACAAGTGCAAATCATCTCTCGTTTACCTTGTTATGAGCCAGTTTCTAGAATCTACAAAAGAGCTACACAATTTTAAATTGATCCTATCTTTTGATGACATTGTGCATTTCATGTTAATTTATGAGCACAGAATGCCCTCTAAGCAAGGCAATATAATTTCTTAGAGTCACTTGTTACTTGATTGCATGCAGGGTTTTCAAGCAACTTTGCAACAACCCTTTTCAAAAACATACTTCATTATGTTGGTGACTTAGTTAAGAAGTATTCCATATGGTTTTCATGTCAGAATCTCCCTTGTTCACAACAGTTTTTAACAAATTTGGAGATGTTCACATTTTATTCTTGAGATTTATCAGTAAAGTGCTTGCAAAATACAGGTCCCAGGTGTTATCAAATGGAATAGGAGGGAGTGAATTCCTACCTCAGCCAGATATTAGTTCAGAGACATGTTGAGAGTTGGAGGAGGGTCCAATATCACAAAGGAAATCTTGAAGAAAATTTAGCGCATTTCTCAATAGCTTTTAATCTTTATTTTTCACTCATTCAGTCCAACAGAAAGTAGAATGTTTGATGTACGTCCCTGATGGGCAGGCACTCCATTTTAGCTGTAAGATGTTGATCACTCAGCCAGCATGATACATTTGCCAAGTTGATGCACTAGTACCGTGACAGACAAGATGAGAAGATTGCAGAAGGTCTGGTTCTGAGGTGCGGTGTGCTCAGGGGGTCCTGCACCAACCTGTTATGCTTAGTTTTGCACAGTTGGAGCAGGCAAAGAGACAGTGTGATAAATACTGAGGAGCTGGGCAAATAGATGCACTTACCTGAGGAGGAAGATGGGCAACAAGCTGGAGGAAGCTTGCCTTGTGGATGAAAGACAGGACATGATTGAACACCTAGTTCAGTATGTGCAAGCTGGATGCAGAAGGCCATAATAGATTGTCAAGGTGGGCAGCATGGCTTTGTGGCTTCTGTGCTATTATGCTCTAGGTGAGGTGCACAGCAGCCTCTCAAAGATGGTATGGACATAAGGGATGCCAGTTTTTTTGGCAGATATCTGTTGAGTGTCAAGCTGTTTTGGAATTAGTATGTGGTTAGATGGGGTCTGAATCAGACATGAGTGAGGGTGGGGAAGGGAATTAAGTATGATACCACAGGAACTTTGACTAAGCTTTGCGGTGAGAATGTCTCCAAACAAAATCCACGTAACTCACGTTTGGACGAAAATAGTAATGTTCAGCCTGACTTAACTTTCACAAAACCATGTTGACTCTGAGTGATTACTTTGGATGTTTCGCAGTGTCCTGCCTTAACATCTATATAATAACTTTTTCACAATGACAATTGTTAAGCTAGCTGGCCTGTAGGTTCCTGCTTTTTGAATCAAGGGAGTTACATTAATTATTTACAAATTTAATAGAACCTTTCCTGCTTGTAGGGAACTTTGGAAAATTAGAATTAACAATTTGGCTAATGTTTCAGTGGGGTAGTGTGCTGGAAATCAAGCCCTGTTTTTTCTGGGTCCTGGTTATGCAGATGTTCCTCCTACTCAATGTTGTCATCTATCTTCTCGGAAGGCATACTGCCCTTCAGAACTAATCTCATCACCTCTTTGCCTGCTCCAGTTATGTAGCACATTATACAAAGAATATGTGGCAGTCTCTGTTTGAAGTGTCCCCCACACTAGTCCAAACATCTCACCTTCAGGAGATCAATCATCTGTCCTATTATGGCCCTTGTTGAAGAATGAGTTGCATTGTATCTGCACTTCGCCTCAGTCAAAGAATTGTTTATATCATCTGCCATCATCTATGGTTGTCGAGTGTAATCCTTGTCTCCCAGCAGCCATTCTTACGAGGTAACTGGTCCTTGAAATGAATTAGGAATCTGAGATTATCAGGGATATGGATGTCATGGCTTTTTCCAGGATAATTGGTACAGACATCTGAGATGTGGTACATAAGGTGATCAGAGTTGACTGTTTACGGATTGAAAGACTTTTGCATTGTTAAAATCATCTGCATTATGATATGGTACTCTGACTGGCATGTGTACAGTTCATAATACCCTTCCCCTGGGGAAATGAATTATGTTGGCAAAGCCTATTTCCTGGGCTGGAGCACTGAACTTGTCATGTAGAAATGATATAAAACAGTGTGATATGACGCAAATTATATGTAGGGATCTTACACAAGTCCCAGGAGAAATGATCTAAGGATATGGGAGAAAGCAGGAATAGGCTATTGAGTTGAATGATCAGCCATAATTGTAATGAATGGATGAGCAGGCTGAAAGGACTGAATGATCGACTCTTACTGCTATTTTCTATGTTTCTACATAGCAAAATGTCTGCCCATTTGACTGATTATTGTTGGCAAACATGACTAGCTGCCTGACTTTGTGTCTATGCTAAAGGCAAGGCAAGACAGAAGCAAGTGGTGATTTGGAGCTGCAGATATTCATTCAGACTTGTATATTGACAATTGTTGCCGTCTAGTTTCCAGATTGAGAATAGCAAATTACTTATAAATGAGGAGAGGTTAGGTAATAATGAGATGTAAATGTATGCAAATAGGCTTCTTGCCACTTACGAGTAAGATTCTTGTCTTGCTGTTAAAACATTGTGTGGAAAATTAAACTTGATGTGAGAATCTCATTTTCCTGATTTCGCCATATTTTATCACCTGTCTCATCATTGACCAATCATAAGTGGCGGAAAAGATTCCATTCTCCATATCTGTTTTTATTGTTTGAGCTATCTTTCTCACATACTCTAATTTTTCAATTTTTGTTAATTTTAAAATTCTTTTTGTATTTTTTCTGTCAAATTGACTCACATGCCACCCAGCTTTACATAATTATAGAGGAACCTGGCTTATCCGAAGGACACGAGCAGGGAGTATTTCATTCGGATAATCAAATACCAGATAATTGAATGCTGGAGAACATAGTTTACGCAAACATCGGGACCTTGTGATCTTGCCAGTTAATCTGAAATTCAGATAATCGAATGTTGGATAACATAATTTAGCCAAGCATTGGGATCTTGCCCGAAATTCAGATTATTGAATGCCGGATAATCGAGGTTCCTCTGTATTTATTTTTCTTTATCTTAAAATCATATACTCGTTTAATACTCTGCAGTGAGGAGTTTACCTTGCCTGTTCCTTATGAGCTCAATTCCATCCTTCACCAACCCTTTACTATTAGAATCATAAAATCTCTACAGTGCAGGCAGAGGCCAATTAACTCACTGAGTCTGCACCAACCCTCAGAAGAGAATCCACACCCCCACCCCACCCCAGCCCCCACTGTATCTCCATAACCACACATTTACTATGATAATCCACCCAACCTGCACATCTTTGGACAGTTGGAGGAAACTGTAGCACCTGGAGGAAATTCTCACAGACATGGGGAGAACATGCAAACTTCACACGGACAGTCACCCGAACTGGAATTGTACCTGGATCTCTGTCCTTCAGGCTAAAATGTTTTGACACATTATTTACCATTTTTAGCTAACCACAGATGGTGGCTCATCCCCTTGGAATTTTTCTTTCTAATTGGAAAGTATCTATTCTTTGTAGAAGAATAGGTCAAAGCAACCCACTTGATTGGCATCACATCTACAAACATTTAATCCCTCCACCACCGGCGCTCAGTAGCAGCAGTGTGTTCTATCTACAAGACGCACTGCAGAAATTCACCAAAGATCCTTGGATAGTACCTTGCGAATCCATGACCACTTCCACCTAGGAGAACAAGGGCAACAGGTACTTGGAAACACCATCACCAGCACGTTCCCCTCCAACTACCCTGATTTCAAAATATATGGCTGTTCCTTCATAGTCGTTGGGTCAAAATCCTGGAATTCACTCCCGACCGGCATTGTGGGTCAATCCACAGCAAGTGGACTGCAGCGATTCAAGAATGCAGCTTACCATCACCTTCTCAAGGGCAAATAGGGATGGGCTATTAATGCAGGCCAGCCAGTGACAACCAAGTCCCACAAATGAATTTAATTTTAAAAATGCAAATACTGCATAGTCACTGTCCTTCCCCTTAATTCCTTCCACCTAATCCTGTCAAACACCTAATCAATGATGGACACCCATGGACAACCCCAGGTTCCCATGGTATTTAACAAACACTGTAATTGCCAGGCCTTGGGATCTTCCTGTTCATCCTATTCATTTGCATGGCTGTAGTCCTTCAGGTCTGTATCAGGCGTGCTTGTCTCAAAGGATAGCTTAAATTCTTTATTCATAGTGCTGCTTTTCTCAAATTTAGTCATTCTTCTTATATTTCCCACTGTCCTATTTATATATGTAAAATCACAAAAGACAATTTTGACTTTTCACTTTAAGATTTGTAATATTGATTTCTGTTATAAAGTGTTAAGTTATACAACCACTTCTAGTAGTAGAGTCAAAGAGAGTTACAGCATGGAAACAGACCCTTCGGTCCAACTCATCCATGCCAACCAGACTTCCTAAATTAATCTAGTCCCATTTGCCAAAACTTGGCCCATATCCCACTCAGCCCTTCCATTCATGTACTCATCCAGATGCCTTCTAAATGTTGTAATACTACCAACCTCCAACATTTCCTTTGGTAGCTCATTTCACGCATGCACTACCCTTTGCATGAAAAAAAAATTGTCCCTTAAGTCCCTTTTAAATCTTTCCCCTCTCACTCTAAACCTATTCTGGACTCCCCCAACACAGGGAAAATACCTTGTCTATTTACCCTATCCATGCCCCTCATGATTTTATAAACCTCTATAAGGTCACCAGGAAAAACAGCCCTAGCCTATTCAGCCTCTCCCTATAGCTCAAACCCTCCAACTCTGGCAACATCCTTATAAATAGTTTCTGAACCTTTTCAAGTTTCACAACATCCTTCCTACTTTGTGAATAATAGGCTGTGAACAATCTATTTTGTTCAGGGCGCAATAGAGGAGATTTCTTGAGGGAAATTAACTTTCACACAATATTTTTTTCTAATCCTTGCATTATACTTTGGTTAACTGTATCTATCCTTTATCGAGTTTTGAGAAGATTTGTAGTTCAGGTTGAGGATCTGGATATAAGTTTGCTCTCTGAGCTGGAAGGTTTGTTTTCAGACGTTTTGTCACCATACTAGGTAACATCATCAGTGAGCCTCCGGTGAAGCTCTGGTGTTATGTCCCCTGTTCAAATTAAGTGTTTAGGGTTCCTTGGGTTGGTGATGTGATTTTCGCTTCTTTTTCTCAGAGGGTGGGAAATGGGGTCCAAATCGATGTTTGTTGATAGAGTTCCAGTTGGAATGCCATGCTTCTAGGAATTCTTTGTGTGTCTCTGTTTGGCTTGTCCTAGAATAGATGTGTTGTCCCAGTCAACAGTAACACCAGTGCTTCACCGGAGTCTCACTGCTGATGTTAACTAGTATGGTGATGAAATGTCCAAAAACAAACCTTCCAGGTCAGCGAGCAAACTTACATCCAGATCTATCCTTTATGTTAAAAACAACTTCTATGATTACCTGAAGAACCTTTAATTTGAAGCCTATTTCTTAATATTGTGAGTAGTTTCAAAGAAACAACTATTTACTACAAAATAACTTCAGCTGTTGTCACTGCATCTGCTGAGGGAGTTAATCTGGCTGGTTCACAGGCTGAGACTCACACCTGGTGTTATTCGTTTACTGGAACAATCATCCTTTCATTAATGAAGCCTGGATCAGTCATTTGCATGTCTTTAGTCATCCTCTCATCAAAACTGTTTCAGCTGGTCACTGCATAAGGCTGCTTCACTCGCCTTGGAGTAGCTCTGTTCAAAGTTACCATTGTATTTCATTTAAAGGCTAAAACAGGCTGTTCATCCTGTTTATCTCTTCAGTCATTTTGTGTCTTAATACTGGGACAAGCTGCTTTGTTTTATTTAACCCTTGTTGGCCATTTTGTGCCTTTCAAACTTGGACCATTTTGGTATAAGCAGGTCTGGCCCACCTCTACAGTAATTAATCTACAAAGCTACCCACAACCATGTTCCCAGCTTCCTGACTGTCATCTGCCTTTCAATATTCAGGTCCCAGTCTGTGTTATCCTGCAGCCATATCTTTGTAACAGTTATCAAATCATATTTATTTCTAATTGCACTATTGGTTCATCTGGTTACTTTTGACACTGCATGCATTCAAATACAAAGATTTTGGGTTTATTTTCATATTAATTTTTAAACATGTATTCTTATCTTGATTTACTTAGATTTATACTCTCTATCTCTTTCATTCATGGCCTGTTTATCATTTCCCATATGAATACCTTTCTGTTTGCCTTGTCTCTGCTTTTTGATTTAAAATTTCCCAGATTTAATCGCTCCCCACTACCCCTCCCGCATTATTTAATTTAAACCCTCTTTGCTTTGTTAATCACATGCCTTGTAAGAACGTTGGTTCCAGCATGTTTAGGTGTAGATAGTCTCAGTGATACAGCCCTCACTTTTCCCATGATTGATGATCATCCAATCTGCAGCCTCCACTCTGATCCAAATAAGCTGAAAGACCCTCAGGCCTGAGAACAAACAACAGTACAGCACAGGAACAGGCCCTTCGGCCCTCCAAGCCTGTACTGACACATTTTTTTCCTTCCATACTAAAACTGTCTTCACTTACAGGATTTGTATCCCTCTATCTTCTGCCTATTCATGTATTCATCTAGGTGTTTCTTGAATGCTGCCAATATGTTTGCTTCCATCATCATCTCTGGCAGTGTGTTCCAGGCAATCACCACCCTTCGTGTGAAAAACTTGCCTCTCTCAGCTAGAACCTGTATCAACGAGGTAAAAAAAAATGACTGCAGATGCAAGTCCTCCGTGTTTTCCTCTCCAGACGTTCCCAACAGTACCCCTCCACCGACACCCTCATTCGTTTGGCCGAACTGGTCCTCACCCTTAACAATTTCTCCTTTGAATCCTCTCACTTCCTCCAGACCAAAGGGGTAGCCATGGGCACACGTATGTCTCTTTGTTGGCTACGTAGAACAGTTGATCTTCCGTAATTACACCGGCACCACTCCCCACCTCTTCCTCCGCTACATTGATGACTACATTGGCGCCACCTCGTGCTCCCGCGAGGAGGTTGAGCAATTCATCAACTTCACCAACACATTCCACCCTGACCTTAAATTTACCTGGACCATCTCTGACACCTCCCTCCCCTTTCTGGACCTCTCCATCTCCATCAGTGACGACCGACTTGACACTGACATTTTATACAAACCCACCGACTCCCACAGCTACCTGGATTACACCTCTTCCCACCCTACCTCTTGCAAACATGCCATCCCGTATTCCCAATTCCTCCGCCTCCGCCGTATCTGCTCCCAGGAGGACCAGTTCCACCACAGAACACACCAGATGGCCTCCTTCTTTAGAGACCGCAATTTCCCTTCCCACGTGGTTAAAGATGCCCTCCAACGCATCTCATCCACATCCCACACCTCCGCCCTCAGACCCAACCCCTCCAACCGCAACAAGGACAGAACGCCCCTGGTGCTCACCTTCCACCCTACCAACCTTCGCATAAACCAAATTATCCACCGACATTTCCGCCACCTCCAAACAGACCCCACCACCAGGGATATATTTCCCTCCCCACCCCTCTCCTCCTTCCGCAAAGACCGTTCCCTCCGTGACTACCTGGTCATTCCACGCCCCCCTACGACCCACCCTCCCATCCTGGCACTTTCCCCTGCCACCGCAGGAACTGTAAAACCTGTGCCCACACCTCCTCCCTTACCTCCATCCAAGGCCCTAAAGGAGCCTTCCACATCCATCAAAGTTTTACCTGCACATCCACCAATATCATTTATTGTATCCGTTGCTCCCGATGCGGTCTCCTCTACATTGGGGAGACTGGGCGCCTCCTAGCAGAGCACTTTAGGGAACATCTCCGAGACACCCGCACCAATCAACCAAACCGCCCCGTGGCTCAACATTTCAACTCCCCCTCCCACTCTGCTGAGGATATGGAGATGCTGGGCCTCCTCCACCGCCGCCCCCTCACCACCAGACGCATGGAAGAAGAACGCCTCATCTTCCGCCTCGGAACACTTCAACCCCAGGGCATCAATGTGGACTTCAACAGTTTCCTCATTTCCCCTTCCCCCACCTCATCCTAGTTTCTAACCTCCAGCAACACGATCCCCTTGACTTGTCTGGACTTGTCCGACCTGCCCAGCTCCTTTTCCACCTATCCACTCCACCCTCTCCTCCCTGACCTATCACCTTCATCTCCTCCCCCACTGACCTATTGTACTCTATGCTACTCTATCCCCACCCCCACCCCCACCCTCCTCTAGCTTGTCTCTCCACGCTTCAGGCTCTCTGCCTTTATTCCTGATGAAGGGCTTTTGCCCGAAACGTCGATTTTGCCTGTCCTCGGATGCTGCCTGAATTGCTGTGCTCTTCCAGCATCACTGATCTAGAACCTGTATCCCCTAGTAATTGACCACTCTACCCTGGGGAAAAAGCCTCATACTTTCCAGTCAATCCATGCCATTCACAATCTTAAAAACTTCTATTAGGTCGCCCTTCAACCTCTTGTGTTCCAGTGAAAACAAACCCAGTCTATCTAACCTTTCTTCATAGCAAAAATCCCCCATACCGGCAATATCCTGGTAAACCTTCTCACTACCCTCTCCAGAATATCCACATCCTTCTGGTAGTGTGGTGACCAGAACTATATACAATATTCCAAGTGTGGTCTAACGAAAGTTCTATAAAGCAGCAACATAACTTGTATATTGTTATACTCAGTGCCCCTTCCATTAAAGACAAGCATGCCATAGGCCTGTTTTACTAGCTTATCTATATGCGCTGCCACCATTGGTGATCTGTGGATCTGCACACCCAGATCCCTCTGCATATCAATTCACCTAAGTCTTCTATCATTCACTGTATAATTTCCACCTGTACTCGACGTTCCAAAATGCATCACCTCACATTCGTCCAAATTAAACTCCATATGCCTTTTTTTCTGCCTATGCCTCCAACTGATCTTTCTCCTGCTGTATCCTCTGACAATCCTCCTCACTATCAGCAACTTCCTCACTCTTTGTATGGTCTGCAAACTTACTAATTAGACCAGTTATATTTTCCTCCAAATCATTTATGTAGATCATGAACATTAGAGGCCGGGTTGACAACTGCCAAAGTTGAAGCTCCTGCACTCCTGCCTTCTGGGTCCCCTTACTTACCTCACTCATAAGCACACTCTCCTTTCCTTGACCAATGATCACATCTGAAGAACCTATCCCAAGAAATGAGGTAATCTCTTGGAATAAGAATACATCACTTCACTCTTCTCTGAAATAAAATTTTACCTACCATCCATCTACCCATTTCACCAATTTATCTAGTCTGCCATTATCACCAGTCTGTTCTCTTCTCACTGTTTTTTCTCTTCTTAGAATGCCTCTTATACTCTGTATCACAACCATCTTCTCTTTGAAGGTTTTAGATTGTTCAATTACTTGATTACCCTGGGGCTACTTCTTCTGAATTCAGTTCAGCATGAGGAACCAGTCCCACTGCTAGGACACACTAGCCAGCCACGGATGAGAGTGCTCACTGCCAGTGTGTGCTTAGAAATATAAGTGTGTCCTTAAATTGCACCTATCTCCAGAAACATTTTAAACTTTTTCTTAAATTCATTTTATCTGTGCAAGATAATACCTTAATCTTATTTGACAATCCAATACTCTTCAGTTGAAGCAGTTTATCCTGCTTTATCCTCTTATTCTTAGTTTTGAGTTTATGAATAATTAGATTGCCATTTGAGTTTGGTGGGATGTAAACGGGATGGCTTGACAACTCCATCAATGATATATCACATCCTGTATTCCGTTCAAACAGAATACCTTGTGTGACATACAATTGCTGACAGGTTTGAGAGCATCCATTTTGCACATTGCCTATGTGATATTTCATTCTCTTGAATGTTTAGATATTGTGAACCATTTGTCCTAATCAACTTTGCCATTTCCCTCTATAGTTTCACATAGGTACCCCAAAAGTCTATTTTTCAAGGAAGGTTAATACCAGCTTTCTTAATGTTTCTATGAATCTAATTTCTCTAACTTGTAATTATACCTTTTGACTCTAGCGCCAAAATTAAAAGTAGATTTAATTAATTTATGGGAGAATTGCATGAAGAAGACCAAATGGACCTGACTGTAATCGTGTTCAACATCACTGCAATCTCTTTTGATTTGCACACTCTCTCTTTGATAATAGCAACCGATCTATTTTACATTTTCAAAAGCCAAGTACTTCACTGACAGTTTGATCGATGTATTCATAATAATCTCATGCTTTTTTTCATGACCATGGCTTGTTCAATTTAATACATGCCCTTCTTTTGCTTTCTTGCTTCCATACTAATTATTTTCCATACTAATAATTATCCAGGTTGAGCTTTATTTATCCAGCATTTGGTTCAGTTACCTAAAACCTAAGTTTATTGTTCTTCATTGCTTGAGTTGACCTCTTTTTAAGTAACTAGAAAATTTAAAGATTTTGCTCATAATGACCTAATCTAGGGATCATTATCTATGAATAATTAATAATGACCTTATTCATTTCTCATATCATTGCACGTGGTTGGTCTGTCTTAACCACCTGAGATATTTTTATACTGTTGCATTTTTGCTATGGTTGCCCTTTTTAAAAAAATGTCATTGTATGGGTTGTGGATGTCCCTGGCATGACCAACATTTGCTGCCCATCCGGAGCTAACCTTGAATGGATTGGCTTTCTCGGCCATTTCAGAGGGAAGCTAAGAGTCAAATGCATGACTGTGGGTTTGGTGTCATGCATAGGCCAAATCAAGTAAAAACTGCAGATTTCCTTCACTGAAGGATGTTAATATGCCAAATGGCTATTAATGACGATTGACGATGGTTACATTAATACAAACTGAAACAAAGAACTACGAATGCTGGCGATCTGAAACAAAACAAATTCCTGGTGAAACTCAGCAGGTCTGGCAGCATCTGTGGGATGAAAGCAGAGTTATCATTTCGAGTCTGATGACTCTTGATCAGAACTGATAATAGCTAGGAAAATTTGGTGTTTATATTAATGATTGGGGTGGAGAGTTGGGAAAGTGGTGAATGGACAGGTGGAGCCTGAGTCAAGATGGGGAGATATGTAAGGGGTAGGTAGACAAGGGGATTATTGATAGTAGCTGAAAATGTGTTGCTGGAAAAGCGCAGCAGGTCAGGCAGCATCAAAGGAGCAGGAGAATTGACGTTTCGGGCATGAGCCCTTCTTCAGGAATGTGGAGAGTGTGCCAAGCAGGCTAAGATAAAAGGTAGGGTGGAGGGACTTGGGGGAGGGGCGTTGGAAATGCGATAGGTGGAAGGAGGTTAAGGTGAGGGTGATAGGCCGGTGTGGGAGTGGGGGCGGAGAGGTCAGGAAGAAGATTGCAGGTTAGGAAGGTGGTGCTGAGTTCGAGGGTTGGGACTGAGACAAGGTGGGGGGAGGGGAAATGAGGAAACTGGAGAAATCTGAGTTCATCCCTTGTGGTTGGAGGGTTCCTAGGCAGAAGATGAAGCGCTCTTCATCCAGCCGTCGTGTAGAAATTGAGTAAGTGATAATGAGAGCTGAGAGTAGGAGAGAATGGATCGGCTATGTTATGTGAAAATAGAAGTGAGAATGGATGAGAATGGGTTGGCTATGCTAAAAACAACCCATGCCATGACAGGACCAGGGGATGAGGATGGGGAAAAAAACATAGAAGGACAGAATCAGGCTGTAAACCTATTGAATTTGATGTTGAGTCCTAGAGGCTGCAGCATCCCAAAGACAAAAATGAGATGCTGCTCTTCAAGCTTACGCTGAATCACACTGGAATAGTGCACCGAGCCTGCAGCAGAAATGCAGACATTGGAATACAGTGGTATGTTGAAATGGCAGGCAACTTGAAGATTGGGGTCATTTTCACGGACAGGACAATAGTTAAAAGGTCACCATTAGACTAGTTTTAATTCCGGATTTTATTCAATTCAAATTCAACTAGCTGCCATGGTTGTATTTGAACACGTCTCCAGAACATTATCCTGGTACTGGATTACTGGTCCAGTGACATTACTACGTGGAAGGGTAAGAACAGAACGTTCACAGAAACACCAATAGCTGCAAATTTCCTTTCAAGCCACACACCATCCTGACTTGGGACTACATTGTCAATCCTTAACAGCTGCTGGAGCAAAGTCTTGGAGAGGTTGGTCAAAATTGTTGATCTTGTCAGTAATGCCCACATAGTACGAATAGATTAAAAATAGGAAAAGATTTGGAGTGACAGAGAGCTTGATTGCTCCATCATGAATGCAACAGAGCCAGTGGGACGTAGTGAAAGTAGAGTAGTGAGTGTTTGGATAATGAAAGAAGTAGTGCTTGTGAAAACTTAGAACAGCAAGAAAACAAAGTTGGCAGGAACAAAAAGAGAGTGACAGATGGAAGCATTAGGGACAGACATATAAGGAGCCTTAGGCATTTCTGATGGTTACCACTCCGCAAGCATGTGGAAAGGTGAGCACTCTGAGCTTTAGAAATCACCATCACCACAATTACAAGAATTGTACTTTTGCAGTTGGGTTTATTATGCAACAAATTCTCATTATCTAGTCAATTGAGTTAAACCAACCCCATCCCCCACCCCCAGGGCTCTCTCATGTCACATTTATTGCAATACTGCCTTGATGTCAAGGGAAGTCACCAAAATCGGCACCTCTACTTCAGTTCTTCTATTCATATTTGACTAAGGCTTTAATGTGTTTGAGAGACAGAAGGCCCCCACTAAACTGTACAGAACATCTATGAGCAGGTTATTGGAGAGTAAGCTCCACTTGAATGTGCAAGTCATACTTTCTCCCCACCCCCACTCTCCTCTCATTTATCTCTCCACCCTTCAGGCTCTCGGCCTGTATTCCTGATGAAGGGCTTTTGCCCGAAACATCAAATTTCCAGCTCCTCGGATGCTGCCTGAACTGCTGTGCTTTTCCAGCACCACTCTAATCTAGACATACCTGGATATTTTTCTACATTTTAAAAATGTGTTGCTGGAAAAGCGCAGCAGGTCAGGCAGCATCAAAGGAACAGGAGAATCGACGTTTCGGGCATAAGCCCTTATATGCCCTTATAAGACTTATGCCCGAAACGTTGATTCTCCTGTTCCTTTGATGCTGCCTGACCTGCTGCGCTTTTCCAGCAACACATTTTTAAGCCCTGATCTCCAGCATCTGCAGTCCTCACTTTCTCCTATTTTTCTACATTGTCAGGTAGATGCCCGTATTGTAGCTTTACTGGAACAACTTGGTGCGGGATGTTGTTTCTTCTGGATTACATTTTTAATACTAATGCTGGGATGCATTGACAGCTCTTGCCCTATCCAGTGCCATAAATTATGAACTGCTTACATAATGAATTCCAACATGGTACCACCCACTTCACAAAGAGCTGTTACTGTTTTGGGGCATATGAGCAATGATGTGAAAAAATTAACTAAAAATCGTGAACTGCCTCATTCAGAACTTATTGAAATGGAACCAACTGTAAAATATCTTACACTAACAAACAACATTCATAACTGGACATTTGGGTATTTGCCTGAGTTACACTTGTTACTAGCTACTCAGTAACCTGACCATCACTCACCACACAAGTTGAGACTCTTAACTATTCTAACACTTTACAACTGTTTCTGTCTTTTCTACAAAGAGATCCAAAGAAGCCACTTTCAGACATATATGAAATATTTTTGCTCTGTAAAATGTGCAGTCCCTAAAGTGGGACTTGTTAGGTAATGGGCTTTTTTTGCCGTCCAAAGTTGATGGGCCGAAGGACATCTTCTATCCTGAATGGTTCATGATTCTAATCATACAAATTATAAAAAGACATTTATTTTGCTTTAATTTAGTTTGTATTAATGGCATTCCCTTTCACCTTAACCCAATATATTATAACAATCTTCCAGTGTACATTTGTGGGCGGCACGGTGGCACAGTGGTTAGCATTGCTGCCTCACAGCGCCGGAGACCCAGGTTCAATTCCCGCCTCAGGCGACTGACTGTGTGGAGTTTGCACGTTCTCCCCGTGTCTGCGTGGGTTTCCTCCGGGTGCTCCGGTTTCCTCCCACAGTCCAAATATGTGCAGGTCAGGTGAATTGGCCATGCTAAATTGCCTGTAGTGTTAAATAAGGGGTAAATGTAGGGGTATGGGTGGGTTGCGCTTCGGCGGGTCGGTGTGGACTTGTTGGGCCGAAGGGCCTGTTTCCACACTGTAATGTAATCTAATCTAATCTAATCTAATATCCTTCAAATTTCACTCCATCTATTAAAGTAGATTTATTTCAACCAATATGATTATGACTCTAGTGAATAGCAGCATTGTGCTTTCTGGGTTGTAGCCCTCCTTGTTAATCTCATTAGGCAAAAATTTTTTTGAGTATCACATGTTGCCAACGTAATGTGTGCACCCTTACACATTCCACCCTCCCCCCCCCACCACACCCTCCAATTTCATAACAAAAATTACGGTACATTTACAATCATGATCATAAATGGTTAAACTGTCGTACATTTGTTACAGCACAGAAGACAGTCTATCACTGAGCCTATGCCATCTCTCGAATCATCCCAATCTCTGCTCTATCCAGTGGTCCTGCAAATTTATTTCCTTCAAGTGACCATTTAATTTCTCTTTGAAGTGACTGAGCATCACTCTTTCCACCATCCTCATGGGCAGGTGCACATTGTAGATCTGAAATGGCAGCCTTTGGTCTGAGTGAGCATTATCTATCCCCAGCAGTAAAAAGTTGGAAAATTCCTTTGAATAGAATGTATAAGTCTATGACCAATTGGAACCTAAGGTCATTTGAGAGAAATACAAACATATCTAGTGATGAGTAATCGTATTCTCAGCTCTTAATCTGTTTGTGACTGAAGTACTCTTCAGAAAACCTCTAACTCTTATTAAAAGATACTGTGCTAATAATTTCTGAGAATTCTTTATATTACCAGTGGTTTCTTACAGAAAAAAATTAATTTTTGAGAGCTCTCTTGTGAGGTTGGTGGCAACCTGTATCTATTTACATATATTAGAAATTGGAGTTGGGTATCTCAGTAGAAAACAGGCAAACTGAATTTAAGCAATAATATTACATCTCAATAATATTACTATTCAACATATTAACGGATATTAGTCTAAGCAAATTTTATAGGAGTGAAATTGATCTTCAGTCATATTGCAGAACAGCAATAGTGAATCAAAGCCTGTTTTAACAGCTTTTAAGTTGAATCTATTACCATCAAAAATGCTAAAATAGCTCCAGAGTAAAGGTGAGAGTCACCACTGAGCTTGATGCCTTGGTTGAGTGCTACAAGTAGTAGGAATCTGTGATGCCTGACTTTCAAAATAGAATGACTGAGTTTTTGAAAATGCTTGCAGGGAAAATTGAATATGCATTCTATTACAGCAGTAATTGTTTAATGCACAGTTTTCTTTATTTAAGTTTTTTTTACAAAAACAGAAATTCCGAAGAAAACTCAATAGGACTGGTAGAATGTATGAAGAGGTAACAAAGTTAATATTTCAGGGCTAGTGACCCTTTTTCAGAACACTGCACCCGAAACGTTAACTCTGCTTTCTCTCCACAGACACTGCCAAACCTCCTGAGTTTTTTCCGCAATTTCTATTTTGTTTCTGATTTCCAGCATCTTTTTAAAAATTATTTTACATTATTTTGTTTTGCCACCTGAACAATTACAATGCCTCACAAAAGCAAGATAAACATTTCACTCTGTCTTTCCTCTACTGAAAACAGTTTCTCTTTTTTAACCAAAATAGTCAAGAATGCACTGTCTCCATGATTATAAAGAGCTTTTATCATGCTTCTGAAGATGGAAGAATTTAAGGAGTTGGTGAAAAGATATAAACTAGGAATTTATTTTTGCATGGGAGACTAGCAACATTTTTCTACTCTGGAAAACTGTAATGTTCCATGCATTCTTGGCTTTATGGAGTGGAATTAAGAAACTGAATTTAAATAGAGCTCCCTCTACTCTTCGTCAATGACTTGATTTTAACAAAAAACAAAGAAAATTATAGCACAGGAACAGGCCCTTCGCCTTCCAAGCCTGCACCGATCTAAATCCTTTATCTAAAACTGTCACCTGTTTTATAAGGGTCTGTATTTCCCAATCATGTATCTGTCAAGATACATCTTAAATGATGCTACTGTGCCCACCTCTACCACCTCTGATGGCAATGTGTTCCAGGCACCCATCACCCTCTGCATAAAAGAACTTTCCACGCTCATGTCGCCTAAACTTTTCCCCTCTTACTTTGAACTTGTGACTCCTAGTAATTGAATCCTCCACTCTGGGAAAAAGCTTCTTGCTATCCACCCTGTTTCTACCTCTCATAATTTTGTGGACCTCAGTCAGGTCCCTCCTCAATTTCCGTCTTTCTAATGAATATAATCCTAATCGACTCAACCTCTGTTCATAACTAAGGCCCTCCATACCAGGCAACATCCTGATGAACCTTCTCTGCACCCTCTCCCAAGCATCCACATCCTTTTGGTAATGTGGCGCCCAGAACTGTACACAGTATTCCAAATGTGGCCGAAACAAAGTCTTGTACAACCGTAACATGACCTGCCAACTCTTGTAGGAGAAAGTGAGGACTGCAGATGCTGGAGATCAGAGCTGAAAATGTGTTGCTGGAAAAGCGCAGCAGGTCAGGCAGTCGATTCTCCTGCTCCTTGGATGCTGCCTGACCTGCTGCGCTTTTCCAGCAACACATTTTCAGCTCTGCCAACTCTTGTACTCAATATCCCATCTGATGAAGGAAAGCATGCCGTATGCCTTCTTGACCACTCTATTGACCTGCGTTGCCACCTTCAGGGAATAATGGATGTGAACACCCAGATTTTCCCCAGGACATTTCCATTTACTTATAGTTCGTTCTTGAATTGGATCTTCCAAAATGCATCACCATGCATTTGCCCGGATTGAACTCTACCTGCCATTTCTTTGCCCAACTCAATAATCTATCTATATTCTGCTGTATTGTCTGACGGTCCCTTTCACTATCTGCTACTCCACCAATCTTAGTGTCATCTGCAAACTTGCTAATCAGACAACCTATACCTTCCTCCAAATCATTTATGTATATCACAAACAACAGTGATCCCAGCATGATCCCTATGGTTCGATTCCAGCCTCGGGTGCCTCTGTGTGGAGTTTGCACATTCTCCCCCTATTTGCATGGGTTTCCTCTGGGTGCTCCTACGGTCCAAAGATGTGCAGGTCAGGTGAATTGGCCAAGCTAAATTGCCCATAGTGTTCAGGGACGTGTAGGTTAGGTGCATTAGTCAGGGGAAATTTAGAATAATGAGTCTGGGTGGGATACTTGTCGTGGCACGGTGGCTCAGTGGTTAGCACGGCTGCCTCACAGCACCAGGATCCCAGGTTCAATTCCAGTCTTGGGCAACTGTCTATGTGGAGTTTGTACCTTCTGCCTGTGTCTCCGTGGGTTTCCTCCCACAGTCGAAAGATGTGCAGGTCAGGTGCATTGGCAATGCTAAATTGCCCATAGTGTTAGGTGCATTAGTCAGAGGGAAGCGGGACTGGGTGGGGTTACTCTTTGGAGGGTCGGTGTGGACTTGTTGGGCCGAAAGACCTTTTTCCACACTGTAGGGAATCTAAACTAAAAAAACTTCCCAGCTCGGTGAACATACCCATAACCACGACAACTGGGGCCCGAGCTACAAATCTTTACACAAACCTCGAACATGTTTTACTACCTGAGCCACCCTATATTTACACATGAACAGTCTTTGACTTTAGTACTGTCTCTTCAGAGTCAACTCTTGAGTGTCTGTATCCCTAACATTCTCCTTTTCATTGTCAGCCAGAGCTCCCTGATTGGACCAGATTTTCAGCCTTATTCTGAGACCACATATTCTATGACGTCCAGTTGGCGGACCTCATTACAACCACTGCATCATGTACTTCATAATCCCATCAATCTCGTTCATAATAATGCATTCTAAAATCTTCCAACAACCGAGGTCAGGTTAATCGGTCTCTTATGTCCTGTTTCTGCCTTTACCCCCTTTTAAACAGGTGTGTTACATTAGCCATTTTCCAGTCCTCTGGGATCCTCCTTGACTCCAGTGCTTCCTGAAAGATCACAACCAATACATCCTCAATCTCTTCATTTATCTCCTTCATAACTCTGTGGTATAGTCTGTCTGGTCTGGGTGATTTATCCACCTTCAGATCTTTCAGATCCCCCCAAAATTTCTCCTTGGTGATGGCCACGATGCTCACCTCTGTCCCCTGACTAACTTGAAATCCTGGTACAACACTGGTGTCTTTCATTGTGAAAACTAATGCAAAGTACTATTCCGTACCTCTTCCATTTCTTTGTTCCCCATTACTACTTCTCCAGCCTCATTTTCCAGTGGTCTAATGTCCACATTCGCCTCTCTCTTACCTCAATATATTAAAAACACCTTGCAATTTCATTTTATATTACTAGCTAGCATACCTTCATATTTGCTTTTTTTTAAGTTATTCTCTGCTGGATTTTAGAGGCTTTGCAGTCCTTCCCAACCTTTACATAATTGTAAAACCATTACATCAGATTCAAGCTTCTCCCTTCTCAAACTGCAGGGTGAATTCTATCTTATTATGGTCACTGGTCACTTCGGAGTTCCATCACTTTCCGCTCCCAAATCAAGTCTTTCTCATTACACATCACTAAATCCACAATTGCCTGTTCTCTAGTGGGCTTTATCACAAACTGCTCCAAAAAAAAATTCGTAGACATGAAGTTATTTTCTTGAGATCTTCCCCACATCCTGACTACTACTAGGGAGACCTGTACATAATTCCCATATGGTCTTTTTGCCTTCGCAATTCCTGTGCACCTTCTGGCTCTATATCACTTCTTGCTATTGATTTAATTTAATTTTTTTACTAACAAGGCAACCCTGCCCCCTCTGCCTCTGGTATGTGTCTCCTAGTCCTGATCCCCTTGCTGCCACATCTCTGTTGTACCCACAACATTATACCCATAAATTTAAATCTGCGCTACAAGCTCATATGTTTTGATTTGTATATTGCATCCATTTAAGCCCATCTTAAGTCATATCCACAGTCCTAGTCATGTGATTTGCAAGGACTCTGGTCCCAGCATGATTCAGGTGGAGCATGTTTCATCTGTACAGCTCCCTTCTTTCCCTGTATTATTGCCAATTTCCCGTGAATTGTTGTTAGAAAAATGACGAGGTCCTCCAGATTGCCCGATTTTCAGATATATACATACACTGTAAGTGCCCTAAGATGATGGATGCAAGATCATTAGCAAAGTGATGGAAGGAATCATCAGCAGTGCTATCAAACAGCACTTTTAAGAAATAACCGAATTCTGATTTGGTTCAGTTTTGGTTCTGCCACACCAGTCAGTTCCTGACCTCATTAATGCCTTGGTCCAAACATAAACAAAAGAGCTGAATTCGAGATGTGAGTTGAAACTTCCTGCTCATTACATCAAGGCTGCATTTGACTGAGAGTGGCATTAAATTATCCTTGCAAAAATGAAGTTGCTGGGAATCAGCACAAACTTTCCATTGTTTGGAGCTATTCTCAAAACAAAGGAAGTTGGTTGCGATTGTTAGGAGTCTATCATCCCACTGCCAAGGACATCTCTGCAAGAGTTCCTCAGGGTGTATTCTAGGCCCAAACATGTTCAGCTATCTCATCATTGGCTTCCTGTCCACGATAAGATCAGAAGTGGAGATGTTTGCTGATGATTGCACAATGTTCAGCACCATTCATGACCCCTCAAAAACTGAAGCCATCCTTGTCCAAATGCAGCAAGATATGAACACTATCTAAGCTTGGGCTGAAAAGGAACAAGTAACGTTTGCATCACACAAGAGCCAGACATTTGCCATCGCCAGCAAAAGAGAATTAATATTGCCCCTTGATGTTCAATTTCCGAATCCCTACTATCATCATGCTGGTAGATTACAGTCAACCAGAAACTGAACTGGGCCAGCTATGAAATTATCAAGTCAGATGCTCCGAATTCTACAATGAGTAACTCACTTCCTTTTCCTGAATGCCTGCCCACCATCTTCAAGGTCCAAGTCAGGCGTGTAATGGAAAATTGACCACTTTCCTGGATGTATGGAACTCCAACAAAAATTCTTGAAGATCAAGAACATCCAGGACACAGCATCCCTTTTGATTGGCACTACATCCAACTTTAACATCCAGTCCCTTCCCCACTGATGAATAGTCACAGCAATGTGTACCATCTCACCATGCCTCTTTTAGCAGCCCCTTCCAAATCCACATCCTTTATTTCTGGGAAGGCTAAAGTGGATCGATGGAAACGCCATCACTTCCAAGATCCCTTTAAGTCACACTGCCATCGTAACTTGAAAATATACTGCTGTTCCTTCACTGTCACTGGGTCAAAATCGTGGAACTCCCTAATAGCACTTGGGTCCCTATCAACATCCTGACTGAAGTAGTCCAAGAATACAGTTCAGCATCACCTTCCCAAGAGCAATTAAGTATGGACAATCAATGTTGGCCTCATTAAGAAAGACCGTATCCTCTGAAGCTCCACCATCATATCAATTAAATTCTGTCCATGGGGAAAGCCTGTCATGCGTGATGGAGCAAGTTGAGTGGGATGGTAAATTTACAGCTTAATTACCATTGCCTGTTTTGTCCTCGTGCTTAGGTTGAATTATCTCCACTCCACTTTGAATTCTAATCTACTTCTACGTGTAATTTGTTCTGTGGTATTTTATAAAGTTCTTCCATAGCCAAGCCAAGACTGTTAATCCCCATTGCACCCTGCAAAGGGACAGGAATCATAAATTCTCACTCACTTCTCTTTTTTTCCCTAGGTGTCATTTTGCCCCAACACTGTAAAAAAATATGACATGCCCCTCATTGTTGAGGTGGAGAATGTTGGCCTGGAAGTTCTTGCAATCCCCATCGTGGCACGGTAATTTCTCTTTTCATTCATCATATATACCCTGTATATGGATAAAGTGGGCTGCAGATGTAAAGTAAATGACATGCAGAAAGCAAATAATTACTCGTCTCAGCATGATACATTGCAAATATCACTGGTGTGTTATTTTCCTTGATGATGACTGCTGGAACTTTGCAGTATTTGCCACCTATATCATATGGTACTGAGGGTTGTTTGAGGTATTTCACTACCTCCAATCTCCTTTGCTACGTCTTGGACCTATTTAATTCTTAGCAATGGAGGATGTATTGCCATAGTCTCTACAGAAGAGCTGAAAATGTGTTGCTGGAAAAGTGCAGCAGGTCAGGTAGCATCCAAGGAGCAGGAGAATCGACGTTTCGGGCATGAGGCCTTCTTCAGGAAGGGTTCATGCCCGAAACGTCGATGATTCCTGAAGATGGGCTCATGTCCGAAACGTCGATTCTCCTGCTCCTTTGATGCTGCCTGACCTGCTGCGCTTTTCCAGCAACACATTTTCAGCTCTGATCTCTAGTATCTGCAGTCCTCACTTTCTCTACAGAAGAGACCCTGTTCTTGGAGACAGGAAGGTCAGGCATAATAATTAGCACCTTAGGAGATGGAGTAGATATGCTCCCTTCAGAAACTGGAGTTGCTCCTTGTTTCCACCAAAATTGGGTAAGACCTCAGTAGAATGAATGGAGTCAATGCAACATGAACATTAACTCCTACACAACCATCACCTAATGCAACATCCTATGCAGTAGTCAGTTAACCAGTTAGAACAAGGGCCTGGAAATGACAAATAAGTCTCAATCTCATTGAAAATAAAAATGGGGCTGATTTTATTTCAGAATATTAATCCACAGTGCCAATTTTACACCTTCGAGGCTAGGTTTAAATGTATTCCAATGTGTCCGGTGATATATGGCAAACAACTATATTCTATCACAAGCAACAACAGAAATTGGTGGAGAAACTCAGCAGGTCTGACTGCATCAGTGGAGCGAAAGCAGAATTAATGTTTTGGGTTCAGTGACCTTCAGAACTATATTCCATCCCCAGATACCAGTGGATTCCAGGCACATTATGTGTAGCAGGATCAAAGGAAGAGAATGTAGTTGTTCTTAATGCTGCCTTTGTGATCAGGAATAGGGATGTTGCGGAGATTGCTGCAGCAAGTGAATCAAGTCAGGCTCTGAATTTCAGTGAGGTTACTTTGAAGTTACCTAAATAAATGTTTTGAATTTGAACCCAGCATGCAATTAACAGCAGTGTCGGAGGGACCTGGAAGAAGTGGGCCGAAAGAGTCAGTAAAAATCTGGGAATAGCTGAGAATTAAATTTTCTTGATTCTGAAAAGTTGTTCTGGAAGATGTGCCACCATGTTTTTGCACTGATCAATGACACTTTGTATTTGAACAAGATGGTTGATATAACAGACTACGTGGTGGTACATTATGGAAAATTAGGTTTGTTTTGGCAGTGTAGGAGTTCAGGTGGAAATGTGGAGATAACCTTGCTACAGGGGAAAATGTATTCTCAGCGTTTATAGAAATGTAATAAGATTAGGCGCAATTTTAGGGTTTGCTGTGGTCTGTTTATTTCTTGACATTCATTTGGTTTTGATAGACATGTAATTGAATGTTTTATTTAAGGCAGCACAGTTCTTTGTGCAGTCGTCCCTTCAGACAAAGCAGGCAATATGTCTCTAATTGTCACTCTAGATTACTGCTAATCCTTTTTGCTTCACCATGTAATTAGCAGATGGTAAAGCTTACATATTACTGTAGGTATCACACAATGACTGACTAACTTGTTACCAGCTTTTAACAATTTCTGTTTGACAGATGCATTGTTCCCAATGTGGAGGTGGTTAACCAACAGATTGACCTTGGACGCTGCTTTCTCAAGCACCCTTATGAATGCATGATAAAACTTCAGAATACCAATGATCTTCCAGCATGTTATGGGGTAATTCCACAGGTTAGTCCGAATTGGAATGAATAGTTACTAGTTTGAGTATGTCAGAAAGGTTTTTTTTATTAAATCAAGAGTACAAGAAGAGTGGCTATTATTGGATAGATGATTTTTGCAGCAATGTGCAAAAATTCACTAGTTCACAGGATGACAGGTGGCACTTTCATTCTCTCCAGTGGCTGCCTTCAGAGTGAACTCTGCCTCAGTGAACTCAACTCAGGGAGACACTGGATGAAGATCCAAAACTAGTCTGCAAGTCTTAACTGTTGCTGTCACTCTTCTCACATGGTCAACCATAGTGCTGAATGTGGAATTTCAGAAGGTCCCGTTTAGGAGGTTTCTAAGCAAAATTAAAGCATGTATGCTACAACGTACTCAGTCAAATACAAACTTGATGTCAAGAACATCACTCTCACCTCACCTTTGGATGTTAGGTCTTAGGTTTTCTTTTGAATAAGGCTGTAATGAAGTCAGGAGTTGAGTTGCTCTGCAGAACTCAAACTGAATGTCAATGAGCAGGTTGTTGTTAAGCAAGTTGATCACACCATCCATCACTTTACTGAACATTGAGAATAGACTGATGGGACTGTAATTAGTTGGGTTGAATTTGTCCTGCTTATTGTGCACAGGACATACCTTGGCAATTTTCTGCATAGTCTGGTGGATGCCGGTGTTGTAACTATCCTGGAACAGCTTGGGTAGGCTGGAAGCAAATTCTGGAGCACAAGTTTTCAGCGTTATTACGGAATGTTGTCAGGGTCCACCGCCTTTGCTGTATTCATTGCCTCCACACTGATATCATGTGGAGTGAATCAAATTGGAATCTTGCTGGCAGCAAACGATGTTGTATATTTCATATAATTAAGTACCTCCATTGCCCTTGTTCCCTGCATCCAGAAGCTTCCAGAATCCATCAAATATATTTTGCATCCAGTTTCTAATGACTTTGCAACATCACGAGAAGTTTTTAAACAATGGGAGATTGAGGGTTATGACTGTAATTTCTGAGGAACGGAAAGGAATTTAACTTTAATGGAGAAAATTGCAAAGTTAATGATGCATAGTATGAGGGCAATTTGATTTGGGCTGGGAGTGCAGATATTCAGAGTGTGCTCCTGAATATTAAACAGTAGGTAGTATGGTGGAGTTTGAGTAGTTCTGTATGAGTTCCCAGTCTCACTGAAGTGCATGGGCCTTGACAAGGATCCGGTTTTGGCAGGTTTAAGTCACCAAGCCAGATTTCAGGCCCCATTAAGTAACTAGCTGAGAAATTAAACTGGCAGACATGTGTAAGATGGGTGACCTATTAGCTAGGGAATGGTGCACGGAATTGAGATGCTGCATTTTCCATCAAAAAAATGAAAATGAAAGTACTACTCATTGAAGAAAGGATTTCATAAATTACACCTAATGCTGATATTTCTGAAAGAAAAAAAATTGCAAAATTTGACAAGCAGCACGAATAATAAAAAACTGTAATCGAAACCAGAAAGACGAACCACTCTGATTAAGTTTTCAGATTGGTATCTAAGTATGCATGAGCAGTCTCTGCTCTAGCTGTTGATTGCTTTCCTACCAATCAATAGTTCTAAACTAAGAATAGAAGCTAAAGGAATTTTGTTCATAAAAAATAATCAGAGTTTGAAGCTAAAGCCAGTCTGGTTCAAGGACTTAGATGGGCAAACGTCGAGCAGCGCTGACATCAATTCATTTATTTAAATATCACATAAACATGAGAGTATGATTTGCAGTTAATGTGAGGCAGTATGATTTGGAGTTTGCTGTTTGTGACTGTCTGAAATGCAGATTCATCCTCAGCATTATCATTTTTCTAAAGTGTCACTGCCCATTTATTCCCACAGTTGAATTCATGCTTAAAATATTGCTGTGATTTTTGTTTTGTCCTCACAAATCAATGTTTCATTTATTCAGGGATGCATATTCAACTTAAAAACTATATATGAAAATTAATGCACATCCCCAAAGCTGCCAGTAATGAACTGTGTGTAATAAGTTGCCAGTAATAAGCTCCCAGTTGTGCACACTGCGGCAGAGATGCCACTGAGTAGTCCCAGGCATATCTGCTTTAAAGTGGCTCTGATGATAAAATACTAATGATTTTTTGTAAAGCTAAGTAGAATTCTGTAAAATTAATCCTCACCAAATGCATTGAGCAGGTTGAAAATTAAACTCTTGGATTTTGGACACTGGTGTTTTCAACAAATTTGTGAATCCTTTGTGCTTAATAGTCTGCTGCAGTAGAGATGTTATGGGGATGGGTCTTTTCTGTGAGCCAGAACCTATCTTTATTTTGATGTACAGTAAGATCATTTGCACAAGCTTTCTGTTTTAGGTCTTCTCTAGCAAACTAAGATCATAATCTATCGGAGCAGAGTTAAGGCATGTGGACCATTGGGTCTGCTCCATCATTCGATCATGGCTGATATGTTTTTCAACTCCATTCTCTTGGGTTCTCCCTGTAATTCTTGGTCCCCTTACTAATCAAGAACCCATGTATCTCTATCTTATATACACTCAATGGCTTGGCCTCCACAACTTTCTTTAGCAATGAGTTCTACAGATTCAGCACCATCTGGCTGAAGAATTTCCCGCTTATCTCCGTTCTGAAGGATCATCCCTTCACACTGAGGCTGTTCACATGAGTCCTCATCTCTTATATTAGTGGAAACATCTTCTCTCCGACCACTATATCCAAGCCTCCCAGTATTCTATAAATTAAACTCTGTTGAGTACAGTCCTAGAGTTCTCAATCACTTCTCATGGCAAGCTCTTCATCCCCAGGATCATTCTTGTAAACCTCCTCTGGAATCCACCCCACCCCGAGGCCAGTGCATCCTTCCTGAGGAACAGGACCCAAAACTGCTCATATTATTCCAAATGCAGTCTGACCAAACATTATACAGCCTCAGCAGTACATTTCTGCTCTTATATTCTGGCCCTTTTGAAATGAATGGTAGCATTGTATTTGCCTTCCTAACTGCCAACTGAGCCTGCATGTTAATCTTAAGAGAATTCTGAGTGAGGACTCTTAAGTCCCTTTGTGCTTCAGCCTTTCCCCATTTAGAATATAGTTTACACCTCTATTCTTCCTAGCAAAGTGAATAACTCCACACCCCCACCCATCTTCCTGTGTTTTCGATAGGACATGCATCCTTGGATATTTAGTTCCCAGCTCTAATTCCCATGCAACCACAGTTCTGTGATTCCCACAACATTGTGTCCATAAATTTCAAACTCCAATACAAGATCATTCACCGTTTTTTGAATATTACGTACAATACCTTCAGTCTTGCATTGATTGTCCCCTTAACTGCTGTGCCTGAAGTTAGACTCCTGACTTTTCCATACTCTCTGTCCGATTACGTGTTCTGGAAACTTTAATAATCTCTTCTGAGCCCTCTACACCTTTCCCTTTCTCTATAATTTTCCCTGAATCCATTCCCCCTCTGTTTGGTTTAAAGCTTTATCCACAGTTATGTAATTCACCAGGATTCTGTCCCAGCATGATTCAGGTGGAGCCTGTTCCATTGAAACAGCTCCCTCCTTCCCCATTACTGTGCCAATGTCTCATGGATTCAGATTCATTTCTCCCACACCAATCTTTGAGCCATGTGCTTACCTTTTTAATCTTGTTGACCCTGTGCCAATTAGCTCATGGTTTGGATAGTAATCCGGTCATAATACCTTTCTGATTCAGCTTGTCAATTTAGCCCTAGTCCCTCAGCAGACCCTCTTTCCTCTTTCTACCTGTATCTTTAGTACCTATGTGGTCCACGGTAACTGGATCTTCCTCCCCACTCCAGGTTTCTCTGCAGCCCAAATGAGATATCCTGAATCCGGGCACCAGGCAAGCAACACAGCCTTTGGGACGCTTGATTCTATCCACAGAGAACACTGTCTATTCTCCTGACTACATTATCCCTGATTACAACAATAATAGTTTTGTAGTTTGTATACAAGGTTATGTTTGAAAATGAAACAATTTACCTGTTTCAGAAATTGTTTTAGAACAACTTTATGTTTATACATATGGGTCCCACAAGGATAAGGTTGTACATTGGGCCTTTTGATTTTGGAACCTCGACTTACAAATTAAAATCAGACTAATGGAATGAAATTCTCCTGAATGAGCTAACTGTACAGAATTGTTTTGGACAAACTCAATCCAATTCTTACAACAAAGCACGCATAAAAGTGGTGAGAATTGATAGTCTTACTTGGAAAGACCACTCTTAGGAGTACCTGCATAGTATCTGAATGTTTTTCATACTCGGCACTGAGAATCTTCAACAGGCTGAACAAAAGTTTAATAGAGAGTAGATTCATTCAGTCCCAGAAGGAAAAGCCAATAGAACTTTCAATGAATGATGCAATTGTTCCAAGTTGTCCTGTATACTGTACTTCAAAATTGAGCTCAAGACCAATGTATGCATTTATTTCCAAGTGTTACTGTTTTTATTTACAGTTTATTCTCCTCCAGAGTGTGAGATGCTGTTTAGCCTTGTGGCATGCTTTTAAAAAGAAATACATTCATGAGATGCAGGCGTTCATGTGAAGTGCTGTTAGGGAGAATGTTCTTGGATTTTGACCAGAGACAGTGAAAGAACTGCAAGTATACAAGCCTAAATTAAGGTGCCTGTGCTTTGTGCAGACCTTGGCATTCCCATGCACTTGTTGCCATTATGAGGTGGGGACTACAGGTTTTGGGATGCTGCTGAGGTAGCCTTACAAGTACATCCTGTGTCTCTCATCACTCCTCATTAATTTATTGGGTGGTATTGGTATATATGTTTAACTCTAACTTTTCTTGTTTTTGCTGCTTCTCTCAGGGTTTGGACAATCAACAAGGCATACTTTATTCCAGTCCTGAGCCTTATGGAATTATTGAGGCCTGTTCCATTGTGGAGATCCCTTTAGTAGTGGAGCCGCAACAACTTGGAGAACTGAATACAGAAGTATACATTGCCTTATTTGGAAAAAGTCAATTTCCTCTTGTGAGTTTTTTCTATAAATGGCAAATTTAAGTGTACTGAAGTTGAATGAAAATTTGTTCTGTTGCTCTGTAGATTCTCACTATACAGCAACTGTATTGGTGTACGGACAGGATCAGTCACATTGGCATAGCCATGTACTGTGCGATAGCAGCATACGACTTTGCCAATGTTTTCCACTTGTATATCGAGCAAAAGTACTGGATTTACAATTAAGAAAACAGGTTAGAAAGCCAGGTTGGTTTGGAGTAAGGCAAGCATTTGAATTCACATTTCTTTGGTAAATGTTCAATAGCTTAATCCTGTCCCCCGTGATATTGCTATCTAACACCTTCCTCTGTATCTGCTGCTCTAAATTTACATAATCTTTCTTTTCCTTCTTCCTCTTGTGAGGATGCTGACACTTGCTGGGCTACAGCTTTACTTCTGATGTCTCAGCTGAATAAGTATTACGTTGAACTTATCCAACAAGTACTGGCAGTCTTTTATTCACCCACTTGCTGTGATTAAATGCCATGTACTGGCAGAGATCAGAGAGATAGCATTAAACCTGTGGCTGTTTGTTGATCATTGCTACAGCACTTGGTGTATTCATCCACTAAGACAATTGGAGAGCTCAATAAATCAGTGCAAATTTAAAGTAATTTTATAGAAAAAGACTGCAGATCTCTCCTATAATGTTGTAAAGTATTGAATTGTTACTTTTTTCCTCCCATGGAACTCTAATATAAATTCAATTGTAGCTTGCAGGTCAAAATGCTAAGATTGCTGAAAATAAACGCATACAGGATCCAAGATCTTATATAGGCCATACAGCAGAAGTAAAGAAATTATACCGTACCTTTATAACTCACTGGTTAGGCCTCAGCTGGAGTACTGTGCTCAATTTTGGACACTGCATTTTAAGAATGAGGGACTTTAGTTGTGTGGGAAGACAGGAGAATCTTGTTGTTTTCACCAGTGCAGAAGGGGTTGAGGGAGGTTTAACAGAAATGTTCAAAATTATAACTGGTTTAGATTAGATTAGATTAGATTACATTACAATGTGGAAACAGGCCCTTCGGCCCAACAAGTCCACACCGACCCGCCGAAGCGCAACCCACCCATACCCCTACATTTACCCCTTACCTAACACTACGGGCAATTTAGCATGGCCAATTCACCTGACCCTGCACATCTTTGGACTGTGGGAGGAAACCGGAGCACCCGGAGGAAACCCACGCAGACACGGGCAGAACGTGCAAACTCCACACAGTCAGTCGCCTGAGGCGGGAATTGAACCCGGGTCTCTGGCGCTGTGAGGCAGCAGTGCTAACCACTGTGCCACCGTGCCGCCCATAAATTGGTTTGAATGGATAAAATAAAGTGATATTGTTTCCAGAAATGTCAGTAACTAGAGAAAGCACTCTACAGATAATTAGCATAAGAACTGGAGGGAAATTAATGGAAATAATTTTTATTGTGAGTTGTCATAAACTGGTCCTAAAGGTATGCTGGATATAGATCCAATTAGTGCTTTCAGGAAAAATTTTTAAAATAAAAAGAAAATGCAGGACTATAGAGAAAGATATGTAGGTTCTCCTCCAAATCACACACCATCCTGACTTGAAACTATATCACGGTTACTCCAATATCACTGGACGAAAATCCTGGAATTCACTTACTAACAGTATTGTGGTGTTCTTACACCACATGGACTGCAACCATTTGAGAAAGTAGCTCCCCACCACTCGCTCAAGGTTTTCAGGACTAATAACTGCTGGCCTTGTCAGAAGTGCCCACATCTCATGAAAGAATAGAAGAAGATAGGCCTATGATAAGTCTTTCCAAGAATCAACACAAAATGATGGGCTGAATAGTCTTCTGAAGTATATGAATCTATGATCAATACTCTGAATCAAAAAGACATTCAGTGAACATAAGAATTGGAACAGGAATGGGCCATTCAGATTGTGAAGCTTCTCCCACCAGTCTACATGGCTCATCTGCCTCAGGCCTCAACTCCACTGTTGTGTCAGCTCCTGACAACCCTCAACTTCTCGAAATTTCAAAACTCTATGTACCTCCTCCTCAATGTTTACAGTGATCAGGCCTCCACAACTCCCTGGTGTGGAGAATTCCAAACATGCACTGCCCTCTTGGAGAAGAAATTCCTTTGCATCTCTGTCTTAAATGAGTGTCCCCTTATTCTGCAACTATGCTCCCTGGTTTGAGATTCCTCTGCTGGAGGAAATAATCTCACCATCTACCCTGTCAGCCCCCTTAGAATCTTGTAACTTTCAAAATATCGCCCCTCATTCTCCTAATCTATTGAATAATCTATAACGTGCTTAACCATTCTTGATAAGTCAAGCCTGCATCTCAAGAATCAGACTCGTGAATCCCTTTTGAACTGACTCTAATGCCAGTGTATCCTTTCATAAATTTGGGGACCAAGACTGTACTCAGTCCACTCGCTGTAGTCTCACCAACACCCCTACAATTATAACAAAATTTCCCTATTTTTTAAACTCCAAATAAAGACCAAAATTCTGTTTGTCTTCTTCATTAATTGCTGCATCTGAATGCTAGCATTTCATGCACAAGAACACTCACATCCCTCTGCACTGCACTTTGTTGGAAACTCTTTAATTGAATAATAGTCTGTCATTTGATTTTTCCGATTGAAGTGTATGACCTAACACTTTCCTACATTAAACCTCATCTGCCAAGTTTTTCCCACCCACTCAACCTATCTACATCCCCGTGCAGATTCCTTAAACCATGTCTGCCCACTTATTTTTATATTGCTAGCGAATTTGGATACATCACATCTTCTACCCTCCTCCAATTTATTAATATCGATATTAAATAATTGAGGCCCTAGGACTGATCCTTGTGGCTTGAAACCTTTATATGCAGGACATCAGGCAGACTTTTCTGCCTTCAGTCCTATTATTTTTACAAATACTTTGTCCCCCATAATAAAGACTGTTAAAAGGTATTTCCTTCCATTAGCACCTTAGGGTTTCTCTGTTATCTTTGAAATGTTTATAGTGTCCTCCACTTTGAAGGCTGATGCAAAGCATTAGTTTAAGTTATTTGCCATTTCCTTGCTCCCCATTATTGATTTCCCACTTGTGTTCTCCAAGGGTCCCACACACCTTAACTACTCTCATCTTATATACCTGTAGAAGCACCTTGTTAATTTAATTATCATTTTTTTTCCTATTAGTTAGTTTTTCTGGTCATCCTCTGTTGGTTTGTAAAAGAATCCCAATCTTCGAGCCTACTTCTAGGTTTTGCTGCTTTGTATGTCTTATCTTCTGATTGAAAACTCTTCTTGAATGACCTCTGTTAACCACAGAAGGTCCATCCTTCTCATCGAGTTCCTTTTTTTGACCATAATAAATGTTTCCTGAGTGTTACGAAATATTTGCTTAAATGTTTGCCACTCCTCATTTACTAACCTTCCTCTTAGTCTATTTTGCTGGCCTGCTTTTGACAAATTCTCTTCACGTAGAATTGTCCCTAATTAAGTTGGAATCACGAATTTGAGACCCAAGTTGTTTTCCCTCAATTGGAAGCTTACCATTATTGTGATCACTACTCTACTGGAGGATCCTTAACTATGAAATCTCTTCTTTATCCTACCGCATTACACATTACTAGGTGTAAAATAGACTGTTCCTGGGCTGGCCGTCATGTCAGTCATGCATTTAGTTATGCAACCACTCCATTGCGTTAGAAGGTACCGAAATTTGAAAGAGGACCAGGATTTGCACAGAAGCAACTATTTTCCCACACTTTGGTTATCAAATAAAAAGTTTCAGACACACAACTTTGCAATGAAGATAACTTTCTATTTAATAAAGTAATAGCAATAGAACACTTTTCTCAGGCCACTATGTGTTAGTGTCGTGGTGAATCTGGGTTCAAGAGTTGAATCTCTGGATTGGAAAGTTTCTTGTGTCACTCTGCTCTTTAAGAAGGATATTAGAGGGAAACCAGCAAATTGCAGCATGGATTCATGAAGGGTAGATCATGCCTGACAAACCTCATTGAATTTTTTGAAGAGGTATGAATGTGGTGGACATATGTTGTTTATGTGGACTTCTAGAAGGCTTTTCATAAAGTCCCACACAAGAGACTATTAGTTAAGGTGGAAACCCGTGGAATTCAGAGCAAATGGATAGGAAATCAGTTGAGTGACGTTGTTATGAAGGTGTAGGTGTGTACTGCACCTTGAAGAGAGTGGAAGCTGGCACAGATCTAGAGAGGCACAGAGTATGCTGAACAACTTAAAAATGTAATATTTGATTGTGAAATTAATAGCTGAAGCTGCATTACTATGGTACACAACAAATTAAAATTTGGCCAATTAGTTTAGATTATGGCCCAAGATACCAAAATCCAATCTAACTTGAAATTTAATGTTTTGATGACATTAAACCAATGAGACGGTCTAATGTTTTGGTGTATATAAAATCGGGTATTTTGAACAGTTGGGGAGAACAGCAAAGAGCAGCCAAGCACCAACAAACTGCCAGCAGAATAGCTCTCTGAAAGGTACCTGTCCATAAGAAAGTTGGGCAGCAGAAGACTGAAGTCGACCGAGAGGAATCTACAGAGGAAGTTCAACATCCGAAGACAACAACTGATTTTGAAAATTGATTTGCCATAAATTTAAGAGGGAATTTATTGGACCAGTATTGTAGAGTGGGAGGTAAACATCGGGTTTAAGAGAAAGGAGTTGTAAATAGTTGTTGTTTAATGTTCTCTTTTGGACTTAAAGAATAAAATTGGTAATTTTTTTCTTTAAATAGTGATATTTGAGATAGTTCTTTGCCACTTGAAATTTAACAGATTACGGCGCGAGGTGAGCATTTCTGTGTCTGGTTTACATTAGCCGAAGGGATTACCCCATGTTATAACACAGGAAACAGAGTAATCAAACTGGCAGGATGTGACTAGTGGCATCCTGCAGGGATCTTTGTTGGGGCCTCACTTATTTACAATATTCTTTCACAACTTGGATAATGGCATTAAAAAGTAAAACATCCAAATTTGGCAGTGATATCAAACTGGTCAACATTGCAGACAGTGTTGACAACAACATGAAGTTACAACAGGATATTGATAGATTAGGTGAATGGGCAAGGTTGTGGCAGATGGATTTTAATATAAACAAGTGTGAGGTTATCCAATTTGGACCAAAAAATTATAGATCTTTTTTTTAGAAGATACCAAATTAAAAATAGTGTATATCGAACAAAATTTAGGGGCATAGGTGTATAGCTCTTTAAAATGCCGTGAACAGGTGCAGAAAATAGGCAAGAAGGCTAATGGAATGCTGGGCTTCATATCTGAAGGACAGAAATAAAGGAATGCAGACAATACGCTGCAGTTATACAAAAATCTAGTTAGACTACACTTAGCGTACTGTGAGCAGATCTGGATACTTGAACTTAGAAAGGATGTTTTAGCTCTAGATAGAGTACAATGCAGGTTTACAAATAAGTTATGAAGTGAGATTAGACAAATTAGGTCTTTATTCTCTGGAATTTAGAAGGTTCAGGAGTGATCTAGTTGATGTCTTCGGGAAAAGGTTTGATAAGGTTTCCCACGGTAGGCTATTGCGCAAAATACGGAGACATGGGATTGAAGGTGATTTAGCGGTTTGAATCAGAAATTGTCTAGCTGAAAGAGACAGAGGGTGGTGGTTGATGGGAAATGTTCATCCTGGAGTTCAGTTACTAGTGATGTACTGCAAGGATCCACACCTCCCCCCTTACATTCATCCACGGCACCAAAGGACACAACTTCCCCCTTACCCCCAACCAAGGCCCCAAAGGAGCCTTCCACATCCTTCAAAGTTTCACGTGCACTTCCACAAATGTCATTTATTGCATCTGTTGCTCCCGATGCCATCTCCTTTATATTGAAGCAGAGCGCTTCAGGGAACATCTCAGTGACACCCGCACCAATCAACCCCACCCCCCCCGTGGCCGATCATTTCAACTCCCCCTCCCACTCTGCCAAAGACATGCAGGTCCTGGGTCTCCTCCACCACCACTCCCTCACCACCCAACGCCTGGAGGAAGAATGCCTTATCTTCCGCCTTGTAGCCATTCAACTCCAGGGCATCAATGTGGACTTCACCAGTTTCCTCATCTCCACCCCCCCCCCTCCCCCCACTTACCCCAGTTCCAAACTTCCAGCTTAGCACCATCCACATGACTTGTTTCACCTGTCAATCTTCTTTCCCACCTATCCGTTCCACCTTCCTCTCCGACCTAACACCTTTACCCCTTCCTCCATCCACCTCTGGCACTCCCAGGTACTTTCTCCCCAGTCCCATCCCTCCCATTTATCTCTCCACCCCAGAGGCTTCCAGCCTCATTCCTGATGAAGGGCTCCTGCCTGAAATGTTGATTCTCCTGCTCATTGGATGCTGCCTGACTTGCTGTGCATTTCCAGCACCACTCTAATCAGGATCTGTTTTGTGTCCACTGCTGTTTGTCATTTTTATAAATGACCTAGATGAGGACATAGAAGGATGGCTTAGTAAAATTGCCGATGATACGAAGGTTGGTAGAGTTGTTGATAGTGCTGAAGGATGTTGCAGGTTACAGAGGGACATAGGTAAGGTGCAGAGCTGGGCTGAGAGGTGGGAAATGGAGTTTAATGCGGTAAAATGTGAAGGAACAACAGGAATAACGAATACTGAGCTAATGGTAAGATTCTTCAGTGCAAATGAACAGAGATCTTGGTGTCCACGTGCATAGATTGATAGGGTTGTTAAGAAGGCATACGGTATGTTACCTTTTATTGGGAAAAGGATTGAGTTTCGGAGCCATGATGTTATGTTGCAGCTGTACAAAACTCTGGTGCAGCCGCACTTGGAGTATTGTGCACAGTTCTGGTCACTGCATTATAGGAAGGATCTGGAAGCATTGGAAAGGGTTCAGAGGAGATTTACCAGGAAGTTGCCTGGTATGGAAGGAAGGTCCTATCAGGAAAGGCTGAGTGATTTGAGGCTGTTTTTGTCAGAGAGAAGAAGGTTGAGGGGTGACTTAATTGAGATGTAGAAGATAATCAAAAGATTAGCTAGGGTGGACAGTGAGAGCCTTTTTCCTTGGATGGTGATGGCGAGCACGAGGGGGCATAGCTTTAAATTGAGGGGTGATAGATATAGGACCGATGTTAGAGGTCATTTCTTTACTCAGAGTAGTAGGGGCTTTGGACACCCTGCCTGCAACAGTAGTAGACTCACCAACTTTAAGGGAATTTGAATAATCGATGGATAAACATATGGATGAAAATGGAATAGATTAGATGGGCTTCAAATTGATTTCACAGGTCGGTGCAATATCAAGGGCCGAAGGGCTTGTACTGCGTTGTTATGTTCTATGATATTAACAGGGAATGACAGAATCATAGAATTCCTCCCTATAGTGCGGAAAGAGCCCATTCATCCCATCGAGTCTGCACCAACTGTTCAAAGAGGATCCCATCCAGGCCTAGGCTCCTACCCCACATTTACTATGGCTAATCCACCTAGCCTGCAAATCCCTGGACACTACAAACAATTTGGCAAGACTGAGACACCTAACCTGCATATATTTGGACTGTGGGAGTAAACTGGAGCACCCGGCGGAAGTCCTGAGGTTGGATTCAAACTCTGGTCCCTAGTGCTGTGAGGCAGCAGTGCGAACCATTGAGCTACTGTACTGCCCATCTGAGTAGATAAAAATAAATTATTTTTACTGGTTGAAGATTCTAGAACCAGGGACATGTTCTAAGAATTAGGGCCATGCCCTTCAGGAGCGATGTTATGAAGCACTTCCATGCGGAAAGATTAGTGGAAGCCTTCTCAAAAGGTGATTGATGCTACTTCAATTGTTAAATTTAAGTCCGAAGTTGACCCATTTTTATTAAGCCAAGGGTATCAAGGGATGTGGGCCCAAGGCAGGCATTTGGAGTTACATCATGATCTTATTGAATAGTAGAATCGGCTTGAGGGGCTGATTGAGTCAAGATTAGAGTGGTGCTGGAAAAAACACAGCAGGTCAGACAGCATTCAAGACAGAAACATTGATTTTCCCGCTCCTCAAATGATGCCTGACCTGTTGTGCTTTTCTAGCACCACTCTAATGCTGACTCTAATTTCCAGCATCTGCAGTACCCACTTCTGCCTTGAGGGGCTGAATGGCCTACCACTGTTCCTATGTTCCGAAATATATTGAGTAAGATTGCAAAATTATTATTGAAATATAGCTTTAAAATTTCATTGAAAATCATGATCAAATGACACGTTCCTACAATATTTACTCTGTGTAATGTTTTCCGGTAGATTTCGACAAGGTTCCTAATGGGAGACTCATTAGCAAGGTTAGATCTCACGGAATACAGGGAGAACTAGTCATTTGGATACAGAACTGGCTCAAAGGTAGAGACAGAGGGTGGTGGTGGAGGGTTGTTTTTCAGACTGGAGGCCTGTGACCAGTGGAGTGCCACAAGGATTGGTGCTGGGTCCTCTACTTTTTGTCATTTATATAAATGATTTGGATGTGAGCAAAGAGGTACAGTTAGTAAGTTTGCAGATGACACCAAAATTGGAGGTGTAGTGGACAGCGAAGAGGGTTATCTCAGATTACACCAGGATCTTGACCAGATGGGCCAGTGGGCTGAGAAGTGGCAGATGGAACTTAATTCAGATAAATGCGAGGTGCTGCATTTTGGGAAAGCAAATCTTAGCATGACTTCTACACTTAATGGTAAGGGAGTGTTGCTGAACAAAGAGACCTTGGAGTGCAGGTTCATAGCTCCTTGAAAGTGGAGTTGCATGTAGATCGGATAATGAAGAAGGCGTTTGGTATGCTTTCCTTCATTGGTCAGAGTATTGAGTACAGGAGTTGGGAGGTCATGTTGCGGCTATACAGGACATTGGTTAGGCCACTGTTGGAATATTGCGTGCAATTCTGGTCTCCTTCCTATCGGAAAGATGTTGTGAAACTTGAAAAGGTTCAGAAAAGATTTACAAGGATGTTGCCAGGGTTGGAGGATTTGAACTATAGAGAGAGGCTGAACAGGCTGGGGCTGTTTTGACTGTAGCATCGGAGGCTGAGGGGTGACCTTATAGAGGTTTACAAAATTATGAGGAGCATGGATCGGGTAAATAGGCAAAGTCTTTTCCCTGGGGCCGGGGAGTCCAGAACTATAGGACATAGGTTTAGGGTGAGAGGGGAAAGATATAAAAGAGACCTACGTGGCAACGTTTTCTCGCAGAGGGTGGTACGTGTATAGAATGAGCTGCCAGAGGTTGTGGTGGAGGCTGGTACAATTGCAACATTTAAAGAGGCATTTGGATGGGTGTATGAATAGGAAGGATTTGAAGGGATATGGGCTGGGTGCTGGCAGGTGGGACTAGACTGGGTTGGGATATCTGGTCGGCATGGACGGGTTGGACCGAAGGGTCTGTTTCTGTGCTGTACATCTCTATGACTTTATGTTGTCATGTTCTACCTGCTTTTGATGTTTCTGATGGCCATTAACTGTGTGTGTGCTGGCACGGTAGATGCTTTTTGGAGCTGTTAAAGTCCTCATAATATCCAGCACAAGGTTACTAACAAATCCAATTTCTTTTTCAATACTTCTGTAACAGTCTCAGCTGTGATTGCCCAATAGTTGTATTTCAGATTAATTACTCTACTGATGGTCAAAAGGAACGTCGTTGTACAGCGCAACAGAGAAACATTGAACGGACATACAAACAGAAAATAAAAGGGATTTTGTAGCACAGTGGTTATGTCCTAATCTTTGAGCCAGGAGGCTCTGGTTCAGAACCCACCTTCTCCAGGGATATATAATAACATGACTGAACAGGTTGATCAGAAAATACCAAATTTTGGCAATGTGGCTATCAGCATCTGAGAGATGACAAATTAGGATCTTTCGTTGAGAACATTGTTTGAAGTCAAGGAAATGCTGCAGCTGACATCTTGGTCTTTACTGATACCTGCTGCGTATTCCAAAGATTCTCTTTCTTCTTTTTCAAATTTCAAACATTTTCAGTTTTCCTATAGTATGTGGAATCATGCTCTGGACATAGCGTTTGTTTTTAACATATTTCTGCTTGATGATTTTTACCTTTGTTAGAGTTAGATGCATAGAATTTCTGGTACATTCATTGCTGAGCAAGTACTTTAATAATGACAAGGTTATTATTTCCTGTCAGTCCTTAAGAAGTAAAGTTCTCATTCTAAAGCCCAGGTTTATACAATTTTGTTTAGAAGGAGGAGGACAGCATTCTTGTATCCCTGCGCTCTGAGCCACTGGTCACTGCTATGCCTTGTGTAGAAGTCCTTTCTTATTCTCTGTCTTGTTCTTCACCTCTGCAGTTACCTGATTGCTTACTAGGCCATTGTTGCAGGCCTCAATGTAGGATTCTTTGATTCTTTGCTTCAATTTTATGGCAGTCTGTGCCTCAATTTCTAACATTACCCAAACAGCAAACAAAATTGGCTTCTATTTCATCTTATCTCAGTACTTAGCCTTTCTTCCTTCGCTCTCCATTTCAACCTTTTTCCTCTCCTCGCTCCCCACTTCCTTCTCTCTTTCTTTGCCGACTCTCTCATGATATCCCTAACTTCATCACTTCCTGCAATCTGTTTTCTGTAACCCAGTGAGTGATCTATCTTGTTTTCTGAAACTCACCAACTGTAATCGGTTCTTTCCTCTACAGTGTAGAAACAGGCCATTTGGCCCAAAATGTTCATACTGCCCCACCGAAGAGTAATTCACCCAGATCCATTTCCCTCTGAGTGATGCACCTAACATGATGGGCAAGTTAGCATGGCCAATTCACCTGACCTGCACACCTTTGGACTGTGGGAGGAAACGGGATCACCCGGAGGAAACCCACACAGACATGGGGAGAATGTGCAAACTCCACACAGACAGTCGCCCGAGGCTGGAATCGAACCCAGGTCCCTGGCGCTGTGAGGCAGCAATGCTAACCACTGAGCCACCATGCCGCTGCTAGTATGCTAATTGCCATTTGTGTGTTACTGTTAACTGTTTGTGATCAGATGTTCTGTAAAACAGTGATCTTTTACTCTCATAAAATATAGCGTAATGCATTGCTGTCACAGTACATCATTGCTTGCAATCTGCCAGTCTCACTATAACTCACTACCACTGATGTGTTATCCCCTTTGTCGCTGACTACCATTTAATTTAACTATAATCCTGTCATTTTACCTTCTCTTTAATATTCTGCTGTAATTTGTTATCTTCATTGTGTTTCACGTATAACTCAACTTTGGCAAAGATCAAACTAAATTAGCCTTTTAATTTGTGTACTGGAATCAGAATAAATGAGCAGGTGATGCAATCATGCAGTAACAATACTTGCTATGTTTATATTATATTTATATTATAGGATATTTGGACTCATTCAGAAACAGAATTAGAATAAAGCATCAATATCCTCAATTAATGTCTAACTCTCCATTAAACCCAAAGCTACAATATACAAAACAATAAGATCATAAGAAATAGGAAGAGGAGTACACCCTTTAGTCCCTCGATTCATGGCTGATCCAACTTCCTTCTCGTCCACTTTCCTGCATATTCCCCATAACTCTTGATTCTCTTACTGAACACAAATCTATCTATTTCAGCCATAGATATACAAAAGGACTGTACATACTGTGGCTCGATGGCTCAGTGGTTAGCACTGATCCCTCACAGCACCAGGGACTCAGGTTCAATTTCAGATTCGGGTGACTGTCTGTGTGGAGTTTGCAGGTTCTCCCCGTGTCTGTGTGGGTTTCCTCCGGGTGCTCCAGTTTCCTCCCACAATCCAAAGATGTGCGGGTTAGGTGAATTAGCCATGCTAAATTGCCCATAGTGTTCAGGGATATGTAGGCTAGGTGCATTAGTCAGAGGTAAATGTAGGGGAATGGTTCTGGGTGGATTACTCTTCGGAAGGTTGACGTGGACTTGTTGAGCTGAAGCCTGCTTCCACACACTGTAGGCATTCTAATTCTAAATTCTCTCCATGCAAGGAGTGCCAAGGATTCGCAATCCTCTGCTCATCTCAGTCTTAAATCCAGTGTCCCTGTATTCTGAGACTGTGCCCTCTGGTCCTTGACTCTCTGAAGGAAAACATCCTCTAAATATTTATCCTGTCAAGCCCCATAAGAATCATATATCTTCCAATGAGATTAACTCTCCTTCATCTAAATTCTAATGAGTAGAGTCCCAACCAGGATGGCTCTGCTCATAAGACGGTCCTTCCATACCAGGGATCATCGTCGTGAAGCTTCTATGACTACCTCAAATGAAAAGATGTCTTTGCTTAAATAAGGGGACCAAAATTGCTCATATTACTTCAGATGTGATCACACTAGTACCTTGCACTGTTGCAGTAAGACTTCCTTCACTTATACTCCAGCTCCCATGAAATAAGGGCCTACATTCCATTAGCCTTCCTGATTCTCTGCTGCACCTGTGTGCTCGCTTTATGTGTTTAATGCACAAGTACCCCAAGTCACTTTGTGTTGCAGTTTTCTGCAGCTTTTCTCCATTTAAATACTATTCTGTTCTGTCTTCCAAAATGAACAACTTCACATTTTCCCAAATTATATTCCATTTCCTCCGTTATTCTAGTTAGTTGAGTATCCTTTCATGACAGGTTTAAAACTGTTCTTTCTCTTTTTCAGTGTTCTTTTCCAACTCTCTTTGGTTCCAATCTAACCCCTGCAGCCACCTCCTTTCCCTCTCCTCTTTTTCATTCCCTCAACGTGGAGACTTCCCTGTTCATCCTTTCCCTGTTCACCCCTTCTCTGTTCACAAATTAACCTATCAGCAGCAAATGCAAGAGAAGAACATTTGTGATTGGAAGAGCATGAAAGAGACAGAATGTTAAATGGAAGTGCAGTTCCTCACTGACTCATTCAAGCATGTCTGATCCTGAGGGGACTTGAACAGGTGGATGTTGAAACAATATTTTGTCTTGTGAGCGAATCTAGAACTAGAGGTCTTAGTTTAGAAATAAAGGTTGGTTAATTATGCCTTGTGTTTTTTTTTAGGAGTAGTTCTTAGTTGTCTTGATTTAGTTGTTTTAAAGGTTATTTTGAAATTTATGTGAATTGTTTACGGTCTCTACTCAATGTTTTTTGAGTGGGGTTCTTCCTCCTGGGGGAGTCTTGGACTTTCTTGAACAATCATGGCTAGTCATTCGCTAAATGTCAAGGGGAGTGACTTGCCAATTAAAAGGAAAAAGATACGACCAAGTCTTAAAAAAGAGAGGGTTGATGTAGCCCTTTTACAGGAGACACATCTACCTGATAAGGAGCATTCGAAACTGCAGCAGGGAGGATTTGGTCAGGTGTTCGTTTCATCTTTTAGTTCAAAAAGTAGAGGAGTGGCCATTCTTATCCGGAAGAATCTTCCATTCCAAATGCTAAGCCAGATAAGAGATGAGTCTGGACGGTTTATAATACTTAAAGCTCTAATATATGGAAAGGAGTATGGGATTTTGAATGTATATTGCCCCCGGCACATCCTTTTAAATATGTAACAGATGCAGTCTCCAAGTTGATGGCTCTCGGGGTGCGTCACGTAATTATGGAGGAGATTTTAATTGTATAACCGACCCCGAGGTGGACAGGTTACCTAGCAGCTCGGCAGGTATATCTCTGAGATCTAGGCAGTTGGCTGATCTGAATAGCAAGTTGGGATTGGTAGATGTGTGAAGGTGTCTTCACCCTGAGGGTAGAGATTTTACTTTTTATTCTAACCCGCACAAGTGTCATACCAGAATCGGCATGTTTTATTGTCCCCTCGACCTTTCTGAATTCGATATTGTCTTGTAAAGTAGGGAATATAACTATTTCTGATCACGCAGCAGTGTATATGGAGGTCAAGACTAGTGATGACAAGATGGGTTCCTGGCATTGGAATATGGACCCTTTCCTGTTAAAGGATAGTAAGTTCATAGAATATTTCTCGCAGGAATTTAAAACTTTCTGTGGTATCAACTGAGGTACGGCCAATAACCCATCGGTGATGTGGGAGACTGCTGAGGCATATGCACGTGGCTTGGTTATCTCATATTCTGTGACCCGAAAAAGACAAAAGGCAGAACAACGGCATCTGCTTGAGGCTCGCCAGTGTATGTTGATAGACCGTCCATTACTAAATTACAGCAGATTACAGCCCTCAGGGATACTTTGAATACCGCACTTACTCAAACAGCAAAGAGAGAGATGCAAAGATTATTTGAGCATGGCAATAAGCTGTGCAGGTATCTAGCATACCTTGCCAGAAAGAAAAAGACTCCCCAATCCATTACATGTATTAGAGAAGGTGCTGGCGCCCTGACTTGTGATCCTAAAAAGATCAATGCAGCTTTTAGAAAGTTCTACTCTGAGTTGTATAAGTCATAGCACCGTGAGGCTGGAGCACGGAAGATAGAGTCTTTTTTAAAAAAAATCTGTTCCTCTCGGGCTTAACCTCGCAGCAGGTGTCACTTTTGAATGCCCCCCCCGGCCAACCCAGGAAGTGCAGGAGGCGGTGAGGCATCTCCAGAGCAGGAAAGCGCCCGGACCAGACGGATTTCGGGCTGAGTTCTAGAAAGAGTTTACAGACAAATTAGCCAGACCATTTATAGATTCTTTTAATTATTCACATCGTCAGGGTAGTCTCCTGCCTTCCCTGAGAGAAGCAAATATCTCTCTCTCATTCTTAAGAAAGGAAAAGCCCCAGATGACTGTACTTCATACAGACCAATATCCTTATTGAACGTGGACTTCAAAATTCTCTCAAAAATGTTGGCATTAAGACTAGAGAGGGTTTTACCATTTATTATAAAAGAGGATCAGACATGGTTTAATAAGAGTCCCAGATCTACTAATAATATCAGAAGAGTGTTAAACATGGTACAAGTCTGCCAGCAGGGAGCGATACCAGGATTAGTCGTCTCCCTAGATGCAGAGAAGGCATTCGATTGGGTGGAATGGCCATATCATTTTTATGCTATGGAACGGTTTGGCATTGGAGAGGCCTTTACCAAGTGGGTCACAATATTATATAACGACCTGTAAGTAGCGGCGATTACCAATGGCATAAGATCGGATAGCTTTAGTTGCGGAGGTTGTCGTCAAGAATGCCTTCTCTCACCACTACTATTTACACAGTGATTGAACCGCTGGCAGAAGCTATCTGAACTAACCCTAATATAACGGCCCCGGAGGTAGGATCGGGTAAGCATAAAATCACTCTCTATACAGATATGTCCTTCTTTTCTTAAATGATCCATCGATATCTGTGCCCCGCTTAATTCAAGTGGTAACGTATTTGGTATGTTCTCAGATTACAAAATTAACTTCATGAAATCAGAGGCCATACTGCTAGGAGGTTTTACCAGCATATCCAATTTTGCGGATGGATCCCACTTCCCCTTTCGGTGGTCACTGGGAGGTTTTCTCTATTTAGGCATTTTTATTACCCTGGTATTTGGTCAGCTATACAAAGCTAATTAGATGCACTTATTAGAGAAAATAAGGCAGGACCTCCAACGCTGGGAAGATCTCCCGTTATCCTGGCTAGGAAGAATAACTTTGGTCAAGATAAATATTCTACCTTGCCTATTATACCCCACGAGAACGCTTCCTTTGATGTTGCTGAGACAGGTGCTGTGTAAGCTTTATGGTTGACTTGGTTCCTTTATTTGGAATCATAGACGGCACCATCCAACTTGTCCAGATCACACTGGAGCATTTCTGTATCCTCCTCAGAATTCACCCTCCCGCCTAGCTTTATGTCTACAAACTTTATGTCTACGATTAATTCCTTCATATAAATTTCATGTGGCTAATTGGGTCTCTTGTGATTCACAATCAATTTGATTGGATATCGAGGCTTCCCAAGCAAAATGATCCCGCATCAATCTATTATTTATGGATGAGTTATTACGAATCATTGTAAAAACCCAATTGTACTGAACACAATCAAAGCTTGGAGGATGATGTGACAGGATGAGGGTAATTTACAGAAAACCTTCCCTTTTACTCCTATAGTGGGAATATTGGGATTTCAGCCAGGCTTGACTGACACTGGATTTAAAATTTGTGAGTCGTGAGGCATCTCCTGTTTGGGAGATCTGTTCAATGGGGAGTTCATGATGTCCTTCGAGCAGAGGTGTCAGAAGTTCCGGTTGCCTAGCAAGGACCTTTTTCGATATTTTCAAGTACGAGACTTCATACAAAAAAAAACACATTGATGACAAATCCTTACAAATCAGATATGGAAACGAGAGTGCGTCGGTTGATGGGTGCACCCTCAGTCAGTACTCTCTACCACTCGCTAGGTAATAAGGTATCAAAGGACATGGAACAGTTATAGGGATGGAAATCTCAGATGTGGGGAGATATCTGGGAAAATGCCAGGAAGATCTCTATCTGTAATAGAACTCAGGCTATTCAATTGAAGCTACTTCACAGGGGTCATATGGCATCAGAGTGGCTTGCAAAGTTCAAGGCAAGAGCATCCCCAATGTGCCCTTATTTTTATACATAGAGTCTTCTTTCTTATATCTTATTTTGTGTTTTGGTAGTTTGTGGAGTAGTTTAGTAGTTATTTTTCTTAATTTTATATTGATGCTGTTATTATACTGTAAAGTGGTTACACTATATTAATTTTGTAATTGTGTAAAAAAAGAACTCAAATCTTTTTCTTTTACAAAAAAAAAGAGATGGTTCATTTATGGCAGAGATGAGGAAACATTTTTTCTCAAAGTTGTGAGCCTTTGGAATTCCCTTCCACAAAAGACAGTGGATTAAAAATCTTTAAATATTTTTAAGATGGAAGTAGATAGAACATAAGAACTAGGAACAAGAGTGGACAATTCAGCCTCTTCATCCAGCTCCTCCATTACATCATGGCTGATCTCACATTAGCCTCAACTCCACTTTCCTGCCTGCGCTCCATAACCCTTCAACCCATGATAAATTAAAAATCGTCCATCTCCTTCCTAAGTTTATTCAGTGCCTCTCTGGGTTGTAAATTCCACAATTTCTAAACCCTTTTGAGAGAAGTAATTTTTTTCTCATCTCTGTTTTCAATGTGCTTTCCTTTATCCTAAGACTATGGCCCCTCAATCCA